>NC_090944.1:131130903-131779237 GCF_040807025.1 Struthio camelus
CAGAGCCGCCAGGCAGGGCTAGTGCCTCTCTCTTGCCGGGTCACACTCTACCCCTTTCACAGGAGGCATGTAAAAACACTTAGCAGCAGGACTCAAAGCAGTATTGTTATTTATTGACACCTAAGGTAAGCACTCACCTGCTTCAGGCTGGCAACTTCTTTTTTTCATTACCGCTTTATAGTTTCACTAGAGTGAACTTGTTTTAGTAACGATCAACTCTCCTATCTACTTTACTGTCTTTTTCCTCTATATGAATCAGTGCTTCTCTTATTTCTCTTTTTCCCCTCTTATTTTTGCTAAGCTACATCCACTCTTCTCTGGATTTACTGTTTACATACCGAAAATCTTAATAATTTTAAAGTTAAAAAAAGCTAATGGCTTTACTCTGTTGTACTTCACAAATTCCGACCTGGATTAAAAAAAAAAAAAAAAGAAGCTCCTCCCCTTGCATTCGCACCCTGAACGTGTGTTTCTTCTAAATAACTGCTGCAGCCCAAGACCAGACAGCGTGACAGAAGTACGTATATCATTTGGATAAATCACTATATTTACAAAATAAGTATTCAGGTATTAAACATTTCTTTGAAAAGCACTGCTAATTGCTAGTGCTTAATGCTAATATTTACTTTTACAAAAACTGAGTCACCACATCATTCCCTCTACGTTTTCTATTGTAGCTGAACCTACCAATTTAAAAAGTAAACACTAAAAAGCAAGCAATATTACAATCACCAGGGTAAAATTATCTTAAAGTACATTTTCTAGTTTCTGCATAATCCAAGTATAATTGCAGAAAAATAAATTCAAATTAGTCAATGTCATTCCCATTATCCCAACCCAAAAAACAGCATTGTCACTCCTGTTGCTTTGTAAACCCAACCAGTAACCGGTTTAGAGGAGTCCTCCATTTTCATTACCACCGATCCATACAAGCAGCTGAGCCAGCATTTGGCCCTGCTCTTCACGGTGCTGGTTGAGAGAGGGGCAGCGAGGAGAGCACTTGGGGAGCAAAATGGAAACTTTCCCTGAAGTGAGTAGAGCCACCTTAGAAAGTCCCCTCCCTCCTAGCTCTTCTCCACCTGGTTGTTCCTCCCCCTCTTCCTATTTACACCCAACAGCAAATCTGTTCAATTGCAAGAGATAAACCTGTGACAGGGTGACTGGGTTACATCTCTGAAATACCTTTAAAATCTAACAGAAGACGACCCATTACCAAAAAATGATAACTAGTAATTCACTGACTGTTTAACAGTTTAACCTCTTGTCCTATTTATATCTGTGACAGGAAGATAACTTGCGAAAATTGCAGAGAACATTTAAACATGCTTTCTGGCAGCTTTTCTGGTACAAGTTTTTTTCTGGCTTTTCTTCCTAAAGCCCAACAGCTATCTGCATTCCTAAGAACCTTCTCCGTTCGCTTGCCAGTTTTTTCCTTCTTTCTATAGTGACCAAGTTCAAGCAAAGGAAGACTGAAATAGCCAACAGTGCACATGGATGCATCCCCTGAATGTCGTGGCAGAGGTGCGTGCTGTTCCCTGTCCTAGCTCAGCATTTCAAAAATCAGTCATCGAGTCTCATGGAGTCTCCCAGGAAGCAGAAACACTCCAGACCTCTGGGAAGACAGGCTGATCGCTGAAAAGGCCTGAATGCTGACAAAACGCTGAAAAAATTCTCTAAGAGCCAGAAGGCATGCAGGCAAAGGCCTTGCTGGCTGCAGGGGAACAGAGAGGGACCTTCTTGTCTTCAGTGCCACAAATACCATTTACAGAAGCAGCCACCCAGAGTCCCATCCAGGTGGCACGAGCAGGCGGGTGGGAGAGCCCAGCCCCGCAGAGCAGCAGGACAAGACACTTCACCTGACTCACCTCTGCTACAGAAGGGACCCTGCTTTTGAGAGGCAGCCCTGGCTGGTTGGGGCACGAAGGGCAAGAGGCACTTAATGGGCCTGCTGGGGAAGAGGCAGCCCACTTCGTACCACAGACTTTATCAGCTTCTTCGTGGAAGGAAGCAAAACGAAACCACTGCCCTCACTTGGCAAGCACTACTCTGGCCCGGATGAACTCCTCCACAGCTCCTCAGTGATCGCCACAAAAATGCATTCACTTGGTGTTAGAAATGAGGGTGCCTCTGAGGGTTCAAGCTCTTGCTTGTCAAGAAGCATCTGATTAGCACTTTACCTGTGAAATACTGAGATATTTATCACAGGTGTGAACATGCTTGGTGTTTGCGGAAACAAATTTCATAAATGAACACCGTGCTTAAACTCCTGGTGCTTTTTCTTTTCATCAGTTGGCCAAAGTATGCAGAGATTGTTCTGAAGCACGGCTATAAATTGCAAGAGTAATTCCAGCTTCTTTAAAAAGTAATAAAGTAGGGCAACAAATAATAATATTATTTTGAAATATATTCAGGAAAGACTCCCTTACAGCAAGGCTTGTATTCTGCTGTCCCCTAGAGGAAGAGGGTGGAATCATCTCTCCTAGGTACTATCGCAAGTGGAAATACTTCATTCTTTCACCAAAGAACTTCAGCCTGCACCTTACAGATCACGACTTACTAATTTACACTACCCATGTGCCCGTGTGTGTGCATCTGTGTATCCTTACCCATTAACATTTGAAAGTCAGCCAATTTCAACTAAATATGAAAGAGCAACAGAAGTCTCTAAGACATTTTCTGACAAGTTTCATTGACAACAGTGGCAGGATACAGGAGAGCCCATCACTGCTGTCACTGGACCCCTTACAGAAATTGTGGAATTCTTCATAGGATTAGTAGCATTTATCCCAATGTTCTGTCAGGATTCAACCTCCAGAAACTGAACTTGGCCTGCTCAACCCTTTCTAAACACAGACAAACCCTCTCCAGAGATGTTATGAATGTCCAACAAAGGGAAAAGCTTTGATCAGAGCTGCAACTTCAGTCTCTCGATGCATAGGAAAATAGACTTCCTTTGTACCGCTGTTCACCCAGTTACTGGTTTTGTACTGAAGAGACCATTTGTTTTTATTCAGAAAGCCAAAGTCCTGAAAATTAATAGTAGCAACAATCTATGTCCCATAGACCGTTAATTCAGCAGCTCTAGTTCTTTTGGTAGCTTTTTATAACCATGAAGCGCTCTGCTAACCTGACACTGGTAGAGGAAAACGTAAAAGAAACGTCTGTTTCTTAAGACCAAGGAAGGTACTACTGCCTGAGAAAACAAAAAGTAGTAAATCAGTCTACGAGAACTAAGTGTAATAAGATTTTTTTAGACACTGTACATTAGAATTTTGCGATTTTGTAAACAGAGATCAGGTCCCATTCTTTGCATTTACAGAAAAAAAAGGCAAGGATCAACTGGTTTTTTTTTTTGATTCATCACAGACAAATGATCAGAAAAAGTTGCTTATGTTATCTTGTATCTTGAATTTCATTTTGAATACAGTATTACCATGCAATATTGCAATAACTGGATGGGGATCTTCCAAGGAACTCCCACCTGCTTTAAAAAACCCTGATGATTCAGCTGATGCTTACGGATTTTGTAGGTTCGGGGCACAATGCTGAATGGCAGCTTTTATAGTCCCGGGCAGACCTGTTCCTTAGGACCTATGCAGTAAACCCAGTTAGGCACAGTGAGTGCAGCATCCGCTCGTTTGGTACACGAGCAGATCAGTGGGCCTACCAACACCACACTCACTGATGAGGATGATAGATCTGCCAGTATGCAAAAGGTAGCTTTTGGCATGCCCCAGCTACAGCTCATCTGAAGACTCAGGGGTTGCCAAGAAAGCACGAGATAAGCCGTTTCCACTGACACTGCTAGAGCTGACAGACCTGTAACTTTAAGCTGACATTGCCCATGGCACACCATGTTTTTAAAACATTTTGTTTTTGTACTTTGTACTTGGACGATGAAGTTATGTTTAAAATATTGTCTTTAAAAAATGGCCTGAATCCATGGGAATCCCTTATAGCAAATTTTCACAGGGTTAGCAGTATTTATCCTAGTATTCCTAGCTGAATATCACCACCATGAATTGCATTTGGTCAGCTCCTATATGTTTCTGTCTGTTTCTATTAAATATGGTATTTTTCTTCTCTTCCAAACCACAGTGCAATATCATATTTTGTACTGCTACAGAATCGTCGTACTTCAGTGGTGAATAACATTACCTACTAGCACACGCGGAGAAGACAACACTTGCTTGTCACTTTTTGTATTTTCCAACACACCACCGCAGTGTATGTCCTTATTTTTGCAGTCTCCTTAAACAGGTGATTACCCTTTTCATCTGCTTACCATGGCTCTCAGAGATTTTTTTTAAAAAGGAAAATAAGGGGAAAAAAGTCTCAGAAAAGACTAACAGAAAAGGGAGGGACTGTCAGAAAAGGGACAAAAAGTGTTCGCAATACACAGTACCTTGGATATACTCCGAACAGGAGAGAATCAAAGCAAAACAAAAGAAAACAAAAGGAGCAAAGAAAAATCCCTAAAAATCTGTATCAGTTGTTCAACGCCTTCTCCACTAGGTGGCAGCACAGATGCAGCTACAGCTGCCATGAAGCCAAACCAAAGGGCCGGCAGCCCCACCGGGAGGGGTTTAACCAAAGTACCAAGAAAAACACTTGAGACACCAATAGCTAAAACCCCAGGGAGAAACTCAAGTCAGAAGGAAAAAAAAAAAAAATCACATTTCCATTTCTACAGTGATCACTAGGTACCGACTCTATTCTTCTTTGGATAAGTATAATCTACTTGCTGTGTAAAATATTTTGCACTGGGGAGTATTTGAAGAAGACTGCTATTAAATGTATTAAATGTTTAGAACCTACTCACTCTTATCAGAAAGTGATTAAATAATGGTGACAAGAGCTAATAATTCACTATACTGTCATTACTACTCCCCTGAGAATTCCAGGCAAATTATCTTCAGGAAAAAAAGAAGAAAGACTGTATGTGCGATTAAAGTTCATACCCAACCTGATATAAAGCAGCACAGTTAACTACGAAAGATATACATCCCAGGTATTTTTCACCTTGTAAAAAGAACAGAGATGGAAATATTTCTACAAACCACATTTTGCCATAATCACACCTATACAATTCACTGATGTTATTTATGCGGTGAAGGTTATCAATCTTACTGCAGTAGAACTAGCAAGGTCTGCCTGACATTAGGACTCTATTTTATAAGAGACACCGTACATACAGGTAGTAAAAGACTGCATTATCTAACTACACCAGACTAGAAATAGTTGGGCAAGAAAATCAAGAGACAGACAAGTGAAGCGATCTGCCCAGAATCGCAAGCAGCAGAGGAGCTGGTTAAAAAAACATTGATACTGTTCATTGCCTCTGCCTGAGCAAAACACAACTTTGAAAGCCACAGAAACATTGTGCCACTGATGGACATAAAGGTAATTCTGCTCCTCCTCTTCCCTGCGCACCAACTGCTTCTTGTATGCAGATTGCAGAACAATCTGATGTCCCTAAATACAAACATCCTAAACCTAGCCCACTGGATCCCCACACCCTCTTCAGCTGAGCCTGTTCACCAGTCCACGCCATCTGAAACCCCTAACCTTCACTCTAACATGAAGTCTAATAATAAGCCTAACACTAAGCCTGCTCAGATAACCTCTCCCACAAGGAACACCAAGAACAGCCAGAGAAATTTCTATCCACAACTCTAAATCTGGAGCAACATTAACAACTGGCATTCAGGCCAACATGACATCAGAGCAGGAAGCCTAACCATAATGCTGCCCCTAACTATGCACTAGTAAAAAGGGGGGGGGGGGGAAATCTCCCTGTGGAATGAAGCTGAAAAACTAGTCACAATTGCCTTAAACAAAACTCAGCAGCTTGAAAGACCTCTTACATACCTGCGCAACTAAATTAAAACTAGCAGACAAAACAAGCAATAAAACACAATGCAAAACACATTATGTGTCATAGCCCACCACAACCCCTTAAACCCTGCAAGGAATTTCTTGCCATGCAATCCGAGGCAAGGAATTTCTAGTAGACAGAATTAGGCGCATAAAGGAGACAGCAGATGACAACAACCTTTAAGCTAGCCAGACCACTCCTTTTAAATCCAGCACAAACCTAATCTCATAGACTAATACTTACAAAAACCTTAATCCTAACTGCACTGAAACCCAGCCTCAGCTCTAAAGAGGCAACCCTGCCAGACCAAAATTATTAGTAAGAAGGTAGCCACTAACCATAGCAGCCCTAAACTTAGCTCAGCAACTTGTCATATACCTATTAAAAATCCAGGCTCTCCACCCAGTAACGGAACAAACCCTATCCTCAAATTATTCTTAACAGCAGAGGGGTTGTTTCTGCCAAACACAGAGCTATGTGGCGGCTCTTACAGCATCAGCTCTAACTATTATTTCCTTCAAAATCCAGGAAAGCCTAAACCTTGCTCCTAACCTTAGTGCAAATCTAATCCTGGAATAGCAATCTCTGCCAGACCCAACACCATAAGTGTTCACTTATGTAATGTGCTCACTTATGGTAATAGCACAAAAATCTATCTTCAAAACTATCTATTTTTTCTGCCAGCAAACGAGGTCCATTGGAACACTCTGTGACATAACCAAACCCAGATCCCAGTCTAGTATCACAGAGGCAACATCTTCCACTCCCAACATGAACACAGTACCCTTGAGTATAGCTATACTGACCCTTATATGCAGGAGAAACTAAGAACAGTACCACAACAAACTCTAAATGATCCCAAATGTGAGGCCACGGCGCTACAAGGAAGTGGCCAGCTTCAGAAACTCTAAGCATACTACAATAGGTCTTTAAAAAACCGGACTCTGCACTGAGTAACAAACAGCCCAGATTCTAGCTTTGACATTACATTAGCGTTACACGTCTAGGATTTAGTACTGTTGCCATCAATGCTTCCTGTATTCTAAGAGCAGGGTTAGAGATCCCTATGGTCTTGGTCATTTAGGATGTACTTTTGATGATTTTTAATACAAATCCAGATTAAGACTGTTACCAGAAAAGGTCCCCAGTCCACGGCTCTCGGCCTGGATATATGCATCAGCTTATCTTTAAACTTAAAACTTGTCTTATCTGCCTGTTGTAAATGGAACATAAAAAAGCAAAAATTACTCACTTCCCAAATCTTCTCTCCACATACTGTCTCTGACAAAGAGCATTCATTCTCATTACAACGGCGGATAAATCCACTCAGCGTGACCAGGGAAACCAGGATGTTGCTGCCTTTACAAACTGCTCAGCGCATTTGCTGGAGAAGGAGCATACTTGCTGTTATCTTTACGTTGGCAGTAATTGCCAAGAACACAGTACAAAAAATAAACCAACACATGTAATATGGAATAAGTGAGAAAATTCAAAAGCAACTGTTAAAAATGGTTAAGCGGGTGATAAGGTAATGTGACTGTGGAGCCTTTTTTCATATTTTTTGGATGACAACAGGACTGTCAAAATGTTTTCTCTTCGCTGATCAACATAAAAAACTGTTGTTAGCACTAGAAAATTGCTCACCATGATAACAGGTTTCACGTGCAATGAGCTCTTGATATAGATGTAGATACTTGGAAACAGAAAGCAAGCTCAGGAGCTCACGTCCATTGCCTGTTTCTTACAACGCATTGTCTACATTATGCGCACTTCACCGGCGCAGGGATACGTTTCTTGTTGTGTAATTTCCTCTATGTATGAGCACTTTATTGGCGCTGCCATACCATAAATCTTAACTCCTCGCATCCAGCCTGGAAGAGATAGGCCATAAAAAAATCCATGTTTTAAGACATTACTTGAGCATTCTCATTTCAGCCAAAGCTCTTTTGAGCTGCTATAACACTAATAATAATATACTGGGTCATTCAAAGACCGCAGGTTGTTTTCTTACAAAGATTTCCAGATGTATCTTGTTTTTTTTCCCCCTCAGAAATTATTAGTAAGCACACACACATTTGTTTCTTATTTTGAACACAGTCTAAAATTAATTTACTTTGCAGATTCAAGTATGTGCTTTGCATTCAAACCTTTTGAAGCTTATATTCTGTTCAAGGTGGCGAAAATAATTCCAAATATATATTCAGAAATTCTGAGAAAGACAAGAGCACAAATGCTTCTTATACCTAGATAGTATCTAAGCAAGACCAACTTAACAGTTAAATATAAGCTATCTTCCAACTCTCATGATTTTTATTGATAGAAAGCATACCTTTTTAAGGTGATGTTACAAGCTGAGCTAGAGTCCCTCAGGCACATAGGATGACGAGGGCACGACAGAAGAACATACGTTGTTTTTGTTCTTCCCTGTAATTCAAGTCTAATGTCACCTGTGATAAAGCTGCTGCTGAAAATCCTTTTTGCTGATCTTTAAGGAGGATGCCGGTCAATCTCCCGGGGTAGTAAGTTCTGCAAAAGGGAAAACACAGGTGCTCAAAATGTAATCAAAACAGCTGAGAGCATAGCAGGTCTCTGTCTTAACAGGAAAGAAATTGCAAGATGCCATGCTGAGACCAATAAAAGCCAAAGGCTGGACCCATGAAATAGTGGGATAGACCACAAAGGAAAAAGAGTTACAGCTACCCTAACATCCATGGCTATTGACTTATCATATAGCACTGAAATCAATGGCTTTGGAGAGGCTGTCCGCCAGAGGAAATTTTTCTAAAGCAAAAATACATTAGCAAATGTTTATAATATAGCTGCACCTGCAAATTTCACAAAAGCTGTGCAGTGACAAGACCGACTTGATGAGTTAACAGTCACAGCGCTAGGAAAATAATCTCTGCTTGTAACCCCAGATGTTCTCAGGGAAGGGGCTCCCCAAGAAAACAGAAGTGCTGCTGGGAGCCCTTCCAGCAGTAAAACATCAATGATATTCTCCAAGTTTCATACAACCTGCTGTGGCCAAACAGCTGTAAATGGACAATATTGGGACACTATGGGAAAGAGTACACTTCTTGCCATCGTCTTTATTAGGCAAATTATTTTAGCATTCAGAATGAACACAAAAAAAAGCCGCAGCCAGCAGGTCTTGTCCGACAGAACTGAACCGCTCCTTCCGTCTGGGTCAAACTTCTGGTTCTTCTAAATGAAGGAGCCCAGGAAACTGCTAGAGTCACTGTGAACGTGCTTCTGTTAAGAAAAACGTTCAAATGATGCTGCACTTATCCTTCAGCGTTCTGGAAAATGACACCCTGACCGGTCAAAGCGGTCAAAGCGGGGCGATGTTGTTTGCTCGATTCACTGAGCTCTACTAAAATACGACAGAGAGAACTCACTCTCCGACAGGGAGGGTGAGCGGACGAGCCTGACGTTTTTAAACCACTTTTGTTCTTCACAAAGACGTCCAGCACATCGATTACTTCTCGCTGGGGCACTTTCTCCCTCAGCATCTTTTCCTACATGAAGTCCCTCGGTTTGAGCTCCCCTCGCCCTTCTTTCGGCCATCGCTGCCTCAAGTCAACCCCGGACATAACCTCACCCTTCACAGACAGAGCTCAAACTGCTTTGCCAGCGGGATCCTTTTCACTAGTTTCTTAGTACATAAAATCCATATATCTCCTTACTTCTCAATCCCCCCCCCCCGCCCCCAACCGAGGGTCTCCGGCAGCCGTTACCCCTCCCCGCCGGCGCCTCACGCTCCCCCCCTCAGGGCGCCCGCCGAGGGAGGCCGCCCGGGCGGGGCGGGGCGCGGCGCGGCGCGAGCCGCGCCATTGGCGGAGCGGCACCACGTGGCCCGCCCTCCAGCCCCGCCCGTCGGCAGCGAGCTCCGTGCAGCTCCGCCGGGCGGGAAACGTCCCGCGCGGCCCCGCAGGACCCCGAGCGGTCCCTGCTAGAAGCTGCTTCAGCCGCCGATGGTGCCCCTTTAGGTGTCCGAGCGGCTCGCCGGCGGGCGTGTGTTTCCTTTCCCCGCGACCCAGGCGCAGGCGCGCAGGCGGCCGCCCCGGCGTGACGTCACGCGGCGCGCCGGCCGCAAGGACCCCGGGCGCGCCCTGCTGGCGGCGGTGGCGGCGGCGCGTTCTGGAAGGTTCGCGGCGAGGCGGCCGGTAGCGCGGGGCCCATCCGTGTCCATCGGCGCCGGGGCGGCCGGTAGCGCGGGCTCTGTTCGTGTCCATCGGCGGCCGGTAGCGCGAGGCCCGTCCGTGTCTATCGGCGGCGACGATGCCGGAGAACGCGGGGGCCAAGGCCCACGGCGGCGCCGGGAACCGGGCCAAAGGCACCTACCAGGACCGGGACAAGCCCTCCCAGATCCGCTTCAGCAACATCTCCGCCGGCAAAGGTGAGGCGCGGCGGGGGGCGGCCCCGAGCTCGGAGGCAGGCGGGGGGGCTTCCGCCCTGCCTGGGCCGCCGCCGCCCGTTCCCGGCCGGAGGAGCGGGGGTGCCTTGCCCCGGGCAGCCGCCTTGGCGTTGTTCGCCCCTGCCTTGCGGGGGGGAGGGCGGGGCGGGCTCGCTGCCTCGCCGGTCGTTCGTGCGCGGGGAGACTCGTTCCTTGCTGTGCAGCCTTTCGGCTGGGGTGGGGGGAAAGGAGGGAGGCAGCGTGCGGAGGGCAACGCCTTTCCGTTGTTTTCAGCGTTGAAAAGGCGTAGGTTTGCCGTGGTCGCTTCTCTCAGTGCCGGTGCTGGCAGCCAGCCGTTGTCTCCCTGGATGTTACGTGCTCCGTTGTATATCAGTGGGAGATGTTCTTGTGGTTATTTTTTTAATGGTAACAGGCTCATGGTGGTAGGACAAGTGCCTGTTGAGGGAAGCTAAATTTGGCATTTGATACAAACCCTGGTCGTGTTACTTGGCACAAAGCATTTCCCTTTAGTTTTAAAATGGGTCTAATGAAGTGATTGGATGCTAACTGATGTAAAATTCCAGCTATGGAAATCTGTATCCTGAAGCTACAACGTCTCGTATAATTTTGCTGTGCGGGCCGTTTAATACTGGGGGACGACTTCTCTATGGAAGAAATATTTAGAGTGATGGAGTGCTTGTAGTTTTTTAGATCAACTTGCAAATGTATTTCTTCTCTTCTAGCTGTCGCTGATGCAATTAGAACAAGTCTTGGACCAAAGGGAATGGATAAAATGGTAAGCCTTATGCTGAAATTTTGAAAACGTTAAACTTACTGGACACACTGTAATGTGAACATATTTGGCGTAAGACAACTTTTCTTGCTTTGAATTTTCTTTCTCAAGCATGAAAAATAGAATACTTTGATTTTTGTGACCCAATCTCCCTTACATAAAGGAACTTCTAAAATGTAAATTGTATGCACATCTGTTTCAGAAGTAATGTCGACAGGAAAATCCCTTGCGTTTAGCGCATCAACTCAGCTTCCAGATTTGTAATTACTAATCAGAACTGTGTTTTTCTTCCTCCTTCCTAGATTCAGGATGCTAAAGGAGATGTGACAATCACTAATGATGGTGCTACTATTCTGAAACAAATGCAGGTTTTGCACCCTGCAGCCAAGATGGTAAATATTTTTCCATAGCTTGGACAAGGTTACATGTTAGAGCTTCGTTTCCAGGACAGAAAATATTCGAACGTTTCATGTGAATTTGAGCAACAGGCTTTGCTTAGCATGTTTCAAGACTGTTTACCCTGATTATAAGGTCTGCTCAGAGTTCCAAGACTCTATTTCTTATCCTGTGTGCATGTGCGTAATCCCTTCTGGATATGTTTTAAGACATAAAAGAATCTAGCCTGATAACCTTCTCTCGGCTAAGAAAGAAAAGTCAGTGATGGCCTAAACCAGCAGAATGCAGAAGATTTAAAGAGAGTGAATGACGTTATGGTCAGGCGGTCCTAGGATGCCCTAGAACAGAATAGAATAGAATGTCCTTCGTGTCACGTTCTCTTCCCTGTCCCAGCCCCCACCACCCCAGCCGTGCTCAATAGTCAGGATAATTAATAAGGATATTAATTTGATCTGAGTTTGGGGGGTAAGGGGGAAAAGTCTTTCATAACAGACCAGCTTTGTAGCCAGTTTGTGTCTGACCACGTGCGCTAGAGTGAATGCGTGTGCAAGAAACAGCAGCCTGGCCTTTTGAGAGCTTAAATGTAGGCCTCCTAGATGTGAATTGTGGTTGGAGAGGGAAATGAGATACCTGTGATTCTGCTAAAGGAAAAGCTGGACCTGTTCAGTAGGTGTGATCAGCTCAAAGCTTGGCGGAGACACTTATTGACTTCTGTAGGTGGTTTGATTTACATCAGTTGTACTTCTGCCAAACGTGTGAAAAGTGTGATAAGTGAGTTGCAAAAGGTACAAATTTCAAATTAGGAAAGGCAGGATTGGTCCTGATAGTAAGGTTGGTCTCAGTCGCACTGCATTCTTGAATGTTTTTCTCTGTAATTGTCACTATAACCTTTTGTTATAATTTGTTGCGTAGTTGGTAGAGCTGTCAAAAGCACAAGATATTGAAGCTGGTGATGGCACTACATCTGTTGTTGTCATTGCTGGAGCTCTTTTGGATGCCTGTTCCAGACTTCTTCAGAAAGGTCGGTGTATGTTTTTCTTAACTATCTCTAGTCATGTTTTTATTTATATCCTATATTTCGTTGCACGTGTTTAATGAAGCTTAAATTAAATGTTTCCAGTCTGAACACGGAAAGTAACTCAGGTCTTCATATTCAGATTTCACCAGTGTCCCGGTTAGTTAAACAGTGACATTTTTTATATTTTGAGTAGTGACCACTTTACTTTTGATACAGGAAATAGCGTCTAGGTGATATGGCGAATGTTGCCTTGTAAAAAAACACCTAGATTATACTTGTATTTCTCTCGTGAACCGAGACGTAGCTCAAAAAGGTGTAAATGAAACTGGGAGCTGGTGAGTACAGTTAGTCTACTTTCAGCAGGTTTGTCACTTCCTGTCACTCACAGAGTAGGGTCCTTGAGAAAGTCCAGTCAGGAAAAGACGTGAACTTGTGGACAGCAAACGTTACTGTAGGCTGTGCTCTATTAGCTCAGGAATCGCCAGAAACAACCTGTCGTACATATGGGAATTAGAAGTAGTGGTTACAGTTGTTGCACTATGAATTGGCTTGATTAGAAGCACTTACCTCTATCGTGAAAACCCCTAGTACTTTTTGTGAAGTAGAAATTGTCCTATCAGAAGTTTAGAGGATAGGCTTTCTGGTCAAGAAACGATGCAGAAGGAAGCACACAGGTCCTGCATATCTAAATGCCGTATATCTGTAAAGCCATTAAACAGTAACCCAACTTACACTTACAAAGCAAAATGTTGACTTGTTTCACAGAATCACAGAATGGTTGAGGTCGGAAGGGACCTCTGGAGGTCATCTAGTCCAACCTCCCTGCTCAAGCATATTGCCCAGGATCACATCCAGACGGGTTTTGAATATCTCCAGTGTATTATTTGACACTTCTTAACCGTTTAGGGGGGATGTGTTTGTATTAAAACCCTGTCCATTATTCCTTTTTGGGGGGCCCAGTACTGACTTGATTCTGTAAAGCATTATTGATACCTTCTTTCCTCAGTTTTCTCTTACATTCTGCTTCCATCCAGAAGCCATCTGATTTGGTATCATTAGGATTCTGTGCACGCTGGAAGTAGAGCAAGGATGAATAGACCTACACAATCCTTCTGTGTCTCAGATCTGGACTGTATAGCTGTTTACTTCCATAGTCTCATTTTGGTATACGCCATTTTGCTTGTTGTCCCCTTTCCAGCTCATACCAATTGTTTGCCTGTGGTTATTTCCTCTCTCAGTACTGGTAGTACCTGTGCGTTCTTTTTACATGTTCCTGACAGCCAGGAACGGTCTTATCCAACAACGTTACCAGAAGCAGCTACCGTGGTTAGGACCAGCAGCCTGGTATCCCTGAGAGGTAGTTAGAAGATGCCTGTTTAATGGTTTCCAATAGGCTGCCTGTTCCGAAAAGATAAAGGGTATCAAGCGCTGTAGAGAAATGAGTGAACCTCTGTAAGCAGCAGTTAGAAACCACTCTTCAGAAATCTGGAATAGAATCACTGTCATGCTCCTCACAGGTATTACCTGAATAGCTGCAGCTTTACGAACGTCAGGGAAAAAGAAAACTTTGAGAAAGCATTTGTCTGGAATGTCTGACACTGCAGGGTAATGTAGTGTACTGTCTGTGAGGACAAACTGTTAGGAACACTTCCCCCCCCCCCCCCCCTCAGTTTTAACAGCAGAAAGGAATAAGGGGAAGTCACCTGCTTGTGAAGAATGCCTTTTGCTAAAAAGGCATTCACTTATTCTGACATCGGTCTCTAAATTAATCTTAAAATGGAAAGAAAAGAGAGCGGGGTTGGGGGGAAGGGCCGTTGGCTTGAAAGCAGGACCTTCTAACTATGTATTATACAATTCACAGGAATTCACCCCACCATCATTTCAGAGTCATTCCAGAAAGCTTTGGAAAAAGGTATTGAAGTATTGACCAACATGGCACAACCAGTTGAATTGAGTGACAGAGAAACCTTATTAAACAGTGCAACTACTTCACTGAATTCAAAGGTGGGACTGATACTTGAACTTCATGCCTTCAGACTACCTGAGCCTTTCATTTTTTCCCATTTAATGCTGCTGTCTACGTGTTTAGAATTGTCACAAACCTAGTTGTTTTTGAGACCTTTCTGCTAGACTGACTTCTCTCAAAAGCTATGGTTGGTTGAGATTAATTTGAAGCATGCAAACTGAATTTCAGTCAAGATTTTTAGTGATCTTACATGTTAACTGTAAGCATAAAACAAATAGGCAAGCTGAAACTGAGAACAGGAACAGAAGAATCCATCAGTTTACTGAGAGCATTTGATAACTTCTCATGCAGGCAATTCTTGTTGATGTGCCAGAAACCTCTAAAACAGAATCAAAACCGGGAGTTGAGTTGCCTGCAAGAGCTTTATTCCTGGAACAGCTGGATTTCAAAGCTCCTTGTTTTTCCTCGAGGTCCAGTGATGGCAAAACGGGAATAATGAAATTTCTTCTCTTCCCTGTAACATTCCTTTGCATTGTAGAATCACTTCTGAAGAAGTGTGTTAGTCTCCTTCCAACAGATAATCTGGGAAGCTCTCTAAAGGCTTATTTTAAGCGTTTAAGAAGGGAGAAATTCACGTTTCTTCAAATAATTCCCTACGCGTAGGTTTTCCCCACCAAAATAGCCGTTCGTTCTTTTAAACGGCATGCTGCTTAAAGAAACTGTAGTAGGACATCTCACTGGCTGACGGGGAGGGAAAACAAACTTTGTTTTTAAAATTAAAAGTCAAATGAAGATGTGTAAAATGCAATGACAATACCACTTCAGAATTACGAGCGAGCCAGCCCTTATCGCTGTAGTATATGTCTCACCCCATTGATTCTTTTCCTTATTAAATCCCTTAGGTTGTGTGCCAGTATTCCAGTTTACTTTCTCCAATGAGTGTGGACGCAGTGATGAAGGTGATTGATCCATCTACGGCTAGTAGTGTGGACCTGAGAGATATTAAAATTGTTAAGAAGCTGGGGTAAGAAACAGTTTGTAACTAGAGGATTTTTGACTTGGAAATTGGCTTCCTAAAATACTTGATTAATGAAATTCTCTTGTTTCCAGAGGAACAATTGATGACTGTGAACTGGTTGAAGGATTAGTCCTGACTCAGAAGGTGGCAAATACTGGTGTAACTAGAGTGGAAAAAGCCAAAATTGGCCTAATTCAGTTTTGCTTGTCTGCTCCAAAGACAGATGTAAGTTAAAATATCACTACGGTGAAAGCTTTTGCTGTAGCACTTGAGGGATGTAGATGGAATGAAAATACATTTTCTTACGATGTTGCGATGTCAGCTCTATTGCAGAGCTGTAATAAAGGTCTGCTAGCTTAATGTGCTAGGAGATGGTTAGGTACTCATCATCCTTAAACATAAACAACTCATAGCGGGTATTAGAAAGAAAATAGTTCAAAAGTCTGGTATTTCTCATTATCTAAACAAACCTCTAACAAGTGATCTTTTCACTCTAATGCGTTCACGTTTGTTTGCCTTGAATCACAGGCTCCTGAGGTTTTAGAATGTAGAACATCTTGACTCTTGCTTTTCAAGTCAGCCCTTCCTCACAATACTTGTTTGGTTTTTTTTTCTTTTTAACAGATGGACAACCAAATTGTTGTTTCTGATTATGCTCAAATGGACAGAGTGTTGCGTGAAGAGAGAGCCTATATTCTAAACTTAGTTAAGCAAATTAAGAAGGCTGGATGCAATGTGCTGCTGATTCAGAAGTCTATTCTACGGTATGCTAACTACTGATTTGCTAACCTGTTGTGTTTGTGTTTGGAGAACAAATGGAATTGATTTGAATACCTGGAAAACTGAAGCCAAGTATTAACGCTGACACTGGGCCCAGTGTGTCACACTGGCTGCAAAAGAGTCACTGTGCTTCTAGAATGCACTGACGTTCTCCGTGTTCTGAATTTAATAATATCCCTGCTTCGTAGTCTGAAGAATTTGAGCGCTGCTGGTAAGACGCTGGCCAGTATAACTCAAACCTGCAAGAATGCTGTGTGCTGACTCTTCCCCCTTGTTTTCAGGGATGCTCTTAGTGACCTAGCTCTACATTTTCTGAACAAAATGAAGATCATGGTGGTTAAAGACATTGAAAGAGAAGACATTGAATTTATATGTAAGGTAAAGTGAGTTATAGAAGTTGCTGCTTGAGTAACAGCCAGGTTTAAACTAAGTACCCAGCCAATGCCAGTTTGTTATGACATGTTCACAGGTTTCAATCCAGCTGTGCAATGTTCTGAATGTAATGTAAGAGGGGACGAGACATTTCCGTGAAAGATATTCTTGTTCTGTTGAGCAGTCAAGTTTGTAGGAAAGATTAGAACTGGATGTAAAAGCCATAGCCTACCTGCGTTTTAGTGTAATATACAGAAGTACATTAGGCAGTATGTTTGCTGAATCTGCAGTTCGGAATCTGTTTGTTTTGTTTTCCCCCCCTCCTCCAGACAATTGGAACTAAGCCTGTTGCTCATATAGACCAGTTTACTCCTGATATGCTGGGGTCTGCTGAGCTGGCAGAAGAGGTTAACTTGAACAGTTCTGGGAAGCTAATAAAGGTGAGCGAATGACAAGTAATGCTTTTTTAATGTTTGCCAGTTACTTAATATTAAACTACTAACTTAAGCGTAATAACTTTTAGTAATAACAAACAGTAAAGCACGTGCTTCTAATCCCTAGCTAGCCACTGACTTTGCAAGCTTAGTGGGTTTGCGTAGCAAACCTCAGTACTGTTTAAGAAGTTGAAGATAATCCACTGAAGTCTTTGTCCAGAATTATTTTTTTAGTCCAGTTATTTGGCTTTCTTTTAGATTACAGGCTGTACAAACCCTGGAAAAACTGTAACGATTGTGGTACGTGGATCCAACAAACTTGTTCTAGAAGAAGCTGAGCGTTCAATTCATGATGCCCTGTGTGTCATAAGATGCTTAGTTAAGAAAAGGTAACATCTTAGTTTTGTCAAATAGTGACTTAGCATACTAATAATACAGAAAGCTAACCATTTATACACTTAAAATGAGATTTGATTTTTTTTTTTTTCTTTTTCCCCCCACCCTCCCCCCCCTCCCTCCTTCCTTCCTTTCTTCTCTGTTCTCAGAGCTTTAATTGCAGGAGGTGGAGCACCGGAGATAGAGTTAGCACTGCGCTTGAATGAGTATGCTCGCACTTTGAGCGGTATGGACTCGTACTGTGTCCGTGCGTATGGGGACGCACTGGAAGTCATACCATCTACACTGGCTGAAAATGCAGGCCTCAATCCTATTTCAACGGTTACAGAGCTGAGAAACAGACATGCTCAAGGAGAGAAAACAGCTGGCATTAATGTCAGAAAGGTAATAAGGAATCATACATGCACAGCAGAGTTTTTTAGAGAATACATTGGGTATCTTAAAGGGAAAATGCTAAGCATTAGGGCTGAAATAAGGAAATGCCAAATTTGTCTCATGGCTGTATTCTCCCTAAGATTATAGTGTTGGGATAGATCATAGCTTGCTCTTTCAGGCGTTAAGAACCATCTTGGGTATTGATAATAGCAGATACTTAAATGCCATGCACCTAGAACAAGACACTTGTCGTTTGTTGCTTCAGAACCATTATTAGAACAGAAGTCTCCTGCAGTCAACTTCTAGAAAACAGATCTAGGTGGAATATTTTGTCAGTATTATCTACAGTGCTTATATGATGAGATTAGCCCTTGAAAAAATAACCAGCTTTAGAGACCCTTTCCCCTGTAGAAAGAAACAAGTACTACTCTCCAGTTGAGCACTTGCAGATTGTGACATTAACATCACCCTTCCAGGGATTTATCTGGCACGTGGAAAGAAACAGTTTTGGCTGTCCCAAAAGAGTCTTTGAGAAACTTAGTTGTGGTGTATGAGGGGGATAACTGATTGTCTTCACTCACGAAGAACAGTTTTGTGAAATATATTCATTGTAAAACATGGAGTTTGTCCACAGGTGTAAGAACAAATAGTGCTGGAATTGCAGCCTAAAAATACCCGCGTTTAAATAGGTGCAGTGGCATAGGGTGAATAGAGTAAGAAGGATTACTTTTGAAATTTAGACTTCTAAATCTTTACAGCTGTCAGAACCTGATAACAGCTCCTTAAGTAATTTATTCTTAAATGAGTTTAGAATGCATTCCCTAAAGAATAAAGTTAGATAAAGCAGGGTTTTTTTGTTCGTTTTGCGTTCATCTTGAACGCGTTGTTAGCAGCGCGGCAGGCTAGCTACTTGCTTGTATATTTTCCACTGTGTTTAAGCTAGCACCGCTATGTTTGTCGTTCTCTTGGCTAATTTTGAGTGGATTCGTCAAATACTCAGAGGGAGAAGACCTATGCCGTAATATTCCTGTTCCAGAGAACAGAATAGCTATTTGATGATTGAAGTTGAACGTCCTTTCCAAGGTTCTGTTAAAAGGTTACAGTTAGCTTTAACAAGTTATCTCACGTTCACTAAGCAAGCTACTCGTTCTTCCAGGGTGGGATCTCCAACATCTTGGAGGAGTTGGTAGTCCAGCCACTGCTAGTGTCCGTGAGTGCACTGACTCTCGCAACAGAAACTGTGCGCAGTATTCTTAAGATTGACGATGTGGTGAGTAATGTTTGCAGCACATTCTGCTTATGTCCTGCTGTTTACACAAGCACTAGAAAAATTACTGTTATCGAACTTGCTGTATTTCAAAATGTTTCATTCTGTATTCTCAGTTTAAATGCTACTTGACCCTTCAGTCTTCTAGCAACTGCTTATGATAATTAAATTGTAGAACGGTAATTAAAACTAAGTCAGATTGCTTTTAATAATATAAATACAGTACCTTAAAGTAAGAAGTTAAAAAATCCTACATTTTCTAGTCATTTAAATAGAGATTTAGAAGTAATGGTTTTTGTTTTTGTTTGTTTGTTTTTAATTCTTTGCAGGTGAACACTCGGTAAGACAAATAAAGGAAATGGGACTTTGCCCTGGAGTACCTTCCCTGTAGTTTGGAATATGGTTTCCTCACCCAAAACGCCTATGTGAATCGTCTTAAAGTCCGCAAACACTTACGTACTTTTATCACGTTAATTTAATAAAATCTTTGGTTTCAAAAAGCAAATGCTTTTTATCAGTCACAGTATAGTACCATACCTGAATTTTTCCCTTAAAAGGGCCAGGAATAAGAACATATTTCTCAGTGTTACATTTGCTTTTCTGTGCTACGTGATGCTCTTTAGTTCTGAAAAGTTTAACAGCAAATAATTAGCTTTTATCTAGATTCTGAAAAGGCCCTTGAATTAACTCTTCACTACCATAATAACCTCGAGGTGCATCTCTAAAAGTTACTTGTAAGGGAAGGGTGTTTCTTCCTTAAATTTTACTAGAGATAGACTGAAGAAACCCCTTTGAATTGTTACCACCAAAGAATACAAAATTCCACACTATAGTTTTTCCCCTGCAGTATATGTTAGCCCCTGGTACTACCCTATGATAAAGAAGTCTTTCAGTGCGCTCTTTTCTTTGTACTTCATCCATCTGAGAAAACATTAGTCTCCATATCTGCAAGTGGACAAACGGAAATAAAAACTCATTTTCAGACCTGCCTTGCTCATAGATTGACCACAGCAACAACAAAATGGTCTCCTTAGCACTTGGCTGCATGATTGAAGGAGGTAAAATCCTAGCCAGGTCCTCTCTGAATATTGGCTATCTGTTGTTGGACAAAAATTGTCGGGCTCTTAACACTCATAGCTAGTACTTAGAGAAGGACTGAAAGTCGTCTTGCACAACTCATGGGGGCAACAGTGGCACTGAAGACTTAAATAAGCATGGTACGTGCATGATTTCTGAATTCCATGTAGCTCTATAAAATGCTGGAGGAGGTAGCAAGTGTAGAAACAATGAATTGTAAATCTCAAAGCTAAATCTAGTTTAAAAAAGCAGGGATAATAACTGATATTACTACTCTATTAATAGGGTTTTATTTAAAACCAGTTTCGGTGAACTGAAGAATCTCTCTGAAACAGCTGCAAGATTTAGCTCTTCCTGTTCTTTTGGTCACTTCCATCATCCTGTTCAAGTTGACAGGTCTATCTGGGAAAAGCCCAGGACTGAGGCCTTGTTGAACATCTTGGGTACTTCTCTCTCTCACACGCACGCACGCACGCACGCACGCACACACACATACCCTGAATGTTAGTGAGGTTGACAGCCAGCAGCAAGGCTGATTATACTCTTTCTAAGAAAAGGGTTAATAGCTGTGAAAGTAAATGGTAAGATTGTGTGAGATCACTGCAACAGTTAGTTGATTTTCCCAAAACAGGCTGGGAAGTCAAATGATAAATTGCCCTATTTTAAGAAGCAATTCATCAAATACATCCTAAATTCTATTAATACCTGGAGGAAATACGTACTCTTGTTCGAAAAGGCAGCTTCGTGGTCTTGCCGCATCTTGGACAGTGCGTTAGCTAGCACTGCGTACACAGGATGAGTAGGGTCACTTCATGGGGCTGAGCTGTTAGCAGGGTTGTGACCTGCACTGCAGTGGTTTTACCTTGGCTAACAGGAGAATCCTGGCTACATCAGGATTCATTCAGTTTAGAGTGAATGTTAACTACATTTTATGGCTTAGGGTAAAAATATTTCAACTTGCTTCTAACTCTTAGGATGAAAGTCTGAATTAATGCTGTAATCCTCTTCGTTGCTATATTGAGATGATCAGATTCTTCTTTATATTTAAACGAGATTATTTCTCTTCCCAAAATTTATTGCATTTTTATTTGCTATCAAAATCAGATGTGTGGCTTTTGAGGAAGTTTCTGTTACTGAATGTGTTGACCAGGTTTAGTTGAAATCATCACTTTTATGGCTATGTATATCATTCAGAATAATTCAGATATTTTAAAAAGAAGACAAATTAACTGATTTAGGCTTTAAGCTCTGTATGCATGATTTATTGGCTAATTAAAAATATGAATTATGCCTTACCTCACAGGATTACTCCCAGCAATGAGGCCAGTCTTTTAAACTGATCTATCCAGTTCAGGTATTAATTCTTGATTAGAGCTTTCCTTCCCAATCCTCACAGATTTCCAATTCTTGACAAGATTTAACAGCTAGCCTGTACAATGTGATCATTTCATCTGTTTCTTTGCATTAAAAAGTACTTGTAATTTCACTAAAATAAATAGGTCCAGCCATCATTAATGGAAGTGGAAGAGTATTCCTGATGATCCCAGTTTACCCTTATTCTGCAACTATTTGCTCATTTCAAGTAGGAACTGCTCTTAAAGTAGCAGAGTGCTTAATAATTCGAGCTGGGGGCAGGGGGGAGACTGGGTTTGGGAAAGAGAATGCAGCGTTCCAGCAAAAATCCTGCAAAAAGTTATCTAGGAGATGAGTCTGTATAGTAGGAATGGTGGGTTTGGGTGGGTTTTTTTTTTTTTTTTTTTTTTGCCCTCAGACTGAACAGACACGAATTTCAATGCAGTATTTGATGTGTCTCTTCGCTAGCACGTGACGGCTCGCGGTCATGCCCGTTTCGCAGCTGGAAGGCGGCACCGGCAGCCCAGCGGCGCGGGGGAGCCGCCGCCGCCGGGCCGGTGCGCGGGGCGGCGCCCTCGGCCACGGCGCCGCGCAGGCCGAGCGGCTCGGCGGCCGCGGCCCGACCCCGCCCTGCAGCGCCGAAGGCGCAGACGCAGCGAGGGCGGCAGGAGCCGGCCGTGCCGCGGCGGGGCGGCGGGCCCCCCCTCCCCATCCCCTCGCCGCGGCTCCCGCCCAACAGGCAGGAGCCCGCCGGGCCCCAGCAGCCTCCGCTGCCGGCTCCCCGTCAAGAGCCAGAAACGGCGCTGGCGGGCGGAGAGCAGCAGTCTGCGTTCAGAGCCACCGCGCTCTCCCCCCGCACGCAACCGGCCGGCCGCCGGCGCCATGGCGGCGGCGCCCCGGGCCGCCTCCGGCCTCCGCCCCCCGCGCCCGCGGGCCCCCGCCGCCCCCCAGCAGGTACCGCGGGGCCGCGCCGGGAGCGGGAGGCCGCGGGCGGCGGCGGCGCTGGGCAGCAGCAAGGCTGCTGTTGCGGGGGGGGGCAGGCGGGTGGGACGGGTTTTCTCTGTAAGCGGGCGGCGGGCAGGGGCTGCCGAAGGAGGCGGCGGCCGAGCTGTGGGAGCCGCTGCGGAGCCCGAGCTGCGCCGGCAGCGGGGAGCGCCGCCGCCCCGGGGCCTGGCTGCGACGTTGCTGCTGCTGCTCTCGGGGTAAAAATAGCCTGGGAAGCTCCCGTTTTTGAAGACCTTACCAGTGACGTGGCGGAAGAGCAGACGCAGGGGACGAGATCTGCCTGATTTAGCACGCGGAACAGATGGCCGTGCTGCGCTGCCGGGGCCGGCGCAGAGCTCTTAATGAGCTCGTCGGGCCGAAGGGATCCAAGAGCGGATTGAAGAAGCGGGGTGCCTGCCTTGAGGGAAAAGACGGGGTCTTTCCGTGGATGAAGAACTGAAATGAGAGAGGCATACACAGTGTCAAAAGAAACAGCTTCAGGAAGATTCAGCTGGTGCCTTTCATCGGGCATGCTTTAACAGCTTTTTAAATTCATTTATTTGATCATGGCATTCGCTTTATGTTTGATCGCTGCGTTACGGAGAAAACAAGTTTGAGATTTTTGGACCGAAAACATGACAAAACATAAACAAGGCTTTTTTGGTTGGCATGTAAAAGCCTATTAAAATACCTGTGTGGAACAGTATTATCCTAATTGTTTAGATGAAGAAATTAACCCTGTAACTTCTTAAAACATAGTGCCCAAAAAATGACTTAAAAGAAGCCTTTTTTAATAATACTTACTTCTCTGACTTGTTCAAGCTTTATGTTTAAAGAACGTGCTTACCTGCCCCAAAGTGCAAGCTGGCGGAAACACTATTTAAAGTGAAAGTTATGCAAAATACTTCCCATTTCCACAATTCACTGTGAAATAATAATAGAAACATTTATGCAAAAGATACCACATGACTTATTATGAGAATACTTATGAAAATGAGAGGCAGAGAAGTTTGTTTAAAAAATGTGGGTTTTTTAAGCTGCATGTTTCACCATGGGAAAAAATTCACCAAGGAAAAATTACAGTGCTAAACAAGTTATACTTTTAATAACTCCTTTTGATCTTATTTCCTGATATAATATCCTGATTACAGGGATAGACTGTTAAGAATTTAACATGCTTTAGATAGAACCCTTAGTATATAAATTATTATACAATAAGGCTATTCCATATAATGTTGCATTCAAATCTGTACATATGTATCTCTGATGTTACTGTACCATTCATTGGACTTAATCAGATAAAGTGATATTATGAACCTCGGTCCCCTTTCTTCTAACACTCACAAAACTTGACAAAAATCTCTTCCAGGATGGTTTTGATTTGGATTCAAATACTGACAAAGAGCAGACCTCTGTAAATGGGAACTGTGACAAGTGGATGGACTTTTCCAAAATGTGCAATTCAAATCAAGAATATTACTTGAAGCTAGAAGAACTGAAGAACGCCCACCTGGAGACCATGGCGAAATTAGAAAGTATGTATCGGAATAAACTACACCTAAAAGGAGCACAATCTTTGGACAAAAAAGATGCTGCTCCTAATATATGTTATAGGTAAGTTTAATAATAATCTTCAGTTTGGTGGTGCCTTCTGTCTGAAGGTTCTAAAGTGCTTTGCAGACATCAGTAAGTATGGCAATTTTTTTCTGAAGCTGGAAAGTTACCATTTCCGATAAGTAGATAATCATAAAAAGCTAGCTTTAATATTTAAAAATGCTTACTCACCTTGCTAATGAACTATGAGATTTACAGGGGTGTGTGTGAAGCTGCGACTGGGCAGCATGTTTAGTAAAGCATGGTGCCTTTCCTTTAGAAATGCTGATTTATTCCTAATCTAAATTACTTTACAACTATGATTTGGAGTGAATGCCCCATGTTCTTCTCTTTTCCTTTGCCTTGCCTCTCTCCTCTTCCCCAGCAACTCTATCCATTTTATCTTCGTGACACTGAAAGTGGAAATCACTGGCTTTGTGTCAATATTGGCTGGACTCGACTCAAAACAATTTTTTTTACAGGTCAACTTGGGAGAAGAGCTCATATCAGCCTCTAAATTTGCACAGATCCTTTTCTGAGTCTGACTTAACTGATCCTTTAGGTTCAAGTATATCTGATGGGTCTGAAAGTGAATTAGTGTTTGAAGAAAATGGTAGTGAAACTGGATCATCAGCGTTTGCTAAGCAGCAGATTGAAAAAATGTGGGACGGGTTCTCTGTGGAAGACTATGTCCCCCGCACCAAACACAGCTTACCAAGCTCACCAGCATTCAGAATGATGAGGAAGAAGCAGAAGGCATGGTCCCCAAAAGTTACTGTGCCCAAGCCTTTCCAGATGACTATTAGGGAAGCCAGGAAAAAAGAACAGAATGTCAAATCAAAGTCACAGCTTGAAATGGAAAATAACTTACTGAAGAAGCAACTAGAGGAAGAGGCAGAGTGTCAGAAAAAGTTCCGAGCCAACCCAGTGCCAGCATCCGTCTTCCTTCCGCTCTACCATGAAATCGCGGAACAGAACGAAGAACGCAGGAAATGTGTGAAAGAGAGAAGCAAACTTATGCTTTTGGCTTCTCAGAAGCCATTTAAATTCATCGAAAGAGAAAAGCAAAGGAATGAAATTAGGAAAATGCAATTAAAAGACCTTTCTGCACCCGAAAAGAAAACAAAACCGTTCAAAGCAAAACCAGTTCCGAAGTGCGTTTACAGTCCAGCTGTTAATGACAAGTTAAAGGAGGAAGAGCTCTACAGAGAAATAAGGATCAAAATGCGAGCTGAGGAGTTGCTACGTAATTCGTCTCTACCCAGCAACAGACTGGCTGTTAAAGACATGAATAAAAAGAAGAAACACAAGTGCATTGAACCAAAGGAAATAAAACATAAACCCAAGATCAAATCAAACGTTCCAAATTTTGAAATACTACACCAAAAATTTCAGAAACAGCTCCTGCAACAAAAGCAAGTGAAACACGTTACAGTCTGTGAACCTTTTGATCTTCGTACTCCGTATATTCCCTCAAACAAAGGGAAGATTCTGAAGGACATTCAAGAAGATGAAGAAAAGTTGAAAGAAACACGCTGGCCATATGCCTCTCCAAGACGTAAACCTCAAATGAGACATTCAAGTGCAAATTCACTTCTCTCAGGATCTGGAGAATCTAAATCACCAAAAATCACGGAGTCCACAAAAAGACGGCTACAAGCCATAAGGTGACCACTTCAGTGACGTACTGCATTTTGTAAATACTTAGAGTAGACATTTTTGTTGTACTTCTACATAAGTAATTAATTCTTCTGTGCAGAAATAGAGGACCTAATATAAGGACGTAATTATTTTATAGGACTTAATAATTTAATAAAGGACTTAACTAGCATTTATGACTTCTAAAGAAGCAGTAATGCATTTTTCTCAACACGTCCATAGGAAATGGACAGATGACTGCTGTTTCCCAGTATATGCCTGCATCTTTTAAAATGGCTTGTATCCTCTGTCTTTTTATCCCAACTGTGTTTTCACTCTGCTTCTCTCTTTTGATTTTTCTTTGCCAAAACTTCCTTTGAAGTCTTGCTCTTGATGTAAAATGAGTTCAGCCTTAGTTTATTTTTCCACCCAGGAATTCACTTGAGGAAAAGAGAAAATTGGAAGAAGAACAAAAAAGGAACAGAACGAGGCAGAAACAAAGAGCGAGAAAACTGCAGAACATTATAACAACCCGGGCTGAGGCCAATGACCCACATCAGAGCCTAGCTCAGATGTCTAAATCCAAATTAAAAACATTCAGGTATTTTGTTGCATTCCCCCAAATCCTGAACCTCTCCCTGTAAGTTGTATGTTAAACATACAATGCAAAATATAGCATAGTCCAAGTTTACATAATTACACATTTGATAAATTATGCACTGTACAAGCAGCTAGTAAAAAAAAAAAAAAGAAAAAGTGTGGCTAAATTTAGTATTTCCACTGGGAAACTGTTGCCCATTGTAGTGATTTTAATCTGCCATATAATTATAAGTCAGCTAAGAAGAGACTCCCCTGTTTTCAAAATTGACATATCAACTAAAGAGGAAAATCAGTTTACAAAAATCAAAAGGAGAAAGGATAGCCTAATTACCTAACATCTTTGCACTACTAGATGGTTAGATGGTGGTACAACTTTGGTCCTATCCATCTATTTCTAATGTAGTGAACTCTTCACTTCTTTGTCCTGATGGTTTTCTACTTAAGAGGAGAAAGTAGAGCGGTAACGTTATTACAACTTTAGTATGTATATGAACAGCTGGTGCCTGTGACACCAGGATGCTGCTGGTGCTCAAGAGGGATGGGATCCAAAGTTACCTTTCGTAGAGATAAAAACATATGTTTTTAACTGATTTGAGAAGAGCAGTACGTAGGAAAAAAACATCAGGGCCTTCTTAAAATGTGCTGTAGGCTAGCAATCAATAGATAGATCAAGGTCTGAGGAAGCTGGAGCCAAGTCCAGATCTGCTGCTTGACCTTGTGTATATGTCTGACTTAGGACTTCTGCTTCCCATTCTTACTCATCCGGGAAAAAAACAGTCCTGTCTGAATGAATCTTTAGTGAGGGTTTTAAACTGTTTGGGTGTGGTTGCACTGCAGTACTGTCTTCTGTCTAAGGTATGGTTTCATAGAGGAGGTGAGGGGCACCAACAGTTCTGCCTCTGTTGTTCCTGGCATGGGCAGGGCTCTTGGGCAGAGCGGTAGGAATGACAGTGCGCGCACCAGGTATGCCAGTAACAGGGCAAAACAATACCAGGGATGCCTTCTCAGTATAAGGCGACTGATTAGGAGATATGCCTAATTATAAGATTCATAGCTTAGACTGGCAACTTTTAAGTTAACATACTACATTTTAAGGAAGGTGCTTAGAATACTGTCTAGGGTAGAGGGGATAGAGATCTTTCCTTCTAAAAAGAGGCTGGAGGCTAGGGCTGTCTTTATGGCTGCAAGTTTAAAGATAACACTAAGGTTTCTCATTCTTTTTTGCTTTATATGGATCTCTTCTGTCTTTGCAGTTAAAATGGGAATAGTTAAATGTAAATATAGTTAAAATAGGTGTAAACCCACCATTTTCCTAATACACTTTTTTACACTCTGGCTGAAATAATAAGCAAATTTGCTGAAATATTGCAGCACCTTCTGCCAGACAATACTACATACTGTTTCACCACCAAACCTCATAATGGTTATTCACCAGCAGTGTTGCTCCACTGTGACCAGAAATAAAAAAATGAAGCACACGCAGTCTCACACACTAAAAGCATGAAGCGTAGCGGCCAAGCAGTGTAAGTGAGGGTGCTAGAACAAGCATTGCAACAAGCGTTTTCCTTGGCCGTGGTGGTAGTCCCATGATTAGCCAGGGTACCTTGAGGGCACTAGGATACCTGCTACCTCCCCTAGAGGCAGCTGAAGCCAAAGCACAAGGAAGAAGCAGCAATAGTCTTAGGAGATGCAGGGCTTATGCAGGCTCCTAGAGAGCAGACCAGCAATGGCAGAGGTGCCCGACAAGCAGAGCCGTCATTTGTAACTATTTTGCCTGAGCCAGCGCTCAAGCACAATTGGTTTTGCAACATGGCCAGCAGGTCCTGTTAACAGCAAGAGCTTTATAATGTAAGTGGAAGAGCTTCTGGCTGGACAGGGTCTCCTTGGGCGGATGATCTACTGACTAGGACAGATGCAGAAACGAATTTGAGTTACAGTAGCAAGGTGGAGATTTAAGAGAGACAATGGGTGTGCTTGCAGGTTTGATTTGAGTTCATGCAGTAGCAAACTTAACCTTACGGTATTTAGCTTAATCCACTTCTATGAGTATTGTAAAACACTCGTGCTTGATTACTGCCTACACAGGTAATTATGCTACCTCAAAGCAAGACTACTTCCCTAATGCTGGTGCATTAAGGCTGGTATGAGTGCGTAGCTTGATAACGCTTATTTCAGCATAGGCAGGGTAATAAGGTATATTAATATAAGTGCTCTTTGAACAGATAATTGGGTTTGTAGAAAGCCTTCTGAGAGTGAGCAAATAGCCACCATGAAGTTCACACCTTCAAAATGGCGAAAAACTGCCTCAAAGCACTGCAATTTCTGCAAATATTGCAAAGTCAGAAAACGGTAGGTGAAAGAGGTGGGAGGAGACAGAGGTGTATAATGTCCCCTACTTAACCCCACACACTTCTACTTACCCTTAAATACCTTTGACTTAGTAATGCTAGAGCTGACCAGCGCAGAGGCAACTTTGAACCATTAAGATTTATTAACTGTGGTGCAGACCCGCGTAAACACAGCTGAGTTACTTCTAGAGCCTGCCCAGCAGGACAGCCACTTTCAAGCAACACTTGAGCTAATTAGCCAGCGAGTCCTGTGCTGCTTCACGCAGCAGCACTTGATGTGGCCTCTCCTTCATTTCCCAGCACTCCAGCTTCCAGATTTATTTGCTTAGGTGCAACCTGAGCTGGCTCCACGCGTTTCCATGGAGCCCGATCAGATGAGCTGGCCGACAACAGAGGCAATGAATTGCAAGTAGCTCAAAATTTTACAGTACTATGGTAAAGACAAAAGCCTTAATGGGTCTGAATGAAGGCTATCTAGTCAGGGTCCTTGTCACACACCCAGGAGGACGACAACCCATGCTACCTGGGTTATCTAGTGCTTGCTATGAGCTAAGGTATGATTTAAGTTGATGAATCAACAGTATAGTCATCCCACTATATTGATTTGATCCCTAAAGAGCCAAAAAATAGGGGGGAAAAAACGTGTACTATCATCCAGAATGTGGCCACCTCTCTAACAGGTTAAACTGTTCAAGGAGCAACAGATTCTTCTCCTTAAGTGCAACCTTAAAGAACCGTTTTTTGCTTTACGATATTAATTTTAGCAGTCCTTTCGAACTTCAGTTTTGCTTAGAATGACTGGAATTTCTGTCCAAGTGTGAAGTAAGGAAAAACTCAGTATCAATTACAAATCCAAACCGAGAAAGACTCTTATTTAACCTCATTAGCAAGGACCTTTCTCTGCTGATGCAAAGTGAATAGTTCAGAGAGAGTTTTGTTCAGTACTTCTAGGCAAGCAATTGCTGTGAAAATGAGACAGTTTATCTCAGACTCTGTAACGAACATAAAATAATTTATCCTTTATGTATTTTTATGTAGGACAATATTTAGTTTGTCACAAGCAATTAAACTTTCAGCTGTTGTAGGAAATTATGTCTTGTATTATAAAGTAATAATCAGTGTAATGCACTGTATTTCTCTTAGGAATTATGAGAAGCAGAGAATGCAAGAGTATTTGCAAGAATTGCAAGAAATGGAAGAACGAGTAAACCAAAGGCCATTGCTTTTGGAAAGAGCCACTCAGGTTGTCTTGTATTACGTCTTAATTTTAATCTTCAAATGATGCCTAAGACGGGTAGTACTAGCCAAACATTTTTAGAAGATATTTGAAAAACATTTTTGAGAGCATTTTAATCTCTGTTGCCCTGTCTCCCTATAAATGCTACTGTTATTTGTGGCCAAGCATTCATGGCTTGCTTGCACAGAGGACTGAGATGGCTCTTGTAAACATGACTTTTGTTCCTCCAAAAAACAACTATTCTACTTATGATGCAGTTTTGTTTTCCTTTTCTTTTAATACTGAGTGTATTTTAATAGTCAATGCTGTAATATAAATTTTGCTTTGTTTTTAAATCCGAGTTGCAAGGCATTGTATCTTGTCATCTTCCCCATTGGACCCAAGTCTGTTAATTTTTCCAATAGCTCTCTCTTGTTGTAAGCAACTTTTATAAAACAGACTTGAACATCATTTGTCATATCTTTTTGCTAAATAAGTGCACTCTTATAAAAAAATCTCAGAGTAAGAGCTGGCCAAGAGTACCAATTTAGATTTTTTTTTTTGTGCTTGCGTGAAAGCTACAAATACAAATCTACTGAAATTAGAATACAAATCTACTGAAATTAGAACTACTTTTATTGGCACCTTTTTTTCACTTACTTAAACGATAGTGTTTTCCTAATTCATACCTCACCCTACAAATAAAATGTACCTAAATAGCATAAAGACTTGTTGTTCTGGAAAGTACCATGCACAAGTCTCTGTAGCCCAAATGGAACTGAACGCTAATTAATGATTTGCCCTGTAGCATATAAATAATACTGTCGAGAGTGATGTTCAGAAAAGTCATGCTGATCATTTATAGTCTTTTAACAGGCCAGGCCAACATTGCAAGTGCTGGCACACCAAAAAAAAGAATTTTCTTTGTATGCTTTTGTCTTGAAGGGAAAACCCCATTGTGCCTAATTCAGTTATCACGCGAGTAGCTCTAAATGCAACAAAAATTTACAGCAAAAACATGAGAGGTGCAAGTTGGGAGAGAGGTTATGGGTGAACTCGAGCATTCTTTGTGCCTATTGTAAAGGTTTATGTTCATATATATACACTATTCTCTTTGTATATGTATGTATATATACATATGCATACTCACACACACGCGCACACACACTCTCCTTTTTCCCCCCTCTCTGTTTCAGTACAACTGTGCTGATAGCGTAGTCACTGATTGGAGGCCAAAACTAGAGAGAAGTAGCAAGTTGTAGATGTGGTTCTCTGGTCTCTTCTGTCAGTTTGCGTTTCCTGGTCTGCCTCTGCTTAGGGGAGCAGGATATGTAGCTTGGAGGACAAGTCCTCCTCACTCAGATCTTACTTGCAGGAACAGAATTTGCACCCTCCATTTTAGATGCAGATTGCGTAATTTCTCCAATAGTCATGTAAAGGAGTGGATCAATATCGCTGTTAGGGCAGACAGAGATAAGAAGGAAGAGAGGTTAAGGGAGAGCCCCAGGAAGACTGCATCTGGTTTCTTATGTATCTGCATCTTTCCCCTCCTCCCTTAATAGCAATGTAAAGACTATCGCTCTTTGTTAGCCAGTAGGGGCAGGAAGCAAAATGGACGTAAGCTAGTACAGAGAAGAAGGAAAATTCAGTATAAAATTTTTGAGTATTGTTTTGCCATTCTTACCTGCAATCACTCAACCTGAATAATCACTCAACTTGTTAATGCAATTAATTAAACAGAGCATTAATATAATAAACAAAAGTATCAAAAATCAGGCATTTAATGCATTTAGGTAACAGTTAACCATTCTTTTTTTCCTACAGAAAAATGCAAGAATAGCTGCAGAGAAGCATTATTCTAACACACTGAGAGAACTTGGGATATGCACAGACTTTGTTTCAAGGAAAGGGCAAACAACTACCTTGCTAGAACGCTCCAGCGCTGAAGATTTTAAAACCTCCACTAATGCTAAAGAAAGGTAGACATTCCCTAAGGCTTTTTTTTTTTTTTTTTTTTGCCATTGCATACCTAATAATTAGAAAGTTATTTTTAATGGTTTTTGAGGAAATCTGTATTATTTCCCAGATAGCTATCTGACTATACGTAGTTAGCATTACTAATGTTAGCATTACTATATTTTTTATTTTTCCTGAATTAAATATTATTTGATAAAACAGAGGAGAGCATTGGATATATAATGTAATGCACTTCAAAGAAAAATGAAGAAGAAAAAAAGTTTTGATTTGTTTGTTTTACCAAAAATTCTGGCAGTTTGCTAGTAAGTCTCATTTCATTCTGCATTACCTTTATTGAATTTCTAAAATATGCCTTTTTTGAAAATATCTTTCAATTTTTTGACATTATGATATAGAAGGAAATAGAAATGGAAAAAAATCAAAATGTATGGGCAATGCTGTTAGAATTATTTTCTAGCATAAAAGAATACTCTAGTGTCCCCCTTTCCCTTTTTCTCCCCCAGTTTTACCCCAGCCTAGTCTACTAGGATTTGTCCTAGATTACATGAAAGTAGTATTCCTTTAAAACCTACTGGAAAAAAAATCTTACTTGAAAAAAAAAATCCCACATACAAATTATCTTTTCAGACTCAGCAAAGATGAAGTCAAAGAAAGGAAATCCTTTGAGGAAGCAGCAGACAGCAGTCCCGGATCTGAGCAGTCTTGCAAGGAGGAGGAGCAGAAGAGAAAAGGGGTCAGAGCCTCCACCCAGAATGACCACTCCAGTGAGGAGGAGGAGGCAAGAGCCAGCCTTCATGCTCATCAGCTTTGCCACGCAGGGGAGGCTGGTGCCAGCCCCGACTCCAACCAGTGCCATGAAGAGGAGGAGGAGGAGGAAGAGGAGGGAGCAAAGACGGACTTGCTGCTTGGCTCCTGCTACGAGGACGAGGAGGACGAGGACGAGGACGAGTGCAGGGAAAGAGCCAGCTCTCAGTCTGATCGTGCCAGTGAGCAAGAAGAACAGGGTCAGTCTGACCCTGAGGCTCAGGGTGCCTTCAGATATGACGATGAGGAGTATGAAAATGATGATTCAGAAGAGAAAACCAGTGATGATGAAGGTGGCTGAAAGGAAGGCAGACAGGAAGGCTGGGGCTCAAAAGCACATTTCCTTGCTGGCAGTGAAATAGATTAAAGCAAAACATGGGTTTCTGCTACAAAGTTTTGCGCATTTAAAGCTCTTAACCTACAGACTTTCCAGGACAGAACTTGCATCTATTTTCCAGTAAGAAAGATCAAGTTTTCCATTTCCATCAAGAAATTTCTTCGATTACTTTTACATTTACTTTTTATTCTAGGCTGCTGTGACATTAATATACCTCTGCTCATAAAATTAACAGCAAATGTCTTGCATGCTGTGATAGTAGGTGGTAGGTACTAGTAGGTTTTAACACGTCCATCTCTCTTTCTGTATGCTGGCAAAACCAGATGAGACGTCGATGGAATAATTAGCCTCCACATCTCAAACATTTCAGTACTTCTGTGTGATCTGTTCCTGTAATATCTTCTACTATGCCCGCAAAGTGATAGGGGGAGTTTCTCATGTAAGACCTCTTGAGCGTTATTGGCAGAGCAGGCACAAGGAGGACAACTTCTTGTGTAGTCAGAAAAAATGACCAAATTAATCTGTTCACTTCCTCCCTCCGCTTCCAATCCATGGTTAAACAGGCTTCTGCCTGTTTAAATCAGACAAATTCGCTAAGTGATGGGTCAGATGAGTGCCAGCACCAGAAAGGAACAGGGATTGCTGCTTTTCCAAGAAGCAAGCTGTTGGATCAACTAGACTATTTTGTCTAGCTAAAACATTATCAGTATCTCAGTTGCTAAGGGCTATCCCTATAGAACAGAAATAAAATGTCCAGAATACTCCGAGAGGAATCCCTTAATTCAACTTCCAAAGCACTTTTTAATGCTTAGAAATGAGTGAGGTAGGAGAAGTCAGTAGGACTTATCTTAAGAAAAAAAGATATGTTATATGCCGCTCCAAAATTGTTTTTTAACCCCATTTCGTTTTGAAGAGCTCTTCCCACCATCGTGTAAAATAATTCTTTATAATGTAATGACAAATACTGACATTAATCTTCAAATTTCTTTACTGAGACAGTAAACATACTATAAAAAGAGGAAATTATTACATCAGGATAAAAAACAACCAGCAACTGTAGTTTTTTGCATATATATGGAAAGCATGGAAAGGAAGACTTTTACTTTTCCTCACATACTTGCTACTCAGAACTGCAGCTACTACACAACCAAAAGTGCACACGGAGGCTTTTTTGGCCCTATTCTTGCCCCTTTCCTTCTAACCATGTCATATCGAATATTAGGAGAAAAAAATAAAAGGTATCTACATAGTAAGGGATCTCTGCTAAGGATTTCAAACAAGTCTTTTGAGCTTAGTAGAGAACAGGGTAAAATATTACATGGCGCAGGGACTCAAAACACATTCAGTGAATACTAGAAAACACTGTATATGTTAAAACTAGCAAGTTTGCAAAGACATCTGAAATGAATAACAATAAAGGATTTTTTTTAAAATCTCCTTCCACATTGTATGCAAGAGTACCAACTCAATCTGTTACTATTCATGTTCCTCCTAACTTTGAGGAATTGTGTACCAATGCTTGGAAGTTTATCATATTTTTAGTTATTTTTGAAGTTATTTTTATCATATTTTAGTTATTCTGTGGAATTATTAATACTAGTTTTAATTTTTAATTTTGTATTTAAATAAAATATCCCTTGTATATGTATCATACAGGAAAATATTAATCATTACTCCACACTGAAAATCACCATTTACAATCTCTAGTTATACCAGATAACCCCACCATATAACCTCATGTTTAGTTTGCTTGCGATTGTACAACTCTTTAGAAGTTGAGAGTACTGACAGTGTGTTATTGCATTCATAGTCATCTATAATTGATATTTGTCTCTTTAGTGAACCTGCTTTTTTGAAAGAAGGCAGAGGAGCTCTGGATTTTGTTTTCTCTCACAGAGATTATTTGAAGGGTTTTCAAATGCATTAAGATCAGATAGCACTCAAGCAGGTGCTCTAAAAGAGTACAATATATAATTGCTGAACCTTTAAAGGTAGGGAGTAATAACCATTACTAAAAAAAAAAACCACCTTTGTACTAGAAGAATAGAAGGCAGCAAATACGAGGATACCTTTTTTTTTTTTTTTTTTTAAAAAAAAAGGAGTCTTGAGTGAGGAGTCGAGGACTTATGTAGAATTCAGATCGACTTTACCACTGAGTTTTTACTGTATTACCTTAGTAAGGGACAGAATTAATGAACACATAGATAAAGGTGATATAACAAAGAAGACTCAACACCATTGTTAGAGCATGTGGACACCATGTTCCCATGAGATGAAGGGTAGACTGGCCTGAAAACTAAAGTAATTATTTGACCTTCTTTTTGGTCGGCAGGATGATTTAAAATATAGACAAAGCAGCAAGAAGGTAATAGGATGATGGCACTGAAATGAAGGTGACTGTATTTAAGGAAGGAAAAAAAAAAATGCAATAATCCCAACATGAAAATCCAAATATACTTGAAAGGCTTTGGTAAATTACCAAGATGCAGAGCAATACCACAGGAGAGGAGACTAGAATATGTAGTACTCTTCTGTCAGAACTGAAACCTACCGGATGCAACTAACACGGAGAAACAAGTAATTTGAATCACAAAAGATGGTTTGGTTAGAAGCATTTTAAGGGAAGCTCATTAGAACAGGAATGATGAGTTACGCTTTCAGGGAAGCTATTTAGAAGGAGGGAGATTAATGGGCAAGTTTCTCACAGATTATTTAATCTTCTGACTTCAATATGTTAATTAATGGCCAAAGCACAAAAGTAGAAACATGATCCAAAAATTTGCAAAGAAAACGAGACGTATCCAAAAAAGTATTAAATACACCATGTGGGAAGAAAAAGATGACTTTGAAATAATAATTTAACAGTACAGCCTGCAAAGTGTAATACTATGCAAGAATAACATTTTTTAAAAATGGGAATTCATCATCTAAAACTGTAAGGAGAAAGACCCAGATGACTTGTTGAACAAAGGATAATTGGATCACGAACTGTGATCATGAAAAACACAATGGGATCTAAGGATGTGCCAGGCAAAATATTTCCAGCAGGGTTGGAAGAAAGGTACTTGTGAATTTTCAAACACCATAAATCCTGTTTTGGGTTTCTAAATGATTCTCATATTATTGAACATGAGCAACAGCCTTACTTAAAAATTCTATTCTAAATCTACTTCTGTGCATCTGCTCTCACATCTGCCACAGATTCAGGCTAAGATAAAACTGTAACTTCAGCATGTCCGCCATGCTGGAGCAGGTTGATGCTACAGGCAGTCTGAAGGGTCAGCATTATCCCTTGACTGCAAGGCACTAGCTTGCACGCATACATTGTTTGCAGGAAAAGGATGCAGATTTTGGAAGTTTAGTGTTCACAGGCAGTGCAGTTGCTATGGGAGGGCTCCACTATCTGATGAGTCCCAGGCCGACAGTTGTCATGAGGTCATAGGATCTGGACTGCAATAAGCCAGCTGCATTTACTAATGACCAGAGTCATCAGAAAGGTTATGTTTTCAGCAGTAGCAAACTATGGGAAAAGGAGTACCACTGCCAAGTAAAGCCCTAGCAGTGCAAGGGCCACAGCCAGAGAAATAAAAATTATTTTGAATTAGAGCCAGAGGCTGTGCCCTGTGTGCCCATTCTGCTTACACCAAATGTCATCCTAAAATGTTAAAATATTAACAAATGGTAGATATATACATACTTAATTTGGATGTGTTAATGTAAGAAATCAGCAGTTCTAGACATCATGCCTTTTTCTGCGTGCAATGCAACCTAGTGGGCATCATTTTCAGATAGGCACGTTAGTAACAAAAGAAAAAGCTCATATACAAGTGCTGCCTGAACACTTGTTCCAAAAACAAAGCATCCAGCTTTGGACACCAGACTCCAAAAGCACAAGACCCAGCTGGACTCCGACCCAGCTGGACTCCAACCCTGCTGTGGGAACAAGAAGAGATACTACTGTGGACACAATGTCTTGTGGTTTGGCCAGATAACATCCCTTCTTCAGGGGGTGTTTCCATCTTTCAGTTTCTGTCTTCCAAATTTACCCTGCATTTCTCAAGTGTTCTTCGTATATACGGCACCGCTTCTTCTAGAAACCATCTTCTTGTGTACACGATTAGCATAACATCAAGCAGGAGGTTACGTTCTCTTTTCCTTTGAAGAAAAAATTGTGACATCATCACCTTTCTGAATTAAACGCCTGAATTAAACATAGGGTTACAGCTTCTCCTAACACAGGGAACAACAGAAGAATTTGACATTTTGAAAAAAAATGACTTTTTTGAAGTGATTTTATCATCTCATTTAGACTCCTTAGGCTTCCAGAATGACAGGAAGCAAAAAAGTTTGCCCAACTGAGTTTGAACTGAAATGTCATGAACCTTCATTGAAATGTAAGTCTTCCATCTCTGGTTGTATAATCTTTTGCTAACCGCTTGGTTTTGGGTAGCAAAAAAAGCAGAACTGAAAATCGTTTCCTTCTTCAATACAAATTGCAGGTTATTTGAGGAATGCCAGATCAGAACTAAGACAATAGTATCAGAAAACTTCCCCTCCCTGCTGCGCACCAAGACCGACCAGCGGTCAAACGAATGAAAAAGCAGAGAAATCAGGGATCACGTGAGTAAGGCAAACTCTGCACCGATACAGAGCTGTAGGACCTGATGTACTGTTTTAGATGTTACTTTCGTATTATGGAACAACAGCATTAAGAGGCTTCCATTGTGTTAAGTGTGCACAAACACAGGCAAATAAAGCCCCAAATCCAATGTTAGTCTTACAGGACGTCTCTGCATGCTTCAGAGGAAGCACATCATGTTTACTCACAGAGCTAAATCCTTCCATGGACAGCTGAGCAAATACAACAGTTTGCCTGTGCCCACACAGGGAGTCACCCCTCTCTACTCTCCCGCCCTTCCTTTTCATCCATGTTTTTCCGACTTTTCACTGAGTTGACTTAAGTCACTAAAACAGCCCAGCCAAGAGAAGGGGGTGAGGTTAGGAGATGAGATGGACAAGCAGGACTTCACTTGTTCAGTGGTGGCCAGTTATGGTGCTCAGTATGTCCCAGAGTACTGTATCCTAGGAGTAGCCATAGGAGAAAGTCACCCACGTGCCTAAGTGCCTGCAGATGTACAGTACAGGGAATACAGATGTTTATGGCCTCTCTCCGAAGCAAGAAACATTGTTCTTTTCAGATAATTAAGACTGTAAACAAGACCACATTTAATTTTGTGCACACAAATGGTACCACAGACCCTAGTGGATCTACTGAGGTTAATAGGACTAAAACCAGGCATGTTTGCATTTGCTCGGCTCAAAATCTGCTGCCAGTAGGTAGGACTTACTAACAATAAGTAGATTACTAACAATAGGCAGGTTAACAATAAGCAGGTTAATTAACAGAAAGCAGGCTGCTGAGTAACAATAACTGGGTAACCACAACACAACACACCTAGGAAATTCCAGTTGCCAGCATAACGAGATGTTACGGACCGCCTTGTTACCAAACTATTCAAGTCATTACTCTGTTTTCAAACACATCCCTCCACACTTACAGCTCTACATGGTTCTCATGAAGGACTTCTGTGAACTTGTTACACTTTTTATTGCCTGTTTCATGCCATTATACATTTCATAGAATGGATAAAAGATACCTAATCTTTGCAACAGGAAGTAAAAGCAAACAAACAAAAATCAGTTCTTACAGCAGTTTATATGTTTCTTTCATTCTGATTAAGCTCTGCTCTGCTGAGCTCAGCCCAATAACACCTCTATTTCTGAAGGTACCGGAATTGCCAAGAGCATCATCCTGGCTCGTCAAGCAACGAGGAAGGCCTAAAAAAAAAGATAGAGACATTCCCTAATTATTGTCTGAGCTCAGTTTAATTAGTTAATTCTTTTTATTCCAAAGGTATTTGCAATGATTAAGTAGCAGAGAACAAGCAAACAATTAGCAACAAGTTGATGTGATTTTCTGGTTTAGCAAAACTAAAACTTATAAAAGTTTAAAGGGACTCCATACACATCCTTCCCTTCATTATGCTTTCCCAGGGCTTGTGGTTAAGCAACCGTAAAGCATAGTCTAGCACTCTGTCCTAAAGTTCCAATAGAAAAACAGCGTTTCTGTGGGAAGGGAAATGTTTCATAATTAATCAAAATTTTTCACTATTTCAGAATTCCCTCCAGACCAGCAAAACCATTTTTCTTTCATGCCAGAATTAAACAATCAACCTACTGAGCTACTCCAGGAGAAAAAGAGCCTGTCTTTAAATTCTGGAACTCGTGGCTTCAAATTCTTGACATAAACTCTTAATAAGAACCCAATCATTCTCACTCTAGATGAGAATAAAAGATGAAATGTCAGTATCTCTTTGCTTCTCATTCTCTTGTTTGGAAATCTAGAGAAGGCCCATCTGCCTTTAAGGCATACTGAAATGTTAAGATGTAAGATCTAGAGAGAAATTCAGGCTTCCTCTCAGTGAATTTAGCATGTACTACAATAAACGTATGCTGCTTTGCCTTTCCATCCACTACAGATTCCACACACTAGGGTTAGCGCATCTCAATGCACGTTTTAATAACACAACTTAAGTATTTTCTTCAGCAAAGTCATTATCATAACAGCACCAGTTGCAATTCTCTAGTTTAGTCTGGTCTTCCAACAGAATCATAGTTTCTATGCTTTCTCCAGCTTCTTAATGGAAAAACTAATTAGTTTGCACATTTGAAAGATGAAATCATGGTATAAAAAAAATATTCCAGTTTGGGAGACACAGGATTAAAGATGTTTATAGGCAACAATAGGAACCTGGCAAGTGTGACATCACTAACGTTTCAATCCAAATGTTTACATGTATATGATCTCAGAGGCAAAACACTCCAGAACTTTGTCCCACTATTCATACCTCTCCATAGGTTCAGATCTAGCTGTGGAAGAGGTTATTTCTGTTGCCTCACCAATTCTATTTAAATGTGCTGCCAACAGTATCAATCACCAGAAAAAGGCCTAGTATGTGGAGGGCAGCACTTGACCATAGAACTAGAAAACTAACTAGAACTAGAAAAGCTAAGAACGGCTTCTTGTGCCACTACAAGTACTAGCAGTTCTTGCTATCAGACTAGCATCTGATAGACGAGCTCTGACAAATCTTGAGATGGTGGTCTTAGATAGTATTATTTCAGCTGTCTGTCCTGTTCTTCCGCTGAAAGGTATCACTTCCATGGCAGAGACAAAAGACCATTTCAGGTGCTCTAAAGTCACTGAGATACAGGCACAGGTCAGTCAACCAACTCACCCTGCGAAAGCGGTTAAACCCTACAAGGAAAGTTGCATCTTAAACCACTGTGGCCGCCTGCTCAGTGAATGTGAGTCAGAGCTCTCAGACATAATACTGAAGGGGCCACACAAACAGCTAGGCACGGGTTAATACGTTCCTTGACAATGGCCAACCTTGACTTTTGAACTCAAGAGTTCTGCAAGTCAGAAACAAAGCAACTCAGAATATCACGAATCAGAATCTCAGCGCAAAGTGCTAAGGTTAGTCTGTCTGACTGTCACACAAAGGGAGTGCTTATCACACCTGTACAAATAATCCATTATTAAGAGCCCCTATCGACTGGTTCATAATTTTTTTGATATTGCAAAACCGTGAGATTTCCTGAGGCAGGCAGACCAGAAGCATATGAATGCAAGACAGCTGTGATATTAAAGCAATTAATTATTAAGATTTCAAATAAAATCAGAAAATAAGTTTGCAGATTTACAAACTTTTAAGGCTAGAGAAAGCTATTACATCAGTTACGATGACTTCCTAGACCCCTGGACGTTTCATTTCCTCATTAAAAACTTTCCATTTCTCTTGCTTGTTAACCAGATTCATAGCTTACTCATGGCAGTAACTTTCCTGTCCTTCATACTCTGTTATGCTGATTTCGTTCAGTCCTAGCAGGCCGAGTCTGAATTTGCCTCTTCTCCTGTGGCTGGCTGGGTAGTTGGTTGCCTGCTCCAGCTAGTTTTTAATCCTGGGAGTCGGATCCCTACCTGTAGCACACAGGCCCTCCTGTTCACACAGCTCCCTTTCCTACTGAAAGGCAGCTCAACACTGCACAGAAATGGCCTTCAGCTTCAAATCACCCATGCAACTTCACTCACGGGGCTGAGAGGCTTCCGAGAGGAGGATCTGGACTCTAACTGATCATAATAGCTAGGGTTATGCCTTACACGTCCATTCCTCACCCTCACAGAAATAAAAATGCATGCGTGAAACAATAAAACACTTCAGCACACAGACAGCCAAGTTGTGATGCTCCTTTCGGAAGCCAAGAATCATCAACCACATGGTATCAATTTTTAAGTCTGTGGAAGAGCAAACCATCTCAGCCTTTGTCCATCTTCCTGAACAGAGGCAACGGTGCCTCTACAATTTACGTACCTGCCCCAACATCCAGTGGGCTGTGCTGCAAAGTTGTTAACATCTCTGCATTCCCCTGAACAGCTGAGGCCAAGCTGCGTGCAGAAGACCCTTTCTCAAGGGCTTTCTGCAGTTCTTCTGTCTTCTCCAGAAGTGAACTGTTCTCTGCTCTTATCTATCAAACCAGAGGTGCTAATACATTAACGCATTAAAGAAAACACCATCCACCAAGCTTGTTAGGTTTCTGAAGTTACTTACAAAGCACTGGAATATTGCACAATTATGCCACTTTGCATTGGCTGTGGACATCGTTATTTCCAAATAGGATTAGCTCGAAAATACCCATAGTCAATGACAACGCTCAGCATTGATGAGGCAGTAAATATATCGGGTAACATTCAGTTTAGCATAGAGTAACTAAAAGTTACCTAATTTTATTCAATAGCTTGTTCTCTTTCAGATACCCCACAGGCTATAAAATACAATGGCTACTGTCTGACCCTCCTCACCCTAATGCAGAGATAGAAAGACTCCAAAATGTGGGCCGGACTCCACACAACCAGCCTCAGTCTCATGTACCTGTGAAACTCGCTCAGTTTAAACACTGAATGAACATAGACACTCCAGAGAATGTGTCGATGAGAAATGAATCCTTGCATAACTCCTCTTTTCAGGACAGGTTGTCACATCCCAAAGGAATTTCCATTCCCTGCTATCCTTGGCAGTTGCAGGGACAGGAAATCTAGGGGGGGAATGTCCAAGTACATTGAGGGCCTTTAAGCACACTGCTTCCCAGAGCACTTTCCACACCATTCTCACATGAGGCCTCTGTCTTCAGACAGAAAACTCCTGTAAGGCCTGCAAAAACCTTCAAATTCTTCGGGTAGAAAATCCTCTGAAAGGGCAAAGCATTAGCATAAGTAGTTTGTCTGCAGTCTGTTTTCTTGGTAATTAACCTGAAGATGAGATTCCTAATGGTTTTTCAAAAGGGAGCTCAAAGTGATCCAAAGAGACTGCACAGCAGAATTTGTTGTCTCAATTTATAAGTCAACTTGCAGGAACCAAGTAGTTCCCATGATGTGAAAAGAATATTATTTTTACTAATACTTTTCTCAACACCTCAGTAAAACATATTATCTAAATAGTATCATACAGACATTGAATGTGACTCTTCATAGGATTCACAGGAAAAAAAAAAAAAAAGAACTTCCTTTCCGTTTTCTGCTGTGAGTTGTATTCCAACCTATTTCAATAACCATGAGATTCCCTTTCATACATTACCCGTTTAACACAGGCCTTCAGCTCTGCTATTTCCTTCAGGCAGGCATCCTGTAAAATAATCAAAAACAATCACAACTTTATGATAACTTACTTCTTATCTGTGTGTATTTACATGTCTGGTGGATACCATTCACATGGCATGAGAGCAAAGGGTTGAGGCAGCATGACATACTTGATAAAGTTCTTCTGAACATTTTTTTTCTTAAACAAACTTGTAGTTTCACAGAACAGTTTGAGAAGAATTCAGAGTTTGCTTCAGGCAAAAGGGAGCAGTCCTCTCCTCTCTCCTGGCCACTTACCATGAACTGGCTCAAAGGCAAAAGGGAGCGGTCCCAGGAGAGAGCCTCTCCTAGCTCAAAGGTTTGTAAAGTCCAGATTGCAAAAACCCTTTAAGCACGCAGTAAATCTATTCAACTTGCTAAAATATTAGAAATAATCTCATCAAAATGCTCCTTACAACAATAAAAGCCTTTTACCATCATTCTGGCGAGCGGGATGGGCATCAGAGCAGGCACAAGGGGTGGAAAGTTCAGCTGGCTGGTAGTAAGAGTTGTGGGGGATGACCAGCACAACAAGCTGTTAATTCGTCTCAGCCATAATATACAAAGCACATCCCAAGCGTTCCTTTTGTTCCTTTTTTTTTTTTTTTTGGTTAACTGTATACAAATCACTTTTCAAATACACCAAGAGATTTAATTCTCACAGACTTCCGATACAAATCTAGCACAGATTTTTTACAGTCATTTTGAAAAATCTCACCTTTTGTGTTCGTTATAGACCTCATCATATATTCACCAGCTTGGAGGTGTGGGCCAAGATGGGATTTGTTGCTCCCATAACTACGCACACAAAAACAACCTCGTGCTGTCTGCAGAATGGACAGCGCTCATATCTCTGCAACTGTGGCAGTAGGACTCTATGCCTCCCCACATTGTCCTGCCAGGGCATTTCAAATCCATGGAGGAAATGGTTTTTTTGGAGTGTGAGAAAGCAGTGCAGCCTCCCCTCTAGCACTGGTTAAAACTCTTTGAAATTTAGACAAGAGGGACAAAAAAAGCAAAACAAACAAACAAAAAAACCCAAAGTGCAGGAGGGGAAAGAGACAGATTTCTGATTTTTCCCTCCTCCTCAGTTCTGTTTAACTCTCTCTCAAATTTCTGGAAATTTTCACTCCAGTTAGCTCCCTCATCTGGTCCCTCACTAGCCATGCAAAATGCTTGTGCAAGCGCAAGGGAGAAACGAGAACAGTGGGGGAGAGGTGCTGCTTTCAGCAGCAGTAGCAGCTCAAAGTGTGTGCAAAAGACAGCCTCCTTGAAGACTGTAGGACTTTGTGCAGTCATACGAGTTCGTTTGGGTCCACTGACTGTACAGGAGAGCAGGAAAACTGACTGAAACAGAAGCACTGCCAACCACTCACCATCAATAAAGCAAAAAACATGGCCAAAGGCAGATTTTTCTTTCACGTCTTTCAGCAATTGAAATCAAGACCATTATTTCTGGTATCTCTTTTCCTTTTCAAAAAGCATCCTATCAGAAAAGCTACGCAGGCTACATTCCAAAGCACACAGTAGTTTTCCATTTGGGAACTATGACACAGCTTTTTTTTTTTTTTTCCCCCTTCTCGCTCTCTCTTTTTTTTTTTTTTTTTTTTTAAAAGAATGTCCTGTACCACAAGCTCTTTGGACTGTGTATCCTAGACATTCTGCTCCAGAACACCCACTTATTTCCCAGTCACACAAAGAACAATTATAACAAGATGTATTCAAAGCTATAAACATTGGTAGAACGAAATAGAAAGATTAAGGAAAAAAAATTAAAAATAGGTCTCCCTTTTTTCTTTCCAAAGGAAATAACATGGTTTTCACCCTAGTATTTTTTCTTCATTGTTATAACAATGGCTCATTTTAGGCCACATCTCACTCCATGTGCAGCTGGGAAACCCCCATACAAACATATTAGAGCAGCTCGTACCTTGTTGTCACTGTACGTCTGCAACAGCTCCACAGATTTCAAGGGACTTATTACAGGTTAACATAGCTGTCAAAGGGGATAAGCCTTCCTAGAGCACAATTCTGGAGATACCTATAGCACCGGAGAACTCTGTAGATGCTGAAAGCGATGGTCATTTGGCTGGAACATATAATAACTCTTTTGAAAAGCCTTCCACTTTGCAATGGGGCAGGTTCAGCAAGCAACTGCTCATCAGGCCCTGATTGCAGCTTGTTGAAAGAGGCATATGTGGCAGAAGAGCACTCAGCAGCTCATTTCCGAGTGCTCTTTTATTCCTAGTGAGAAACCCTGCCTTTGACTTCACGAGAATCCCAAGAAGTGAGTTCTCGGGATCTGACTTGCGAGAGGAAAAATTTATCCGCTCCCGTTAATCAGGGAGTGATGTTGTAACCTGCAGACTCACAGCCCTGGAGAACATGGAAGTGTTAGGATGTCTTAACTGCTTCCTCCAGTGTTTTGCCAGAAAGCACACGTCTTCGCTACCAATAACAACATAGTGTTTCTCTTCACTCTTTAACAAATACAAATTTAACACCATGATTGTTTGCTGCTTTCCTAACAGGAACTCTGAAAGTTCCCATTATTTTTCAGTGTACAAACATAGGAAGCTGTCTCTCTCTCTATTTGGGCCTTACCCAATACCACTGACATTAATGAAAACCCTTTCCCCCCAACTTCAATGGTGCGAAACCTGCCTCAGCCCCTTTTTTCATCTTTCACAATATAGGAAGCAAGCAACAGCCACCTTTCATTTATGGATCCACAGTCAGCACACTTCAGGGTAAGCATAAGAACTGAAAAGAAAACTGTGGTACGCTGGCATGCATACATCAGCACAACCTCACTTCCTCTGATAAGCACCTTCTCATTTTCCAGAATGAAGAGTTTTTCCTTTTCTCCTTTCTTTGTCCTTTTGAGCTGGGATTTTAACTCTCCTATTTCAAGAAACAGCTTGCTTTGCTTCACGTTGGTCCTCTGAGTCTGTGCCTCCTCCCCATTCCAAGTTCCTTCCAGCTGGGCTCTTGACTCCTCTCTTTCAATTAATGAGCTGTCCTGGGCAGGGGAAAAAGAAACCACACATTCTGTGTTCATTCTCAACAACAGCTTCGGTGTACTCTGTTCATTCTCAAGAGTTTGAGCACATATATGAAAAAGTGGGGTGGAAGGCCTGGTTCTAGTAGGCGAGGTAGGTGGGATCAGGAGTTACGCACACTTCCCTCAGGATTCTTTTTAAACACTGAAAATTGTTATATATGGACATTTTCCATATGGAAGACACCAAAATCCTTGCCCGGTCTAGAACTTGGCTGCTTTGCATGTTGTCAGGAAAGTGGCATTCTGCCTTCTCCATCCATAACACGAAACATTCATCCACCTTCCTCATACTCAATGAAGTTACCGGACGGGAAGGATCTTGCATATGCAAAAGTACTACTAGGAAGTTTTTTGAAGGAGAGAGAGGGCCATTTTTGTCACGTGCCAGAAATCCAGCTTCTGCAAGGAGAGTGACACAAGAAAGCACACATCTTTCACAAGCAGCATTGTTCACATTGTGCCTCACAGGCAGTATTAACAGAGCCTTCACGGTCAATCAGCTGGCTACCCTTAGAGGTCAGAGCAGTTTTCAAGAGAGAGGTCAGGAAAGCACTGGCAGCACAGACCTGCCTGCCAGTGCTAGTTAAATCCACTGAACTATGGTCACCAGGCAAGCTTCAGGAGAACTAAACTGGCCTTCAAGTTTTCGAAACCTAGAAGAGGTGAAAACAATTAAAGGGTACTTATACATCAGCACCTCAGTTTGAACCAGGAGTACACATCTGATACAAATCTTCCAGTTATCCCCGAGTCTTGTATTGTCGTTCATATTACCAAGCAGTCTGCAAATACACAAATTTGATTCCTTTTGTATCAGATTATCCAAACGATGCATCCCAGCCACCTGGGTGGCTGGTCCCAAAGTAAAAACCCCAAAACACACACACAGCAAATATCAGGTGGTCACACCAATTGTTCCTCTCTCCAGATCACCTCCTAATACACTATGTAGATAGAAGTAAAGCCTCTAAGTACAACGGAGCGAGGACGTTGTTGAGGGCATCCAGCAGATGGCAACCTGCTGATAGCAAAGTAGTAAACTAGGGAGCAGGGAGGTCCCACTTTTCACAGAGGGCTCAAGAACAAGCATGGGGAAAGAGAGGAAGACAGTGCTAAATAAATAAGTAAATAAAATTGCTTGAGCTTCATCTTATCTACTCAGTCATTTTTCTCTTTTTGAGAAATTCAAAAGAGATAGACACCGAGTGGACAGAAAGACTTACTTTGTCTTACAGGTAAAATATTTTCTTAAGGATGTAAAAGCCCATAATCATTCCATGAAGGAACACCTGCTTTGCACTTGATGTTTTCCTTGAAAAATGTTACAAATGCAATTAAACACTTGGATTACTCCAAACTGCTCAGTGTCCCCACATTAACAATTTGTGATATTACTACTGAAAGATTTGGAGGGGAAGGCACAAGGAATTCTTTGGTTCAGAGTAGTCTTTAACTAGAGACATTCAAATGATATTTTTTTCCTTTGTTGAATTTGGCAATAAATTCTGATCTCATTTTTGTTACTGCAGCGTGGGGCAATTCTAAAATCTACAGAGTCACCCTAAATTTTAACTGATAGAACAAAGAGCAAAATCTGGATTCTCATTCCAGAAGAAAGCTATGCAATCATCCACAGTCACAAAAGATTTGGTCCCAAGTGAAGAACCTTATCTTTCTATATTTTGAATATTTGCGTCAGACATTCACGAAGGCAGAACAAAACTTATAAATGTTACCTTTCTTAGGACAAACCGTGGTTTCTACTGAAAAAGAGAGTAACATCTCCCAACAACTGGGTAGCAACTGAAGTGGAGCAAAGGTTCTGAATTCAGCAGTAGTATGTCCTGAAAGGAGGTTTGGAGCAGTGGATTGGCAGTATCCTACCAATTCACCTGTCAGATGCTACTAGCTCTCCCTGCGCTCTCCAGCTGGGAGAGCAGCTTTCTTCCACAAGGTAACCGGAGCTCTCGACGACGTGCGAAGCTCCTACTTCTCACTGCATCTCAAATGCAGCAGGAACTAGGAGGCTCTAAGATGCTGCCACCGAGCAGTACAGTCTTGGGGTTGTGCAGGGCAATCACTAGTTTTCAGTGGGGAAAAGCAGGGGAGTGACAGTATAAAGTTAAGCCCCTACTTGACTCTCACCGAGTCCAGAGCTTAGAGAAGGGGCCTGGGAAGCACAGTTTCTCACAGGAAAAGGGTACCATTCGTATCTCCTGCTCTGCAGTTTCTGTAGCCATCTCCCAAAAAAGAGAGAGGACTCACTATTTAATTGTTGGATTGACTTCCCACTGCTAGGTAAAAAGGAGAGCAGTCTGAAAACAGAATTTCAAGGAATGTTTTATCCTGCAATTGTGTGTTTCACAAAAAGAACCTGTTTTTAAGAGTCCACGATGCAGAGTTGTCCAGTGGCTAAACACAGCAGATTTTTGGTGTGCAAATTTAGGATCTCATTTCATACTGGTTTACCTTCATGCCCTCGGAGTTATCCTGCCAGATGCATATTTCCTTGTGCATGTCCTAATCAACAATGCTGATTTTCCTGGAACAGGACTTTGGTATTATTGCATGAATATCAGCAGTTTAAAGCTGCTTTGCAGCTTCTGTCATATGACACAACAGGACAGAATTGGCTTCCATCTGCTCTATCTCCCGAGCAAAGTCAGTTAAAGTTTGTTCAAGGTTTATACTTTGTGAAATAGCTAAGTCAGTAATGCAAAACAATATTTAAAGTGGTATTAAAAATATAAACTAAATAAAACTATAACTGCCAGCATCAACTCATTTTCTATCCAAACAGGAAAAATTATCTTTTGGGATGTATTCAATATTATATTTTTGACATTTAAGGTCAGTGACATCATTTGTGGAAGTTTACCCATCCTTTTTTCCACATTAAAAAGCATCCATCTTTTCTGCAACGAAATTAATGTCTCAGGCGGCTACTGAAATCCTACAATAAAAATTAGATCTGACACTTCAGATTGACAAACTGGAGGGACAAGTTAATATCTGAAAATTAGGTAAGGACAGCTTTGAAAAAATTTCTCAGCAGACTGCATCAATAGCCAAGGTCTGGAGTAGGTATAACATTTAGAGAGAAGGAAGAGAAGTGTTCAGTTCTAAGAAAGATAAGTTTTCTTGTGATTACAGCAAGTCTCTGACAGGATAACATATCAAATCTGAATCAGGAAAGAGGTACACACTTGCTCATGAAAGCTGCTTTGCACAGGTAATATGCTAAACTAACCTGGATCCTGCAGTTGCCACAAAAGCCCTTGTCCTTCGCTTTATGTTGCGGTTGACAGGAGGAATCAGAAACTGCTTTTCAGGTCATGTTCTGCTATTCAGTGGTATATTTTTAAGTACTGTACAGAAATTCCCCCAATTCTTGAAATGTCAGAATCTGTTATTGCTAGGAATAACCTCCTCCCACCCCCCCAGCAATTTACCACTTGTTGTGGCTTCCCTTTGCTCTCTTCCAATTTATTCGGTTCTGATCAGCTCACTGTAAATGTCAGTTCATTTTTATATATCCCCACTAAGTTGTCAGGAGGGGAAACTTCCTCTCTCAGTTGCTGCTGTTAATCCTTCTTTTCATTAAAATGGGAGTGAGTCCTTAGCCTCCTGGGTCACTGCATTCAGTCCCGTGGTATCACAAGTCTCCACACAACTTCCAAAAATTGATCCAACTCCACATTAACACCAGAAGAGTTCCCAGAAAATTTCAAAAGATGAGGCTTCAGATAGTGAAGTAGTAATGCATACAGTCATTAAAGAAAAGAGTTTTGGAACTGGAGTAGCAGATTTAAAAAAAAAAAAAAAAAAAAAGGTTTCTGTGACTGTAATTCCATTATCATATAAAAAAGGTAGACTTCATTTCTGATGGACAAAAATCGTGGAAGTAAGGAATCGTCTTGAAATGCAGGATCAAGATCTGCCTTCAGGACCTGTGCGTGTGTGTAAGCAGAAGTCGTTTTTCTTTAATTCTTAGATTAGATTGTTTTTTTCTTTAATTCTTAGATTAGATTGCTACAGGCAGCGTTAGTCTGTTGTCAAGATGGGTTTTACAGCAGGACACGATACTTGGTGGTATTATTCTAAGTAATCGGTTTGGTCAGTGGGCCAAACAGAAACGATGAATCTTTCGTTACCACTAAAGTCTTCAAAAAGTGCAAATACTGACAAACAGCTGTATTTAATTCTTTGAGAATATCCATTAAAAAGTAAAACAAAAAAAACCCAGCAAACATAATCCATACATCTCAATATTGTACGTTCTTGTCACTTAACCTTGTCTCAAAAATCATTAGAAAAGATGCTGTTGTCAGAGACAGCAACCAGGTAGGAGAAGGGACGAATGACTCCGTACAGAGCTGAACGTTGCCATATCTGTGTTTAGAACTCCCTTTGTCATGAAACACACACTAATTTACACTGACAAAGAACAGAGGAAAAAAAGGCCACAATGCTCTAAAGCTGAAAGGCAGAAGACTCACCTGAGAAAAACAGACGAATTCATTCTCTCGGCCTTGAAGTAGCTTGTTACGTTCCGCATGTTTTTTCAGTTCAGCTTCCAGTTCCGCGATCCTTTCTTGCAAGGCCTCCTTGTCTCTTTTTGACTGCAAAATGCATTTGTCATACTCCTTCCGGATCCTTCTTTCCCTTTTGCAGTTTGGACAGTCTGGACCCTGGGGTGCTTCAGCTGTGAATCCTTCTGAGGGGATCTTTGAAATGAGTAACTCTAACTTGGATTTGTTTTCCAGTTTATTCTCTCTAGCAGCATCAAAAGGCACATTCAAACTGTTCGAGTGAGCACTAAGAAATGGAGTGTGAGCAGTTGTTACTTTACTTTTATCCACCGCAGCAATGGCTTGGATGAGTCCTGATACTTTCTCCAGTGGTTTATCCACCTGAGGTAGATTGATCTTCTGCCCCCTTTCTTCTCTGGGAACATTTAAGATTGACACATGGTCTTTGCAGCTTTTATCTGTAGCTTTTGTGGGGGGACTGAGACTGAAGTGAATAGGAGGAAAGGAAGTCTGCAGCTGTGGGACCCATTTTTAATTGTATTACTTTCTCAGAAATGAATCATTCAAATCAATTGTGCTATACCTAAAGAAACAAAATTACACAACTGCACAGTTTAATAATAATTGTATGTGTACCACTGCCCTTCTAGCTCCAGTTTTAGGCAACAAAAAACAAGTAAAATTTCGAAGCGCTGAATTGTACAGATATTCACATAGATAGTCAACCTGTTTCTCTAAAAAAGCATTCACAGAATAACAGAAAAACAATTTTTTTCCCTTTACAGATGCGGAAAGATAGATATAGAAGCTGAACGGCATTCACAAATCTATCCGCCTAATCCACAGCTTAATTGGGAACAGTTTTCAAAGCATCTAGAAAGCTTGCAACATACAATCACCCATATGCTTTTGGAGATGCTTCTCCAGCCTTCCTAACTTTCTACTCACATCTATTCATGGACTACCCTGTTGATCATCAAATCACTGGCTATTTCATCACTGAAGTGAATAAAGATCATAGATTCGAGACATACAGAATTATCCCCTCTAATATCACCAATATAATTTTGGGATTGACAGGGACCAGTAAAATATTCACGCACTGCTTTATCTATCAAGACCTTTCCCCAGGCTGACTCTCTCATTTACGTACCTCCCTTATGAACTCACAATAGCTGTTTAATTCTGTCTTTAATTTTGAGCTTATTTCTTGATCGTTATTATCTTCAAATATCCTGCAGCTGCTGCAAGCACTTCCACTCATTTGTGGTCCTAATAACGATGTCTAACTCTCATTTAAGTGCATTTCAGCCATAATCTGAGCACACTACTTCACCTCCGTGCAAGTGCCAAACATATACAAAGTTAATACATCTTCCCTGTATCCTGGACCCGCCTGAATTTGGACCTCGTATCCCATGTCCCCAAGTAGAACAGGACTACCCAGAAGTAGGTGGGGGTGCAACTTAACTGATTTCAGCATGCCCCTGACATGATTCCTGCACCACTGCACTGTAAGCACGCCTTCTAAAATCTAGGGAAAAAAAATGCCATCATCTAATAGGGAAAGAGAGTCTGCAAGGCAGGGGTGAATTCCCTCTCTAGGTGCCTTAAAAATTTAAAATGCCTCCATTATCACCGGACACTACTTACAGCCACGCAGGTGCAAATGACTGCATAATGCACAAAGCATTACAGAATATGGCCAAAGATCTCCTGAAACTAGCCTGAACAGAAAATGGAGTTCAAAGTACAGGCCTCCGCCCTTCTTTCCCCCTTCTCTGCCTAGAAGCAAAACAAAGTAAAATAAACAGAAACAGTGTTAAGAAGTTGAATTTTTGTAAATTCTTCCTTTTCAGGACTAACAAACACTCTCAAATTTGCCTTAAAGAGCTTTTATAAATTGAAAGAGCTTATTTACAGTTTTTACCAGTAAAAGTCAGAAATAGCAGCTTGAAATGAACAAGAATTACATTTCTCAAACGTAGCAGGAGCAGAATGTCAGTGCCTGACCATGCTTGTGATTAGTCAGAAGAACGGAGAGCATATTTATCAACCACGATTCAATAATAATTAGCCTAATGGCAACAACTTTAGCTTTACCTTTCTTGCATTTGTATTTTCAGGTAATCCCTTTTTTTTCCTGGGATTCTTCTGAGCAGAAAGTACATGGTTTGTCTCTGGCTAAAACAAAAATAGCAGATGATCAATAAAGATTTTCATCAGAATATGAGTAATAAAATCCAATACATGTCTCATGGAACCATCATTTATACTTTCCACAGAGGTGATTGTCTATCAGTGAAGTCAATACAAGACTTTCTTCATAAATCACTTTTGGTTACAAATTAAAATATAGACTCACGAAAGCAACTGTCTAGAATTGGCCACATTATAAAGACTGATTGACACCAGAAAAGTATTATGCATTAGACAGGAAACTTTGTTCAGAAAGCCTCCTATCTTCTGGCACAATGAATTTAACCTAAATAAAAAGTGGATTGCTCTTAATTCCACACATGCTGTTGCCAAGTTATCAGAGTCAAAGAGTCACTACAGTAACGCCACAATGTTGCGTCAGCGTTTTGCAACAGACTGTAAGTCATTATTTAAGGGTTTTAACTGATGAAATTCAACATTCAGCCTCCAACCCAGAGTGAAAAATACCTAACGTTCCTTCCAGTTTCCACCCTCAATCTAGCCACACTTTTTGCAACGTACAGGGGAAGGACAGCATGTTATACCCAGGTCAATACTCTGCAACTCCAGTTACGTTTCTTTTTTCTCCAAACTCTTAAATGGCAGGCGTTATCTACTTACTAGCTATGGGCCAATTAAGACATGAGGCTGGGACAGGAAAAAGCAGCATCTCGGAGTCGCAGTTAGGCGAGAGACCAGACTCCACACAGCTACAGAGAAAAGGAAGGATGCTAGGAGTCCTTCCAGCAGACTATTTTGCCTTGCTGGTAGCTTTATCCGTTTTTAAAAATCAACATCTAGCTAATAGTTCTGTCATAAACATCAAACTCCTCTAGAACAGAGGGTATCTGAGTAATCTTTCACTGTAGCGAATAATGATAATGGTTGCTTCTATTCAAGTACTTCAAGAACGGTTCTGATTTCTGCCACCTTTGCAGCTGCCCATACTTAATACCAGGAACAATTTTAATAGCTTTAACGGTGTGGCATCATGTAAAAGCTCTAAGCAGCAGCAGACGCTGTCCTTTTGCAGACTCAGGAAGAAACCACATCATATGCTTGCACACTACCTACATATATACCTGAGTCACTGCTCACTCGTGGTATTTACAATTAGAAATGAAACCAGTGGGGGTCAGAGAAGGTTGGTAAGAGCATTCCTTTAAACCTGTTAGTTTAGACTTACTCGTTTAAAAAAATGAAAACTTTAGATTCCCTTTAGGTTGGAGGAACTCCCTCAGAAAAACCACCTACCCACCCCAGATATATGGTGTTTTCCAATACGTGCTGCAAGACATGGCCAGGAACAGGAAAAACGTCTACATCATACCTGATGAGTACTATCTTGCACTGATGAGGTCTCCATAGTTTCATTTTTGCTCCATCTTGTTTTACGGACATGGCCTCATATTCAAAATAAGTGATGCAAAGCAGTTTCCAGAGGAGCTAAAAATAAAGATATGTGTAAGTTTTGATATTGACAAAGACTGTTAAGCACTTCAGGAATATGCAGCAAACTCTTCAGACACTATGCCCTTTTCATATCCCTTCCAAGGGTTTGTGTTATAGGCTCACACATATTAAAAAAGAAATGGCAGCAGTAACACTTGGAACAGATGTGTTAGCACTAGCACAACAGGGAAAGCATTTTGGACCTCGGTATGCTAAGGTGTAGTTGCCTTATTATTTCTGTAGCACTTACTAGATACAAAGTGCTTTAATAGAGAGGAAAAAAAAAGGTCAGAACTTTGGGTGCACTGTTTACAATCAGAGCCTGTTCTGAGGACTCAGGAAGGACAGACACACAGGCCTCACACCTCCCTGTGCAAGTGTTTGCAGGAGCTCACCTTCAGTGCAACAGTCTAGGCAGACTTTTGACAGCTTCTCTTCTCACTGACATCTACACCCACAGAGTTCCTTTGCATTCAGTTTCCTTCCCTTATGTCTGAGCCAGCGTGACTGAAGCCACTCGGCTGAACGCCTCTTCTTCTAGAAAAAGTAGTTTGTTTGTTCCCTCTTATCCTTTCTTTATTCTTTCTGATCTCTACAAGTACAGATTTTGTCATGTTACATCAGTCGTCTTGGTTTGGTGCAGAAACTCTAAGTTAGAAGCTGCATAGATTGCTGCATGTTCTAAAATCTTTATATTTCAATAATGAATTCCTAGTCAACACGAGGAAAGGAGCCCTTCTGCAGAGAAGAAAATAAGTGTTTTGCCACCATCTTCAGTGGATCATCATCCAAAACCTGCTTCCTTAAATACGCTAGCCCAAAAGGTCTTGTAGTTCTGTGAGACTGCTCCTGCCAGCACCCTGAGCAGGACAAGGCTCCTGTGGCACGTTGCGTCCAGAAGAGGTGCCAAACGAAATGGTGTTTCTGGAATCTCAAACTAAGCTGAGATTGCTGTATGGAAAAAGTTTGCGTATGACAACATTATTATGATTAATTGCATCTACTTTGCAGAAGTGCCTCGTGACCACTCAGCCTGAAGCTGTGCTAAGAGCTACATAGTGTGAAATAGTTCCCAAGAGTTTATAATCTAAGTGATTAAGGCAGAAAAGGCTATGTTCTTATTACAAATAAGCCTTTACAGACAGAGTATAATATATTTCGATATGGACTTATCTCTGACTCCAAGCACCAGATTTTATCAGTGTTTTTACTTTCTAATCCAGAAAAAAATGTATACGTACATTCTGCAGTGTGACTAATTCTTTCCAGGGAAAAAGAAAAGGAATTAAGAACAGTACCTCTTAATCAATGCTTTAGTGTTTAGTTAAAATTCCTGTAATCAGGGAGGTAGCATAGTCTAGATTCAAAACATATCTGCAGGTCTCCTCATTGCAATATGGTTCTCAGTAGACAAATACGCATTTTAAAGCTTCTTTTAATATACAAAAAATTATATCCTTTAGGCCAGCAGCATCCCAGATCAAAAGCTGATGAGTACACTTCTATGCTGGTAAAACTGCATCAGTAAATTCCTTTCTAGTTCTCTGGCTTCAAAGAACTACTCAGGCATTAAATGTGAAATTACAGGAATCTGAACAGATAAAACATGGGACACTCTCCTTACAGTCCTGAAGTTCTACAGTCAACAAGGACAGCAAAGCACCAAAATTTATAACGTAAGGCAAAGGCTTTCTACAATTAAAAACAGAAAGCTTGGAACTTCTTTAAATAAAAATGTCCGTATGAAGCTTGCCTCCTGAACAAGAAGAAAACAAAAAAGTAAGGAAGTCTCCAGACCAAACTGAATGAAATACCATCTTGAAAAAAATTGTATTAGGCATTCAGAAAGCATAAGGACATACTGACCATAAAGAAAGTGATCACTTTAGGTCACTTTGTAAAGTCATCAGGAAGTGCAAGGATAAACTAAGAGTTCCCAGTAGTAAAGACGAATTAAGTGTCGCCATCTTCTTTTTAGCTTGCTTTGCAAGAAGTTCTGCACTCTTTGAATAAATCAGCTCAAGAAAGGGAGAACCGAAACCAGAGAGTAATAAGGATAATCAGAGATCAAAGATAACAAGGAAAATAAGTTCCAAAATTAAAATAATACCTTGAAATCCAACATCACTATCAATATTGAAAATGGAGGTAAATGGAAAAAAGGGCAGAATGGTTCAAGGCAGTGAGAATACATCACAAAGATCATCACTTCCCAGGTAGAAGCAAAACCTAAAGATCTTAATGCTTTTATATGGGAAGTGCTAGAAGTATTGCCATATGAAGTTACAGATCCAGGAGCAAATACTGAAAATAATTTGGGGATAGTATCATGCGATGAGAGGTGCAAATATTGTATCTGTATTTCAGAAGCGAAGGACAACATCATTCAGTCAACTTTGGTTCTGTTAACCTAGTCTTAATGATGTGCAAAGTTTAAAAATACATACTTTTTAAAATAAAGACACAAAGTTTAGTGGGGAAAAAATGAGATTGAAATGCAACATAGGTTTGTAAAAGACCAGTTTTTCACTAACCAGACATTTGTCTTAGATTACACTTACTTTATTTTCTATATTTAGAAATATCACTTTTCTTACCAGTCTGGACTTCAGAAAAGCATTTCATATGAGGAGTTAGTTAAAAATGGAGATGAGAATACTATTATAGGATAGGAAACAACAAGCTAGGGAATAGACAAAATGGAACGCATTAGGCTATGGGAAGGTTGGAACTGATTTCACTTAATATCGCTGCTAATAAATACTGGGAAGAAGAGAGGGAGAGGGAAGAAGGGAGGAAGGAGTGTGCTAACAGCACAAGTCTGGAAGACTCCAGAGCTAGAAGATGGCAGCTTGTCTTCAAACTTCTTGCTCGTAGATCTTCTAGCTGACCTGACCCGACCCTAACTGAGTTGCCCAATATCACACAACAGCTTAAGAATAAAGTTGGGAATAAAAACGAAAGAAAAAATTTAACAGAATGCTCTGTTTCTTATGAGTGAGATAATTAAGTGACATATTTTTAACAGTACGTACACACCTAACTTCCACATCCTCAAAATGCAAATTCAGCAGGGCAGCTATGGGGTCAAAGCTTCCATTTACTCCATGGAAGTTAGACATTTAAGAGGCTATAAATACATTTCTGGGGACACTAGTTACTAGGAGACAGAAGTGCTTCCTATATTTTCCACATATGGTACATAAGCACATGAAAATCTCAAGAAGATCAGTATACATACCTAGGCACTACAATGAAATAAATTCAGTTCAATCCTGCTGCCCTTAGTAACGAAATAGAATCTGGGTAGGTCTTCAAAAGCATTGATTCCTTTTTCATAGACAACGTTAAATTACATAATTAAGAAGTTTGGTTCAACAGCTGATCTTCCCGATTTAAACAGCATCACAGACAAAATGATAAGATTTTAGTATTAATAGCAATTGTCACTTTTCTAGAACGGTAAAGTGTTAAAACACGCACACAAAACAAACTATCATTTTCAGGTGCCATGAGAAGAGATTACATTGTTACTAGAGACCATCTCCTAGGAAGAACACTGAGCAACAAGACAAGCCAAAACCACTTCTGGCATAAAAGGATATAATTCCACTGACTTCAAGAAATTAATCCCAACGTTCCTGTATGCTACAAATTAATAACATGACACACAGTGCAGACTAGTAGAGGTGAAACAAGGTTAAAAACACAAAGATTGCTATAGTCTTCTCATTTAGAGTGATTGGTTCTTTTCACTTCATATGTATTGATAGAGGCTAAAAGTCAAGACCATGACAGCTACTCATATAGGTCAATACACTTTTTTTAAAAAAAAAAAAAAAAAAAAAGGTAGGATATTTCTGCTGTGATAAGAAAGAACATAAGGCCCTTATTGCCATCTAAGGGTCACTTTTGAAACAATTTTCCTCAATCTGATTTGCTTTACAATTACACTAAATCATACCATGATTGCTCTCAATACAGTACTTACAGAATTTGGCTTCTCTGGATGATGTATTTTTCCTTCTCCTAGTTACCACTTTTATTATTGATTTCCAGATAATCCCTGCAATTACTAGAAAAAGGTTTGGGCAAGTTTCCCTAGAGGCCTGCAGATGCCTACTACCCTTATTAGCAGAACATCCTTTCACCCCCTTAGCTACCATCCTCAGTTACTAAGCGTTTGACTATGCATATATTCTGTTCAGGGACCAGCAGGGAGAACATTTAATATCCTCTCACTAACAAACAAGAAAGGCAACAGCTGCTGGCCTCAGCAGAGGGTCTGCTCAGGGATCCTGTCCCAGAGAGAAGTCTGGCTGGACCCAGCTGTAGGAAACTAAGCCATTCCCCCTGTTATGGAAAAACGTGCTATGAGAAATCTGGCCCACGTTGTTCTCTCCTTATTGGAAGGAAATTATACTATTTGAAAAAACCCTTTAACCAATGCAGGGGAACTACAATTAGAAAAGTACATTCATTAACATCCCTGACACAGAGAGGTCATATCAGAACACCGGGAGGACGGGGGATTGTTAACAAATAGAAAACACTCCCATAAAGATAGCACTGCCAGCATGTAAGCTGCTTTTGGGGAGCTACCTGACTGGCTAAACTGAGAGGAAAAGCTGAAGGAAACCTTTTTGAGGTATCAGTGCAAAACTCAGAACTAAAACCTGGCTAGGGCTGCCTGCGTGGTATGGGACTCAGACATGCCTGCTGCGCCAGCAATAGGGGTAACGAAAGGGGCTGCTTACTACAGTGGGTTGCTACATAACAGTCACAGCCTACCACTTACGCTAGCTGAGCAGCCACGGGGATTAAATTACTGTGGAGTTTTCGTTTTCTATTTTTAATCAAAAAAACATCAACTGGGGACTCAACTTCCCAGCTTCTGAACTTAGACCTAACTGGAAGAGAATATCAATCTGGGCTTCAGATTTTTTCTTTTTTGTCTTTTTTTTTGTTTTTAGAACAAGAAAGAACAGGATCATCAAAAAAATTTGGTGAATGCCAAATCTCAGAAACCACAAAGCAAATATGAAGATGCCAAGGCCTGTTAAACATAATTCAAGCCTTTTTCTTTTTATTCTTGGGGCTGGCAGTTATGTTTAGAAGATGGGGCATTTACACTTCAGAGTGAAGGCAGGGAGAGGAAGACTGATCAGCTACAGGGCTCCTTTGAGGAAAGGAGCAGGGGCTTATCTCCAAAGATGAGTAACAGGCTCCTTTAAAGGAGCCGTGCTCTCCTTAATCTCCAATTGCTACAGCTGTCACTCAGGAAAAGGGATAGAATCAGGGTTAAAAGCTTCTCGCTCCCTCCAACCAAAGTAATCAGGAGATGAGATGACAAACTCAAACTATGGCCCTTAGCCAGCCCTTTAAAAGGAAACCAGAAGTGTTTAAGGAAGGTGATCACTGGTGCTAGGATTTGGCTCCTGCCCATCATTCTCCCAACAGCAGTCGCTGCAGTCCCAGGGCTGAAGGAACTGCTCTGTACTGCAGGGAAAAGGGAGTGTTAAGCTGTTCTTATATTGGGTGGATCTAACTCTCTATTAGTAAATTTTGCTGGCTCTGTTCTTGTCCCAGCTTGCTCTGGTTCTGCAAGGCTGGTACAGAGCTATATTGTGGGAGAGTAAATAACCTTGCAATTCAGAGCTACTGCTTTTGTTCTGAGAGAAGAGGAAAATCGCTAGTTTTCCACTATTATTGCGTGAATATGGCTGAGTGTGGGCTGCTATCTGCACTGATAAATCTTGTGACAGTTATCTGTCTGATAACAAATGACTAGAGTTGAGTGAAACGGAAAGTGGAAGCTTTTTGTTTTGGGGGTAATTAAACGCTTCATTTATGTCCATCAAATAGGTGCTAGAACTTAGGGTGCTAGTTGATGCCCAATGAGTTTTGCCTAGTTACTGTCCAGTAGCCCAATATTTGTATGACAGATATTCACATTACGTAATTGTTACCACAGCTACACATACTTACTGTGTGATATGATAGTATGTGTGAGTGGCCATGGGCTGAAGAGAAGAAGCTGAACTACCTGACCACTCTGAGATGCTGTCTCTAGGCTGAGCCTGCTGATCCTGCTGCTTCCCTATGGAGCCACATGAAAAAGGGTTGGGGGGGGGGGGGGGCGGGGAAAGGAGTCCAGGAGGTCAAGCAGGCAATTATTCCACAGTAAAAGTCATTGTCAAACGCTTAAAATGTTTTGTATAATTTAATAAGTGTTTGAAACTAAGAAAAATCACTCGTGCATGGAGGCGTTTTTGACTAAATCCAGGGTTTTTTTCTACATGAGATACAAAACTCTAGTACTCTAGGGATCAGAAATGAAAGGCTGACAGAATTATCTCTTGCCACACAAATGGTGTCACTGTAACATGATACTAATATGATAAGACTGAAACCTGATCACAGTGTGACTGACTTTGATACGTTAGAATGTGAATCCTGTTTCTACCACATATTCTAACTTTAAACACCAACAGCTAAAGTGACAATTCATTTCTACAGCATATCAGTTAAAAAAAAAAAAAAGTCTCATATGAGGAGAAGCTCTTGGTTTATTTATAGGCAAAACAGCTGTTTTCTGCATTCCAGGACATAGGCTGAGATCTGCTCCAAGTCCTGCATGTACCCAGATAGCCTGGATACAGAGTTACCTTGTGTGGAAATGAAATGTGGAGCCCCTTTCCCAGCCAGCAAACAGTGCCTTTTTCACTTTATGCTGGCACCTCCTACAGAACATAGCTTTATCCGTGATTTGCTTTAACCACAAGGAAAGAGCTACTGTTTTGGTTGTGGGGAGGGGGAGACTCACACAGGTCTGGAACTTGCCTTAGTTCATGTTGGAAAATAAAAGTATAGGGAGGTACAGAGAGACCTTTCACAGCTGCTTTCCTCTCCATTTCCCTCCTGAAATGCTCATTAAATATATAACAGGCAAGGGCAAATAATAGCCTCCAGCCCAATTAGCCCATTCATCTAGATAAGATGAAGATATGCTATTCATCTACACACCGATATTTGTGTACAATGATTCTGTTCACATCACTCATGCACCTAGATGCAGTAATTTCCAATTACTTCTCCTTGAGCACTTTCATCTCTCCTACTACATGATTAAATGACAGGTGCAGCACATCCCGTTGTGCATAGATGGCTGCCACTTTGTAACTGAAGTATAATGTACTGTTGTTAGTTAACGTTAGGTATATCAATGCGTATTAGTACAAATAGGCAAAGACATATATTGTTGCACATACAAATATTTCCTTTATAAAGATCTATAAATGCTGATGACTGGCTGGTGGCACATTACTTGCTTTTTCATGTTATCTTTATCTGTTCTTAAGTAAGCAGTAACGTTCACTGCAACCAGAAGTTTCTTGCTCCGTCTAAACATTTATTCTTACAAGGATTCCTACTTTTAATTCTTAACATTCCGATAGACTACACTTCTCTCCCTTTATATGTTCAAGTTAATACCCTTTTAGAGGAGTTTTTGCAAGTAAGGAAAAAATTAGCAACCTCTTTACATAAAATCTTTCAGTTTTGCCTAACTTATTTAGATTAACTATTGCGTTTCTCTCTTCAAAGCCACTTCATTCAACATAGCTGCTCCTCCCTCACAAAAATATATTTTATTCAGAAATACGTGTGTGCGTGCGCACGCAAGTGTCCTGTTCTGATACAATTTTCAACTTTTTACCAAGTAGCAACTAATATCTGTAATCTTGCAGCCAGTCTCATGCTGGAAGACAAATCACTGTCACATATTCTAAATTTCTTTGCTTTGTTTGCACCCAAACTACAAAAAGTGAAATAAATATAAGCAAGCAATTCCTTCTCCCAGGAATTTCACTCTCCTATCTTTGCCTGGTTCCCAAAAGCCAAAAGTGAATCAAGAAAAGACTAAAAGTGAATAAGCCCTTCCACTACTTACAGTTTCAGACAGAACCTCTACCCACTGCCATGAATAATCCCAAATGAACTGTCGGCACAAAACTTCTTCCCAAAATGGAACATTTACACCCATACTAAGTAAAAGAACTTGAAAGTCTGGTTGTTTGCCTTTGTAATTTGGACTCTCGAAGCAATTATATATGGCAATATTCTTCAATGACACTAAATCCGCTCTGTAGTTTACAGGGGCATGCTAAACTTACACAAAGAAGTGAAAACTGATGTGCACATCCACTCAGGCATTAACACTGATTTAAACAATCACTTTAAGTAAACCAGACAAGTTTGAGTACAGACAAGTTCTGCAGTTTATTTCCACTGAAGATGGGTTACAAAAAAAAATAAAAAAAGATATGGGGGGGGGGGGGGAAACCATCACAAGTTTTAAGTCCTTTTGTTCCCTTCATTGTCCAAACATACTCATCCTGCTGCTCTCACATTTTATTCTGAGCCATTCAGTTAATGGCCAGTAGTTGCTGGATGAGATATTCTTACAGGGAGTAGTGTCTTCCTACGTGCAGTCAGCACAGCCTTCGTTACTCCACTTATCCTGGCCTTCCTGCTTTGAGAGCTAGCAGGTACTGTAACTACTGGGTGTGCTTAGCTTGTACTAAATTGAACAGTACACTGAAGCAGTCCCCAGCCAGCTCCAGGACTGATACAGCAGGCAAACAACTTAGAGCCAACTTTTCACAGTCCTCCCCTTACGTTTTGAACATAACTCTGTTCTGCTGAGCATAACCTGGACAAAGTGTCAGGCCTGGCCTAAAGGTTTGTAAACTCAGTCCAATCATGGTATATGCAAACAGGAGCTCCATAATCTTTTGCTGCCTTCTGCATAGCTGTAACAAACCACCTGGCTCTTTCTTCATGCAAGACTGCCAGATTCTATAAATTGACCCAAAACCTGGCAATCAGAATGCAGAATCCTGGCTGCGATATCCATGCTTTGCTGTCTATTTTTGTAAAGACAATTATTTCAAATGCTTGCAAGTCAACAGTATTTTCCTCTGTTTAACTACTCGATACTAAAGGGATGATAGGATAGTTTTTAATTCCTTTAAAAAAAGACTCCAATCACCCCTCAGGTGATCTGTACTACATGAAAGAGACTTGAAAAGAGAGATTCTCTTCAAACTGTGGCATTGCCAGATTTGCAAGTCAGCATTCGGCACATAAAGACATAATAATATATTCTGTTCTCTTATCTTCCTCCTTTCACTCTCTCAGCCAGATACAAGGCATGCCAAGTTCACGGTGCTTCCCTAACGCTGCACTGCTATTCACTTACTCACCCAAAGGGAACATTCTCTACATCTATTTAGCAAGATGGCTTTTAAAAGTAGGAACACAAAATCCGTTGCTGAGTTCAGGATAATTATGGGAGATGCAGCAGGTGCAAGTATTCTCTTACACAGCATTTTCTGATAATACGATAAAGAAAAATTTTACTTGTAAAGGGCTTTGAGGGATTTTTCAGAGTACTTCTATTGCACCGCTTTTGAGAACTATAGTAAATAGCCTACTGTAAACAAGTTTGGCTAAGCTAGTAAATCGAGGTATAATTTCTGAGTGATGTTCAGCCCTCCTGATAAGCCAGCCAGCATTTCCACTCCAAAAGCCACCAGGCTGCTGTTAGACAAACAACTCAGATTTGCATCACAGAGAACTTGGCCCAGACTCAACAGAGCATTTAGGCTCATAATTCCTCCCTGATCCAGGAGTCAGGACCTTAATTACTTCGCTGAGGCAAATGCTAGGCCTTCACTGAGAGATCTTCGAAAGCTACTGTTTTAGTCACTGCCTGATGGGAGAGAGAGCCAACTAGGAGCAATGCCACAAACTTTTTTTTATTAGTATGACAGCATAGCAGGGACTAAGAAGAGCTCCCATGATGGATTTACCATTCAAAAGGAAACTCTATCACTGTTTTGCACCCAGTTTTTTTTAGGATACAGCTACCAAAATCCCTTTCACCCTAGAGTACTATAAAATGTTCCCAGTCCAACTCAAGAGTTTCAAAATGCCAAATTACACCAAATAAGACTGAGCTTTCTGAAGAGGGACAGGAAAACGCCCATGCCCTCTAAGTCACCTGTTTTTCCCAGACTTACCAATTTTACCCAGTTCTCACTCTTACAGAATTCCTCACTGACTGTGGAGAATTTAATGACAGCCGAAGCTGGACAAGTGGAAATAATCTCAGAGAAAACATACCTCAGTTTCATTTGTGACTTACTGAAATTCAGAGTTGGGAACAGACATACAGCCTTATGTGCATACACAGCTCTGTACTTTGATCACGTGAGGACTCCATGAATCAGCTCCTGATGCTTATAATCTCAAATCTCATGGAATAAATTGTTTCTGAATGAGAAACACGCTACTGAACGTTTGGTTCTTTGCCTTTGCCTAACGATGAATACTGTTGCATGGCACAGGGGGATTTCTTACTGCAGAGAGGGTTTTATTTCAAGATCAGCTTTCAATTTTTCTGCACACGAATTTTTCACGTTACTGATTTCAGCACATTAATTTGGTAGTTGGTGGATCCTGCTGAACCTATTTCAAATCCAACCAAAGTCAGTTGGAAGATTTACTTGCTTTGCAGTGGGTTTTACGCATCTGTTGGATTTTTCTGTTCAACAGTAAAAACAAAGGGGAACACATTTCTTCTACCCAGAAAGAGAACCAAACTATTGACATAACAGAGGGATACAACCTCCTCCTTATCGCAAAGGCGGAGGGCCCTCCATTTGACGGGTATGCAAGTTCCACGAGGAGCAGCCGCACAAACCGGAACCCATCCTGATGGGATTTCTGGCATATTGACTATCTTTGATCAGATATACCTCTGTAACACACTATATCCGGTGCAGCAAAGCCTTAGTTCAACAGGCCATACTTAGACCTCTCCACTTCCCCAGCTAATGCTCGCTCGACTGGTAACTCCCCATAGCCCTCATCTTCCTCAGATAGGATCACTCTGTCTTTGCTACAAGCAGGACATTACCTAGCCCTTTGTGCCATCCTTTAGCTTCCTTTACGCTGGCTGTACAGCTCAGCCGATGTCCCTCCAGGGAGCCAGTTCAGTAAACTAAACTGTCAGAAACAAGTCCTACAGGATGCAAAACAAATAGTTTTCTGCCAGTTAGCTCATTAAACTGGCCCACTGTTCTGTCAGAGCTAGCACAAGGAAGGGGATGAGCCCTCTCAGGGGCAGCTAGCCATCCAACTGGTATAGCTACAATTTGAAATCTGATCTTATAACGTGGAAGTACGCACACCTCAGACCACCCTTCATGGGATGGTCCACTAGCTTGGAAGGCAAAACACTACAGAGAAAAAGACACCTTGTGTATTCTCTTAAGTGCATCTTTCTTTTGTCCTGTCTTGTTCTGCGCTACAGAGACCACTAAGACCGAATTTGGGCCTGCTTTGGATGCGCTATTAGAATTGTTATGGCCATTCCAACGAGCTAATAGATAGCAATAAGCAGTAAAAGAGCTCTTGCCTGGAAAACAGAAACTTGGAAAAGGGAAAACAATTACCTACTGAAGTGTGAAAGATTTGTACCATAAAATAGTAATACTAAAGATGCCATTCTCAGATAACAGAATAGTATTTCAGAATATAGTATAAATAAAAGACTATTAAAAATAAAAAAATTAATTTTCCCAGCATTGACAGTAGAGAGAATATAAGTCATACACATAATTTTTCGTTACAGCCTCCATGTTACAGTTTTATTTAAAAAAAAAAAAAAACAAAATTCAAAATTCTTCTTGCTTCAACATTTTAGGAACAGCCATCTCAAATCTATTATATCGTAATAAAACACTAAGTCTGTATTAAAGTCAGCTCCCTTTATTCTACTGTCAGGTATGATTATGCTGCTATCTATCGATTTAGAAGCAAGTACTGGAAATGAGACAGTGTCTGTTTGCAAGGAATTATTAAATACAACCTAATTACGCAATTGTTTCCATTTTTCTAGAATGCAGCTTTTCTTCCTAGACCTTTTTTCCCTGAACTGTATCAAGTACTAGGACATTCTTAGTGGCGTCTTTCAAGCCAAATAAAATGAACCCAAATAGTGTCAAACTACAGATTTATTTTTCTTAATGATAGAAAAATATAAGCTCATCAGTGATTTTCTAATTCATTGTGCTTAAACAGTCTGTTAAATGACCCAGAATTTAAGACATTTGAAGATGTCCGTGTTTACTAATGCTGACAGAAAGGCAAAAAGCCAAAGCTTCCTCCTGCAGACTTCAAAATGTCAAACAAGAACAAACACAACCAAGAATCAGCCCAGAAATTTAGAACTAGAAGATGTGCAATTAAATCTTAGCTACATTACAGCCAATAGTGAAACTCCCATTGACACTTCTTCGGCAGGGACGGAGGTCCATCTTCCCTCCAGAAATGTCCTGCTTCAGCTCAAGCACTAAACACTCACATTTCCAGAGCCAAGTACCTGGTCTCAAATCCAGCACAGCCAATTACTAAATACTTTTGCTGGATTGCTCTGGTTAGTGTTAGCAGCTAGCATGCCTAGAGTATCAGACATTTCTCACTCTCTCTCATTCCCTTACTTGACTTTGCTGACCCTACTTGCGATATGATAAGTCACATCTTATTCCCTGGCCTTCCAGTTCTACCTGATCCTTACTCTCACAGACTTCCCTGTTGAGGCAGGAGAACTTATTTAGAGGCATAGGAGATCTGGGGCGGGTTTTGCACCTTTCTAACAAAAACAATTTCACTGTAACCTACAGGTAATTTCCCATCGGCAAGAGAACAAGTCTCTTAAAGTTCTCGGCCTGCCTCATGGACTACTCGCGCTCTGAATTTAATTGATCATTTTGCTGGCAAAATGAAAGCTTACAGAATTAGTTTTTCTACTTGGTTATTAGGAGAGCCAGCAAACAGAACTTAGCCCAAGAACACCTTAGAGTCCAGTTTCATGAGAACCCATAGTTATTACTGCTGGTCTGTTTAACAATAACAACAACAAATACAGAATATAAATTTAATATGCACATTAATAAAGTAACCTGTTAAGCTCTGGTGTTCAGACAGTACTCAGTGGCTTAAGTAATATTTTCTCCCTTCAAATACATCTAGTGGAAGTTTGAAATTATTTTGCTAGCTACATACAGACATGTTTCTTTTGTGTTTAAAAACAGCAATAAAAGAAAAATACTTCAATTCTTTGGCACCTACAACCTAAGGTAGTTTACAAATAATTAATGAAGCTTAACAACCCAACCTTGCTACCTTTCCATTATATCCAAACAGTTAATGCCAGCATTTTCAGAAGCAGCTCGTAATATATATATATATTTTTTGGGGTGCTTGTTTATCATCCAGTTTTTACAATCCATTGTTGTTACTTGTTCTGGACGCTTAAACAAAAGGTGGTAGGTATAAAATACAGGTATAAAATATACAAAATCCCTCTGAAATTTTGGATGTAAAGCACCTGACCATGCTCACAAAGCTAATTAAAATCCTTACTGTTGGATTTTCAAAACACTACCCTGTTCCCTATTCAAAAAGGCCCACTGTACTACAAACATTCAAAACAGCAACTAACAGTATAAAGCATTTTCCCAAACAGGTGTTATTTCAGCTATTTAAAATTGCTATACAGAGTACGCAAATGTGACTCACCACTTTAAAACAAAAAATGTTTTTCAGCAGTGCTCCAGTTGACAAGAGAATGATGTCCCTCCAAAGGGGATTCAGCCTTTCAGCAGATGGTGTTTAGTTAAACAGCAGCATGGACAACAACATGTGTAATGGTCGTCTTTACTTTGTTGCCTTTCTTCTTATAAAACGTTGGTCCTATCCAAAGGGAACAGCCAGATTTGCACAAAAGATTTAATACCTCCCATTAAACTAGGATAAATTACACTGCCTGCCAAGCAGCCCCAGACAAAAGAGGTTTGCACAATGGAAATCAAACAAAATAAACAAAACCAAAAGGGCACGCTGTCAAATCGCCACCTTTGTTTAGGAAGGGAGAACAGTGTGGCTGGCAAATTCCCCAAACCTAATCTCTACACAGACCCAGTGCAAAACACACTGAGATCAGTGGGAACAATCCCAAGTGCTTCAGGGGCTTTGGATCAACCCTACAAGAGTCCAAATCATGGAGGATTTGTAGGAACAGGATTTCACTCTGACATCACAGCCAGGTGTACGCTCCCAGATTTCAGAACGTTGTGGTGACTCCCTACCCGCAGGAAGTTCCGCCAAGGAGAGCAAAGAGAGGATTCACCTGCTTCCAGAGACACTTGATATTAGAGGGAGAATCCCTGTCTCTGCACAGACAACCCCACAGCTTATCCAAACACTCAGCTAAAAAGCAACACACCTTTTAAATTATGCTACTTAAAAACAAAGAAACAAGATTCATGCAGCCTAAACCATTGCAATAGATGTAATTTGTGGCATTTCAACCATTTCAAAATAATGGACCTGATGTCTGCCACAAAGGCAGCGTGCTTTGTGGTGGGGAGCAGGAGTCAAGCGTCCTGTTCCATCCTATGGAGGGAAGGAACGTTCGCAGGGCAGCTCGTCTCTCTATGCCAGAGCTGCTGTGGGTGACAGGGAGAGGAAGTGAATTTTCCTTGCTAGGGCATCTAGGGGAATGAGGGGTATCTCCAAAGCAGAGAGAGGTTAAGTAATTTGCTCACGACTTCATAGCTCAGTTGAACAGCCAGACCAACATCACACTCGTGACTTTGTACTGCTGCAACATCTGCTTGCGACAAGAAAATACATTTTGCAAGCTATGAGAAGTATCAACGTTTGCATTATCCTTGCCACGTTTTCTTTTTTTTAAAAAGACTGTGAGAGACTGAGAGCAAAGTTAGCTACACCTTACGAGAAAAATAAATCCCCCAAAGATGGGCGCTTCAAGGCCTGCACTGCCACATCACCACCCAGGTTTCTGGAAGAAGTAACGTCATGGTGTATCAAGCAAGTATTTCCTTGAGACACTGCATCTGCACTCACCCACATGTCTAGTATGTGAACCACTGATGCTGAGAAAAGGAAGGTGTAATAGACAGAAGAGGGTGCACACAGAATTTTGTTTGGGGAAGTAACAAACAAGAGCTGGTCATTCTTGTTATGAGGTAGACAGCCTCTTAAACCGCCTATGTCCTCAGAGCGTATATGCTTTTTAGCTCCAACAAAGAAAGTAATTGCTACATATGCTTGTCAGCAGTTTTAACGCAAAAGACTTGAGAATGTTGTGAACAACTGAAACAGATGACACTAGAACGACTACTGCAAGTAGATGAAAATCAGGACACCCTACCACTGGTGTAAATTTCCACCAAATTCATATCTGTCTTTACGTGAGTAAAAGCCTAAGAGGTAGTAATGAACCAAAACCATTTTAAGTTTCCCCTCCCAACTGTAGTTTTAACAAAGCTGGACAAATATTCACCTAAGCTATATTGCTACCAAATATACTCTCCTCTGAACCTCTGCTTATTCTGTAAATAACCTCTTAAAAAAAAATAAGCACAGAAAGGAAGGCTACATTTTAAAGGTGAATAAATAAGCTATTATTAATACACTATGTTCTTATACTGATGAAGGTAAAAGCCAAATAATTTCCATGGAGGAGGAAGAGAACTAATAATACACTTTTCAGCACTTATCATAAATAAAATTTTATCATATTGATGCAGAAAGGCAGCAGATTTCAGAGTACATAATGGAAGGCAATTTTAAAACCTATTTTAAAAATGCATGATGCACATATATATTTGTATTCACAAGTCCATCTATGCTAGCATTGAGTCACTCTGCTCAAACAGATCCTCTGACTACTTCCTTAGCTCATTCTTACTGCGCTGTTGCATACTTGCTCATAAAGGCCGGTTGCCTTTCCACTGTGCATAGAGACTACCTAGGGAAATGCTATGTAGCTGGATTACCATCAGTCTCTTGGATATCTCTACAACAGTCCTCAGAAATGACTTCATGAAGAACGTAAATCCAGGCCAGGCCCTGGATTCGCAGCCTTCTCTCTACTTTTCAAATATGAAGTCCCACTCCTGGTGACGGATGTTGGCAAAGAATCATTGCAGTCTTTCCAGGGCAACACAAGGCATTTGGAAAAACTATGCGGAGAACTCCATCCCAACAAAAGTCACAGAAAGTATAATAGGAGCACACAGAAGAGTGTGGATTTCTGGACAGTAGATCTAGCCCATTGTGTGGGGGCTAAACTCATTTATGTTACTACTATACTTTCAATTATTACCTAAACATGCAAGTGACCATAAACTTTTAAGTTAGCTTTTCTGATTTCACTTTTCCAAGCTGCTTCTGTAGGATAACGTAAAACCAATGAAGGACTGTTGACCCACCCAAGCATACCAGCCTTTCTATCATAACCAAGGGAAGAGGCTGTCAGTCAGAGGATTCCATGAAAGAAAAAGTTTAGCTCTTAAGCAGATGCACAGCTTCACTAGATACATAGCAAGGAGAGCAGTGTGTTTTCAGAAAGGCCTTCTTTAAAAAAAAAAAAAAAAAAAACCAAAAACCACTCACATCCTACATTTTCAGATTATTTTTAGCATCGACTGCAGTAAGAGCAAGAACTGAACCCAGAAGGGCCAAGAAGAAAGGAGACAAGACATTTACCTGAGAACAATCAGAAGACCTTTGATAGAGGACCAAAACTCTGAATAATATTTACTCCCTAGGCAAACAAAAACTTTCTATACCCATTTCTCACAATTAGCTTTTTCCAACAGAAACTCAACTAGATAAGCTTTGCACTTCTAGTTGAAATTGAACTCTGCCTGGGCTTCACTGCAATAAAAAGGGTTCTCCTCCTGGCCACAGCAGAACCGCAGAGCGCTACCTATTATTTCTCAATAACCCATCTCTTAATCTACTAGGCACCAGAATTATCAGAAGGGCTACACAGCCATGAGGAAGAGTACTCTTCCTTTTCCTTTTTTAAACTTAAGTGCTATCTAGTTCCCCAAATTATCCAGCTGTTGCCAAATTAACTCACTTGAGAGTCAAAAAATAAAAATAAAAAAAAAATACAGTTCTACCATTTTCTTCATCCAGCTATTCTTCTTCAGCAATGCCGTTCAACACACAAAGATCCCTCTAGAAGTCAAAACATAATCAGCACTCAGTCAAGTGACTTAGCTGATGTTAACAAGAAGACAGGTGTTTCTTTACTGTTAATTCTAGCAGCCTGCCTGCTATGGGGAAAAAAAAAAAGTGTTAGTATTTACATGCTATAAAACCAAATCCTAGTCTGAAAGATGCTTGGATGGTTCCTAGTGAGTTTAGTATCACTCGCACACATACCAAGCTGGAAGAAGGCACAGGACAAAACAGAAGAGGATGCGCTCAAAAGCAAAAGGAAAAAAAAGAAAGCGAGTAGCCAAAGAAGATCAGTTAGCTGGGTGTGGTTTTCCCATCAATCATCACACACATGTTCATGGTAAGATCTGCCCACCATCATAAGAGCCAGGAAATCCACAGGTAGTTGAGGGTGCAAAGATTAGGACTCTAAGAGCAACTCAAATCCCAGATTTTTTGATGTTATTTACGCTCTGATTCTCCCAATTTTATTCTACAAATGACTAATCTGTACGGTTTCTGTGAAGTGTTAATTTAATGTTAAAGCAACAGCTAACCAAACAGTAATAAATGAAAAAACCATTCTAGAAACAGTTGTTCCAAATAGAAATTTACCTAAATTTCACTACACGAACTATCAAAATGCTCAAAGGGCAAAATGGACACAGAAACATGTTTGAAAACAGAAAGACAAAAACTCAGATTAAAGTAATTACCAAAAAGGTAATTACCTTTGATTTGCCTGTAGAAAATATCCCATTTTGTTCCAAAGGACAAGCCAGAGCTCTGTCAAAAATCAGGTGGCAAGAACTGAAGAAAACATTAAAATAATGCTTTACTGGCAGTATATGCTTGCAATGCATCACAGAGTCTGATCCAGCAGAGGAGGAAACTGGCACTATCATCTACTACACTAAAAATAATGAAAAGATAAATGAGGGGAGACTTGCACTGTTCAGTAGAACAGGCTGGTTCAGAAGCAACAATATAAGGGCGCAGTAGGGATCATGACTAATTTTTGCTCAGGAAGAAGTATGGATCAGTATCAGGCTGTCCCAAGGCATACTTGTCTCTCTACAGACTTCACAGGCAAAAATGTTATTGTACTTACATGGGAGCAAGAGTTGGGCATAATTATGCTATGGGAACAGGCCACTGAGATCCGAAGGAACTGAATGGCAAAACTGGCTGGTCACAAATACTGTCCCCTTTTTATCATCTTTGTCAAGGTCATTAATCACAGCACATGTATCTTACGTTGCCTGGATGGTTCAGAGCAAAATGAAGCACCAGGCCAGAAGTGTGCTTCTTCCAGCCAGGACAGCTAATATGAACCAAAACATCAGCTAAAAGTCAGTCCCTCCACATCTAAAAAATCCCGTTCTTTGCTGCCGCAGTATTGTGCTATATCTCTTTTTTTTTCCCCCCCCAACATTTGCAACACTACTTACTATATTATTTTTAGTACTCTATTTTTTCCTCTTTTTTTTTTTTTTAACCTCTTTTTGATATTATTCCTGACATATTTTGTGGTTTTTAGCTCTTTGTTCTATCAGCTGTGCTTAAATTGTTTTATTCCCTCCTTCATGTACCTATTCAAACACTTTGCAGTCTTATTAAGAAAAGAACCTATTATTTCATGAGCACTTAGCTACTTTTAGGATGGAGCTGTACTTAGGACCCTCAAGGCCAGTTTCAGCTGACAGCTGGACATTCAAATGAATAAAGGGTTTCAAATTACAGTATTCCTAGAAATATTTACTTCAGGTTGCAAGGGAAGAATACCTGTCTGACCTGTCCTAGATTCATGATTAAATTCAAGTAAAGATTTTTGGAACTCTTCCTGACACCACATGAAAGCATAATTCGTATTTGCTTTCAGATTTGACTGGTGCTATAAGCGGAGCAATTCCCCCTTGCCACCGAGGAAGAAAATGGAGCAGCAATTCAAATGCTATGCAACCAAGCAACAAGAATAAGAGTGGTGCAACTGCAGGGAAGAGCTAGAGGCCAGGTAGACATAAAAGCAGATCTAACCCACCCGTTCCTCCCACAGTTGTTTCCTTCATTTAAGGTCCTGTGGAAGAAGGAAGAAAATAGCAGAGTAAAACAGATGCCAAGAAAATAAAGACGTAGTCTCACTTTGCAAGCATTCTACTCCATGGCGAACCTAAGAAATGCACCGTATTCACACTGCTCTTCTTCCTACCAAATGCAATCACAAGTCTTTTACCTTCACAAAGATTAAACGTGCAACATAGCTGGAGTTTGAACTCACAGCACTGTCATACCCAGAGGTCTCTATGCTTACCGCTGAACTATGTGGCAGGCTGACTGTCCCGTCTCTCCTCCAGGGCAGTTTGAAGGTAACAAAGATCTGAGTAAACTCTTAGAATAAACACAACTGTCTCATTACAGGCTTGGTAAATTATAGCTTGGTAGAATAGCAGGGACAGACACGAAACCAATAGTTATGGAAAAATGCCCAGGAAAAAGAAATCCTCAATAGCTACAGAAAAAGATTTTTATCTGAAATTGATCTGTGAACATACAAATTTAAAAAATTAAAGCAATTCTTAATTAATTGCAAATTCTCTCTCCCTGCAATTCCTGTTACAATCACATCAGCTATAACTGCGAATGTTCGAAGAGAATGAAAACCACACATTTTTATTAAAATTTCTATGCATAGGTACTCACCAGGCTTAACTCCTCTGATACTCAGGAACAATCAGAAGTACCTGGAGGGTACAGGGGGTCTGTTTTTTGACAGATCTATTCAAATAAATATAGTAGTTAATTTAAAAAAAAAAAAAAAAAGAAAATACATCCCTCATAGGAATAGTCCATGCCCCTGCAAACAGAGATAGCACTTGCTGTGGACAGGCAGACTCAGCTGCTGCTAGCTACGTTGTTTTGCAGCTAGCGGCTGGGTGAGGATGGCTCCAATGCAGGCAGAAAACAGGGCTGGGACACTGCTGATGGTCAACCCTGCAGCCTCTACCCATGTCCCCCACCAGTGCAGCCTCCAGGAAAAGGCAAAGACCCGAGGATGCTGTCCTTGTATGCGGATGATGGGGAAATTCACTCAGCAACATAAGAATGTCTCCCTCTCCATCAGTCATCACCCCCTCATCCCCCACAGAGGGTCCCCCACCTCACCAGGCCAGTGGTGCCTCTGGGACGCCTTCAGGCTCCTGCTGGCACAGCCACTCTATGCAGTGACTGGGAAAGGCGCGGGGACGGTGCCAGGCCCCTTGGGAAAGCCTTCCCCAGGCTTGCCCAGCTACTGGCGGTGGGGGATCAGACTGCCCTGCACGTGCAGCTGTGGCCAAGGGGGCTACAACGACAGAGGGGCCAGAAGGGAGTAGAGATGTAAGCAGACAAATAAGAGAGGACAGCCCAGAGAAGAAAAAGGAAGGAAAAAGAAAACTTTGAAGAGGGAAAAAAAGTGAAAGAGCAAAACCTGAAAAAAGAGTGACCACCACAGAGCAAATGAAGAGCTGAGGGGAAAGGGGAGGAAACACGAGGAGGAGCAAATGCAGACACTGGAAAAGACTAAGGCTTCACAAAAGCCAATAGTAGGTTAGAAAACAGAGAAAGAGGAGATGAGGGGAGGTCATATTTTTGTTCAGATTTTACCAAAAGTTTGTTTTCTACAACGACCTTCACTGTTGGTTGATTTAGTTGCTTTAGCAAAAAAGAACAAAACCAGAAATAGCCACAATAACCCAAATCAACAAATGTACAGAGGAGAGCCAAACATTACTTTGGTAGAAACAGAAGTGGAAGAATTGAGTGCAGTTGAGGTTTTCATACTCAGCTTTTGGAACAATGATTTTCTCTAAAAATTCTCTTTGAGAAATTTTTCTTATTCGTATTTTATTTCAAATGTGCGGCTGGGAGAAAATCCTATATCGACATATTTGATCATAACACTAGTGTTTTTCATAATTAAAACAGCTGTCAATGCTGTAATAGGTAGTTGTGTTTAAATATCTGGTAACTTAAAATTTCAAAATTTCAATAAACTTCATCCACACTGAATGCATGACAGCATTTGTCAATCTCAATTAATTTAGAACCAAGCAACACTGACTTAAAATATCAGTTTATGCATAAGGCATGATACACGCTCAGGCAAACGGCATGGAATATACTCTCAACGAGTATATATTTGATTGTACAAACGTAAATAACAACACTGTTTAATCCTTCTTTTTCCTTAATCTAAATCAAGGACAAAAGTCAATGACATCGCGCTTGAGGTTTTGCAAACACAAAAGCAGAGAAAGTAAAATTTCTGAGCTCCTGAACTACCACAGTAATCAGAATTTGTCTTTAATGCACAGATACAGAAAACTGTTAACATTTTGTCTGTGTGTGTGTGTGTAGCTATGCATGTATATGCACATTTTATAGGCATATAAAACACAGTCTTAAGTTTTTGCAACGAGAAAGAGGCAGTACCTGGTGTAAACAAACACATACTCTTTTCCTGTGCTTGATAAAAACTGAACTACAACGTGATACCACAACTGACCTATCATTTTTACACATGTGATTATTTTAATAATCTGTGTGATAATGCTGATCATAATATACTAGTAGTAATATACTTTGATGCTGAAAAGCATCAAAGTAATTACATCTTAATAATGAGGTCTCTTCACATCACCAGTTGTTGATGCTTTCTTGAGCACTGGGCAGGTGGAAGCTTAATTTGGTTACATAACATTCAAGGCTGCATTTCTGTGGACTAAGAACAGCTACTGTTTTCAAACAGGAACAACAGGATCTGAAAACAGGGCCTAAAACATGCATAGTTAATAAGCTCAAAGGCCTGTGCAAAAAAACAGTGTTGGCCAGCGCAAACGTAACAAGCAATGTTACTGCATAACTCCTAATGACTGTAAGAACCTGACTGCAAGAAAGCATCTTGTATTCCTCCCAGTTGTGTAAACTCTTTGGTACTAGTCCTGAAGAAAATCATGCAGCATGATCTTCTGCCTAAATGCACAGATCTGCCTTAAGGGTGTCATTGTAGAACTGGCTCCTTGTACAGAAAGTCAAAAACTGTTGCTGCCACCTGTGTTTCATGAGATAGATACATTTCATGAACATTATTTTTTAGCTTGCGTGATGATCTTGCACACTTGGTCTTGCGCACTACGATGCCGCTTAAGAATCATGCCTTTTTTATTCTTGCCAATGAGATACGGAAGAGGAAAAAAATGTTACTGCTTTTGTAGAATAAATACTCAAATAAGAACAGCTAGATCGCTCTAACATATGTCAAAACAACAGAAAAAATCCTAGTTGCAGCTAAAAAATAAGATGAAGTTAAGCAGTAAAAAAGTAAAGAAGTAAAAAAAAAAAAGTTAAAAAAAAAAGTGATAAAAAACTAAATCGTCCTATTTGAACAAACAATTATATCTCCACTTTCACTGCCACTTCCAGCAATGCATAGCAATTAAAGATACTATATTCACAAGCCAGCGCTATTGTCTTGTGGGATTTTTGTTTAGTCTGTGGTAGATGGCTGCATTTTGTAACAATAATAAAAAAGAACTTGCTATTATCAGAACTCATGCTAAGCAGCTATAAAGCACTTTGATGGCTCTTCCATTCCACATGGGGTTCTAATCTGCAACAATTACCTTATTCCAGCATGTGTGCGTTCTCTTTCTGTGACTGACAGTGAATGCAGAAGCCAGTAAAGCTGATGTTGGCTGTGAGCCACTTTGATATGACCTTTTCACTTAACTATTTAAGGCCCGATGGCCGCTCATGAGCTTTAATACTCAGTTCTCCACTTGGACAGAACATTTTCAGATCTGGCATTTTTTCTACAGTGGATTTTTGCTTCCTATTTTCCTAGACGATATGGCCACATCTGAAATGGACTGTGGCGCACACCTTCTTCCAAACAACAAAAATAGAGGGCGTTACTGCTTTTGTTTGTTTCTTCCACTTCACAACATATGAATTTTAGATATGGTGTAGCACATACAGAATTAACATGCTTCCAATCAGGCATGATTCTTTGCAAAACGTCCTTCCTATAAAATAGGTAAGAAGTCTCTATTGGTGTCCGCCACTGAACTCACTGCTGAAGTTATTATTTTAACACTGCTAGGTTGTATTTATTGTGCTGCTGGTTACTTCTTAAGGTTTTAGATTTTCTTACTATTTTAAAATTATATAAATAAATTAGCATAAAACAAGAAGTGTTTTACTGAGACACTGCAGAGCCTGCTGCATCAAGGTAAATATTCAAAGTGAGGTACACAGAGTTAGGATCAATTCTAAATGACTGCTGGGTGCATTTTAGTGTATATGACTGATGATTTTTATACCTCTTTTATTCAAATGCTCCTGGTCATCCTTGGCTTGTGAGGAAGCTGGAAAACTAATTATTTCAGAGGTGTGTAGAGAGCGGTGATTCTTTCATATCAGAGACTGAAATCAAAGCTCACAGATCCAACCCCATGCGGTCACAAAACAGTAGTTTGCACTAATTCCTGCAAAAACAAGTTCCAGATAGTTGCAGTTATAAGCAATGTCATGGCAAAACTGAAGCTGATCGGTTTGAATATTACTAACAAACCCCCTCAAAGAGCCCATAAAAACAATCAGCGCTAGCTCTGAAAATCACCACTAGGAAAAAAAATGTGCAAATGAAATGTTAGAAAAAGTTTAATCTATATATGTTTAAGTCTGAAAAGGGACCTTTCCTTTGAGCTGAGACACGTAGTTCTAGAGCAGTACTTTCTTCAAGGATATGTACACATACATGATCTATTCTGCAGAGAAAACAGACCTTTTCCAAATGGCTACACTGAATATATTTTTTCCATGCAGGTTTAATGGACTGCAATTACTGATTCTGCTGTAAGCAAAGAATGTGAAAGTTAAGTGTTAGTTTGTAAGACACTCCAAGCCATCATAAACACAAGAGTCTTTTCCAAAGCTGTTCACTTAACAGCAAAATAATGTTTCAGTTTTGCTGGCCATGTCAAGTTCCAAAAAGTAGGTAGGTTACTCTTTTTTAAGGTATATTACAAACTATTTCTTCATTACATTTTCCTAATTAAAATACAAATTAAGTAAAAATTCAAAGCAGAATATTTGAGATAAAATGTTTATATAGGAAGAAAATATATTATAACTTAGACATAAATGCCTCTCTCTCCTGGAAGAACTACTCCCAGAAATGATCATAGAGGGTAGTGTAGAAAGCCCAGCAGAATCAGACTAGAACAAGATTATTTTATTTAGTCCTCAAAATTGTAGAACAACTGGTGTTTCAACTAAAACAGTCATCAGCAGAATAGCTGCCAAAGTTTAACTTTTATGGCATCACTGTGGTAAGGGTTTACGCTGCAATAAGATGAAAAGCGACTCTTCACAGCTACCTTGAAGCAGCTGCTGGGGTTTTTTTTTCAGTCTTGATTCACATATGAAATGCTTTTTCTGTAATAAAGACTAGCAGTTCCTTAGCGAAGTGCTTACATAGTTTTTTGAACAGCTTACATAGTACAAACATTTACGAACAGACTTTAAAAGCTCAGAGGTGACTTTCAGCGGAATTTGTACTTCTGAATCACCTAGGGAACTTCTGCACTACTACCACATGAACTACAGGGGAATTTCTTGCTATCTCACTGGCTCAGTGTGATTTTTAGTAGAAAAACTCTTCCAGTCACAAATCAGGTTTACAGATTTAAATTCCTATTCAGTGTGTCACCACCCAACTTCACAGCAGCTGTTACCTTACACCTCTGCAGTCATTCAAATGTATTTGAACTCGTACAGTCCGCTAAAGATGACAGCTTTGCACAAAGGCCTTACCATACCATACTAATACAATTAAGCCTTTAAAGCCCAAATCCTTTAAATTATTTCAGATGGACAGGATGTCTGTCTGTACAAACATCTGTCTCAAGGGGCCTCCACTGCTGTGAGGTTTTATTGACAAGAAACAACTTGCAGATCTGGAGTCTACATTTGCATTAAAGCAAAGAGGCACTTAGGATGTCTTACATGTAAGAAAACATTACCAGTGCGCTACCTGCTGAGCAATTATTTATTTAAAGTATTTTAATTTCAAATAAATTATATTTATTATTATCTTATTTACCTTGGAATTTCTCAAAATTCCTAGCCGCTGATGTTTTTGTGTTGTTATTATGGAAGAAGCAGAGCAATTGTCCAAGAAATCCTGCCCTTTAACAACATACCATGAAGGCTCCCACCTTCCCTTTAATCAGGTGTTCTTGCTCTCACCTTCCTGTTGGCCTAGGCAGTTGTGTGCCCATGGAACAGTCAGGCTGGCTCATCGATTCAGCAGAAAACTAACCCTTCCTTAAGAAAAAAAGTGTTTTCCAGGGGAATCAGTCCAAGAGATGGTCCAAGTTACTGCACAGCTGCACATGAATTAGTAACACTGCAAGGGAGAGAAAGGAGAAATATAACCAGAGAAGAACCATCAGTCTGAGAGCACTACCTGTTGACCACGAAATCACACCCTCAAAGGAACGACAGTGCTAAGCTGGCCGTTTTGTAGTTAGCGCTCAGCCAGTTTAAGGCCTCGTCTTTCAAACACAGGAGAAATAATCTATGTTCTCATCTGCTGCCCACTTTATTCTAGTGCTGACTTAGAAAATAATTGGAAGGCAGAAAAATGTATTATGGATTACTGATAATATACATTCTTGTACAGCTGTGTTACTGTTTTACCTCAGGACGTTTTACAAGACATTTGTAAGGCAGAACACTTGCAAAAAAAAAAAAAAAACCATTTAACCTGCATAGTTTTTAGAAGGTGAAGTAACTTTAAAAAATTTGAACATATCTACCTTTTTTCTTGTTTTATCATTCAGCATGTTACAGTTACAGGCCTGGAAATACGGAGATTTCGTGAAAGTGGACTAACCATTAAGTACTGTACATTTGAGTACACATCTTGCTGTGGTGATTCAGCTTCTCTCTAGTGCCCTCCAAAATCCAGCGAACCTATCAGCGCCGCCCAGTCTATCAATTTTCAACCATTCCCCAAAAGTTTCCCCCTCACGATGTGATTTCATTCCTAAAAACTTACATTCTTGTCCCATGCTCAGACCTCCCTCTTACCCTTCTCATTCACATTTCTAGAGTTTTCTCTACAACCACAAGCACCAAACGCATGCTTTGGAGAAAAAAAAAAAAAAAAGAAAAAAGAAAAAAGAAAATAAAGCTCTTAGGAAACCGCCACATTCCAAGAGCTGCAGCTTTATTAAGAAATTTCAATATTGTAAGACTTTCAACGATTATAATAACAGTAATAAAAACCCTCACAAAACTTCGTGATAGCTGCAAGATTTACCAGCTCCGGTCATGCTATAATCCATCAAGGCTCTGTAGTTAATCATCTTGATGTATTTGAATATGGCAAATATGCATACTCTCAGACACACCCATATACACAGTGAATGGGAACTTTTGTCAGTATTTTCCTTGCTTCTGTATGTAATCTTTCACTTAAAGTGCTTAACTTTTTTGTCTTGTAAATATAAATATTGTAGTAACATATAGCAGCAAGCAGATTTATACTGCATATCAGAGCCTTCACAGTTTGCCTCATCCGCATTGAGCTATGTTGCATATGTAACAGGAAACCTGAAATGTCACATTCTAAAAGAGCTGTCAAATATTTAAATTAACTAAACGCGATCTGTGCGGTGAATTAAATACATCTCTTAATTCTGAGCACAACACAGTGCAAGACCTCTGGTTCATATTTATCACAAATAAATTTCATTTTTTTCTGCAAATAATTTATTCTGACACTCAGAAACTCAAAGTGTAACTGAATAAACGCAAAGAGCATCCCTGCACAGCAACTTTAAGGAATTTGGGAGCTCCTCCATTACCTAAACAACATAGTTTTCTTGCCAGTCTTACTAAAAAGAAAAGAGTAGTACTCAAATTACAAACATATTATACATTTCCTTGCCTTGATTCTAGAGGCTGGGGGAAGAATACTAAGAAATACTGAGCTGAAATTGCAAACAATTTCTATCAGCATTGTACACTTCACCTGAATGCCTGCTAAGGAGCATGAGTGTCACTGGTATAAAGCAACTGAATCGCCATCTGCTCTCTTCTCTCAGCAGGGATTGTTTTATGTACCTAAATTCATCTCAAAAATGGCCACTGAGTCCCACTGATATTTGTAATGGTTCTCCTACAAAATAAAAAAGGAGAAGAAAAAAGAAGGAAAAAAAAAAGGAGAAAAAAGGAGACGTTTTCATAGTGATAAGAATTTTGCCAAGTTATATACAATGGGTATTTAAAGGTATAAGCTCAGAAACCTGCTGCATAAGATCTCTGGTTTGTATTTATCTTTCTTTCTTTTTTTTAAACTAACATTTCCTGCAAACAATCTGTCAGTCAGGAAACACAAGTGAAGGAGCCTCTTTGAAAAACTGGCATTTGAGAGCAGGGCCTTGCCACAGAGCGTGCAGATGGGCTGCAGCCCAGGGCTGTGCCTCATCTCCCCTCCGGGCCAGGCACACTGATGGGCAGCTCACAGGCAAGCGCGCTCTGTGGCAGGGACAGGGACCACCGCTGCCCTGCAGGCTTCCCAGGTGCTCGGGCACCCGTAAGGGAACGTGAGCAGTTAAGAGAATTGATGCTTTTTTATGAATCAAAGCAATGCCCTTCCAGCCTCCAGTTCTGCAAGATCATTGGCTTCATTGAGAAACAAGGGTGCTCAGCACCTCAGTGAGGAACTTGATACCTCATGAAATGCAGCCCCAACCCCTGTGAGCAATCATTCAAACGCGCCTGCTTATGTGTACAACATAACAACAGCGGAAGTTCTTGCGAAAGTTCCTTTAACTAAAACACATTAAGAATGGAAAATAGTAAAAAAAAAAAAAAAAAATTAAAAGCCAGTTTTGGTCATGGTAGAAAGTGATGATGCTGGCAACAAAATACTGTCTCTGAACCTATTCTCAACAGAAATGCCATGTATGTATTGATCGCAAATATAAAACACTGGGTGTGACTGCTTGTACTTCTGTTTTGATTTGTCCTTGGCTGTTTGGGGAAAAAAAACCATTCTGGTATTCTGTGCTTTCAGTCAGCTCAGAAGTGACATATCTGTTACTGCAAGAAAACTTGAGCCACGCAAAAACTGTTACTAGTTAAAAGACCCCAACAAGTCAGACCTACAAAAATCAGGCATTTTCAAGTGCTTGATGCAGCTTCTGACGTAGGTGGAAATTTTGCAATTATGTCCCTACCATAAGTGCACCCTCTTTCCTTGTGCCATTACCACTCCTGTGACTGTCTGTAACCCTCATCGCACTTCAATTCCAAGTCCAAGAAAATCTATCCTTCTTTCCCACAGAGCATGCAAAACAGGCTAACAGCAAGCAGGACTGCCCTTATTATCGACAGAGGCACTTCTGAGGGGAACGTGAGTTAGGATTTGTACTAACACGAACTAAGATCTGCACAATTTGTATAAACCAGTAAGTTGGTAACATCTAAAAATATTTGTTTCTTATCCTGGCTGAGATGCAACCAATTGCATCAGAACTACCCTGCAGCCTGAGTCAAGCAACAACAAAGTACATGAATTGCAGGATATGACCAAGGAGCAATCTTCAAAGTTGTGTGGCATAAGCAACATAGTGATATCACAGATCGTAAGAGTTATTACTTATCTATATTCTCAATGGTCTGCAAAACCCCCAGCGTTTAACGAGTAACTTCCTCACAGGAAGATCCAAGTGGCTGATTATACCAGGTACATCCATGCTGTAAGAAATACATGGAATCACACAGGCAGTAATAGCCTCAAAACCCACTGCTTCACCTACCATGTCAGAGCATTACTTTGGTGTAAAAAAAAAAAAAACAAACCACACAACCCCCTAACCTACTTTGGAATTACCTAGTTCCAGTTCTGTGGGCAGTAGAAGAGAAAGGACATCACAGAACTGCTATACACAAAAGAATGGATGTGGTCAAAGACAGCATGCGGCAAAAGGTAAAAATAAGGCCATGCACCTTGCATGTGCCAAGAGTGTTCGTGTAACTGCTTCTCATGTAATATGTACAGTTACGGCTCATACTGAGCAGCATAATGCCACCTACTGCTGCAGGAAACGTGCTTCTCTGAATTTTTTGAGTTAGTGAACCCGGGAGAAGAGTCGGGAGATTCTCGTAACTCCAAATTCCCCTCCGCTTCCCAGCTGTAACACGCCAACAGCAGTATCTCCTTTCTGAGCAGTGAAAGCAAAAACATCACTCCCAGCACTCAGCAAAAATAAATTACCAAGGAACCTTCTCACAGTATTTTGGGCCCCGAGGTCTAGTAGGAGAATGTTGATAATTACATTGCTTCTTTCTGCATTAGACAACAGCCCCCACCTCCCAGTCACTGTCTCTGAAGGCTGAATTCAGTATGTAATCATTCGTAAGATTTAACTCCAATTACGGTTCTCAGATCCTAAATTGAACGCAAGCATATTTCAACTTGGTCAGCACCATCCAAAGCAAATTTGATAAAAGTAGTTTGCCTCATGTGAAAGAAATAAAAAATACTTCTGTTCTTTCCAGTAATGCTCACATGCCATGCTGTTCTAGCCTTCCAGAGTTCACAACGCAGGCAATAAAAATGACATGGGATAGGCATGCCCATGTCACTGGCCTAGGCAATAAACACACACACAAAGTTTGTCTGAACCTTGTGGAATCCTTCTCTACTGCATGGAGTAGTACCCCTATCATATCAGGCCTAACTTAGCAGAGGGAGTTTCATCTCTTGTAGATGTTGAAGTAAGACAGGGCGATTCTGTTGTGACTGATTTTCTAGGCCAAGGAGATAACTATCCTCAGGTTTCAGTCATCAGGAATCAGTTTCCTCACCTCCAATAACTCCACTAAAATACTCTTTGTTGTGCTGTATTGTCCAGATAGAGAAAATATACAAAATACGTTAATCAAATAATGCAACATCCTGCAAATGAGAAGAAATCATAAAAGTCATCAGCTAGAAATTGTGCTGTCCTCCGCTGCATCTTTTCAAATTTAGCTATTGTAGTTTTGATCCCTCCCCCACTCCAAATGTTACTTATTTTTTGTGACACAGAGACCCAAGTCAAAATCTGACAGCCATATGCCTATATAGCCATATAGCTAAGGTACAAAACCAACCCTTGATTTAAGCCAACCTTAATATGTTATTTGAAATCTGCAACTGAAATCAGTCTTTCCTGGCAAAAATAAATTGTCCTAATTCAGACACCAACTCTTCCTCACCAATAATAAACATAAGCTTATGCAGTGAATCGAGACTCTGATCTGGAGACTAAGCACGGAAGACTCAAGGTCCTGGACACGTGCAACAATTCCTTCACCATTTGTGACAGTTCAAAAAGAAGAAGGATGAGAAATTTCCCAAGAAACACATTCTTACTGCACTTCAGAGATGGATTTGAAATGTTGTGTGTTTACCTAAATGAAATAGAACCCCGGAACCTTTAGAAAGAGGCTTCTTGCTAGCGAAGTATTAATAAAGTTGAAATAGAGAATCACGCTGTTGTCCAAATAAACACAGACTATATTCATGTTTATTTACTAATACTGCACAGACATCTGAATCAAAATACCATAAGGCATGAACATGTCACAAATCTCTCCTATGTAAGTAATAAAATATTATCTTGGTTCTTATCTGATTATCATACACAAAGGGAAAGTTTTAAAGGCAAAATATACTGTCTAATCTGTATTCCCCTTCCAGAATTACACTAGGATTTGACGCCAGGACCAAACTGAGATCCACGACAACCCTGGAAGTGTCAGTTTTCTAAAGAGCCCAGCATCAATGGTTTCATAGTAAAATGCTGATAGTTCCATTATCTATTTGGATGAAATAGGTGGATCACAACGGTCACTTCATAAGCAACTGTCAGGTGATTTTAGGCCAAGAATGATTTGGTTCAAGGATATCCTCTTCCTTATTTAAAAGGAAAAAGGCACAAAATGGCAATAGCAGGGGAAAGCTTGGATTTCAAAGCTTGCTAGCAGAAAAATCACAGCTGTAACTAGGGAGAAAGTCACCTTGAAACGTAATGCAATTCCTAGACCATTCAAGGTCCAGAAGAAATCCATTTACAGCTGAGACCTATATAAATATCACAAGCAAGAGAATGCAAGGACAGTAATGTGAGAAAGTGAGAAAATAGAATGGACTATTAAGAAAAGGGAAGCGAGGAAATAACAACTCCGGGATTCTTTGTTTGGTAGAAAAAGAGGTCATGAATGAAATATGATGTGGGGATAGCATTTTGAGGTATTCTTGATAGCATGAGAGAAAAGATTATAGCATTGCAAAAAATCAAAAAAAAAAAAAAAAAGAGACTTTATTGCCTGTGGTTCTTCATGATCTGAAACGGAAGCTGGATCTAACAGTAGATATAGGAAATATAGTCTTAAAAAAAAGGGACTCAGAGGGGAAATTAAAAGTGGTGATATAAAGGAGGACAGAAGCATCTTATCTTCAATAACTAGATGCTCAGCTGGATAATCCCAGAAGATTCCCTCAATCCCAGATAGATTCTTGCCTAGCTCCAATCAGAGTACCCTCCCAATCTTATTTGCACTCTTCTGAAAAAGGCTAAAAGGCTCCTGCAGCTGCTGGAGGTTTCAGGGACCTTCACTAGTGCTCTGTTTCAAATGAGCCTCCCCTGGCACTCATAAAATGGGGGAAAATGGAAACAGGGAAAAAGGGTAAAAATACATCCCATTTTGACAGAACACAGCACTATCTCCTACACTACCCCAAGACTTTTCTGTATTAATTTGAGAAGACTTTCCCTATTTGCAGAAGTGGATGCAACCCTAGATATCAGCTGAGGAGTAGGTGTGTACAGCAACCCTCAAAACTGGGGCATGCAAAAAATACCCTCTAAAGTCAGGGTAGAATAATGTCCTTAAGAATTGTCAGGTGGGGGACCATCCTTTAACGGATGTTGTCTCATGAACCACTTCTTGAGTTTCCACACATGCATATATGCATTTGTGATACCTCAGTGCACTTCAGTATCCCTGGTTCCTCCAATGGAAAAGTGATGTGAGGTAAGTCAGGCACCTCAGGTAACATGCTAGAGGAAGCCAGGCTAAGGTGACCAGCTGATTTTAACCTGGCTGCTAGCAGGTTGTCCTCTGACTACCTGTGAGCCACAAACAACATTAGGTACCAATGCGGATAAAGAGCAACAGACAACTGAAAAGGTCCAAGTCTTCTGTGCTGGGAATCTGCCGGCAAAAGCTGTAATGAACTAAAATTTAAAAGGTTTTATCAAGTCAGAGCAAAATTCCTGCATCCTCTTGCATGAGCTTTCAGTCAACTCTGTGGCCCTCCAAGCATTTGCCCGTTAAGGTTTAAACTTTTTTGTAGGAAACTAGCATAACAAGACTCCATGTGAGATCTTACGGAAGGGAAGGTGATATTTATTTAAAATAAAATCTCTAAGTAAGTTGATTTAATCCATTCATATTCTCACACTCTCATGCCCATGAGTACCAAATCAGGTGTCCAATAGGTCTGACCAGCATCACTTGTGTGCAACATGGCGGACCAGGGACACCTGCTATCAAATCCTCATCAGGTCTCTGGGCTTTTTCTTAATTGGCTATCTGATTTCGCTCTTTATATGCTTTAGAAGTAGATCATAATTAGGATCTTTTGCCTCATTATTTTGTCTCACCAATCATAAGTCTTGAGCAAAATTCCTGAATTCACAGTTCCCCGTTTTACTTAACAGGATTTTTTATGGCTCCAATTCTGTTCTCCCTCTTCTTGACACCTTATCTCTAGGTGAGCTCCTTCTCTTCATTTGAATGAAATCACACATCTGGTGTTCTGTAGCAACTACCACATACTTTTCCTTTCAACCCATGTTCTGCTGTTTCCTCTGGAACTTACACAAATATATTTTTTTCATACCAATCTTAATATAGCTCCACATGTTTTTAATAAAATAAAACTCTACGTGTTCAGTTCCAGAAGCAATTATACTATTAGAGCTATAAGTAGTAGTTAGAAATCAGAATATACAAAAATCAGCAAATTCTTAAGATAATATCTGCGATGTGTTCAGAAAGAACTCAAACTGATCCTCACTGAAAATAGTTCTCATCTATTAAATACATTTGTCCCTTGGAACAGTTCTGCACATGCAATATTGTGCAAAGAAATAAGCATAAACCATGTTTACCAAGACTGACTTCAGGTTTTCAAAGTGTCCTAACGGCTATCAGTTGGGCTAAACAAAGGATCTTAAATTTCTTATTGAGAAAATCACAATTTTGTTCAAAGACTGGACTTCTGCACATAAATTATTCTAGCAAAACTACAAATGCAGCATGCGGCATCTACATAACACTGTTTTAGTCATTTGCTCAGTCCAGTTCTCTGTTTTGGTGGAAAGACCTAGAAATGAATTTTACATGAGGGATAAATCCAGAATAACAACACTTAAATCACCAGCTGAGCCAAGAGAAAGCAAGGTATACAACAGCGCCAACACTCTGTCCCAGTAAGGACACCTGACATTAGTCACAACAGACATGTTTTATTGATTATAGCCTGTCATATGACAGTCCCTCTGCTATTTATGTACAATTAGCATCAAGTTTCATCCTGGGCTATTGCCACTTTGGATTTAATTTTACTTGGACCTGACTACGTATGAATGCACCTTCTACAGTCGTATTCCCCAGTGTGTTAGCCGTTTTCTCTTGAAACTGAAGGGATACATTTTCGACGAGGCATAAAAACGCTGCAATTCATTATTTGTACCTTTAATCTACTACCTTCCAAACGTATACATCACTAGTGTCAGGCTCAGAAACATTCCAGGCAAAGACGCAGACACGAAGAAGTCAGATTAGGGCTTTCTTTAGCTTTTCACCCACAAAACGAGGCCAAGTTAATACTTTACAGTGTTAATTTGCACCTGTGTTATAGCCAGCTCAGGAGAAGTGCCAGCTACTTCTGCCAGAAGCATGAGTAATCTCAATAGAAAGTGACGTGGGTGGGTCAGGCAGCTCCCTCTTAGGCCCCCTGATTTTTAAACCATTTTCTCAAATGATATTAGGTTACTCAATACCTGAAAGCACTTGAGAGCTGCAGGGTGCCAGCCCCATTTGAAAAGAGAGGGGCAGTGAAGCCCCACAGATAGCTGTTTAGATTTCTTCAGAACTTGCAGCAGAATTTAGAAAGCAATATTCTATAGTGCCTCCTTGACAAAAAAAATTAAAAAAAAAAAAATCATGTATTAGTCCTGTGTTCCGTTATTTCAAATCAGCCATTTTAGAGTTTACTAAAAGACGGCATTTAGTACAGTTAAATATCAAACTCTCTGAATGTGTAGGTTATCTTAAATACAACAATCAAAAGGAAAAGCTTCAACTGGCACTAACAGTTAACAAGACGACACAAACCCGAACGAGAGCCAGGCTCTGCTACTTCACAGACCCAGCACAGCACTGTGTGGAATTAATCAAGCTACTTTTAGATACTATCTGTTCTATATAGGTTTTGTATTGGGTTCATCACTGTAGAAGGCGAGTGTCTGATCTCGTTCTTTTTCGTTCACTGCCCTGTTGTCATTGTACTGCTATGTTCCAGGGGGCTTTTGGAATATCATGGGAGAGACTTTGACACAATAGGCTCAGGGGTCAGTATTTTCTATTGAAATATAATGTTTTATATATGCTAGCAGCACAAAGAACTAATATTTTGTATTTCTAGGGGATGTACAAACACTATGAATCGGCTTTGAATTTCATGGTGTTTTGCATCAGTGTGATGAAATCCCAAAAGAACTAATGAGGTGTGATGAGGGGAGAAGCTAAATCTGGAATGTGAGCGCACAGGAATCTCTCTGGATGGTAACACTAGCACTGCATTGGCCTGCAAAGTTCCTGGCTCCAGGTACACATATACTAACCTCCGTTTTTAATGACTGGACCTAATATACTCATTTTGGACTCATAAATGAGTATCACAAAGTTATCAGCTCCTAACACAGCGAAAGATAAGGAAAGGGTTTTTTTTGTTTCCTTCCCCCCCCCCCCCCCCCAAGGCTGGAAATCCTCTACCCGCATGCATTAAGTTTTTTACTTTGGGATAAATCTGCTACCCTAAGCCACATTTTTTCCCAGACCACCGGCTGACTGTGGAGAAAAATTTAAAATAATTTTTACAGTCCCCAACTGAGAAGTGATGATCGATCCCTTCTACCTTGTCCAAGTAGGTCATAAAGTCCTCCTAATCGCTATCAGCATGTTATTCTTTTCATCTGAAAAAGAGTGATCTGTGTCACTAATTGGCCAGGAATGGATTTTAAGTAAAATCCATAGCCAAAACATTGCAAGTTTACTTCGCAGTGCTATAAGCAATGTTACTGCTAGAGATGACCTTCCGCAATCTCAAGGAAAGCTAAACAAACAAACAACCCCCTGCATGTCATTACGCACTCTGCCAGGCTCACATTAAACAAACCCATGTACACAGATAGTATCCAAGTTACCCTAAGAGTAGCTGGGGCTAATATTGGCAACTGAAACTCCATTGAAATACAGTCCTGACGGAGGTCACATAAATCATCTCTGTTAGCATGCAGAGTGGCTGTTCAGAACTGAAAAGGTAATGTTCATCTGCATGCTGCTTATTTCTTGCTCTGCCTTGAAGTGCTTAAGCTTTCAGAAAAGCAAAGAGAGACTTTTTGCCTTCAAATGTTCTCAGAGCTCCAAGGTCATTCCTAAAGAACAGTGAAGGTCATTCTCCTTTTTGTGTTTCTTAATGAACCCACATGTTCAACTAAGTAGCATGTTTCACAGTGTTTCAGTATCACCTTTAAGAGTGTTATATGCCCCGAGTCTGACATGTCCTTCTACAGTTAATCAATACTACAGTAAATTTTGTGGTGGTTGCTATCAATGGCAACCAAAACTTTGAACTAGGATTTCAAAAGTAACAGTAATTTGTACCGTGGCCCATAAAAGAGAAGGATAGAGAGGGAGGAGAGTCTTCCTCTCTTTGTATTTCAGCCACCTGATGGACAAAATCAAATTATCTTCCTACAAGAGGTGATTAGCTGGTCTCCGAGAAAATGGGGTTCCCCATACAGCAGTGAAACTCTGCAAGCAGTTAAATACCTGGAATTTTTTTTGCCCTATGGGTTTCCTCAAAAAGCACACTGCCCTGCACGTATTGTAACTTCACAGTGAAGTGTCAAAAGTCTTCGTCGCTTCAACATTCATAGAAAAGACTGTGACTAGGTATTTACCTAAGTCAAATCTAGTTTGGACACAGAGATTCAGCTCAGAATATTGTTTTTATCCCTGTTCTACAGATATGGGAACAGACCTCAGGAAAAGCAGTGTCCCTCCAAAAGGTCAGAGACAACAGTGGAAAGCGTGTCTCAGGTTTTCAGTCCTTTTTCCATTGGTCACCCTGTTTCCCATGGACATTAGCACTATGGTATTTTACGGAGCAGCTCATGAGGAAGATCTAAGCCTAAGAACCTCACAGGTTACTCAGACAGCAAATAGTGTAGAGGTCTGAAGCTGGATTGTTGTCTAGATGTTCCTCCGCCTCCTTTAATGCAGAGAATTGGGTTGCCATTTCAATTAGCCTATGCCTACCTAAAGCTGGATTTCCATGTAAACTGCAGATTAGAAGCTTTGTATTTCAAACATTACTGCTGCAGCTATTGCATGAGATTTTGTCATCGGTGAGCCAGCTTCTTCCCTCGATTCAATGTTAACACGCTGCCTCTCACAAAACAGTGGTGTGCAAGATATTAGCAAGCAGTGGATAAATACAGCTTTCAAGTATTCTGCAAGACATTTCCGGAGTATATTCCCAAAGCTTGTCTATACGGTTTAATTTTCAAGCCTGTTATCAGCCTGTTCTGACAGGTACTGTAAAACACAAATGCAGCGATAACCTAGACTGCTGGTATTTTGAACCGTCTCAACCGCATCAGAGTATCAGAGTTCAGTCATCTGTTAATGATACAATACTTTCTACATACTCATGACCATATTGGTTGCCCAGCATTTTAAATTTCCCTGAAATAACGACAGCGTGACCGGGCTGACTGAAACTTTGAATCACTCTGCCTCTTTTACCTTTTCTGACAAAAGACAACTTCTGCACAGATGCAGGTATTCAAATACACCATAAAATGTTTATGTCATTGGGCGTATCTAAGCAGCAGAGCCAAACCACTCTCAGGTTCATGATAGAATGGACTAGTGCCGTTCTAGGTCTGACAAGGTTCCCAAGCTCAGTATGCCGAGGTTCCTGACCACTTTTTTTGTCTTCCCTCTGCCTTTGTATGCTGCCCGAGATGCATAACTGGGAGAATAGACTGGGAGGGAGGATTAAGCTTGTATACTTAATAAAGTATTGCATGAATCATTATGAGGTGTGCAATGAGGGAAAGTCATATTTAGCTGGAAGGAAGCTAACGTAATTCTGCAGGAAGGCCTTTGGTATTGACTACGGTAAAGGCTGCATTTCATGAACACTTCGAAAGTGTTTCTGAAGAAGCCAAATGATAAAATAAGAAAAAGATATACAAATTTAAGTTTTCTATACTATTGAATCATCTAAATAACAAGTCAATGCCCAGCCTATGCTATCATGGTCTTTATCCATTGGAAATTATTTCCTAGATGAATTTTGTTTGGGTCTGTGTACCCCACACAGTGGTTATGCCCCGAGCCATGTGGCTGTGGGTGATGTTAATTCCAACTAAGGGAAGACAAGGAGGAAAGCAGAGGGTCTTGCAGCTGAGGAAACAGACCAAAGCCCAGTCCTTGCTTCTGCCACAGATTCCCTCATGACCTTGGTTAAGTCACTCGGTATCCCTTAGTTTTTCATTTCCTCAAAACGGGAACAATACAAGCACCCTACCTCATCAATTTAAATAATAGGCTTTCTGTAGCAAGAAAAATAAGGGCATTTAGTATCACAGTATGACTACCATAGGCATTTACCTCTGGGCAGCACCTGTTACGACAGGGGTTCAGACTTAAGGCATTAATGAAGTATAAGCAAAAACAGTTGGCCTATGATAAGGAGAAAGCCATCCTTTCCAAAGAACCAGATCCTAAACATGCCTGCATGCCCCTCAGCTCCACTTGTAATTGTCAAACAAAATTCACAAGATTGTTTCTTCTATACTTCCCTTTCATTTTACAGGTTCACACTAGTTAATGAAATTTGTTTGCATCTCTACCGCATTTATTCAGAATACATCGGGGAATTATTACCTCATGCTGGTCAGACAATTCACTGATCTGTTTACAGAAAAACTGCGTTAAATAGCTGGACTGTTGTCATGACCCTTTACCCAGATCTTTTGATAGTGGTTACTCGAATGCCATGTAAAAATAAATGAAAAAGCATAGAGACAGAGTTCCTACTAAAAGTAGTTAGTGTAAGTAGAAAGAAACAAATTCCATATTATGTTTAGCAAATGAGGTTCTTTGACAAACAGCTCTTTCTTGTGGATGAATGACAATTTCACATGAACATTCTCCAGCGTGCTTACAGTTCCACATTCCTATGAAACACAAATAGCTGCAAGCAAATATTATTGCATAACTGCATATGTATGCTCTGATACAATATACAGTAAAAGACTAAAAACTCTGAACTCTGTTCTGAATGAAGTCCATTCCAATTTCTGTCCATTCTTTTTCCTCATACTGTCATGCTTGCTATACTTTCTCTGCAGAATTATCACGTTTGAGGGAGTGATAATTTTGAGTAAATGAGTACTGGTAAAACGTAAAAAGATTGCAGACTCTAATGCTATAAATAGCAGGTTTCGATTACGGTGCTTAAAACAAATTTACAAGCATGCGGGAGATAAACCCCAAACTCTCTCTCTCCCTCTCTTCAAATGAAAGCAGTCCTTTGCAACAACACTTTCAAGAGCAGTAAAGACTCACAGTCTTTTCTAGGACTGAATCTCTTCAGCAAGTATCACATTTCCTAACGAGTAGGGCAGTTCTTGCAGGAGAAGTGATCCTCAGCCCAGCTGAGGGCTGTAACTTTCCACTGCCCAGCCTGCGCCTCATTGTGTGCCGCCAGGCCGGCCTGACCTTTCGGCAGCACAGCTCCTGCCTTTGTGCCGTGTTTATATGCATTCCAGCAGCCCTCCGCACTCCCTGGGCAAGGTTAAAACGGGGGGACGAGAAGGAGGAGAGACGACGGGATGAAAAGCAAGTGAAAGAATTTAAACAGGAGATGAAATCCGGAAATGAGGCAATCTGCTACACTGTTCCTGCTGCAGATAAATGAGGGACCGATCCTGTTTCCAGTGAAGTATGTGAGAGTTTTGTAGTTACTATAAAGCAAGGAGAATCAGGCTCTTAGCCAGTTTTGTCATGACTACAGGGTTTTAAGAGACACTGAGGAAAAAGCCTCCTTTCAGTCAAATCTTATCTAATTGGCGCATGCAGACCTGTAGTTGATTTTGCAAATTACACCCCTAAATGCAGAGCCTTATACTGCAGAGATGGACGTGTTTCAGATCCACACAGCCTTCTACATCATAGACCTCATGTACAAGTCCTTTTTTAATGACAATTTTGTAAGGAAGGATGCACTCATGTACTTCTCCCTTTCCTATCCCTTCCTACCACCAAATCTTCTCCTTTTATAAATGAAAAAATCCAACTCCCACTGCCTAGCCTGACATAGCCCAGGGGCAGTAGCCAGTGCCTGTCTGGCACTGCTACTAGCCCCACCACAGAGAGAGGAGGAGCCAGAAGAGGGGCAGAGCCATGGGAATAGCAGGACTGCGCTTGGTGTGTAAGCACCACGCAGAGCGCTTTGCTTTCAAGCCCCGAACAAGAGAAACAGTCAGACGTCTGCTTTCGACACGTGCTCAATCACTCTATTCTTTCTCACCCTTTACCTTTCTTTCTCCCATCCTTTAAAATAACAAGCCTTTCTCAAAGAGCTGAACCCTGTGCTAGGCTCCTTTTAGCTCCCAGATCAAGGTTATAAAACCCAAGAGCAGACTGAAGACTGACTCAGAGAAAGTTTGCTGGGCTTTAAATGGCAGCTGCATACTCCCTTCTGTCCTGAAAACACGGAAAGGGAAGGGGTGCCATACGGGCTGTGTGAGCAGCAACAGAAGCCACGTGAGGTCAAAAGAGGAGCTTGGGATCACCTTTTGTGACTGATGCGCAAAGCATGGCTGCACAGTCAATGTGGAAGTAGGCAGAAAAAACCGACTGATGGAAGTTTCACTCTGGGGAGGTCAGGGAAAAGATCAAGGCAGAGGAAGCACTTGATGTAGGATCTGGGGAGGCTATCCCAAGTCTGTCAGTCCCTAGAGGCTCAACTTTTGCAAAGCTTAACTTGAACGACAACAGTAATATAAGACGTTATACTACATTGCCTTGCCGTGTCCAATGATCTGCCTTGCACTGTGTTTTCAGATGCAAACGTAATCTAGAGTGATGAAATCACTAAGATTTCAGTCACTATAGTATATTATTTTACTCATGGGGAACTATGGAGACTTCTTGCAATCTGAGGTTCTAGTGTCCTTTTTCTGGTCAAATAGAGTTCCCTCAGGATGAACACCACCTGCGAAAGCCCAGAGTCACTGTGTGTGCAGTGAAGTCACTAGCCAGAACAATTTTGCTAGCAATTAGAGTGATCCACAAAAATGAATGGACTCTTCCTGAAATAAATGATTTCTATACAACCAAGGACCACGCTCTTGTATTCGTAAGAGAAATCAAAGGCAAATGAGGATGTCTAAATCTTTTTGATGCCCCTTTCCTCAAAGGGGCCCAGTGCTTAACTATTAAGCATTGCATCATCACGTAGAGAATTTGAAACATAGGTCCTAGCTTCGTCCTTAGCTGCATACCGGCTGGAAATATTGCTGTAGCACCCCATGCAACGTACAGAACAAAGCTATTTGCTACAAGCCTCTTCCAGGAGACATATATGGCATGGGAGAAGGGACTGTGCCCAGCATATATTTGCTGATCTGGTTGACAGCTTCAAGAAGGGAATGAAGAACTAGACCAGTCCTAGATATGTACAGCCCATATGATGTGAAGCTGCACAGAATACGTAAGTCTCACATAATGAGACTTATGGAGACAGTCTCTTGAGGATACTCGTATGTCAGTACAACCTTCAGGGCAGCCTGTAATAGATAAGATTTCCCAGGAAGCCTTCTCAAAATTATTCAAGTCTCTCTGCAAAAACAAACCAAACTGCCTTGATTTTAAAGACTTGCCTCCTCATGAACTTTCTGCTTATAGACAGTTCTATGCCGATTAGGAATATGTGGATTTGTTTCTAGTTTTTAAGCAAGAAGAGCTTGAACCTAAAGCAAACTCAAGTAAGTAAGTAACAAACTGTTGTTTGTTGGTAAGTAAATTTAAGATAACATTCTGTTTAACCTTAGTTTTTACCTTGGTGCCTGTCCCTGCGTTACTACAGAAATGTAGTTTTCCTAAAACAGATTTGTCAGAAACAAGTAGCAAAGTTTATCAATCCTTTTTCCTGATTTTACTGATCATCTGAGGCTCTGTAGTCTCAGGAGGTCTAGCAGTCTCACAGTTCGATTCCACTCTAAGGGCCTATTTTTCTCACTGATAGTAATTTCTAAGACTGATTCTTAGCTTATCATTAGTACTATCCCACCATCTCTTCTTCTAAAATACATTTAGCTTGTCTGTCTTCTAATCTCATGACCGAATGATAGAAGGTATTAAGGTTCATTATATTTGGTTCTTCATAGTCTTCTGCAGTATCTTAGAGTTGGTCTTCATCATGCCATTCCTTTATGATGCCTCCCCAACACAAAATAAAATAGTGCACTGAATACTCCAGGTCAGGAGTTAGTTGTTGCTGCTTCTTTTCTTGTGTCAGACGGGAGAAAGTCTGCTATGCACCACGAACCCTTCTGCAGATGCTTTTACAAAAACGGTGGACCTTGGGACCTCGCTCTAGGAATTAATGAGAACCTGCTAGCTCTTGTCTCACAAAGGAAGCCTGTCTAGTGGAAGACACTTACCCCTTTGCTAAAAGGGGGAAAGGAAGACTGAAACAAACAAACAAAAAATCATCATAAAAACAAATGCTGGAGGCAGTGTTAAAAGTGAAAATAAATATGATACAGAAGAAATGTATTTACCAAATTGTCTTGAAATGGATGTACTTGCTAGAAACATCCTACCTACGTAGTTATTCAGTGTTCAAGCAGTGCAACTCCGTCAGCACCCGTAGACTGGAAGGACCCCAGACACTGTACTGCAGAGAAAAGGTTATCAGCCAGCGCTGACAGCAGGCTACGTCATGGTTTCATTTCATTCCTTTCCAGTCACATTGCAGACTCGAAATAAAAATTAGTCAACAAGGCTTTGAAGATAGGCCCAGGAAGAAGGACCACAGGAAGATGCCCACAGGAAGATGGACTGTCTCTCTTTATTCCTGGAATTACTAAAAGATGGTCTAAAGATATAATCTGCTTGAACTCCTGGCTTCTCTATTAGTACAGAAAGCACCATCATTCCACCTGCTACGCTGGGGACACGTGCAGGACAACCATGCTTCGCACATGCACAGCCCACACAGTAAGGTGCTGAGGCATTTCACTCAAAAGGAAACGTGTTATGACCAATGCTGTATTAAAGAACCTTGCAAATACATGTTTAGATATACACATAGCACGTGTAAGCTCTGTGGGAGTTTTGCCAATTACATCAATGACAGCAGGACCAAACAAACGTGCAGGAAGAGAAACCACTTTTGTAAATAGGAAGAAAAACCAAAATGGCTAGTGAAAAAGCACTCTACATCTGAAATGAATTAACTGCAAACGAGGTGAGCAGTAAATAATAGTTCCTATTACCTAAAGGGTCTTTCCTTGCAATGAATAGGTGCTTGTGCAAAGTAAATTTGTGGATATTTGTCATCTGCAGAAATAGACCGAGTTGCAAACCCTTTGGAAATACAGGCAGCACGATCCTTGTATAAATGTATCATTAAAAGAAAATCACTGTTTTTTCAATAACTGTTATGCAGTTGCGTGTGCAAGGTAATGTTTGTATAAACCTGCATTTCAGACCGTCTAGAGTTGTTCCCACCCGAATTTCAGGAGGTCACAGACAAAGCTGTTTTAATATATTAGAGAAGATAAAAGTTGGCTTCAAAATTAAGCAGTTTCAAACCTGCCGAAAGTAAAGGAGTATTCTTTTCTTCCAGCAACACAAAGCCAATGGCGTTCCTGCCCAAAACAGCTGTCTATAATACTTCCCACTGTAGTGGATCTAAGCCAAAGTCATAGCCTTTTACATATTTCAAAAAATGTAGCAGCATTAAGAAAAGTCATTAAAGAGGGGATAGGAAGGAAGTAGGAATTAGGAGCTTCTTTTGGTTTCGATGATGAAAAAGCAAGATGTGCCAGAGTTCATCTAACCAGTTTGTGCTATCTAGAGAAAGACCACTGATAATCATTAATAAGAAACAAGGAAGCTACATTTAGTTAACATGGCAATCTCCTAAAAGGAGCATTTATGCCCCCAAAAAAAAAATCGTAGCAAATTCAGGCAGACTTTGAAGGGAAACATATAAGGAAAAATTTGAAAAGTCCACACAGAAATAGAAACAGAATGTTGTAACCAGACTGATTTTTAAATGAGTTAGATGGACAATTACATTCTTCACCTGAAAGAGCAATTGCTTTGGTCATAATAGCTATAACATGGCAATAACTATTTGTTCATGAAAATTCAGGTCAACTGAGCACTTACTGCAGTTCATTTTCCCAGGCATAACAATCAGTCACGAAGCAGCAAAGAATAATTTGGGCATCCGCCTGCAAGTATAAGAAAAATAAACTTGAAATAAACTTGAGCATTTTCCTAATAGCTTTCTTTCACTGTATTTAACAGCGAAAATCCTGTCCTTCTGAAATCAATATTACTTTTGTTTAAATTGGTATTTAAATTTAAAGGGTTATTTAAAACATCAAACTGTTTACTGTTTTAGTTTCTGTATCCGGAATTATAGCAGGTAGCTTTTCAATGTGTGTGCATCTAGATATTTCCAGATTAACCCAAACTTAAAGGATTTGAAGGTCCTAATACCCCTGAGAAAACTTTCCATATCATGTCCAATTGGATAACCAGCTGTAAGCACGTACCAAAAATAGCTCAAAAATATATTATTAGCTATTTATACAGTGCTTTTCATCAACAAATCTCAAAGCCCTTTGCAAAGGAGGCAAATACCCATCTTGCAGACACGGAAAACTGAAGCGATGTGAGGGGAAGCGATTTACTAGAAATAGACCCTAAGCCTTCTTATTTCTAGGCCAGTTGTCTATCCCGTAGGCTGCACTTCATCTGAAATTAAGTCCTTGATCATGTAACTGAGGGAAGTATATGGACCCCTGAACGTGATACTGAAGTATATATAATCTTCTTAGAGTGCATAAAGACTTTCTCATTAATACGTTCTTGGATTTACTTTGGTATAGAAAAACCATAACCAGAGGGACATTGCAGCATTTGTGGATCCACTGTTTATACCCTCGAGAGATGAATAAGTAAAAAGTAACAATGAAACACACAAAGCTCATTGCAGGACAGTATTTATAATCAGAACGTGTATAAAATTGTACACAAGTGATAATACTGATTCTGAAACAACTAATAATTGAATATGGAATCTCTAACACCTGGACTTTATACAAATCAGAGAAAATACAATAGCTTATTATTAGCTTGTAGGATACAAAGACGTTTCAGATAAAAGGTCTTATGTAAGACTGCACAGTGTTGTATTGAAGTTCACCCCACATTAGCATCTTCTTTACTCCACGCTTAACACCAAAATAAACATCAGAGCAAATATGGGTGAATGCATTTTTTTTAATAATCTTTATAAGTAAAGGTAATAATGGGATATGTCGTAATTACAAATTATTATATAAAAGTATGACTCCATCTAACGTGTCTGGATGAACTGCGTTCATATTCAGAGCACAGTTTATACCATCAACTTTGCCTGTTAAGTTCTATTAAAAGATGTAAACACGACTGACCTACCTGGAAGGAATGTTTCTGGACTCTATCAAAATGAGGCTAAAAAGTAGTCGGTGAGCAGGGGTGCAAAAAGGTTGAATGTATTGGTTTGCACACTTTATTAGTATACTTTTAAGCATTAGTTAGCACTTAATACGGATAAGATAAAACAAACAAAAAATATGCTAGCTATTTGTGGTGAGTTTGTTTCTTTTTCACACTGTATACTTCAGTAAAAGTTACTCACTATTCAGCCTTTGAGCTGAAATGCAGATCCTATCCAGACCAGTAGATGGCACAAACCATTTATTTCACTATATTCATTACAATATTACTGTAATGTCACAGAAGCACAGAATCATCTATGATCTTCAAAATAAAGTTATTATACATCCCTTTTTTCAATCCTAATGGCAGTCAACCCTAAGACATTAAAATCTTTAAATGACAAGACACACATATACAAATTACTAGCTACTTCTAAAAATCACTTGAAAATTACATAATATATATGCAACTAAACAAGTACTCCATTATATACATGCATGACTCGCTATTGACAACAAAACTAGTAAACAAATAGAGTCTAGGTTTTATGGATGTTGCATATTTGTAACAACTGGTAATTATCTTAAATATCAAGTTACAACTTGCTCAACACTTTGCAAAAGATGAACAGAAAGTAAAAAAGCCCTATGGTGATGGGTGTGCAAAAGTAGTATTAGGAAATACATCTGTGGCAGAAAGTTAATTTCATCAGGCAGGCTCTGTGACGAAAAGCAAGCAACTAATATAATCACCTATATTATAATCTCCTATAATCACAAACACCAAGAAACAACTGTAACAGGTGCTAAAATACCTTGTGCCTTAGAAAAAGAAACTTCAGAAGGCTTGCATAGAAATGATACAGACCAAAGTAAACTGATAACGTGGAAGAAAGAGACAATTTATTTTAGAACTAGGATTTAAACTAAACAAAAAATAGCCACATCTTATATTAAAAAAACCTCTCTAAGCGTATTTGACAAGTAAGGATTAAGAGCTCTAAATATGTCTAAAGCAAAAATCTGACACCTTATAAACTATCATGCAATCGAGACTATGAAATCCACATCGTTTCAGTGCTGAGTCAAACTTTGACTTTTCATCAAACCAGGATTTTTAAATGTAGTATCACTTTTGAATTCTGCATTCATTACTTTATAACTATTAGGATCTAGCTCTGCCAAGAAGTGCAGACACATTCTTTCCTGAAAAGATTTTCCACACTTGTTCTCGAAATATTAAAGAGTTGTTGGTCTAAAAATAGTGTGCAAATTATACTATACATACAATATCTGAATCTAGTTAACTTATTGAGGTATTTTACTAAACACGAAATCACACGGAAACCAAGGGGATAATTATTTTAGACAGGAAAATTTGAAAATGCAGGTGAAACTATTCTTAACCTTTACCTATGTGTGAAGCAGTACTGTAAGAGACTGATCCAGTGTCTAACAGAATCAACAGGCTGTAAATACGAAAAACGGCACCATTTTTAGAATTGAACCAGTTCACCTACAGACATACTTCTGAGGATACTTCTATATAAATCATTCATGACAGAGTCAAGCATGGGATACCAGGCTAAAGAGAGGACCTTTCTAAAGAAAAAAAAAAAAATCAATGTTTTGAAATAAAAACAAGGTGTATTCTAAAGAATACACATTTCTGAACATATATTAGTTGTTTGCCTTGCTTTTATAAACATATGTGGGAAAGCCTTAGATCTTACAAAAAAGAACAAAGGAAGAGAATCACAAATACAAGGGTGGGGAAATACATCTCTCATCTTCTGTAAAGCATGAAGCTTGCTCTCATACAATTTTGACAAAACGCCCAGAATATTAGAGGAAGAACCACCAGGCTATCAGGTTCCATTTTCTAAGCTGCAAAGATAACCTATAGCTACTTAATTATAGGACCTAATGATACTTAATTTTATATTTTCAAATAAATATCATGACATCGTATCACTTTACAGGGCATACCACTTAGCTTTATAGCAGCTACTTACCATGGAAGTGCGTGTTAAGTGCTATGCAAGCCCAGAGTAAATTGTGCTCGTATCTGTTGGGCAAATTGCAGCTTAAAAACATGAAAAAAATTGTAAATAATGGGGAGATGCATGGCTTAACTTTTAATAGCAAGTAATTTAGCAAATAATTATGGAAAAGAAAAAAGCAGCCTGGTCTAATGGGCAAGAATATACAAGCAAGAGTATTTTGCCACACTGGGCCAAGAACACCCGAACCAAAACACTAGTAAGGGTCTCTTGGTTTTTCCTCTAACCCAATAAAGTACAAGCTGACACAGCACAGGTAGTGCTGGCCCCTCCCACCTCTCATTAGATCTAGTGATCATGTACTGAGTCAGTTCAATAGGTTGATCGGAAGGAAAACTTACTGTTTTTGGCAGATTCGTTTTCTACTGAACCAATCCACCTTGTGCTACATGCTTGCTAGATCCAATGCAAGGAGAAGAGAGGGAACATGCAGCCAGCAGGGGAAGAGGTGGGTGTGGGGGAGGGAGCTGCCTTTCTCACCAAACCCCAGTTACACCATGTTAGGTATAAAGTCAAACTAATAACTGATTAAGAGGTAGGACAATTTAGTCTAGGACATCCAGCAAGAGAATATTTTGATGGAAACGTTTAGTATCTTACACACAAGAATATATATCACAGATAACATTTTCTCATTGCTGCCAATAAATCATGTTTGAGTAACCAAATGACTCAATGAAACTTAATGCTACGTTTCCAAAGCAATACTATGACATCACTTCATTTTACAGGACAAATATCTTCTTTTTATTGCAGCCATGCAGCTCAAGACAGATCTCTGAACTGTTTGCTTTAATTTCTGCGCAGCTCAGATATGCATACAGCATTTGCAGAATAAAGCAGAGGGCAGTAATCTAGTCAACAGTCATAAAAAAAAAAAACTGTCCCACTTGTCAATCACAACCCTCAGGCTGCGGCTCTAAATTCACTGACACCAGATTACCTGGCCATACGTATTTGACCTCACAGGCGTATGACTTTCTGTTCAATTAGCTTGAACACGTGATGCGGTGTTTATGCTGGCTGCAGGAGGACATGCTATGCCTGAATCAGCATAGCAAAATTTTAATAATGCATTTGACATGGCAGGGTGAACTTGAATAGAGCAGTGCTTAGCATCATGCGACCGCTCTGTTTTGACTCAGTCCTAGGTGCACTAAAATCAGATTTATTGTCCTGTGGAACCACGGTTCATTCAAAGCCCCCTCTCAGAGCTGGCTGTAGGCCAGCACATGTTGCTTGACAGCACCTTTGGAAAGTCATACGCATTACGGCTGACTGACCACAGTAGCTCATGCAAAGTAACGGTCCTTAGTGAAGATATTCCAGAGGACTTGGCTTATCCATCGATGTAACAGAGGGCATGTTATGCTTGCTCTTGCTCCCCCGATGTCTGAAAATACACTACATCCTCCTTTTTCTTGTGCCTAGCTCTATGGAAATGGAGATTGATGCTTTGCTCCTGTCACAGTATAGAGAAGTAGTGGTGGTGGTGAACACACTTTACGTGTCCCTCCCAGGCTCACAGCTCTTCCCCCCCCCCCCCCCCCGAGCTTTTTTACCTTCCTGCCATCTTCTCAGCTCTCTATCATCTTAAAACTCAAAATAAAGGAAGCACAGACCTCACAGTGGACAGATGTTCACTTGAGGACTAAACCATTGAAATGCAACTGTTCTACGGAACAAGGTGCTCCTCCTCTGGAGGACTGGTTTGCTGAGGAAGACAATGAAGGCAACTTTCACAACTTTGCTCTTCCTATAAAGGGCCAAGGAGGGAGTCACGGGACAGAGACCAGAAAGTTAACAGGAAGTTGAAATAGATGCCTGTGTCCAGTGCATGCGAGTCTACTCCTGACTGTACCTGTTCCAGTTGAAAAGGCTATTCTGGCTCCAGGACAACCTAAATTGCTGCTACAATCAACCACCATGTCAAAGTTACCCATGGAACACTTGTATGATTTCTCTGCAACCTATTTCAGCTAAAATGAATTGTGCTGGTGCATACCTGCTACTGAATTTGCTTAGGCTAATCCAACTCATTTTAATTTAAATGGTTTAGAGAATGATCATAGAAAAAACTTACCCAGCAGTTCTGAAAAAGCCGTAACAGGACTAGTAATCTCTTCAATTGATACGTAGGAGTACTGATAGTCATTCGTAGTAGAAACTGGGCATGTGTAAATGCACCACGGACGGTCCCTGCACTTGCAGTCAACATAGAAGAGAAAATGCGTTCAGATTGAGTAAACCGTCAATGTCTCACTCTAAAGAAGAGAAAGATGAAGTTACCTAGTGTTGAGATTTCACTTCCAGCGAGGCATCCTGTCAGCGATAACTTCTTGATGTGACAGAAAACAGAGCACTGAAAAATAAACAGACTTGATGCCTTTAGGAGTTAAGTAAAGGAAAAGCAGTGGACGTTTCTCAGGTGACTGCACCAACAAGAGATCTCCTATAACACGGATGCTAAAATTTGCAGAGGCAAACAAAAGCAAAAGAAATCAAAACATATTGTAATTTAACTGTGGATAGGGCTATGAGTCTTTGGCAAGCTGACCTTTAAATCAGGAGGCACACATAGGTACATAAAGCACATAATGAAGGAAGCACATACAAATATACAGACAGACAGAAGCACGGACAGCCTTGCCACAGTTAGCTACCAAGAGAGAAATCCCAGCCCAAATAAAGTCAAGGGAAATTATGTTTCAGTTCTAGTGGTACCATAACCTCAGTTTGGGTGTGAATTCCATTAGGACCAGATCACTTCTCAGCTAGCTTGTTTTTGCTCTGGAACTTCTGGGGCAAGAAGACTCAGAGGATTTCTCTTGAGGTTAAATGCTCTATGCTCTGGATGTAGCAACACCTTTGCTAAGCCTATGCTGATTATAGTCCCAAATTTAGAGGACAGGCTTGGAATTTTGTGGAACTGTACCCTGACATTGGATATCTTGACAAAAAGTCCTGAACTTAAAACATCAACATGTATTAATATATATAAACACTGCATCTTAACTTCAAAGACAGAGCAATTTCCACATCTCCACATGCCACCAAGAGATTTTTTTCATTTTATTTTATTTTAACACAAGGAGAAGAATTGGAAGAGAGCTGTTCACAGTTCAAATTCCGTAGTCTGTACGAAAGAAGGAAAAAATGTTGGATCAGAAACAGGCCAAAAAGACTACCTCAGCAGGAGACAGGAGGAGGATCAACAAGTGAAATTACTCTTTGACAATGAGTATTGCTGAGATGGAAACCACAGAGTACTGGCTGACAAAAAGAATAATGACAATTAAAGTCACATGTGTTTTAGATACAAGATGCTGGAGTAGACTGATTTATCCCAGCTGAATAGCAAAATCCCCTTGTTACTGGCTGCTTCCTTACAAACCTGGTTGAAAAGCCCCCTCCAGACTATAGAAACGCTACATATTAATGTTTGGTGGAAAGTTTTCATCTAGTACAATTACATAACTGCTAGCCTCCCAGAACTTCAGTAAAAATATCTGTTTTAATAGAGGAAATATGAACCGCATTATGAAAAGTTAATCAAAAAATAGCTATTCTAGGCAACTACATAGATGTGGGTCTTGTAAGACCTTAGAGGTTCCCTCTCCCAAAATTGACAGAAATAGAAGGCATATTGAGGCTTGCAGATTGGTCAGTAGAAAGCTCCAAGGACTTTCTAAGGTCCTCAATAATTTCATTTTCTGAAGGGACAACAGACAATTTATTGTTGTGGAAAATATAGTTTCCCCAGGTAAGGGGCTACTACTCAAAGAATGATTATCAACTAGAGGGTTTTTCACTCGTCAGGGAAGTGAAATAAATGCCATACTTAAGTATTTTAGCAACCCTTGCCACTAAGACAATTTATTGTCTGAAAACAAAGAACTTCAATATGAAATTAATTAACTCAATAGATAAATACAATCTCCAGAGGTTTTCCTCTGCTTACCCCCGCCAATACCCACCCCCCGCATAAGAAAAACAGAACAAAACAGGCTCACTTGCAGCTTTATCTCTGAAGTTTTGCTTATTTTGAATGCCTTTCAAGGCTGCTATCCCACCTGTTATCAAAGTGGTCCTGTAGCTAAGATGTTTGACTTCAAAACTCCAGGTCTAAAGTATTTCTTCTGGAAATGTGGGCAGGTCAAAGTCCACAGACCCCTCAACTCCCACTCTGCATGAATGTTCTTTCCTGCATTATTTTCTGGCCTACTTAGTCACCTTTTGGGGATAGGGTCTGTTTTTGGCTGTGCGTGGGTTACATCATGCCTTCAACCACAAGGTCCTAAAAGTGGTTGCAGCTTCTATCATAATAAAAATAACTAAAAACTATAACTCAGAGGTGGAAACACTGTTTTATTCTTTTTCTCCTGTGGGAGCTACTGGGATGCTACAATTAACCTCAATTAATAAGGATAAACTTTATACAAAGAATATGCTGTTCAGGTGTTCTTAATGGGAACAGCATTTGACACTGTTTAATCTTTCTGCTGTTAAAGCAACAGGGAGCACCTGACTTTTCACCTCATATTTGTCTGATGATCACCGGGATGAGCACAGAACCTGCTACTGTCACCAGCTCTGCCCTGTCTGGGGATGAGATGTGCCCGTTCAGTGAGGTTACTGCACCACCGGTATTGTTCGGCTCCTGGCTTGTCTTACAACATAGTATAAACCCCTGTCACGAAGCCGCAAACACATGAATGCATCATGTGTTTGATGCATCAATCATAGCACTAGATGTAAGGGAAGAACTGGCCTTTCCTTTATGAAGGGAAAGGCAGGAATCTATTTCTTCCTTCCACAGCAGTGGAGAAGTGTGTTCCTTCCGCACCACAGCTCATCAGAACGGTTACAACAAAGAAAGCTAAGTTTCTGCAAACCTTACCTTAGATCGTGATGTAACAATGATTTCATTGCTCTAGCTACTCCTTCCTCCTGTTACAATAAGAAATATTCAGATGGGCAACTTGCAATCTGCCTACAAAATTGGTGGAACTGATGGTGGGGGGAAAGGGGGAATCAGTTTCACTATAATCATGAAGATAAAAATAGGGAAAAATGATTAAACCCTCCAGTATAGAACTATCTCCTATATAGTTTCTATTGTACTGACTTAAGATTTACATTTGCAAGTTATGAGATTTCCTTCATTTCCCTCAAGATATTTTACATCCCACTCACAGGAACTATTTCCTATCGGTTTTCTTAGTGCCATCTCAGTTCTCCTAGTAACCGCCTGTAAACTATGCAAAAAATGGCTCTCCATGCATGCTATTTGCATCAGTTCTGTAACTCTCTTAGACAAGCAATATTTGCCAATGCAGTCCAATCAATGTCATTCTTCCAGGCTGCTAATCATTTTTGTTGGCTTCTTTTGAGTTAAGATTTCATTTACCAAAGAATTTTTTAAAAAAATGATGTTGCCTAAAACAGAATATATCACAGTGCGCTGTAGGAAAAAAAAAAAAGTCCTCTTGTGAAATCAAAGGATTTGAATTTTGACTTTTGAATTTTATTTTATTTTTTAAGTAAGAACTTCCCTGTGCATCTGAAATTACTTTCTTTGTACTTGTATGTAATTTAGGTTTTTAGCTGCATATTTCTGCAGGGAGTTACATCGCATGGCAAGACGTTTAGTTAGCACAGTGTAAAAAAGGGAAGGCACACATCACTACCTGATCAGAATATTCCCATCTAACCCAAAGAGGCAAGTATAGTATGAATTCTGAATAAGAGTTCTGGAAACGTAAGAATTTGAATGAGAAAAAGCTTCCTCACCAACAAGATACATTTAGCTATCTTATTTCCCCCTGAACGTTTTGTATTCTGAAGCTGTAGCTTCATGTACAGTTTAAGTCAGTATAAACCTGTGCTTCTGCTGAAGGACGGAGTTCTATCATCCCATTTATTCCTTATTACATATCCGTCCCTACCGGCACAAATTTTGTACAGTCACACAATGAACTATATCCAGGTTAAAACTACTCACTGCACTTTGCCAGGCTAGCTTTCAGTGCTGGCTTAAACAGGCTTGAAGTGTGTGTGAAACTATGGCCTCATTAATCAGCAAATTTTACCTAATTACCAGAAGTCACAAGGGATGAGCCTGCTATTGTAACATTTCACAGCTCCCATTCGCAAACTTTATGGGTTGTGATCTCCCCTTTCATCAAGCTTGTGACCCAAATATTAGCATATATGATCAAATTCCTATTGCCCTTGAGATCCAGTTGGTATTTGCAGTGGTCCCCAGCTCACAGATTACTGCTACGCTGCATAGTCGAAGGTCAAAAATTGTTTAGAATAGTGGTTTCAGAAGCTTGTCTTCTACAGTTAGATGTACTTCTTTCTACTATTCCTTCTGCCCCACAGCAGGAAACTGGAGGTGCAAATCAACTTTTTCTTTGACTCTTTAGACTGATTTCCCTCAGATAAAAGTAGCTGTTTAGTGCAGATCTTTTGCCCTCACCATTTCAGTTCCCAGCTTTTTTTTTTTTTTTTTTTTTTTCCCCTTCTTAAACCACTGCAGGTCCCAGTAAATTTCTTAATAAAAATCTCTTGCCTGGTTCCACAGACTTTGCCTTTACACGCACCATGTTCTACATGGTATTAGGAGATGGAAGAAAATGCAGTATCAGGCAGAGCCGATTAAAAGAAAACCTCCCCCTTAATTCACTTCCAAGGCAGTTCCCTCGCCCCCAATGCAAACATTGCATGTTTCAGCCCATGAGATGTCTTGGTTTCTCACTTTGAAAGTCTGTTCCATTCAGGACTTCAGAAAACGGAATTATTTTGCTCCAGCTAAATTAGATAAGTTGATTTGTGTCTCTGTAACAAACTATTAACATCTCAAATACAGCATATTGGAGGGAAGAGCAGCTTGGCTTCTGGATTACTTCTGAAATCACATAGAGCTTCTAAAAGCTCTTTTCACTAACCCAACAGAGAGCAAGGCTAACAATACCACAACATTCTCTTCTTCAGCAGTTTACATTAGCCTTTTTTCTCCAAGAGATCAACTAAACTATTTTTAAAGATTATACTTATTTAGAGTAGATGAAACATTTTATTCTTTCCATTCTCAATTTCCATGAAAAAGTCCATGATTTCCCTTGTGTTCTCTGTGTGTAGTCTAGACTATCATAATAGATTTGACTATTTTTATTACATAACTTGGAAAAATAGGCTCTCATAGAATTCTGCTCTGAATAAGATAGAACAACGTGGGGCTTAAAAAAAAATTACGAATTCCTCTACTGGTTTGTTTTCAAAGGTGACTTTTTCAGTTTAGAAAAGCTGAAACCCTAAGTATATTGTAGATGTTACTGTGCTTGGCACACTCTATAAGGGACATTTTTTTCCCCCCCTACGCTTCCTCTTATGCATAAGGAAGCGGTGGGACTCCTATGTGAGGAAACCCAAAATTTGGCCTTAAGTCATTATTCCATATGATAGGAAAATGATCATCCCAAACTAATGCTAAACAGAGTTTACAGTCACTGATTCACTATACCGTCTGATAAACAGAAGTGTCAAAGCTATATGTTCTGCTAGTTAAACCAGTTAAATTTTGAAGCCTAAATACTTTTTTCCGCTCTTTCTCATTATTTACTCCTATAGGCAGGACACACTTCACAGCTGAGGCGCTGAGGGATTAGTTGTAGCAAATATTTTTAGAGGAATTTTGTTGCATTCATGGCTGCAACGCTGATCTTGCTTATTTTATTTACTGAAAAAGCATTCCTCACTGTGCCTCTGAACGAGACAGAAGAGACAGGCAGACTTACATGATATACAGTATTTCTGTATTTGGAGCGAGTAAAGTACCTTTATTTTACACTACTCCTGATGCTAGGGTGACTAGCACAACTCAGTCTTCTGGACTACTACTCTGTACTGTTTTACATTGGGAAAGGATATAAAACTTGCTTGTTAATGGTAAATGTTAAAGGAAACAGATTCCTCCTAAAGGTTTATCGGTCGTACTTGGGTGACTGATTGAACATCACACATAGAATGTTCTTCTGCCATTTAGGTTTAAGAAGCTAATGTATTAGAATAATGTTAATATTTCAGTGTGTTATAGGCTAATCATTTTCACAACAGAAACAGTATCAAGCTGGGGTGTGTATCTATATTGCAAATACAGGAGGCATCTATTTATTTTTAATTACAAATTATATGCAATATCTGTATCAAACCAGGAGAGCTCATTAACCAAAAATCAGTATAAAAATAATCTTCATTATCCTGCCAATAGCGATAAACTTGTTAGGCTGAATCAGAAAAAACAATTTTCAACCTCCCTATTTCCTGCAACCTTAAAGCTAGCGATTTACAATATAAAGCAAGTATGTAAATCTAACCAGAGGAAAAGAGTAATTTTATTTCATGTACATTGTCCTAGAAATTTTTTTTCAGTCTTCTAGTCTGTATGCTGGCCTACAAAATAAAGCTAAGACTTAGAACCCCAAATCCTTTTGCATCTACAATCTAGGACATATTAGACGGATAAGGGTTTAAGGCTAATTGCTGTTAGGTGACACCTAGCTAAATCATACTGCATTCTTTTCCCTCAGCCAAAGTCACAAATGCCAGTACTTCAGTTTTATTTTATAACCCGCTCTCCGAAATAAATTGTGAAACATGTTGGTCAGGAAAGTCAGCCTTCCATAAAACCCTGGAAGGAAAAGAGAATCACAAAAGAGACCCTATGAACACACCAGTTTTCAACTAGGTTTGTAATGAGGTCAAAATAGGTAAAGGTACACTGAGTTTGCATCCACGTAACACTGTCAAACTGTGCTAACTTAGGCTTTCATTCCAATCCAGACAGCTTGCTGTAATACTTGCAAGGAAACATATGCTCCCAATTACCAATTTTCTCTGTGCAGGCATCTCTTAAGACCCACATTTCCAAAGTCAATTGAGACTTAAGTCCCTGGTGAAAGAAACCATCCAGCCATCTTTCCTGCAGTCCCATAAGGAAAGTAAAATTATAAAAGCCCCGTTCATCACCATGTATAAGCTGGTCATCTGTACCTCCTGGCACCTTCTTTGCGTATTTCATTTTGTGAAATACCTGTGTAGCTATTTTGACATGATGCCTTCTTACACGGAGATGAGAAGTGAAAATTAACAACTTCTGACATGGAAGGGGTCACACTGTCATCACCTTTCTAAGTGTGGTGACCTCAGTCCCAAAAGGAAAGCGTGGCTGCTTCTGTAGTACTGTAACAATACTGCAATATTGTTAACCACACACAGAACAGAATTCATGCAGTGTCTATTTCTCTTTAATTCATTCTTTGAAGGACTCGGACACTCTTCTTGCCCTGCCAACCACCTTTAACCAACACCATTTGTCAGTCACATGGCAAGCTTTGCCAAACTTTGTTCCCAAGGTTTCTGAAAGACTGTCTTTCTTCTTATAGAGACACAACAATATAAGACTGGTTTAAAGTAGGATTTTTCCCATTATTTGGGTGAAAATAATCAATCTGAAAGCAAGTGCTGGACGTAGCCAGTACCCGGATACTAGGACAGTCAATGGAGGAACCTAATCTGCCAGTCCACCCAGCAGAACTCTATATAATTGTACCTTAATTGTACTTAGATGCTTAAAGAACTTGCAGGGACACTCCCCTCCAATAAAGCTGTCCAGAGGATTCCCACAACACAGAAAGAGTCCTAATGATATTTTAAAAAAGAGTTTAAGTCCTGCTTTTCCCTTCAGGCTAGAAAAGGCCAGCCACAAAAGAAGATGACCAGAGGCTAAGTTTAGGCATAGGTATGACAGAAGAAAGCACCTTTTCAAAAATATAGCTTGCCAAAGGCTGAACATTAATCTGCAGTGGACTGAAAAAAAAAAAGATCAGATTTCAGTTCAATGAGAAGACAGTAAAGCTCACAAAAGAAAAACGTCTCTAGATCAAGGAGTTCATTGTGAAATGCAAGCTGGAAAAAACGGAAAGCTTTAATGAATTGGACCAAGATTATTTACACATTAACCATTTACAGCTGATATGTTCAGGAAGATATAAGGCTGTCTTCAAAATACAAATTTTGCAAAGAGCTTTAATTGGGAGATTTACTTCACCACAGAGAGTTATTTGCCTAAATAGAGAGTAGGAGTTTCCTGCACGTTGTTTTTCCATATCCCTTCTCCAAGAAGAGCCCATGAAGTGACTTGGTTTCTACCCCTTCCCTTGGAATGTTAATCAATCAAGTTAAATTCATGCATATTTCAGTGGTATATATAGTTTTTCCTGCTAGATCATTAATGGATTCTTCTATTGCAAGAGAAAAAAAAAAAACTTTTGTGCTAAAAGAATAAAATATTTCCTATCAGACAGGTATTCAAGATGCACCTTGATTCAATAACCACTCCTGTATATTCTATTATTTCTAGGACACAGTTATTTCTAGGAGAAAGAAGATAAGGAGAAACATGAGGAAAAAAAATAGAACTTTTCAGCTGAGGTTGATCTACAAAGAATTGGAAGACATACTGCTTCTGTCCAACAAGAAAATGACATTGCCAAATTGTTCAATGAAATCCAACATCAGCCGTTTTCCAAAATGAGCAAGCTAGAGAAACTTGTTTTGAAATGAAAGTAGTGTTCATCACTTGGGGAGCGTATTTTAATTTCACAGGCTATTAAATATACAGAACTAGGAAAGTGTCCCAACATAAGAAGAGACAAGTTGTTAGCTAGTATTGTACCAGCTGTATGTATGATACTATGGAAAGTATAGACAATGCATTTAAAACATTTTGAACTCTGTCCAGTAGAGTTTAGAATTTAAGCTCACTTATAACGCTTACTGTGACTGGAATGAGCTGAGCCAAAATTACACAGCAACCTCTCCTAGAGAGATATCCTGTATTTTATCCTCACACTGATGGGCTTATAAACTGGGTTTATAAATTTGATATTGGTTATCGTGAAGATGACATCCACCATGGTCACATTAGCATGTTTGCATTCATATTCCATGATAAAGAATATCAGTTACAGAAGGATGCTAGAGACTGACTGCTGTTCTAGAAGGGGTGCTATTGTATTTGCTGATGTAAAACATTTGAGACATCCCTTCATCTCTGTGGACAGTTCAATCAGATTAATGACTGAACTACATGTATGGTGAAACTTAAGGAGATAACTGGAAGAAAGGTTAGCTGAGAGAGATGAAAAATTAGTATTATGAGATCATTAACCACCATTAACCATTAACCACCACCATTAACTAGAAAGACAGTAGCGTAAAAATTGTAAACTTTCCAAGCAAAGTTCAGCAATATCATATACCCACTGATATCATACAGAGGATGTAGAGCTTTACCTGTCCCCCAGAATATCAAGATTTTACTGAACAGACATTGCAATCTGAAGTTATATTACTTGTTAGAGGAAAAAGATTTCTGTCTCAAAAATTAAAAATATTAGACAAGAGCAGGTAGTACCCCAAATCAAAACGTTATCACAATTAAGTACTAGTAGTTCCTTCTTAAATAGAAAGCGAACTTAAGTGACAGAAAATTGCCCAGAGAACGATGTAGTTAACTTTAGTGTCTTGGAAAGTTTATTGGGTAGAGTTAATAATCTATGCATTGCCTGTTATAGCACTGAATGTTATGGACTATTTTATCTCAGATTTCTGAACTGCCTTTACAGTTCGATTCTTATTTTAGAACACAAATCCTACTAACTATCTTTTACTAATCCTTAAGGTGCTTTACATAAGTTGGAATAAGATAAACCAAAAGGCAAGACTATGAAATGACATCCAAAGTACAGATATGAGGCAAGAAAACTTTAATGCTAGTGAACACTTCAAGCTTAACAGATCCGTTCTAACAGAAGGGTGACAACTTTGGGCTCACCTCCTTAAAACATTTGTACGAACGTAGCTTTATAGTAGTCACTGTGTTATCAGGACTCTGTCCCGAGACATACACCTCTCAGAATTAACAGCAGTTTTTTGCTATGGTTCACAGGTGCGGATGAGAGAGTCTTTCTCAGAGCTTAGCCTGTTGAAACTTAGGAAGGTTCATCACATTTTAGTGGTTCTTGAAGAATTCAGACAATTTAGATAAAGATTCATTTCTCTCTTAAGCTAGTGAGCATTGTACTACATATAGGCATTCTTTGTGTATTATATGCATTATTGCTGTACTTACCTAATTTACATACCGAATTCCATTGTTAAGGTTTCCAGCAAGTATTTCTTAAACTCACTTATTTAAAGGACTTGACTTTGGTAGGGGGCAAGTTTCTTGAGGTTCCTTCATCTTCTGATCACCTTTTGGCATCAGCTCTATTTGCACGGATATGGAAAGATCTGGCTAGGAAAAGGAATTCTAGTATCAGTGAAACAACACTAAAATTACAGCTTAAAAAGACCAATCCCAAATCTACAAGTGCAGAATTTTTCCCTTGTAATATACTTCCTAGTGTTCTGTTTGGCTTGATCTTAAAGATAAATGTTTATGAATTTGTACCTACTGTGAAAAATTATTTTGCAATTTTATAAATTTAATGATTATTCCCTTACAGTTATTTATGTATGTATATTTAAAAAAAAAAATTCAATAGTTGTTACAGTTCATACCTTTAGGAAATCTACTGATGAATACGTTCCTACCTGCTTTTTGCTCTGGCGTACGGTACCTATTTCTTTCCTATACATTCTCTTTGTAAGAAAGTTGCAATTACTGCTCTTCACTGAAATTGTGCTCATCTGTTTCCAACATACTGATAACGATATTCTCAGGCTTAACTATAATATTCTGTGAGTGGTGTCATCAAAATTACATTAAGGCGGCCACTAACCTGCTGCTCTTCAAAGTGATGCCTCCAGATACTTCCTAATTATACGGTCCTTTACTTTGCTCTGTCACTAAGCAAAGGCGCATCTAATCTGCAGTCCACTTTCTACTCTGGCTATTACTACTTTCCAAATTTTTCCTTTCATTAAACCCATTCTTTTTCCAAGGATATATCAGTTCACCTTTTTCCTTCTCCTTTCAGTTGGATTCAATTTCCTGTCTATTTCCAGGATTTCTAGATTGTTGTGTTATTTCTTCCTATGCAATGTTTGCAACACCTTGTAACTAAACATCATCTGCAAATACCATTAATATAATCTTTACCACCTTCCTGAAATCATTGATCTGGGACATTCATCAGGACAGAAGTTTTCTTCTATACAGGAATAAATTAAACTAAATGCAAAATTAGTTCAGCCATACTTAGACATTGAAGTTAGAGTCTCTGAAGAATAAATACCTACAATAGAAGCTCTCTCAAAAGAAAAAACATAACTTAAGTTAAATAAAAACAACAGCAGATGCTCAAGACAAAAGCTTAGGCAGGACTAGTTCTGTAGTTCTGTCATTTCTGGAATGACATAAGAGTGCAAGGACAGAACAAATTCCCTGTATTGCTTTCATTAACCAGAGATCTATCACCTCAAAAATCATAGAACTACACTGGATGTCTGCATGAGAAAGAGGGGACTACAAGGCCACCCAACATCTTTCCCAGCTCTTGAGAGGAAATTTTTGCAAGGGATACAGTATGGTCAAGTAAGAACTTTCCGGCCATCCTCCTACCCCCAAAGTTAATGGTTTTGGGCAAGGACCTTTACAAGAACTATATGGAGGTCAAAGGTGCCTGAACCTATTTGCAGTGACACTAATGACATTAATGGATTTAGTTGCGTGTTGCTCAGACATCCTTGGAAATTTATAACCGGCAATTTCCTCTGAACTCCTCATTCCCTTCACTTCAGCCTCACTCAATACCTGCCCTATCCTTTCCTTTGCCTCATTTCCCTTAGCTGTCCTTTTGCTTTCCTGGTCTTTCTGCTTCCTGCACCAAATAAAGAAATTATGATACTAACTTGGTGGGTTTTTCCCCTTATTTGTGTGGCTTCTCCTGCTTTTTGTCTGCCTTTAGAACACCAGTCTTCCCAGACATGCACTACCTAATGCTAGTACACTGCCTAGTCCCGCTTCTGACAAGCCTCAAGACACCACCTAATTAAGCATTATTCACAAATAAGAACTTCTACTACTTTATCACTCACAGAACTTCCACAAAATGCACAGGAAAAGCATTCAAAAAACCAAAAAGCTGTCAACACTAAATGCATGATTGCGTAAGACAGACAAGGAAGGAAGAGTGCTATGAAGCTCTCCAGCTTCAGGGTGAAAGCTAATAAAAGCTAACTTCTTGCCAGTCCACATCATCTTTTATTATCTGAGAGTCTCAAACCGCAGCGCCCCATCCCTTCACCCAGGAAGGGTACATGTAGAGATTAGACCAGCATTCAAACTATGGTAGCTGCCACAGATTATGGGGCCTTTGTAAATATGTGCTCGTAATCTGTTTGCTCTTCACTTAATTCTACCTATGTATTTTCCACGCCCCCACCGAGGCTGGTAATTTTCACAGAAGACTAAAATTTCCTCAGGAAAGTTAAAATACCCACTCCCTGAAGTTTCTAGAGAGGTGGTTACATGCTACAACATGAGATTACTTCCACAAACTCTACTTTTTTGTATAGAAAAGCTAAAACTAAATATTCTCACTAATTTTCAACTTCATTCTCACTGTGTTATGCAGTTCTTCTGCGTGTGGAATATCATCAGTCATTCGGGCATATATTGACAGATAGATGAAAACCAGCTCAGAGTGCTCAAGTCTGAGACAGTATAGTAACAACGCTCAATCTTTGTGAAGGAGCAGCATATTAGATCTGTAAACGCTCCTCCAATATGGCTCCATCATATGGTATGTGCTAGTGAGGTAAAAGACAGCTATTAATTTCAGCCTCTACTACTCTTATTGGTTAGAGAACGTTCCTGACAATATTTATTAAAATAAAAATTAATCAGTGACGTACGTCAAAAGAGAAAAATACTTTTAATCCTATCAGGAGTTAAATTATGTTCAAAGAGACCAAAATTTGGCAACATCACGTCACATATTTGGGAAAAATTATATACACTAATATAGATCTCTGAATGCAAAACAAGCCTCTTCAAATCACTCATTTTTCCTGTTGTAAAAAACACTAATTCATTTTCATGATGCAGGTAGCTCTCTGTTGAGAATTTAATTGAGATATCTATTCTTACCTCAGGCTCATTTGAAAGCTAAACATAGGAAGAGTCACATAACAGCTAATGATGTCACCTCAAAAGTGAAAGCTATCCAACAGGTACTGAAATCCAAACAAATTTTGCCACTGATTTCAGCAAGGCCTAAATATCAAACTGAACATATGAAAAAGGAGCAGATGGACAAGGAACAATGGTAGCAAAACAGCAAGCACAAGCCTGCTTGTGACAGCTACTGATAGTACGTATGTTAGAAAGAAGTCTTGAAACTCGGATATATTTGTCCTGTTAAAATAGCTACTGCTTATATGACTGTCCTCAACTTCTGAACCAGCCGTTGCCTACCTCCTTACAGAAGGGGAACGACAAAAATATTCTCTCTTCTCATACTACAGCATCTTCAGCCACAGCCTGCATAAAAGGAGGAGGGGCCATTTCTACCACAAAGCTTAAAACATATTATTTGAGATGAGCAGAGTCAAAGTTACCGCATCCTACTACAGAGCAGTTGGTAACTCTTTCCCCTATTCCAAGATAGCAATTTAGCTTGCAAACTTGCAAGGCTATAAGCTCTGTCGTGCTTATTTTTTACAGTTTTCTAAATGCACTTCATTCTAGGGCATTACTAGTAGCTGATGCAGGTGAAGAGCTGCATCTAATCTTCTGTTTAAAATATCTAATTTCAACTGAAATAGTCAATAAGGATTTTAACTCTTCTCTCTGGCCCAAAAAATCCAAACAAAAAAAAAAAAAAAAGAAGAAGAAAACAGAGCAAATGAAACTTCTTCGTAAGCCAAAGAAGTTAAAAATATCTGTGACTTGTTAGTCTCTTACATCAGTTTGTTTTGAACACCAGAACTAACTGGAACATCAAAACATATATGGAGAAACTGTTTTTTCCAAGTGTTACAAACACATGCATGCTTTTAACGCATCTGAAAACCTGCTGCACCCACCCATTCTGTGTTTATTTGAATCGCTTTCTATTTCAGTCCCTATCAACTACAACTTTATTGTCAACCATAATTCACACAGCAAAAACGACAAATTTGGTAATTCCTATACAAGTCAATCCACAGAGTTTCAAGTAAGATAAACAACATGAAGTAAACAAAGCATTATGTATTTATTATCATCATGACTGAGATGTTACAGGACAGAATTATTTTGATGCATGATAAAAAAGTTAGATATACTGCATTCACATTCCCGCCCTTCCAAATCTTAACTGCTTCAAAAATTTTTTCCAAGAGACTTGACTTACAAATTAAGTACAGAAAAAACAGTAAAGTTCTCTGCTATTATTATTATTATTTTTTAAAAGACAATTATTCTTCACAAGGAGAAAAAAAAAGAGGGTCTCAGAGTTGCAGTTTCTACTTTGGGTGGCCTTGTAGTCTTGTCTTTCTCACAAACTCTGAATTCAGAGTTTGTGAACTTATTAAGTACATCCAAAGTCTAGATGTCTAAAGACATCATCTAAACATGGGCCAGAAAGCTTCTGCAAACATCCGATTCAGCCAAGGCAAGCTCAGATACTACATCACTTTCAGTATGCTCTCCCCGCTGCCAAACTGACCTGTGACTTTTCTGGTGGCTCAGCTATTTCCCCTAGTAACACGTCACACAGGACCTAATCTGGTATCACATGGCCTTGAATCTCCTCAGCTTCTGCCTGAAACATAAATAATGTTTATTTGGATACAAGCATTAGTTCCCTAGCCTTCACATAATTTTTTTTACATGTATATGTGTGTGTATATATATATATATACACGTGTACACACAAACATATATATTTTTATATATATATATATATATATATTTTTAAAAACACAACAAAACACAAAGTGAAGGCTGAGGGACAGGAATATCCACAGCCTGCCTAGAACTTGTAAGGCTATTGAGAATCATAGTTACGAGTACAGTAGAAATAGGTGTAGCTATAGTCTATTTACTGAAGTTTATTTATTGACTTGCACACTACTAGAAATTTTCCTTTGGGATTACTACAAAAAATTAATCTTGGCATTAATTAAGTTCGGCATTTCTAGGTTGAACATTGATTTATTGGCTTAGTTTAGACAATTTTTCTTTTTGGTGATTCTCCACTAATGAAGAAGTGCCTGTTCAACTTGGAAATACATCACATCATCGGTCAGGATTTGGTATTAATCGTGTGAAATGTATTCCTTTTTGGGGCTGTGGTCTCAAAAGCAGTCTCAGCTAAAGAAATAAACGTGATAGGGAACAAGTAACTTCCTGAGAAGGTATTATTCTTAAGTGGCATTATGAACTACTTCATAGACGCTGCAGTTTCATAATTTCACATAGCATTGTGGAGCTAGTAGTTCAGCTCAGACTAGACATTCAATACAAGAGAATAAGCTCCCATCCTGAAAATATATATAAAAATTAATAAAAGTAGTCTATGAATGGGCTCTTGGTTGAAAGAGCTACCTCCTACTTAAACCGACCAACTCCTTAAACTTTTGTAGACGCTAACTGAACAGTCTTTGAAGCAGCATGAAGTTTTATTTAAGGGTAGGCTTTAACATATTGTCAGCACAGGAAACATTACATACAAAGCTGTCATCTACAACGCAATCAAAAATTACATAAGCTGTAGAGAATAAGTTGTCTGATAAGGTTGCTCTGTTAAAATTTGGACAATCACATAGAAAAACTCCAGAAATAAAGCTTTATTAAGCCAGTACTGTAATTATCCATCAACTTCGGAAGACAAATCTTTGAATGCTTTTACCAACAAAGACAAGCTGTAGCATAATAAAAAGTAGAAAGAAACTGAGGAATGCACAGGTAACTTGAATAACTACTCATTTTAATAAACATCTTATTTTATGTTGACATTCATAGCTTATAGAACTATTCCATAGCCATTTTCTAGACATTTACTTTTGCAGACGATGTCTCACAGGTCATCACCCCGTCCATTATTATCCCATACACGCTATGGCTGTATACTTCTTCATGTACTCACTCAGCTCATTTCTACTACAGGTTTTTACTAAAGCTGTGGAGAACTTATCCTAGGAGGTTCTACCAGAAGCTTCTTAGAGCCTTTAGATAAAAAACAAACACTAGTTGAGAGGCTTATATTTCACATGCCAGAAGTGAACACAACTACCCGGGCAGATGATTTAAAACAATAATTGATATAGAAATAATACATGTTGATAAAGGAACACAGATCTTACTATGTCTCTTCACTTTGCAGTTCATTTTTATAATTTCTGTTTTAATAACGCAACAGCCAAGAATCAAAGGGCTTACTTTTGTAAAGCTAGTCTATTAATGCCAATCCTTTTGCAACCTGCTACAGTTTAGAGCATAAGAAATTGGCCTAGCAAAGTTAATACTAATGTTACAAATTAAACTCTACATATTCAGCTGAAGAATCCCTTGAATACTCTAGTGTACTCTGCAGGAATACCAAGGAAAACATCTACCTTTCAGAAGACCCGTTGTAGTATTCCCAGATATTTGCTGCACTTCCATCTTGCAAAAAAGAAGCAGAACCAGAAGATATCGGTTTAGTTTCTCAAAGACAACTGCAAACTTAGTCTTTCAGTTCATGAGAGAAATAAAGGCAACTCTAAAAGACTCTGGTTTTGTTAGCAAAAGTCAGCATTTCTTAGAGGATAGACTTTTGTAAAGCCTCATGCTGAACATGCATAAAAGCACTCACTTTTTTAAAAAGCTGTTCAAAAGGGCTCAAGCATAAGCTTTTTCCCCTTCTTGGCCATAGTCTAGCTCCGCAACATCTCCAAGCTCCACGGACACCCCAAGTTTCCTTTGGGTACTGTAACGAAGACAGAGCATTCTACAAACAAAAGGCATCACTTCTATACAGGAGTTTCACTGGCAATGCATAGCTGTTTCAAAAAAATCAAAAGAAAAAAAACTTTACCTCCAACTAGGTTTGGACAACTGCAGTATTTGTTACTAGAAAGATAATGAAATACTTCACAGTATTTTCCTCCTCTTAGGAGGCAGAGATTTTTACAAGTCTCCTATACACATCATTTTTCAAGCAAGGAGCTAGGTTTTGAATTAGCTATACAGAACTTGAGTACCTGTACTGAACGTAAATTCTCATAGAGCACTTCTGCAGATAACTGTGTTACAGATGGAAGGTCTAACAAGACCCTGTTTTTCCGTGTTAAAGTTACTAAGCAAATTCTTTCACTCCTTCACATGACAATGAGACTCACGACCCCAGCTTGTTCAGTTTGAGCCACCCCTAAAAATTGAGCCTAGGTCCTCAGGTCATCCCTGTTCACCAGCTCTGGTGGACAAGCGTTTCTGCTATGTTTCTCTTACTGCTAGGTGAGTCAGCCTTGCCTGAACCACAGTCTGAGATGCATCTTTGAGAGACTGTGGGGGATACAGTTATTGCAGCAAGCCGGATACCCTATAAATATAGGCACAACGGGGTGGGGGAGGGGGGGGAGACCGCGCTTCAGAGCTGCACGGACCTTGGTGCAGGGAACGCGGGGAGGTACACAGCAGCCCTCAACCTCCACTGCCTACCCGGATAGCCTTTTAGCCTCCCGCAGCCTAGGGACACCGCAGCAGGGCCCAACGCCTCAGCATCCACCTGGCTGAGCCGGCCCCAGCTAGGGCGCCCGGAGGGGCAAGGCCCGCCATCGCCACCCGGCCCCTCGTCACCGGCGCCCTCTCGGTCCAGCCTGCCCTCCCGCCGAAACAACGCCTCAGCGCTAACGGGGCACCGGCGGGCGGCTCGAGCCGCCCCCAAACCGGCCGAGAGCCCCTTCTCCCTCAGGGACGAGCGCTCCCCGCCAGCGGCGCGAGCCCGCCCCCCTCAACCGCCGCCGCTCATCCACACGCCGCGCCGCGCCGCCCCTCCCCCCACGGCGCGCGCACCCTTCGCCAGCGCAGCCCTAAGAGCCGCCCTCAGAACAGCACGTCACACCGAGCCACCAGCCAATCGGAGCGCAGCAACACCTGTGCCCGCGGTTTAAGAACTACGAGGCGGGCCGGCGACTGAGTGACACCTCGGCTCGGCCTGTCAGCGAGCAGCGGCCCGCCTCCGCCCCCCCCCTCCCGCGCGCAAAGCGCTGCTGGAGAGGGGGCGGATCCCCTCTATCTTCCCCCCCACCCCGCCCGCTTCTCGCTCCCTCCACCCCTCGGAGGCGCGCAGCGGATAGACAGGCCCTCCGCCCAATGAGAGCGGAGGCCGCTTGCGCGGCGGCAGCGCCCGGGACCAATGGGAACGCCCGCTGGGCGGAGGCCTGAGGTTTCCAAACGCTCCGCGGCGCCATGGGCTGAAAACTAAACCGAGATGGAATCTCCCAGTCTGAACCGGTTTGAGCCGGTTCCGAGTCTGTGGCTTTAGGAGGGGGAGACGCGCCGCGCTCAGTCCCTGCTACCACCGCTGCCTCCGCCGCCGTGTGTGTGACCTGCTCATAGGGGAGCCCGCAGGGGGAGCCGCCGACACAGCTGGGGGGGCAAAGTTTAGTGCGAGCTTGGGGGGGGGGTGGGAATGGGGGTGAACTGAGCGGCGGCCAGGCCTGAGGGAGGGCGGCCGCAGCGGCGGGAGTAGCGAGAGCCTGGGGAGGCGAGAGAGCCGGCCGCACGGGCCGAGGCCTGGGGAGCCAGCGGCTTAACGAGGAGAGAGCCAGGGCCCAGGCGAGCCGCAGCTCGGGCAGCCGGGGCCACGAGGAAGGCGAGAGTCCCCCGGGGGGCCTCGGGAAGCCGGAGCCCCGCGCGGACCCCTCCCCCGGGAAAGAGGAGAGGGGAGCGCTCGCCGCTTGCTGCGCGCCCGGCGGCGGGCGGCCTTGCTGCGGGGCGGAGAGGCAGGAGGGAGCCCCGCGGGGAGCGGGGGCGCCGGCCCGGGGGCCGCAGCCTTGGGCTGAGCGCGCAGCGTAGTCAGGCCAGGACACGCTTGCTCGAGGGCAGTGTGGGGCGGAAAGGAGTGACGCTAATAATAAATACTCCGCAGGGAGAAGGGTGCGCGTGTATTTCTCCCTCCTTCCCCCACCCACCCCCCCGCTTCCCTCCTCGGGCTTTTTTGGGGGGGGTTTATTTTTCGATTTTTTTTTTTATTATTTTCATTTTTTTCGGCGCGTGGTTAGAAACTTCGCTCACCCACCCCTACTTTTTGAAGGAAGAGGCTGTAAGAAACACCTAGGTAAGTAACTGCTAAGGGCGCGAGACGGGGGTGTTGTAAGGCGTGGGGCGGGGGGGGGGGGGAAGAGAGCTCGGGAGGAGGAAGGTGTGGGGCCGTGAGCCGTAAAGGCGGGGGAAGTGGGAGGGCTACGGCCGGGTGTGCGTGGAGGGCGCGAAGTCTTGGCTGAGGCAAGAGAGAGGCGCAATGGGCCCTGACCAGAAACGGAGGGGGCGGGGGAGGTATAAATCGGGTCTGGGGTACAAGCATCCTAGGCCTTACGGTGCCTGCCGAGGAGCCGGAGAGGGAGCCGAGCCTACCACTGATGCTGGGGCCGTGGGGAGAGCGGCGGCGGGGGGTGCGGGAGCCGCCGCCGGGGCGCACGGGCCCGGCTGCCGACGGGGAGGGGGTGGGGGGGGAGGCCTCCGAGTCGGTGTGAGGGGCCGAGGGGGAGGGAAGGGGGATTGGGATCGGGCACGGGGAAAAACTAGGGACATAATCTGTAAATTATTAGGAGTGGAAGTTTCCAGAAATATTTTTTGTGTGTCTGTGCAGCAGTATTGAAACGTCCGCCTGGATCACGTGGGGGCCCTGTATAGAACGCAGGGCTGGGGCGGAGGGAGGGAGGGGGGAGGGAGGGGCCGCGCTGCGGCGGCCCCGCCGCGCTCCGCAGGGCCCCGGCCCGCCCGCCGCGGCCCGGGGGCGCCGAGCCCGGCCCCGCGCTGGGCACGGGAGGCCCCGGCGCCGGGCGGGCGTGAGGTATTTTGGGGCGCTCTGTTGGGATGCAGCTGTACTAAGGAGGAATGCCCCGGGATCGCCGGCGGATGCTTTGTCAGGCAGCGTGGATTTAATCTTGCACATGAGCCCGCGCCGGTAAAGTAGCGGGGGGGAGAAGCAATCGTTTCATTAGGGTTTCTGGTGTGTTGTGTGTAATGCAAACGCCTTCGTGGCGTGCTCTCTGTTTCTGCTTGTGCAGCTGGAAAAATAGACGAGTGTGATGCAAATAACTCGTTGGAATGGAAGAGGATAGCGGGGTGGTAATTCGCTTGCATTTAGCAATGGAATTACGTGTTTAGGATGGAGCTGAGCGACTTCCCTAGTGTGTGTGTGCACGTGTGGTGGATTTTGTTATTGCTGTTTTTGTTTTGATTAGTTGCTGCCCCCAGTCAGCTTTCTCTAGCTGCCTTACTTTGTAAATGGTTGCATGTGCTCTAGGGACCGTTGTGAATACTCCGAAGTATTTCCTTTTCCTTTTTAAAATGTGTATTTTCATTCTGATGTGCTACATACTCAAGTGGTTCAGGTAGACCATAATAAGATAATTGTGGCCTTAAACTTAAGGTCCAGGGTCACTTAGAGTTGGGATAACTATGTAAACAGCATTCTGTAAATGCAGTTCTTCTGACCTTCGATAGGTGTCAGATTCTTGCTGTGTTCAGAATTTTTTTTTTTAACTTCTCGTTTGGCTTTTGTTGCCCCACTTACTAGTAGTGTTGAACTGATTTGTAGCCGGGCCTGGAACTGGCAGTTAAAACGGTTCAGGTTTAGGCGTGATGGGAAAAGTGTAGGAGCAGAATAAATCAGAGGTTATAAACTTAATGTGGGTACCCTATAAGGAGTAGGAAATCGAGCTGATTGCAGCTGGTATTGACCACAAAGCCACCATTTCTGTATTTCAGTTTGCAAGTAGGTAGGTCATTTTGAAGATAATGCTGGGAGTGGCAAAGGACCCTATTCAGAACATTTCCTTTTGGCTTCCATGGGGTTGCTAACTTCTCTTAGTCACCCGGCTGTTGGATTGCGTCCTTAGCGCTGCATAAAAACAACTGAAACGGGCTTAAATCCAGAATGAATGGTGCTACCTGAAGAACATCTAATTTTAAACGTTTATTGTAGTTGAAAACGTCATTCCCAGCTCACGGTTGAGCCATGGAAACGGTATGTGAGGAGAAAGGGACATGCCTAGGAGTCTGTGTGTCTGGTGGGAGTATTAACTGCTCTAAGCTGAAGAGTATATTGATTGGTTGGCTTTCTTTTCAGTAGTACTGCTTACTGCCCGTTTACAAGATGAAGTTTTTAAGAGTCTTTCTGAGTTAGCAGAACTTTATTCCTTTTTTTTGTCTTGCTTCCATACATAACGTTATGATCTTGAAAACTTGAGTGGGGAGGGCAGATGTGTAATGTTATGGTTTAACTTATTTCAGTTTTTACTTGATGTTTACCTGGAAGGATAGAACAAAATATTATAAAAATGCTGGCTGGACGATGAGATGGAACCCTCAACATGAACACATTAGAGCAGTAGTACTAATTAAATATGCATTTAATGGCTTTAAAATGTAACTGAAATGTTCTTTTCTATAGCATTTAATATTTTTGCAGTATAGAAGTGAATACGATTTCTTGATGCTAGGTGCAAAAGTGTGTTTCTAAAGAATGATTTTCCTAGCTTGCATGTTACTGTGGGGCTTCCGCTTAATTAGTAACTATTTGGATTGAGTCACAGGTTTGTCTTGCTCTTCACTTTTAAGCTTAAGCTTAAGACTTAAATATGCAAGGCATAAAGCTAATTCTTATTTGCATGTGAAGATACTTAGCAAAATGCAGACCTGACTTCTTCTAACTTACTCTAAAAAATGGGTAGGGTGGAAATATCAGTTTCTTTTATTTATGTATATATGCATACACGCACACACACACAAATTATATATGTATGAGGGGATGGTTCTTGGAAGAGTTTCAGACTGTATCTCGCTAAATATGTGGATAGCTCTAATGTAGGTTTTGGAGAAGTTCTGCTGTTCTCCAAACCCTTGGGTATTTCTCAAGTTGGCAGTGGTATATTCGTTTGTAGCTCTGGAAAATTCTGAAAAGGGTGAATGACAGGTAACTGCTGTAGAGGAAAGGGTAGCAATATGTGTCACCATCACCAGTTAAGGTGAGAAGAGGGCAATAAATCTGATGAAATGCTTCCAATATGGAGAGTGTTATGAAAAGAATGGAATATAAATTATCATACAAAATTCCATGGCTCTTGGCTGATTTTCTTGCTCTTTTCAAGAGTGCCTTCAATTTTTTTACTGGTCTCTGGCTGGTAGGCATCCTGTACGTATATGTACATGCACATGTGTAGACACATACACAGGACGTCATTTGTGTAACATTAAGGCTGCGTTATCTAGGACATAGAGTTAACAAACGTGTTGCTGACCTTACGGCACCTGAGACCTCCAGTAGACTTTCTAGTTAAATTCCATTTCTGCTTGAAGCAACCTAATGTGATATGTTGAGTAACCTGTTGAGTTACCTCTTGTTTGAAGAGTGCCCTGAATCAGGCAACTGTCTTGATTTAAATTAGAACTTCTTCTTCTTGTATATAGTAAACTTGTGAATAGTTTATTTCAAGTATTTGAAAAAATGACCTCTGGTGAACTTCCTATTGAATATCTAGATCACATTTCCATTCCATAACCAGTTGCTTGAAGGTTTTTAAAACTGGTCTTCTAAATGTATGTGCTGGCCTTGGAAACTCAAAATTCTGCTGTTTTTTTTTTTAGATCTGGTTTTGCTTGTAATGGTTTAAGTATTTCTACTAGCAAACTTACTGTTTTACAAATGTTTAAAGAATAGTAGGATTTCTTACCTTAGTTGATTTTTTTTTTTTTTCTTCCCACGCCAAGTATTTGGCATCTAGTTCAGCTTGTTGGTTATGCAGCGAAGTCAAACTCTTATTACGTGTTGAATCTGCTGAACTCACTGAGAATTTGACTGGGGTAATAACACGGGAATCTTCAGTGCAAGTTTGTCCTAATACTTGTTCAGCAATCTGTAGATGTATTGTCTTTAGTATTATCTAGTAGTCCTAACATAGCTCATCTCATTGAAACAAGATGCTTATGTTGAAGAGCTTCCTTTATAATTACGTCTAACAATAACTTCTTATTTATTGATCAAAAACTTATTTAATTTTATTTATTTTGCAGTAATCTATGCCAGCAATTATGACAATGTTAGCAGACCATGCAGCTCGTCAGCTGCTGGATTTTAACCAGAAACTGGATATCAATCTTTTGGACAATGTGGTGAACTGCTTGTACCATGGAGAAGGAGCGCAGGTAATGTGAAATTGACCCTATGTTTATTGACCATATTCAGTTTTGCAGCAAATCAGAAAAAAATTGATTTATTTCAATTAAAAAAAATAATGCTAATGAATATACTCTGCTGGTGACTAGAATACTGCACGCAATTCATGTGCCCATGTCTAAAGCAGAGCTTGTGTAATGTATGTTGGAAGAACTCTTTGAAAGATATTAGTTTAGTGTGTGTATTTTTTTTTTCTGATAGGGCTTCTTTTGCTGTTGAAATATGCTAGCAGGTGCATTTTGATAAGGGCAATTTCTCTTGCAGGGTGGCTTCCCTATCTTGCTCTTTAAGGAGGTCTGATTTATCTGTTGCTTATTATTATGGACATGATTGAAGCCATAACTCATTATTGGCTTCACTGAAGGATTACATTTGGGGGAGAGGGGGTGGGAATCTGAATGTTATGGTATTTATATTTACCAGGAAGTGTTTTACATGTATTTAAGGGAAGAGTTTGTCTTTTCTTATCTCTAGTTTCTTTCCATTATTGTTCTTCTATGCAGATTCTTCCCACCTTTCAAATTGGGGGACGTTCGCGCATGTGTGTGTGCATATGTTGTCTTGAAAGTGAATCTTGTGTTGCTTTTATCTAGTTCTTGAACTACTTTGGGGGGAAAAAAAACTTAAGAATGCTGAAAGCAAGTATTGCTACAGGGGTACTAGTGTAATTCTTCAGGCAAGTTTTAGTTGTCTGGTTTCAACAAATCGAAAGTTTGTGTCAAGCATCTCCTGCTAAGATATTCTTGCACCACAATAAAAAATGAAATGAGACAGTAGCTGATGCCTTTCTTTCAATCACTAGAATAACCAAAATATGTACTTGTTGTACTTGTTTTGTATATCTTTGTTTTAAAAAAAAAAAAAAGACATCAGCCTGTATGAGGCTTGCTGATGTGAACTCCTGAGTTCTAAAATCCCTGGTTTCATCTAAGAATGACTTTTTGCAAAATGTGCACAGTTTGCTAAATTCAAAAGCTATTAGCTTTAGTTTTTAAAATGACCATGTCACAGAAAACTGCTTGTGGCTGTTTGTCTTAAAAGTAGTATGGACTCTCAAGTGTTTGTAAGTGATATGTTTGTTCACCATTCTCACTTAAAAATTAGTAAATAAAACTGGTGGTGGTGGCAGTGTTCTTCGGCGTGAACAGAGCTTAAAAGTTGGAAAGGTTTTTAAGGAGATAGCAGCATGAGAACAGAGGATTAACACTACATAGAAAAATGTTCAAATAGCTGTTGTGCTGCTTTTGGGAGAAGTTGTTTCATTTATGAATCAGTTAGATGGAGTTTCATTGTGATAGGCATCTCTTAAATTTCTAGTATTCAGACAAATTAATGCAAGAAGCAGCAGAAATGGGAAAAGGGACCCTTGACTGGCAAAAGTGAGTTGCGATATAAGCCTGTAAGTGTGCCAATACACAACACTTCCATGCAACTAGGGTTTCATATTGTAGTATATATCTGAAGATGCAGACATTTTCCAGTGAGCACCATGAGTTCTTACCTCTTCCAAGAATGGAAGTTCAGAAGGAGTCACTGCAGGAAAAACTGCTTCTTTGTGGAGTCTATCGCCTCAGAGTATAACTTAAAAGGTGGCAGGTATAATAGAAAATGAAGAAACCAAATATCAAGAATGGTAGATTACCATATTCTTTTTCAGGCAAGTGCTATTTAGTGTGGAAGAACCATTTTGCATGTAGTCTGGATAGCCCAAGCTATGCTTGCTTTCAGATTCACCTGTCTCCTCCTTCCCCTTAATTCTTATCTCTGCTGTGAGCTTGCAAAACTCTATCTGCTGATATACGTTGGGCAAGTAAGAAGTGCTTTTCTGTCAGCCTTTTACAAATTGTTCTGTTCTTAGCCTTTTTTGTCCACAGAAAAGAACCTTCTCCCCCTCTGCCCACCCAGTTCAACACATCACTAAGAAGATCTGAGGCAACTCAAACTTAGATGTTTACCTCTACTCATCCTAAACTCTGAATTCCATTGGTCTTTTAGATCATGTTTTGAAGGCTTATTTGCTGACTTTTTTTTTTTTTTTTTCTGGTAGTAGCAGCAGCACATTGAGATTTCAGTCTTAAGAATTGCTGTATAATCTATAATGTTTGGAATTGATGCCCAAGAAGTGTTGTTAGGTACCACTGGGTATGAAAGCAGATTTTTCAGGGCTTGGGAGAATGATATAAAGCATGTGTACTTTGTTGACATTTGATCCTCTAACATGTCAGCAGTATTAGAAGCACTAAGGAGACCGATATAGAAACACCTCCAAGTTGACTCTGGAACCAATACAGCTATTCTTTTTCTTTTACACTAAACTGTATCAAAGCTGCTGAATTTATTAGCTCTGAAGCAGTATTGTGAGAACTTTTTTAGACCAGAAGCAGTAAAAACAAGTGTTTGTATGGTACTGCCCCATATTGAATCTATGGGGATTTGATAGTTCAAGTCAGCACCAGAGTGTGTGGGGGGGTGCTCCATTCTATTAAATAGAGATGCTGTTATTATTGTAGGGATATTTTTGACATCCTTGCTCTTTATTCTTTTTCCTTTAAATTTTAATTAGTTAAATTCAACAATAAATTTGGCTTTTTTTCTTGTATTTTATGTATATAGATTTTTGAGTCTTGGTAGGCTTTCTGTATCTTACTAACAATCAGCATTTTTTTAGCTCAGTTCTTAATTAGCTCGAGTGTATTCATCTAGCTAGCTAGAAATTTGTATAGCTCTAGTGAGCTGTAAATGTTTCTTAAAATACGGTGGGCTTTAATTGCTTTCTATTTTCATGGAATTAGCTCTGCAGTGCTGTTTTTTAAAAAAAAAAAAAAAACCACTAAATTCTATTAATTGTCATGTAACTTGTTTCTCTAACTTTGGAAGAGTTCATCTTCTTAGTAAGATAGTGCCTGATGGTTATAGTTGATGTAATTTGCAGCAGGATTGGTTAATTCATTGTATTTTTGGAAATAGCCAATGTTCTTTGGCTCTTTAAAAAGTTGTTTTTGTACATGTAGGCTTGAAAAGGGAATGTAAAATTTATTCAACTGTTATAATGCGCAGATGTTTCAGATGAGAAGATTTTGCAAATCACTGAGACTAGAGTGTCTAGTACAATAACTGGTAATGTTGTCTGAAGGAAAAGAGAACCATTAGTTAAACCCATTCCCCTGCATGAATGTTTTTTATTATTATTTATTTTGTAAGCTATCAGATCTAGAAACCAAGACTGTTGCCACCTGCTCTGTGGTTCTTCAAAGTACAATCAACAGTTCCTTTATCAACAATTTTGCAGCATGATACAGTACTCCTTAAAGGTGGCATTTTGTATAAGTGCTCCTAGTAAAACTAGGAAGTTTGAGTGTCATGGAATAAAACTCTATCTATAAATTTTTCCTGAGTTGGTGAAATTTTCCTTTCCTAGTATGTTTTCCCTGTAACCGGTCCTGTTCTTACACGCTCACTCTTACACACTACTGGCATAGATTGGTCTTTGATGGAGGAGTGGAAATAGTTCAGCTGTCTTGTGACAATGCATTTGAGTTTGATTATTAAGAAACGTTAATTATGAGACAAAACATTTAAGTGACTTGTTGCTCCTTATTGAATTGTGACTAACGCTTGGATAAGCGATTTGAAGATGCGTTATGTATTCAAGTCTTCATTGACAGTATATATATATTCTAAAATAATTTAATACTAATACTTTTTTTAATCATGCTTGCTTTTAGCAAAGAATGGCACAGGAAGTCTTGACTCACTTAAAAGAACATCCTGATGCGTGGACAAGAGTTGATACTATTTTGGAGTTCTCTCAGAACATGAATACCAAAGTAAGTAAATTAACTTTTATTTATTTGGTTTTCTCTCTTTCTTCCATTCATAAACTTTGAGGAAGGTATCTCATTTTTAGGCTTAGACTTTCTTGATTCAAACAACATTTTTTACTGTCTAATTCCCAAAGTTGGCCTTAAACAAGAACTGTAAACGGACCGACTACTTAAATCACCTTTTACGTTGGCAAGAGCTCTTTTCCCTTTTTTTCCTTTCAAACAAGGAAGTGCTAAATTAGAAAAAGTGTTTTTTTTCCCAAGGCCCGTGCAAGCATAATGCCAGTTCCAAAGATTGGTGAGTGGTATACATCTGAGTAATGAAAAGTCTCCTAGAGGCACATTTTGTCCTTGGGTAAGTGCTTGGCTGTCTTTGATCTTAATGAGAGCCATGCGCACATAACTGAGGAGAGAATTTGTCCCTAGGTATGCTAAAGACAAAATAGAAACCTTATTAGGCTGAGATTTTGAATGATCGATGCAAGTTAAGCACCCCAAACTCTTTGTAGTGTGACATCTAATCTTTACTAATATGCAGAACATGCTTTGTACTGCTAATATAAATCAATCCATCATGGTAGCAGCTAAAGGGACAGCATTCGGTTGTTGTTTACAATTCTACATGTTTTACTCTAATTTGTGAAGCTTGAACAGAAAAGTTGATGGAAATGTGTTTTCACTGTCTTAAGTTTGGTGTTTAACATCTTAAGTCACGCATGTTTTTCTGCTTGATACACACTGTGTTCAAACAGAAAATAATTGTGTTTGGATGGTTTCTGAATTCAGGTGGTATTCATGAAAGAGTTTTTTTTTTTTTTAATTGCTCTATAAATTTTAGGGGAAAACAGTTGAAAGAACTTCCTCAAAGTGCTAACCTTTAAGTAACAGTGTTTGCCTGTTTGCTTGCCTGGTAAACTTTGCTTTTTATACTGACAGACATTACTAATGTTTAAGTTGATTTACCAACAGTATTTTTAAAAACTCAAATTTGTCTTGTGAAAAATGAGATGATTAGAGGAACAGAAAGAAAGCAACAGGTAAAGAATTCTTCAATTTACATAAATTGCAAATGATTTGGTGCTAAATTTATGCACTATGACATTTGGCTTTTATGCAATCATATTTTTTCTTTAATTAAAGCTGTTAACACTACCTGATATTAATCATAATGTTCCATTATGTTGATTGCTTGTAATAGGAAGAAAAGGGGTGTCTTCCTGTGCAACTGACACAGCTAGGCTTTGACGGCAGGCCTCCACAAGGTCTACCCTTTTGATTCCCTTTAACTGAATTCTGTTCATCAATTGTTTTTGTTTCTTGGGAGGTGGGAGGGAAAGGGGATTCGGTGCATAGAATAAGTAATAATAAGGGTACCATAGAAATTTCTACCATAGGGATCATTTCATGCTTTTTTTGGTCTTTGCTGTTATCTGTCCCTCATCTTCATAACTCAGTGGATTGCTATTAGATGATTAGAGAAAACAAAGCAAGAACAAATAAATATTTGACTTTTATTGTGTTCAGTTTAAATGTACTTGTGCTTGCAGTTGCAATAGTTAATAAAAAGTGCATTTATGATAGTTCGGGCAGTGAAACTTATCTGTGGGGTTTTTTTGGACTTGGTTTATCTCTTTATAATTTTTGGTACTTTCCACACAATAATCAGTCAAATGAAGCTTAAAAACGAACCAAAAGAAAAACCAGAAAGGCCCTTGCAAGAGTATTTGGTTAGGCTTTATGAGGCCCTCAAACGCAGTATAGCAAGAAGGATGTGTAGATAAAGATTGTATGCGGTGATTTATTTCTACCGTTTCATTTGGCATGCAAATGATAGAACAAAGTGAATATTACTAGTACTGAGGGAAAAGGGTGAGAAGAGATGAACAAGAAAATAGCGATGGGCATAACTAAGTCGGATATGTACAAGAAGACTCAGTAGAGACCTAGACAAGATTGACCTCTTCACAGCTTAAAAGTTTCTGAATTAAATATTTGAGCAGATAATGAGGAATAGGTGTGGCAAACTGTTCTAGTGCTTTCTGTCCTTTTCTTTGACTGAAAGGAAATCCTAAGGAAAAGACTAAAACAAGATTAATTCTGCCCTTAGTTTCTGTCAAGATTTTGTTCCAAGTTTTGTTTAGTAATTTAGTGCTTCAGTAAGGTGAAGCAAAACGTGCAATTCTGATTTTCAAGTCCAGGAAGTTGACCTGTGGGAGAAAAACAGTTTTGGAAGCAGAGCTCTGTAACATCTTTGGTTAGCTGTTACCTGAAAATGTTAACAGGTGTGCCTGTACAATCTGGGACTTTAACTGTAGTTTAGATCTGTTTCAGGAGCATTGGCACTGTCTGATATAACTGTTCGTATTTTCAGTGTTGCTAGAAGCTTTTATAATAGCATGTTCTGTGCTGGTAGCCTGGCTCTGGTGGAGATGTCGTATCTATAAAACTGTAGTGTTGACAGAAATTGCTTCCTGTAAAGTGAAGCATTTTGCTTAAACTGTTTTCATACTTTTTCTATATGAATGTTCCCTTGATTTTAATTTAGCTCTAATGTAATTATGTAAATTTACACATTATTATCTAGTTGATAAACTCTTGCTGATGACTACAGGGAAAAAAAACAGTCTACCAGTTTTCTGTAATTGCATAACTTTTACTCTGTACCCAAGATTTTGGAAGATGACAGAATACTTTGCAAATACAGGATGTGGAAGTGAAGCTGGTGGGAACTTGGGTCAAATAGAAAAGTCTATGGATGTAGATTATGTTAAGATGAGAACAGCAAAAATGATCTTTTAATACAATGTAGTTTGGGACAGTCTACATTGTGTTTTTATTAAACTGAAGTTTATATGATCCCTTTGGTTGAAATGCTAATGATCCTACTTTGTATAACAACTAACCTTTTTAAAGAAGAACTCTTATTCTCAGCCAAATTTTACCTATGAAGATGTAAGTTTACCTTTCAGGCATTAATGTGATATTTTTTTCTTCTTCCTAATCCGCTGCTGATAAAGTAAATGCAGAATTCCTCGTCCCCTTTTCTCTCCTGTCTATTCATGCTAATGGGGTTTTTGCATCTTAAAGCTGTTCAATCATATCATCACAAACTTCTTTCCCTGTTACTGTGAGTTGGCAGTAGGGACAAATGGGCAGAGGAACTGGCCTTACCGATTACTTTGCAAACATAACGGTTTTGGGTAAGAACCTAGGAAGGAATTCCTGAAAGGTAAAAGGATTTCCGAGAGCTTGTTCACATTTTTTTATTGTTCTTTGACTGAGCACAAAAGTTCATCTTTAAATAGTAGAAATAGCTGCCATATTGGGGTGGGTATTGAAATTAAATAAACCTGTGGGTTGTCTTGCTGTTCCTAAAGTAACACACCAGTGAAGTACTTTCTTTAGAAAGTGCCAGTGTCAGTACATGCAATGCTAAGACAAGATTTTTTTCAGCTCTTAGAGGAAAGATAGGAAGCTTGAGACCATCCAAGCTGCTAAATGTTTTAGGAGCCTGGTTCTGTTAATACTTGAACATATGAGCAGTCATTTATGATGCAAACTCATATCTGGCTGCTACTTTCTCTTCTCCAGATAGCCAAAATTGTCTGCCAGAGGGCTTTTTCTTTTTTTCCTCCTGGTGTGAGCATGATCAAACAGCAGGACTTAGTATAGCAAACAATAAAACGAGAAAAAAAATGCATGAAACCTCAGTAAATGGGTGAATAGGCATTTTTTTATTTAACTAAATTTGTTAGTTTAATATTCCTGAAGTCTTAGATGTTAAGTGTGAATGTCTGATTGAATGAGAGTCCTGAAAGTTAGTTAGTCCTGCAGTAACATACTCACATATTGTTCTTCTCCACTTTCAGTATTATGGACTGCAAATCTTGGAAAACGTGATAAAAACAAGATGGAAGATTCTTCCAAGGAACCAGTGCGAAGGTAGGGAGAGATTTTTTTTTTTTTTTTCCTTCTTTGCCTCTTACCTTTGCCTCTTATCTTTGCCGTTTAGGCTATCAATCCTCATGTAAATAATTTAAGTCCAAAAATAGTTAGCCTCACTGTATGAAGTTATTAGACTATCTGTGCTTTTCTGGATGGTGAGAGCACGGCTTTCTCTTTTGTGATAATGTACTCAGTAGGATGGTGAGCACTCACAACTCTTAAAATTTAAAAGGCAGGCCTGATGCTTTTGAGATGCAACTTAACTGCATTAACTCCCAGGCCAAACTTAACCTGAAGCAGTCTAACCTAGGCAGCTGCAGGGAACTAGTTCTGGCTTTGAGGTAGAGCTTTCGATTCTCTCTGCTAGGCACAGGAGGATCTCTTCAGCTGCCTGTGATGGGTCTACAGCCCCATCGCTATGCCCTGATTTTTCTGGCAGACTGAAAAGAAACTTTCCATATGCTACCGGTTGGACAACGCTGATTTATGTGACTGACTTTTCTTATGAAGTTGTAAGCAGTCATAATCATTGCAAGATAGAAACACTAAGTAAAAAGTCTTATCTGTCCATAGTCACTCTTCTGTCCATAGTCACTCTTCTAGGTTGCAAAATACTCTGAAGTCTGCTCTAATTCATGTAAGTGTATGTGCAGCTAGTTGGTTGTAACTTGAAACGCAGCGTAGGGCAAACTCCAGCCTTCTGTCATTGCATGGAATCTCAAAATCTTAAAACGCTCTTTTGGTTTTTATGTTCTCTGCCCTATGCCTTATAATCTGTGTTAAACCGTAGAGGTTTTCTAGTATAATACTGAATGGAAATACATTCTGTACACTTCTACCGTCTGCGATACAGGATTGGTGCTTGGTCATACAGCTTTCTGTTAAGTCATGATAACTTGGATTTCAGACTGTAGAGTGCAACTACTTTAAATTCTTGACATCACAAAACTTGAATGTTGTCACCATTCCACACTTCTGTTTTGTTACTCAAAGCTGGTTTTCGAGCTTATTCCAAATTTTTACGTTCTACTGTGAGCCCTTCCTTAATAGTGCTAAGATGCTGTTGGAATTTTTACTGCCACTGCTTTTGCTCCGAAACGATATTGATGAGAAGATAACTGTAAGTCAATGAAAAATGTGTGGAGAGAGGTTTCGCCTTTTTGTGATTATTTTTTCTTCTATTCTTCCCCCAACTGTAGGTTGACAGGAGCAGCATAGGTCTTTTTGGCAGGGGAAATAAGGTGTCCTATGTGTTCTGATATTGGAAACAATCTTGCAAACTTTAGGAAACAGTTGCAACTAAGGCTCAAAAGCAGTTGCATTCTGTTGAGAAACTGTAAGGGAGCACCCTGAAGTTGTCTTCTGTGTGCTTTTAATAATTAGGATGAGTGAACTTATTCCTATTTTTCTACGTTCCTATGACCACTCAGTTTCAGCATTTGTAAGTGATTCTCTTAAACATTTTTGCTGTTGGAGCAGAACAGGGAAAAAAGGAAGGAGTCAGAATGAAGGAGTTACCAACTCTGCTTACCTCTGCATGCTGGTGAAGGGAGGTATAGTAGAATAAGAGATAACACAGACCTATTTGATAGTTTGAGGCCGAACAAGCGTCAAATACAGAATGTACTTCAGCAATGATAAGTCTTAAAAATATGTACTCTGAATGCATAGAATAGATGATACGTAGTCAGATAGCTTGAGGATCTTGACTGCTCTTTGGGTCATCTTACCACATCTGTTCTTGAGACACCGAAATACTGGATACATGCCTGTTAAATGTGTTGTGAAACTGATATGTTTGAACTGGTGCTTTCTATGTTGTTACTTGGTTGCTTGCAGGCATGGTAATACTATTTGACTAGTTGCTGTCACCTGAGAAGATACAATAACCATAGCTTAATACATTACAGAGCAAAACAGAGTTACTCTCTAGTTGTGCAATCATCTGTTCATCCATTACTCTCAGTGTTCTACCTTTTCTGAAGACGTGGGGCAGGGGGAGTATCTTTCATCCTAATAAATACGTGGCTTTCCATCCAACCTTTAAAAAGAGGAGCCAGATATGTTTAGTGTGCAATGGCATTTGCTCCATCTTGGCCTCAAAGCGTGGGAAGGAGAAAAATAGTATAAAATCTACGACCTGAATGTTGCTTCTCTACTCTGTTTTCATCTGGTCTGTTTGTGTAGTGTGTGTGTGTGTGGGGGGGGGGGGGGTTGTTTTGGGTCACTTCCTCCCTCCCCCCCCCCCCCCCCGATAATACTGGCTGATATAAAAGACATGTTCCTCTCAGTTCGTTCAGGCAATTTAATTACCTGGGAGATGGTAAGACTGGTTCAGTTGAGGCTTACTTTATTCTGACTCTACTGATTCCATTGGCAGGATTCTTCCTATTTGAAGTGTAGCTAGTAAAACGTTGGGTGCAAGAAATTGAAACACTGTAACAAAGTCATAGTAACAAAGTACTTCAGGTTTTAATTGAGGTGATATTACTTGTGTCTTATTGTCAAACACTGACATGTCTGGTTCGATTTGTGTTGCAAATACATTAGCTGACAAACTCACTTTCAATTAAGGAGAAAATAAATCTTTCAGAAAATACTGGTTTCCACTTGTAGCAATAGCAGCGCTTAAAGATTTAAACTTAAAAGTAAGTCTGATTAGAGCTGTGAGGGGAATAAAAACAGTTACTGGAACTACTTGTCTGAAAATTTTTGGGTAAATAAACCAATTTCATCAACTAGCACGAACTATAATTGTGTTGAAAGTTTTTCTAGCTCAGTGTGAAATTGTACATCAGAGCAACTTGTTGGTTCTTGCGAATAAGCCGGGTTTTGTTATTCTGTCTGGATGTTGGGAACTTTTAGCTTCCAGGCTAGAATTCTGAATGCAAGTAGGAAAATACACCTTTCCTCAGAAGCTGTGCTCTCTGGGCTAGGATCTCTGTTCTTAAATTTGTTTTTATTTTACAATAGCTTTTAGTCTTGAGCTATTCTGGCACTGGTGCATTTTAACTTGTAAACAGTTGTACTATTCCTCAGGTATCATTTATTTCTAAAATTGATGAGGATTATAATCACTTTCTGGAGAGTTCATCTTTATCCTTCCAAATTCTAAACTAGGAATTAGGCACAACAACTTAAATTCTGAAACACTTAAGAGATCTTAGTGATTATTCTGCTTTTGGGGAGAGTCTTGGGATCTTTTTTTTTTTTTTTTTTTTTTCCCCCTTTAGCAACTGACAGTTTGAACTAATTCTGAACTGGTTATCTAAACAGAAGTAGGATGTGTAGAACACGGAATCCTTGAAGTTCAGTTAGATAAAGCAGGTGTCTGGCCCGTACGTTCAGCATTCAGGCATATGGAGTCATGGTTCATAGCAATGAATTAAACTTGCCTTTTAAAATGTACGTAGGCTCTAAGAAAATATATTGGATTGCTCTTACATGTATACAAATGATGTGATACATGGTTTTCAATCAAAAATTTTTTGAAGCTGCTTTAGTGGAGGGAAACCAGGCATATTCCAGAACATCCCATGCAGTGATAAACTTGGCTTATTTCAAGAGTATTGAACTATCACTCTAAAATAAAAATATCAGATTGTGAAGATATCAGACTGCTTTAAACTCTGATTCTCAGTACAGCAGATTGTTTAATAATGGTTACTTTACGAAGGATGTCGCTGGATTGTAGTGTTAGGGTCTCAATAGGATTTTCTTTTAAAGTGTAAAGCCTGCTGAGAAAGAAAGGTGGCTTGGTCTTCCAGTTTAGAGAGAGATTTCATTATTCCTGCAATATGAAATGAAATTCTGTTCCTGTGAACAAGAGAGAGCTTGTCTACAGTGTTTTGAATTGGAATGGATAAGCACTTTTACATTATGAAATGTGAATTGCTTGTGCAGCTTCTCATTTTCAAATTGAAGAAATTGAAGTGTTCAGAGATGCAGTTTACTGGCTCACAGGCAAAACCTAGAGCAAAGTATAAAGGTTTTGATCTAGTGGAAATTATCTCCTGTAAAGGAGGCTTTTTCTGGGGAGTGCTTAAATTTCTTTCTGTAGTTATACAGGCATGCTCCGTGAGGGGAGACTTCCCCCCCCACCTCCGTATTCTGTGTAATGAAGTGAATGTTGATCTATATGGAACTTGTATGGGGGCGAGGGGGTGGGGAGAGGAACAAGATCTATCCTCCTTCTTCTTTCTAAGAATTTTTATGAAGGCTGTTTTGTCCAAAGCAAATAGATATGGATTGATCGGGTTCGTCACTAAGGGTGAACGATCTTTGTGACAACAGAGTAAACCATTGTGTCTTAAGACTAAAAAGACTTATGAAGTTTTGGGACTACTCGTGTGGCTTGTTCAAGTAAGAATAAGCTTCTTACAAGTGTCTCGGGGGGGGGGTTAGTTCAGCTTTAGGATTTGAAACTCTAATTTTGGGTACAAAATAATGTTAATTTGCTGAGTTATATTGTCTACCTGCTTAATTTATGCCTCCTGTTATATTCCATATAAATGGAGAATTTGTTAATTGTAGTTAACTAATGCCAACACACTTTTGCAGTATCAACTGTTAACATTTTTAAACACTTGTTAAATAGTGTTTGTGCTGTAATTGTATAAAAGAGTGTGCTTGTATGTCTTCAGACAAAACTACTTCTCATACTTCAGATATGTACTTGTGTTACTGAGGTGACTGCGCGTTGTGTGCATTCATGATAATGTGCTGTAATTCTGTCACGGTAGGCGTTATTCTGAGCTCAGGTTACTTAGTCTAGGTGAAACGTAAGTGTTCTTAAAAGTATCATTAGGAGATCAAACTATAGGATTTTTTGTGTTCCTCAACGTAGAGTGGATGCAGAATTTACTGAAGTTGGAGAATGTTATGTTCCTCATGTCTTATTCTGCTGTAACTGTTGGATAGCTTGAGTCACCTGTGAAACCAGTTTCCCTCCAGAAAGGGTTTCAATTTATGCATGTGGGCTGTGTAGAGAGAACACCTGCAGAAGATCTGGTGAGGAGTCAGGTGACTGACAGAATCTGTGATAGTAGCCCTGGTCTCAGCTCTTCTGAAACTGACCAAAACTGGTCTCAGCTCTTCTGAAACTGACCAAAACTGGTCAGGGCCAGACATGCATATCTTGCTTGGACAATAATATCTAGCCGCTTTGCAGCACGTAACTGCTCAAGCATTGCGTAGTCGAGATAAGGAAATAGCTCTAATAGATAAAAGAGGCCCTTAGGATACACTAAAGTGAATCCCACCTAGGCATTTGACCCATCTGTCCAGCAGCTGCCCTTCTGCATGGTTCCTGGGACTCCCTGCATGGTTAGGAGTGCAAGTCCTAACAATCTTAACTTGTTTAACGCTTCACATCTCGTAAGTGTCTGTTTCGGTATCCGACCTTCCTTTCTCACCTTACAGTCACAGCCTGCCTCTCCAGGAAGAAGCAGCTTTCAGCCAAGGGCTACAGTATCTAATACTCATGGAGAAACTTTCCAGAAGGTCTTGAATTAGAGGAGTGTACTTGTTATATTACATCGTCCTTGCTCTATCTGTCTTTCATGCTTCGCTTACCAAAAAATGCTAAACAAGGCACCAGTCCAGGCCTGATGATGATGATGTCCAGCCTCTCTGATAATTAGGGCATGGTCTGACGTTGGAGCTAGGTTGAGTTACGAGCTAACTGCTGTGGAAGATGATGTTCCTCATCTGTCTGTGTGTGCTTCTTGATGTCTTTGAGCCAGCACTGGTGCTTGTCTAGCCCTTTAGCGAGCTAATTCGGGGAGCTAAACTGTTAGAAGGTAGTTCTAAAGTGATTTTTAAACTAAATTTAATTTCTCCAGTAATGCTAGTTTTCTACTAGTCTGGTCTCTGAAGAAACTCGTGACTGGGTGCTAGGAGCACCAGTGCCATCTCAGTGAAGGTGTTGGAATGGAGAACAGGGACTGCTCACTGTGGTTGCAGGTTGTCATGAGATCAGCTTAGCTTTTGTCAAATGGGTCCTTGGAGATGGGACACGTTTGTCCTGTGTATTGTGGTTTGGGTTTTTTGTTAGTTTTCTGGAAGATCTGTTTTCCAGGAGCAGCTGTCTCTAAGTCAGTGGCTCAACAAAGGGTCTGAACTTGACAGCTTTGTTCTTATCTTCAAGACTTGTTCAGCTGCTTCCCTGACTGAAGGATATCTGTGTTCTAGGTAATTGTTGTGTGGCTTGTGCATGCACAGTGCCTGCCTTCTTAAAAATAAATGCTTTCATTTAAGTCCGCAGAACACACTGAATTTAGGAAATACAATGGACTACTACCCTAAAACAGTTTCTTGGATGTTTTCCGCTGAAAAAAATGTAACTAGCACATGTGTTAATTTTTGTCAGAGTATAAACTTAAAATATTTGTTTTTCTACTCCGTATTATTTCATCTTCCTATGGAGTGATTAAAAAAGCTACTTAATTTTGAGCAGAAAATATAATACTTCAATAAACAAAATATATAGGTATGTAGAAAAGCATAATTTAAGCCAAAAAAACAATTAGGGAGTTGGATAGTTTATGCTTTTAAAGGATCGAGAATATGTCTTTGTTCACTGAATGGGAGTCCTTAAAAGCCTACAGTGTTGATGTGATATTTGAAACCTAGTGATCCTTTCGTATTGTCTTGCTGAGCTGTGGTCACCATTTTTGCAATGGAGAAGCTTTGGAGCTGAACAACAGTTTTCATCTGCAGATGGTCTCGAGGCCAGGTTAGCGGTAGCACAGCACTATTCAAGTAGTAACTGGACAGCCCAATTCTGTTGATACAGCAAGATAGAGATACTGCAGCTTTGGAGTCAGAAGTCTTAGGAACAATGCTCGCCACAAAGAGTTGCAACAATAGGCCTCCCTTAGTGGCCAGCCTTAGTGGTTTGGCGGACAGTTATAGTATGATAGCTTTTGGCACTGTAAACTTGTTGCTCTGCTATGTTGGGGACTTCGTATCACATTTGTGAAATATTGTAGTGCTTCCTCAAAGTTTGTAGGGTGTTTTTTTTGTTGAGTTTTAAAATATCAGGATAGTGCTATGATGTCAGACAAAGACCGGTACTTGTTAATAATTCTCTTCCAGTGGCTGATGGTGATACTTGTTTTGTTAACAAGTGTTTTTTGGCATAGCATGGATTGATCCAAGCTTGTAACGATGAAGAGATTCATTTGTCAATGGATCTACCTGTAGAACTGCTCCTGTCTAGTGTGTGTCTAACAGCTGAAAGTCTAGACGTAATTTTTCCAGGTTTCATGAGAACACAAGTACAAAACTGAACAAAACCATTCCCCTTTAGCTCAGGCCTGAAATCAGGTCCTATAGCTCAGGCCTGAAATGCCAAAAATGTCTAATTTTGCAAATGTCTGATTTTGGTAAAGTCTTACAAGTCTTGTTTATAATAGTGGGTAAGACCCCATGGGGGAAGTGAAACATCTTGAACATGAAGTATTCTTCTTGGTAAGCTTGACAGCTTTTTTTTTTTTTTTTTTTTTTCAATAATCTTCATGGTATATATTTGTCTGCGTGAGTCAGTTGGCTGTCCTGTTGAAGAAAAAAGTGAAACCAGATTTTGGCTTCGTGCAGCTGATTAGCAGAATATTTTCATATTCTAAAACTTTTCTATGACGTGAAAGTTCTTGCCCAGTTTGAAAGGTTTAATCCCTAGGGTGCTAAGATTTGATTGTCATGTCAAAGCCAAATTGAAGCAGGCTGCTCTTAGTAATGCTAACCTCGTTCGTGACTCCAGATCTTCTGTGCATGTTTTTTCTTGAAATTAGACATATTGGACAAAATGATTGTGGACCTGTGTATCAAAAGTCACTTGCAAATCCATTGTTTCAAGATCTTCAGTGACTGATAGGTTTAATAGTGTGAGGGTTGAGGATTAGGTGACAAGAGGGAACTTCAAGCAGTATAGTATACTACAAACCTCAAATTTTTTTTAGTGAATCTTAAAGCTCCTAAGTCACTTTAAAATACTTGGTAGCAGAAACAGACAAAATGAGTGTTTTATATACGGTTCTTGTTCACAGTTGACATGATCTTAATTTAAGGGGAAAAAAAAGACAATAAACCTAAGTTCAGAAAGGGATCCTGTAAACCGTAGTAGCCTCATGTGGTATAAAAGCACAGCAGTCGAAAGGCAAGTGAAACAGACTATGTGGATGAATGGAGTTTTACAAAGTTTTTTTTCTTGTAATGTGCAGGCAAAACTTCATGAAGATGAGGCATGATGTTTAGCTTTTAAGCGCTATGCATTTAAATTCCCTATATAAAAGTGAATTGGCTAAATAAACTGGAGTATCTCTGAAGCTTTACATACACTGAAGACATTTCACCAAAGCTTTCCTGCAATTCCAGCTAAACGGTATTGAAACTAGAGTTATGCTTAGAAAGCTTTATTTGTTTTTTTGAAGTGTGCTTTATTGAGAAGAATTAGTCAAAAAGGTGGTAAAGGGCTATTTTTTTGTATTGTCTCCTGCCATTGTAAACATCTTTTAGCTGAAAGAGTAAGAATGTGTTTTGTGGACTTTGGAGTTGTTCGGTATGGCCCGAAAATGCATAACAGGTAGAAATGCATTTCACTGAGGGAGCTCTACAGCAGCGTTTGTAAGCACCTATCAAAATACCTGTCGGTGCCTGGACAGTGCTAGATGCCACCTCTCTGTGTTCAGCCTAATAGTGTTCCGCAGTGCTACTAGTGCGGTGTTTCTCGCTATTTCCTGTAGCCTTAAGGAAACTGGTAGACTGATTTGGGGTAGATCGCTACAAGTATAAATGCAAGGAGTTAGCCTAGTCCTTAGGCTGTTTCTTTTATTTTGATAAAATAGCTGAAGCCTAGTATCGTCTTGTGCACTTGAAATATTCTCCCGAAGAACTGATAAAACAGGTATATTATTTCCAAGTAGCCCACAAATCAAGAGTGGTATACATCTACACGTGCACATGTTCTTGAGAGATGCTTCTTTTTAAACAGATGTGACGAATCTGAATTCAAAAGTATTTATTACTACATTCATGACATCTGACCTAGTTGAAAATCAATTCTCAACTCTTCTGCAGGTATCAAAAAGTATGTTGTCGGCCTAATTATCAAGACCTCATCTGACCCGACATGTGTGGAAGTAAGTGAATTCTCTTCAGGGGAAGAAGAGGGAGGAGAATGTTATTCATAACCTGACTCTCCTTTTCTCTTCTCCAGAAAGAGAAAGTGTATATTGGGAAACTGAATATGATTCTTGTGCAGGTAAGCTGAGTTCATCAGGTTTTTAGTTTTGTCTTAAAATTGAATATGGTGAACAGAATACATGATTTTACACTTCCTTTCCACTTACTTGTGTAACTTATCCTGTGGATGTTTCAATTTTCAGATACTGAAACAGGAATGGCCGAAGCACTGGCCAACTTTTATAAGTGATATTGTGGGAGCAAGCAGGACGAGTGAAAGCCTTTGTCAGAACAATATGGTGATCCTGAAGCTACTGAGTGAAGAAGTGTTTGACTTTTCCAGTGGCCAGATAACTCAAGTAAAAGCTAAGCATTTGAAAGATAGGCAAGTATATGTGTTTAATGCTTAATAAATAGGATATGCTCTGTGCTTGCTGCTGAACAGTTGCTCTCTAAGCTTTTGACTAAATACCTACAGTTATCAAATTTTATTTTTGAGTTGAAGTGGAATACTGTTTTCTCTTTAAAGCAGTATTGTTAAGTGATACCAAAATTCCTTTGTGCGAAGGTATTTTTGCATCATTGCAAGTAGCATCTGTTGACAGATGGTCCTACCCTTTAAACAGAGCATTGAGCATTACTTATGTTTCCAAGCTGGAATTTGCAGGCACAGACTTAGGGCACTTCAACAAATGTGTTTTTCCTATCAAAATTGTTAATTAGGAATGCTTCTATAGACCTAGGTCTCCAGAACCACTTCTGTGACTGCAGGTGCTTTGCTGGATAGGATCGTTTGTGAAACATGGTAATGCTTAATTTTCAATTTCTGTGTGTTTTACAGTATGTGCAACGAGTTCTCTCAGATATTTCAGCTGTGTCAATTTGTGATGGTAAGTCTGACTTCCATTCCACTGGGTTTTTGTTCCTGTTTACTTCTCCCTCCCCCATCGTGCCTAGTAATGTCTGTTTAATAAACGCTAGTGGTCCTGTTGCAGGAAAACTCCCAAAATGCTCCCTTAGTTCATGCAACTTTGGAAACTTTGCTGCGATTTCTGAACTGGATTCCCCTGGGATATATATTTGAGACCAAGTTAATCAGCACACTAATATACAAGGTACTCACGTAAAAAAATGATGGCTCTTAAATTTAGTAGTTAATAAGAACCTGAACATACAACACTCTTGTAATATGCTTAATTTTTCTTTTCTCAATAGTTCTTAAATGTTCCCATGTTTCGAAATGTCTCTTTGAAGTGCCTCACAGAGATCGCAGGTGTCAGTGTAAGCCAATATGAGGAACAGTTTGTAACACTTTTTACGTTGACCATGATGCAGTTAAAACAGGTAATGTTTTTAATACAGGTAATGTTTTTAATCTCTTTCTTTTGACTGTTTCATATAGGGAAATTGGTCTTTTATAAAACCTAGTTCAATTTACAAATTCACATTGAATATAGAGGTCTTGGTGGAGAAACACTCTAGGTACTGAAGTGTGTCATTTAATCATATTTACGGCTTGATCAAAACATGCTAAACGTGTTATTTATGACTCTAGGTTATAGCTGTATTTCTGCTAGGTTAATTTGTGCAGCTTAATCCGAGAGAATTTTTGAGGGTTTGGGCTGCCTGGGGAAAACAAAGAAATGCAACAAAATGCATGAGTCGTAAGACCTAGTTCATTTTGAAAGCGAGGGAAGCTTTTTTCAAGGATTTTGAGAAAAAGCTAATAACTCATGTACTAAACTGCTCATGGAGACCACAGAACTACATCATTAGGAACACTGCTACATGTGGCATTGTCAATGTGTTTGACCTGTCGATAAGACCTTGTTAACTATCCATGTAAGCTACAATCTCCTGCATACAACCAATGCATCATGCTTGTTCAGTCTCTTCCTAAGCTTCGTATAAGACAGATTCTGTGCCAGTCTCCAATACTGGGAAGGATGTATTTTTAGACATGAAAACTAGGAAGACTTCTGAGGAGTCTTCTGAATAACCTTAAATGTAGTTATGTTTACAAGAACTACCTATGGACCCAAACTGTTTCTGCTGACTTGAAGGCAAGTTGGCTGGCTGTGAGGATAATTGACGCTATTAAAAGCAGTTGATTTTAATTCTTCGTCACGGTTATGTGTGTGAATATGCATTGTTTCATCATTAAAAATGCCACCTTGAGATCTGTGGCTCGTTTGTAAATTAGAAGGTCCCTTTGACATCCAGCACTTCTATTTTGAAGGTTATAATAATGCCATATTTTGTTTTGTTCTTCCTCGGATGATTATATCTCGTATAACTTTCATTAAATGCAGTATCGTTACTAGATACAAAGAACTTCTCTTGCATTTCTAAACAGCTTGGACTATATGGCTCACCCTCTTGGTGTAGGGTGAGGACTATGTAAGGAGAACAAGATCTGAGATTTTGTGCTGTTCCATGAACAACTGTTTTTACTGTAATGAAATAACTGATAGACTTACTAGAGGATGCAAATCTTTGTAATTTAGTTCTATTTTAGATGAGGTTCTTGCCTAGTGATCCTCTAGCTAGCAGCCTTATCCTAGGATTTCAGTTTTTATTGTAAAATTTTTAAATACTGTATGTGACAACTTAGCTTCTCCTAGTTCTTTTGTTTACATAAAATGTGGTGTTTCTGAGGAAATGCGATATTGTCACTCCCCAGGCTTAGGGGAAAGGAAGGTCGCCTCAAACGTATCTAAAATAATACTATGAAACCAAGTATGCTGTTGCTGAGATTCTCAGATTACAGCTGAGTATGCTGTAATTCTTCAAAATAGAAAATGAACTGTTTCTTTATTACAGACCAAGTCCACAAACTGCATAGGCTTCCGTTTCCTGTTCTTTGCTGTTGCTATGCAAATTGTTTTACTGCTGGTTTTTGGCACTGAAGTATGAAGACTTGGCTCAAGCTCATCTAAACGAGCAAAGAATGTGCTTGATTCCCATTTGGTTGGATAGGAGGGTAGAATGTGTTTCTTTGACATCACTCTGCCTTGGTTTTGTCCAGTTTTGCTGTTTTGATTATAGCGAGCTGTGATTCAGATTCCTTCAGCAGAAATCTTAGTATCTGAGTTCTAAGTGTGAAAGGTGCAGGAGTTAATTTTGCTGCCAGTGTTTTATTCCTTGCATCTTTTGGGTTGTCCTCTGTTTTGAAATATTGTTTAATAACAGCAATAATAATGGTTTTGTTGTTGTTTTTAGCCACTTTAATTACCACGGAAATAAGCCTTCTTAAAGGTAGTTTTGAGGCTGCAACAGCAGGCTACAGGCAGACACTGGGTCGAAAACTTTAAGCTAGCACTTCAGAAAAGGTGCACTGTCGTAAGATCAAAAATAGTTCTTAGAGAACATATCCTGATATGCTGGGGTTGCACGTGAGGGTATCTGTCTTTGACTCCTCTGGAGTATCGGCAGAAATTCTGGGGATTAGCTGTTTCTACCGGTTGCTTCTGGAATCAGCAGCGGATTAGTAAGTAGCATTTACAATGTGTGCTAGGCAGGTGAGCTACTGCTGTTGCTCAGCGCACGTTGTTTAGGCTTATTCAGATGTGAGATATTTGTACTGAAGTTCTCCTCCATATTTTGAGGGGGAAGGAAACGGGAAAAGATCCTTCTTGTTTAACGTTTAATGGAAGATATTCTCATGCCCAGGTTGTTCATTTAGAGCATTTTTTAACACTTGGTCTTGTTGATTCTGTTTTTAGTGTTTATTTGTTTTTTTTCCCCTCCCCCTGCCTCTGTTTTGCTCTGTTTCTTTCTTTTTTTCTTTTTCTTGGTACTCTAGAACTACCTAACAGGCACGCTTCTACTTAAGTCATGCCTCCCCTTTCCTTCAGGTAGACCTATAAGAGTTGTATCTAGTTAGAATAAATCTAATGTTAGTTTTACAAGCACCAAATTCATCTTATGGATGAGGTGGGTGATCACTATTTTCTCAGTTTTTGCAGATGGTGGTCTTGATTATAAATAGTAGTACATCCGGCCTAAGTTTTCTTAAAACATCAGTTGAATGCCGGATTGACTATCTAGCATAATTTGCAGCTTGCAGGTTTTTAGCATTGCATAGTTGTTGTATCTGAATTTGATCAGAATTGTTGTATTTATTACCCAAACTTGAATTTTTTTTTTTTTAAATCTCTTAGCTTTGTAAAACAAAGTGTTAGAGAACAAACACAGAAATCTGGCAGCAGTGAAGGCGTTAAACTTTTTACTCTTTTTACTTACAGCGTTGATGTTAAAGAATGTAACTTGCTACTCAGTGCCCATGTTGAAAATGTTTGATTTGTGTAATGAAATAATTTAAAAGCTGGGGCATCTCACAGGAGATATTGCAGAGATCCATACCAGATTACTGAAAAAATTCCATCTTTTGAGAATATTCCTTTCCAATTTCTAAATACTGTGGAGGACATCTGTCATGGTGGTTCTACAGTTACGATGGTATAATGTTTTGAGACTTAATGCTGTCAGGGACAGCTAAAACATTTTTAGAACAACGTTGCCTGATGTCTGCTGAAAGATGCTTTTGATAGGGTGTATACCTTCCTTTTTTTTAGCTGCTGTTTTATGAGAGATGAAAAAGGGCTGTTTAGTTTATTAAACTATTGGTATTTGTTTACATTTTTGCCTTACAGTCCATCTCAGGAGCGAGGAAGAAGGGGATGCAATGAGAAGCAGTAATTCTTTTTTTTCGGAAAAGAATAAAATATTTGTTTAATACACAGTAGTGTTACTTCTGTATAAAACAGGAAATTCTTGATTATGTCCATGTTCTTTTTATTAGATGCTTCCTTTAAATACCAATATTCGACTTGCATACTCAAATGGAAAAGATGATGAGCAGAACTTCATTCAGAATCTCAGTTTGTTTCTGTGCACGTTCCTCAAGGAACATGGTCAACTTATAGAAAAGAGATTAAATCTAAGGGAAACATTAATGGAGGTAAGTGATTCAGTTTATCTAGTTTAAAAATATAACCAGTATGTTTTCATACTCATATCTCAAAGGATGTGTTTGCTAATACAATCTTTAGATCACTGCGCTTAATCGTGATTAGAGGAAGAAAAACTTTCCTTCCTGCACGTAACAAATCCTACGAGTACAAGAAAGCTTTAAAAATTGTTTCCTAGCATGTTTTAATGGCATTTTATTCTCAGTGATCCTATGCTCATAAAATGTCTGAAGACCATAGGTCTGTTTTCTCCTTATTCATCCGAGAGACACCATATACTCTTTTTCCATGGTTCTTTACGTATGGTATTTTGTTTTTACCCCTTGTGTAGAGAAGGTGTTGCTATGTGTATGAAGCAGCTCACTTCACAAAAATCAACCTTTATTCCACATCCAAACCTGGTTTCTAGGATACGGCACATACAGGAATTCTGTGCTTCTGTCCTGGTGTAGCTTCATGCCTGCCGTGCCACTTCCCAAAGTTTAACTGAAAGGTTTTAAATGAAATCCTCCAAGTCAGTGTTCTGTTCCTATGCGATACAGACAGTGTATGCCAGTAACGCTTAATGGCGGAGCTCTGCCAAATTTTTACTTACTATGCACCCTTTATTGTAGTATTACTGGTCTTGGAGGAGGACCTACAAGCCTTGATCTGTTATCTTGTAAGATTTTCAGTTTTCCTCTGTCTCTGCTTGTTCCCTTCTTTTCTTGGTGACCGCATCGTTCTTTTCAGAGAATGCGGAGCAACTTTACTGTCAAAATTAACAGGATCTATGGTAATGAAAGTAATGGAAATTCAGCTAGGAATGAAGGGATGAGAAGACTTCAGTTCTAGATAACTACTAAACATTCAAGTTACTATCCCGTATTGTAGTGGGACTGTATCACTATAAGACTAGGGTCTTTTCTGTTGTGTATGTGGTGGGTTGGGGGGGGGGGGGTTGGTTTGTTTCTTTTTAGCTGAATGAAGCTTTTGCTGAGGGTCAGCTGTTCTGTGGTGGCTTTTTGCTAGCGCTCTATTCCAGTTTAAACCTGGAGAGCAGGTTTCGTTCTGAGAGGGAAGCACATCTTGTAGATGGAGTAGTTCTAGTATAACAAACATCCATCTGAATTCTGTTCTGTGTTCCAGCTAGTAGTAGTATGTTTATTCTATAAAAGTGTGTATCATAAGTTGTTTGCAAATAGCAAGTTGTACCTCATTTAGAAGATGGACTAAGAGGAGTATCATTTCGTTTACTAAAAAAAAAAAAAAAAACAAAAAAACAATTGAAAAAAACAAAAAGAATCACTGATTCCCAAATAGTTCTCTAAATCAAAAGGATTAAGTTTTTTCCTAAATAACTGAATCAGGGGAGCACAGCTCAAGTTTCAGCTTGTGTTAGAGGCTGTGTCATGAAGACCTGTGTGAACAGCTGAAGTAGTTTTGTGTCCTATGCAACTACCTGTAAATTAGGGTGCAGTTTTTAGGTCTTGCCTCCTAGGTATTGTCGGGCATAACTCTGTTAAATTCTTCTTAAAGATGGACATCTACAAAACTCAGTTCTGAATGTCTTTGGGTCTTGTGTACAATGTTGAAATGTTTCACAAATGTCTTTAGCTGGTTTAAAAATGTTAAAAAAATTCACTTTTCTAACTTGCAGTGTAATAGGACTTTCGAAAGTAGTTGTACGGCTAACCTGTTCTTTCCTGTGCTATGGATGTAGCCAGTCTTCTGGAATTGCCCCACTGATTCATGGGAGCCATTTCCACTAATGTGAAGAAATTTGCATAAGTTATCGCAAGTGAAATTACAAAGAAAAATCTAATGTGTATACGGGACTAGTCCTAGGTTGTTTTGAATGCCTCTTTTTGACATTGTAGATGTGGATGTTGAATCAGCTCCTTACAGTCTAGTCTAAAATGCTTTGAATCACTGTGGTATCTGGCCTGTGAAAGTATACTTAGATTTCATTGTTTCCTTCTGTTTTGTTCCCTGGTGGGCCACTGGTTTGGTATTTTTCACCAGGGGATAGAAGAAATAAGTTAGGCTTAAAATGTTAGGCTAGGTAGTTATGATTCTCTAGTGGGTATCTTGGCCTTCACCTTTCCGTCTTGATGTTGGCTGTTTTGTCAGTAAAGAAGTTGAAAACGTTTTGGTAGATGTCTTTTGCTGAATGCAAGTGAGCAATGTGGTTTTGACATTTGTCTTCAGTTCTTCAGGATATAAGGATCCAAAACAAAGCAGCAGTAACAGTCTTGATAATACCAGTCACTGAAACTAGCTGTTGAGAGTTTTGGGAGGCTATAAAGCAAAATGCCTTGCAGTGCTCCAGAGGCTGTGATTTTTGAATATTTAAAAACAGGCTGATTTGGGTATTGCTTTTTTAGATGTCTTTAGCCTATTTTAGTTCTAAAAATTGGCACATACTTTCAAAACGATAGCAGTCGATACGGTGCTTTGTTTCTGAGTTTCTCCACTGGTCAGAGCTCTGACTTGTAAGTAATGTTACTGCAGTGTTAATGCATTGTGTTCCTACGTTTTATGCTAATCCACCGTTTCATCAGTATGTGGATAACAGAACTTGAAGCAATATTGTTTTGTTTTCAAAAATAATTAGTAATCAGTTGTGTAAATTGCACTTTTCTAGGCTCTTCATTATATGTTATTAGTATCAGAAGTTGAAGAAACTGAAATATTCAAGATTTGTCTTGAATACTGGAATCATTTAGCTGCTGAGCTGTACAGGGAAAGTCCGTTTTCAACATCTGCTTCTCCGTTGCTTTCGGGAAGTCAACACTTTGATGTTCCTCCAAGGAGACAGCTTTATTTGCCTGTACTATCCAAGGTAATCCATGCTCTAAAGTAAAGGTGTTGTAAAGACTTAGATTCTGTTCTTGACTTTAGACACTCCACTTCACGTGAGGGGAAATTTCAGAAAATTTGTCTTGCTTTGAGTAGTTCTTAGTTGATTCAACTTTAATCATTAAATGTACTGCACTTGCCAAAATTCTTTTTTTGATTAATACTTCTAGACTAGGTTGAAGATGGGGATGCTGGTGGATGGCATGAGTATTAAAACAGTCTGTATTGAACAATTTTTTTTAAACAGACTTACCGTTTTGAATTCCATGGTAGTACTGCAAGAGCTGATATCCGTTCTGTGACAAGGTTAAAAGTATAGGATTTGCTTAGTAGCCTTACTAAATCCTACTAATAATTTTCCTGTTACTTGGTTTGCACCTTGGTGGTGTTTGTATTTCTTTATGAAAATGTAGCTATTCTCTGGTTAGAGGAGGAGGCAATCCCAGTATTTCCAATTTTTTATGGTGAGGGGGGTTGATTTTTTTCTGCTCGGGGTGGGATTTCTCATCTGACTAAATTTGGCATAGTATTAAATTTTTTTAAATGAATCCAGTTCTATAAGAGATGGTTAAAACTGTTAAAGGCTGGTGTGTTACAGTTGGAAGGGGGAAAAAAAAGTCTATATGGGTAAAGTAGTCTTTAAAAGATTCTTAAAATACACACATTTTGAAGTTCTAGAAGGTATACTTAATCTTTTCCACCCTCCGCGTCCCCCAACTCTTTGATCGCTTGTTTGTGTAGAGATTGAAGTTAGCAAGCACTAGTCTTCAGGGCTTTTTAGTTATCGTGTCCCTTTACAGTTGTCCTCTCCACCTTGCTGTTGATAGACGTGAGCTAGTCTCCTGAAGTGCTGAAAACGTCTGGTGGATGATAGAATGTCTAGCCAGTGTGCTTTAGAAGCTGTGGAGCTGTGTGCCTATCTTCTTGTTTAGTTTTATTAAATTTAAACCTTTCTTTTTAAAATACAGGTCCGATTGTTAATGGTTAGCCGTATGGCTAAACCAGAAGAAGTGCTAGTTGTGGAAAATGATCAAGGAGAAGTAGTACGAGAATTCATGAAGGATACAGATTCCATAAACTTGTATAAGAATATGAGAGAAACATTGGGTAAGTTGCACTAGCAACTAGGTGTTCTTGTCCTGTGCAGTTGCACCAGCAGCATGTACGTTACAGAAGCTAGGCCTATAATCTGAATTACACGGGGGTAGAATGTGAGAGGTACCAGTGAGGAGTAGTACAAAAACTTGAAAGGGAGGCGTGGTTGGAGGAGTTTGGGTTTAAACATGTAGTGCTCTTGTATAACTTAGTTAAGTAGTTCTATGCTGCCTTGTGTTTGTTGCTGTCTTTTTCGCATTGCAAACCTTAGTGATACCAGTCTGCTGAAGTGCTTCAGTTTGGATGAAATCTTGGTTTTATCAGCCTACTCCCAAATAGTGCTTGGCAACTTAGAGATTTGAATCTGAAGATCAGATCAAATCTTTAGATCATTTAATTTTACTCTTGTGTGTGGAATAGCTTGAGGTGTAACTTAATTTATCCTCCCCCAAAAACCCAGCTTTCTTGCCATATGACCAAAAATTAATTCTATATACATATGTCGGAAACTTTTAAATTGGAAGGACTTCCTTGAAGAGTTTCATGTTCGTGACATGGTAATTACTTTTCACTCCTAGTCGGAAATATTCTTCTGTAGACTAAGCACTCACAAAATTCCAGCCTTAACTTGAACTTCAGAAAGGTTGTCCAAAGTTTTTGCTGAAGTGTTAAAATGACCTTACCTGAAAATCTGTTACGTAACATGTAGAAAAAATTAAAAGTTGCGAGTACACTAAAGAATACCAAAATCAGTATTTCTGTGCTACTTTAAAGTAGCGTGCATGTTTTATTTTTAGTGTAAGTTGGTGTTAGTATATGTATGCATTTGCATTACCTTTTGAAGTCTCATGTTCGGCTGTGACCGTTCTGTCAGTGAATCGATTGTCTCTTGTGTATTGTAGTGATAAATTCATTTCTTGCAGCTCGGGCTTGTAACTGAATATTTTGAGGCCTGACATGAATCCTTGGAGGACTGACATGTCTAAGCATTAGCCTCAGAACATCAAATCTTCAAGGGTTGTTTTTTTTTTTTTTTTATTAAATGCAAGTGCTGTAAGGGAACGTTGTGTTTAAGAGGTTTATGAATGAGGAGTTTAAAAAAAAAAAAAAAGTTCTGTGACGCAGGAAGTGAAAGCATTAAGTGATTGTGGGTTTCTTTTAAATTCTCATCACTGTACTGGTGGCATTGTAAGTGCAGCTAGCAGTGGACCTGTTCTAATATCTTTCTATGGGACTTAAAGGTTTGTTTTTTTTTAATACTAAAATTACTACTGCATGTTCTCAGCTGCAGTTGTAGTTCCAGGTACAGGATTGTTTATACAAAAATAAAGATGTAGTCGTAGTGTTTGATTTCTAGTGTTATGTTATTGTTTACAATATATTATTGTAACCGAAGATTCACCTTTAAATAAAAAACACAAGAGCGCAGTGGAAGTTATGATGGGTTTTACAGTGCCATAGAATGTTGAATCGGATCTTAAATTGCTTCCGACTCGCTGGGATTTAGAATTTTGTATTAGACTAATCTTATTAGGGACTGATGCAAATGTCTGCCTCAGTTGTGATACATGAATCTTCCCATCTAGCCTTGTTGAGGGAAGAACCTTCTCTGTCTTAATGGTGAGTCATTACAACCAGCAGACTTAATGACAGTGCAACAAAGAACAGAGGAAAATAATTGATTGACTTCTTACATGCAGTATAATTCCCCAGTAGCTAGCCATTCCTATATTTAACCTATAGATCATGATTATGTGCTCCTTTTGTTAATAGTGTAACTTAGTAACTTTACTGATCTGACTGGTACACAACATAAGTTGGTTCAGGCTTTTCATAAAGCTTGTGTGTAGGACTTGGCTAAAATCCTTTGGGACAGCTTTAACACAGATTCTCCATAAAATTTATTCTCTATCTTAAAAACAGTTCTCTTAAAACTGCGTTTAAAATTTTAGCTCATCCTGTCATAAGCTCAGGAAAAATGCACTGCGCTTATCTAACAGAACTTGAATATCGTTTTCTTGGAAGAACTTAACCTTGTCTATAGAGTTGTGATCCAGGTTGTTGCTTAAAGATGCGTATTTAATGTTAATTATCTTTCAGTTTATCTTACACACTTGGATTATGCGGATACAGAACGAATAATGACAGAAAAACTTCACAATCAAGTGAATGGAACAGAATGGTCGTGGAAAAATTTGAATACCCTATGTTGGGCTATAGGCTCAATCAGTGGAGCAATGCATGAAGAAGATGAAAAAAGATTTCTTGTTACAGTGATTAAGGTATCGTGATGCAAAACTAATAACTTTGTCACACTTCATAGTTTATGTTCAAGAAATCAGGTTTCAAAAATACTGCAATATGTTCTTATTAAGGGACCTGGTATGGCAAACAAGTTGTTGGAGATAATTTAAGGGGAAAGGTCATATCCTGGATTTAAGGCTGATAGATTCTTCCGTCATGAACAATGCACTAATCCAAATAGACTTTCCACTGTGAAAATTTCAGGAAGAAGTTAGCTTATGATCAAGTATTTTCTTCCTCTGGGGATGAGGAAGAGATGGGAAGGATAGCTAATGAAATAAAGGATGGTGGCAAAACGACCTGTGCTGTGTCTTGTTCTTGTACTCTTTTCATACATGTTATATTGATCAAAAATTCACTTTGGTAAATAAAAAGAAAAAGGCAAAGTAGCAGGGTGCTAGCTGGTTAGAAACATTTTCATTACAAGGGTAATTGACCTGATCTTAAACGTTCATGCAAATTAATATCAGAGGAGTTCATTCAGTTTACCACTACCACTATTTCAACATGAAGAACTGGATACCTACATTATAAACATACAATGCAGTTCTTCAAATAGTGAGGTTTAAGATATTGAACTTCATGTGGTCTAAAAAGATGGATGTGTTTACTGATGTTTAAAATTAAGTGTAAACAAGCAGTCCGAAGTAGGAGTTTTCATTCAAAGTCGATACTGGTGGTATTGCTTCTAATGTGATTCATTTGATGCGGAATCTCTCTCTCTCTCTCTCTATAGATACATATAGAGAGAGAGAGAGAGATAGCAACTAGTTGGTCAATACTTAACACTGAGGCTTGTTGAATTCTTCCTTAAAAAAATGTTTAGGTATATCTAAAATGCGGATTCCACAGCTGAAGACCCGACTTTCCTGATTTGTTGGAAGCCTACATAATTGCATCACCCCAGTTTTAACCCACCCTTTCATTGACTTTGAACTGGATATGGCAGCCACTTTAATTTAACTGATTTTGGTATTGTATAGTTGGTCTTGCAGTGCTTTTGATTGAACCAGATAAACTTGGGGAAGAAGCTAAAGATATGTTGTTTTTTAGGATCTCCTGGGACTCTGTGAACAAAAGCGAGGAAAAGATAATAAAGCCATTATTGCATCAAATATAATGTATATAGTAGGTCAGTACCCACGCTTTTTGAGAGCGCACTGGAAGTTTTTGAAGACTGTAGTCAACAAGCTGTTTGAGTTTATGCATGGTAATTATCTTTTCTTTACTTGTTTTCATTTTAAAAAAAAAACAAATGCTCATGCATGCTCAGACGCACGTATAGAAAAAATACAATGCAGTAACTGAGTTGATTTAATTTAGAAACCCATGATGGCGTCCAGGACATGGCTTGTGATACCTTCATAAAAATAGCACAAAAATGCCGCCGACATTTTGTTCAGGTTCAAGTGGGAGAGGTCATGCCGTTTATCGATGAAATTTTAAACAACATCAATACAATTATCTGTGATCTTCAGCCACAACAGGTATGCTTAATTCAGGGGTATGGGTAATATGTAGTAGTTCCTGAAGACCAATAAGAATACTCTGTAAGGGAATGTTACTGGCAATGGTTTAAGATCTGAATTGTATTCTTTATTTTTTGATAGTGTTATAGCATGATCAGGTTGCATTACCGAGATCTTAATTAGCATACCTCCAAGGAGAATTCAAGTGAGTTTAATTGGAATTCTGAATTCTGAAATACATTTTTACTACTAAGTAACTTAAGATACTGAATCTAATTTGTGGTTCTGATTTGGGATAGAGTATCGGACTGTAGTGGCATGCAGCTCTTGTATTCGCAAGGAAAAAAAGCAAAGGGCCTATCTCTGGAGGACTGCAGCTCAAAAAGTGAGAGTAGTGTGCACGCATGACATACGCTGATCAAATGTTATAATAAAGGTTTGGGCAGAGTGGCTCTGATATCTGGAAAAAGATACTTACAGGAGTGACGGTACCCAGTCCGCAGTATGAACGCCCCTCATAATACTCGATTTCAGTTGTGTATAGGTCTTAAGTCGGCCTAACGTTCTGTAAAAGAATTAAATGGGGCTGTACCCAAAGAAAAACTAAATGGCATGCATCTGAGCTTCTTCACTTTGGGAGATGGTGTTGTTTTGTAGGGGGCAAAATGAAGACTCTAGGGTAGGGTTGATTTGAAGGGAAGGGGGTCGAGTCTCGTTTTGTACATGATGGAAGTAAGGAAAGAACTGAAAGGCTTTATGAAGTTAAGTGAGAAAAAGGTATATAGACGATGAAACCCCATTTTCAGCCTTCACTATGTTTTGCTTTTAAAACGCTGAACTCTTTCCTTATTCCTTTTTAACCTACCTGTTTGACTTCTTGTTCCAATTAGGTGCATACATTCTATGAAGCAGTAGGATACATGATTGGGGCACAAACAGACCAGACTGTACAGGAGCATCTGATAGAAAAGTATATGTTGCTCCCTAATCAAGTATGGGACAGCATAATTCAACAGGCAACAAAAGTAAGCCCATAAATTTTAAGCGTATTCTGTGTTCAGATAAAACTGATTAAAGGTTTATTCCATCCCCATGTTCATTTTTCACGTGGCATAGCATGAGGTGTACGTACACAGGGGTAGACTTCATTGAATAATGATCAAATGATGATCAACATGATAGTAAAAATGTCGTTTTGAGAGAGGAGTTTTAAATGACAAAATAAATATTGGTTTTAATCGGTTTTGAAGGATTGTTTTACATTCCTTCAAGGAATATGCTTCTTCAGGGAGAAGGGAATTTATGAGAATGGCTACCTCAGAGGGGAGGAAAAAAAAAAAACATTTCTCCACAATTCCCCTTTACCTGGCTCACGGGTGGGGTTTCTTTCTAAATAACGCAAAATATGAAATACTAAAAATGCTGTTCACTTTCTTCTTTCTTTTCAATCGTTCTCTTAAAGTACATATTTATTCCTATTTTCATTTCTCCTTTTTTAGTCTCTTCAAAATAACCACACATTTGAATAAAGCATGGACAGTCTTGTAGTCCACAAGAGGTGGATCCCTTTGGACTTACCCAGTTATGATCCTGAAACTTAAACAAGCTTAAATTACTTTTCTGATTGAGTTCTTTCTTAAAACAAGAACAGACTGCCTTTCCTTTGGACTATGTCCCTCTCTTCACCTTCTTAATCACGCTCCTCGTGTTTTTTTAGTTTTTTGTGTGTTTTTTTTTCCTACCTTCCTCTTGCACTAAAATGATGTTTGTACTGCTCTTGCAAAAAGCTTTTACGGGAGAGCAAAATAAAGGCTATCCAAGATTTAATTGTGATTCTCAGTTTAAGGTAGTGGCAAGTGCCGTGAACTGAATCCCAGTGTTATGTAAGCTCTTTTGGATAGATTATTGAGCAAACTATGCAAGGGAAAGGGGGTGTTTGAAGTACCACTTGTTTTGTTAAAAGCTAAAGGCTTTCACTAAACAGAATGAACTCCTATTTTTCAACAGAATGTTGATATTTTAAAGGATCCTGAAACAGTTAAGCAGCTGGGTAGCATTCTGAAAACGAATGTAAGAGCATGTAAAGCAGTTGGCCACCCCTTTGTGATTCAGCTTGGAAGAATTTATTTAGATATGCTGAATGTGTACAAGTGCCTAAGTGAAAATATTTCTGCAGCTATCCAGGCTAATGGTAAGAATTCTCCTTGTTTTTCTTGAAATTGAGGACTAGTAGTGCGTGTTATCAGGTTTCAAAGCATGTTACAGAGGCAGGATAATTTTACTGTGTTCATTTTACTGTTTGGGCAAGTGGGGAATGACTGTGAAAGCGTTTGCATAGATTTTTCTTGCTAACCAGATGTTCTTCTATTCGAATAAAGAACTGCTCTGATTTTAGAGGGAAAACAACTATAAGCCAGAAAGTTTGGGAAAGATATACAAAACATAGCAGAGACTTAGAAAAAGTAATAACCCAACCTATTAAGAACAAAGTTCTGGTATATGTTCTCTTATCTTACTCTAATTTTAAATATGAGAAATACTTTTTTTGAATTTCTTCCGAAAGGTGTTAGTGGGGCTTTGGTGTATGGTACTGTGCTTCTAAATAGCTTTATTATAGAAATGTAACTGTAGTGAAGATCCCTGAAAATGACGACAAACTAGGCTTTGTTATCATTGTCAAGAAATTATCGCTTACCTATTGTAATTCTACTAGATAAATGGGGATATACTCTCTCAGTGGAATGTGCTGCTGTAGTAGTTCGTGACCCAATCAAATGCGTCAGTCATTGGATTATTCATCTATGTTATGACCAGTTTTCTTACCAGTGCAGATGATGTTTGGGAATAGGAATGTTAAATAAAACTTTGTGTAACTGAACAGCTGGTTGACCTTGAAGTAGCTTCCCAAATAGAATTCAGAATAAAACTGGCTGCAAAATGAGTACCTTTTGACTCCGGAGCTCTAATGGCCAGAACTTGTCCTTGTCAGAAACGATAAAAAGTTCAGGAAGCAGTTGCTAGGTCTGCAGTTCAGATGTGATACTAAATTGACAACCACGCTCTGATTGTGCTTGTCTCAGAGCGTGTTTTCACAACTAGTTTTAGCTTGTCTGAGATCTCTCTAATGCCAGGACGAGCAGTCCTGGCCTCTTCCTTGGCTGAACTGCTCTAGTGTTTCCCTTGTATGTGCTGTAGTGGTTGCGTGGCTATGCAGTTAATCAGATTTTCTTGATAAGACTGCACTGATTTGGGGGTAAGAAAAAAAACCTGAACTAAGGACAAGACTTCTAGTGGAAGACTTCTTTCTGTCTTAGATTAAATCGAGTCTTCTATAGAAAGCTATATAGGTTGCTCCCCCTCACCCCATTGCTTAATGCGAACGAGATGTAAGCTTAGTCTAAGTGGTGAAGTGATTTCTTTACTCGCAAAGTAAGTTGTAGCTTTGTTTTTGAAGCTTTTTTTCAGTAAGTACTGTAGGCAGTAGTTCTGTAATGCTAAATGGCTAGAATGGAGATAAGTTTTGCCAGCACAATATGTCTTTAATGTTGTTTGGTTTTTGGATATTTAAAAAGCATTCTCAGTCTTATTATACCAATTTAAGTTAACTTTTTGGTACTAAATACAAATTATATTAATGGACCGTCGCCTTACCTGGATTAACTGAAGCTTTAAAACTTAACAGGTGAGATGGTAACAAAGCAGCCATTGATTAGAAGTATGAGGACTGTAAAAAGGGAAACCTTAAAACTAATTTCTGGCTGGGTGAGCAGGTCCAATGATCCGCAGATGGTAAGTAAACGTATCTAATATAAATGATTCGTTAGTGAGGCAGAATTTGGAGAAGTCTGTTCTTTGTTCTTCTGTTGACTAAATCAGATGGTCACAGGAACTTGTTTCAGGAGGTCCATAAAGTATAATGGAAGAAGTGTGATTATAGTGAGGTAAGTCAGAGCTACGTTTGAGATGGTTTGGTTTAGTTTTAGCTGAGAGTATTCTTAAAGGAAGCAAGGGAGCTTAATAAACTCTGCTGAAGCCACTGCTGGGTGGTTTTGGGAACGAGGGGGTAGTTTATGGATGTGTTTGATGTATTTCAACTTCCTTAGGAAAAATACTTCCTGTGACTAGACAGTTAACTTTGCTATACACTGTTTGCTAGAGACTTTATTAAAATAACTGTGTTACTATAAACATGGCTTGCTCTTTTAATTAGGTAGCTGAAAACTTCGTTCCTCCCTTGTTGGATGCAGTTCTCATTGACTACCAGAGAAATGTTCCAGCTGCTAGAGAACCTGAAGTACTTAGTACTATGGCTATCATTGTGAACAAGCTGGGTGGACACATTACTGCTGAAATACCTCAGATATTTGATGCTGTTTTTGAATGCACGTTAAATATGATTAATAAGGTATTTATATTTAAACTTTGGATAAAGCATCTCCCTACTCACTCAAGACACCTTCCCTCCCCCCCTCCCCCCCCCAGAAAAAAAAAATCAGTTTTTCTTTTATATTGAGAGTACTTGTCTTGGCTGTTGGCACATTACTTAAGTGAAAGATGCCCTTCTGTCCCAATGGAGGGAGGCAATATGTAGTTAACACAGATTTACTACAGAAAACTTTTTTTGTTTATAGAAATGAAGATTCATGATTTCTTTCAGTGAATATCATCTCCATATGTAGTGTCTTGTAGATCACTTCTCCACCTTTCTGCAGTCACAGAGCATTTGTGGCACATGCAGAAATTTCTCCTCAAATATTTGTTTTGAAGTCTGGCTGTCTAGTTGGATGTCTTCATTTGGTAGCCTTACAGATTTATTGGTTTTAGTTCTCAAATTAAGTCATTAATCATTTTTTGTGGTGGGAACTTGGAACGGCATGCCTCTGGAAGCAAAATTGTGCTTAGTCCCACTTCAGTGTCAGACTAACGGCTAAAATGTCAAATGTCTAAATATAAGTAATTAGCAGTCCCTTTCCTTGAGTGTTTCCACACTTAAAATACCATAGACTGCATACATACAATCTGTAGTATGCATTTGCATAATACTCAGGAAGTACCTGCTAAATTAGTGCCACTTTGCAATAATGTGTAGCTAGAAATTGTTCCTCTGTTAAAAGTAACATAGGTTCTTGGGCGCGTTGAGACCATCTGTCTGCCTCTTTATCTGTGGAATGAGAAGTGGATAAGGTTTTGTACTAACAAAATGTGGCTCAGCCAGTTGATGTTTAATTCTCTAGAAGAAGTTCTTATCAAGCTTCGGGGAAAATTTGGGGAAAAGCTTAGAGAACTATGTTCTTTGCTTTTTGTTTAAGGTCACTTAAATCTGGGGTCTAAATGCTGTTCGTGCCACTTAACTAAACCGCTCCTTCTCAAAGGAGATCTGAGTGATGTTTCAGCTGTTCAGGAAACTTGACTTTTTCCCTCCTCTTTCTTCCCCTTCTAGGACTTTGAAGAGTATCCTGAACACAGAACAAACTTCTTCTTACTACTCCAGGCTGTAAATTCTCATTGCTTCCCGGCATTCCTGGCCATTCCACCTGCGCAGTTCAAACTAGTTCTGGATTCTATTATTTGGGCTTTCAAACATACAATGAGAAATGTTGCAGATACAGGTAAATGGGAGTTTTCAGTGTTACCAAATATGCAGGCTTCACTTATCTAGCAGTATCAATTATATTTTTGATAGTTTACTGCTGCTTTCTTGCATCTCTCTCTTTTCAAACTTAATTTTGTGATTGGAATTCTCATTCTGTATTGTATTAGCATAAGAATAATATTCTCCAGTCCTAGCTTCAAGTTGCCAACCAGGTGTATATTACTGTGCTAAAATACGTGGGTAGTGTTTCACTCTTGCAGCTGCAAGAGCACTTGGTTTCTGCTTGTTTTCTCTTCTATGTGAGTGTTTGTTTTCTGAAACTGCTGAACTGATGCAACAGCTCATTGTTCCTAAAGCCGCTGTTGCAGCTCTGCTTTTGTTGGGCTGCCCGTGGTGTGTTTCTTCTTACTTCTTGCTTCAGTAAGACAGATCTCAGTAACTAGTGAGAAATCCAGCAGAACGATGAATGCTTGGGGGCTGAACTGACAGTCTCATGGGAGCTGGCCTTGGTTTAAGAGGAGGGGGGAACGGACTGTAAAGAGGGGGATTGTGCTTCCTTTGGACAACGGCAAGTTGTTAAATTCAGTGGGAGGCTGAATTGAACAGTTGAGTGTATCGCTTCCTTCAGCAGACTTGAGTAATTAAAGAGTCCTCCAGAATCTGAGTTTTAAAGGGCAGCTAGGAGAGGCTGTGTACATGTCTTATTCTGAAAACGTTGTAGCTCTTGGGCTTCTCTCATCATCTTGACTATTGATTAAAAAGATCTTTGTGAAGCTGCCTGATTTTAAAAGCACTGACAGATGTTGCTATTTTAAGAAAGTTTTTTAAAGTGTTTGGAAAGGATGGGGATAGAGATAAACAATTTTATTTCAGTTAGTAATTATTTTCATTTAATTCTAAAAACTGACATTTTTTTCTTTAAAATGAGTGAATACATTTTTGGTAGAGGGTTTCTCACTTTCATGAATAGCAGTGAAGTGATTTGTTTTTCTGATGTTCTGACATCAACTAACGAAAACCAAATCTACACTCCTTGTGAGCGTGTGTCTAGCCCTCTAGTGGCTACTTGAGGAAATGCCTGGGAAAAGCATGAAGTCTGTAATGTTCTATTTTCAGTGCCCCTCAATTTCTTGGGATATTTGTATCGCTTTGGAAAAGGCAAAAAGATGCTTAGAGGTTTTAATATTCTTTTGTTGGTAAATTTTGTTTTTATGCGTATTTTTTCAGGGCTTCAGATACTTTATACTCTGTTACAAAATGTTGCGCAAGAAGAGGCTGCTGCCCAGAGTTTTTATCAGACATATTTTTGTGATATTCTTCAGCACATTTTCTCAGTTGTAACCGACACCTCACATACTGCTGGTAAGAATGTATATATGTGAGCCAGTTGATGAAAACATTCTGTTCAGACTTCAAAATAATGTTGTACATCGTGTTCTAAATAATAACTGCATATGTGTAACTTTGGTCTGTTCAGGTTTGACAATGCATGCATCAATCCTTGCATACATGTTCAACTTAGTAGAAGAGGGGAAAATAAGTACTCCATTAAACCCTGGGAATCCAGTGAACAACCAAATGTTTATTCAGGAGTATGTTGCTAATCTTCTCAAATCTGCTTTTCCTCATCTGCAAGAGTAAGTTTGCTGTCGTTCCTTAATGCTTTTAAGTGGGCTTATGTTTGTTGAAATACTAACTGATGGGTTTACTTTTAGCGCCCAGGTTAAGCTGTTTGTAACAGGACTCTTCAGTTTAAACCAGGATATTCCTGCTTTCAAAGAACACCTAAGGGATTTCCTGGTACAAATTAAGGTATGTTTACCATGCTTTTCCAAGAAATGAAAAATAATTATTGAGCATAACAGTCATTGTTGGAAAGTAATTGGACAGTTTTCTGAATAGGAGATACGGGTCTATTTACTGCTGTTTAAAATTGTAGTAAAAGCTTACTTTCTCAAATAGCTTGAGAAGGTCTGCGGATGAGAGATCATTTAATCTATTTTAGCATGATTTAATTATGAATTTAATTATATTATATGAACCAGTTGATTTTTAAACAGTGGTCTTATTTCAGTTCTGCTTGAGATGTGGGCATGCTTTGAAACTTCACAGAATGTTTTTTTCATTTTTCCAAAGCAGCTAGAATGAAAGATGATTGTGGAAAAGTGCTCCTTGAAATAGTGTTAAAAATGTAGTTGTCAGGTATTTTTCAAGTTTTAATGGTACTGCTTGAAATGATAGTATGGCCCAAAAGCGGGTTACTAGAGCATCCCATTCTGTAATACATGGAATGCAAAATACAGAAGATTTTCACCTTTATATTCATCTCTTTAAGAAGAGAAAACAAGCATACAGTCTGACAAGAATTCTGGAAGCTTACTGTTCTGTTCTAAAGCATTTGACAATGAACTAACAACTTTGTGAACTACACAGGAATTTGCAGGTGAAGACACATCAGACTTATTCTTGGAGGAAAGAGAAACAGCCCTTCGGCAGGCTCAAGAGGAGAAACACAAACTTCAGATGTCTGTCCCTGGCATCCTTAATCCACATGAAATTCCTGAGGAGATGTGCGATTAAAAAAATAATAAAACAAGTTATGCAGTTTTCTTTCTGTACAGCTACTTTGTTGTGATAGAAGAAAACAGCACTTGGATATTTGTTGACCAAAATGATGCCAATTTGTAAATTAAAATGTCACCTAGTGGCCCTTTTTCTTATGTGTTTTTTGTATAAGAAATTTTCTGTGAAATATCCTTCCATTGTTTAAGCTTTTGTTTGGTCACCTTTATTTAGATTTGCATGAAGTTGAAAATTAAGGCATTTTCAAAGTACTACTTCATGCCCATTTTGTGGCTACGGGGAAAAGAGGCGAAACATAACTTGTAAAAGACTATATTGCAAAATTATACGATTTCCTGTAAGAGTATCAATTTTTAATTTGGGATCATTTTCTTTCTAGCCTGCCCTGCAGCCTAGGAGAAAAGGTAATGAGTAAAGCGAATTAAATTGTTAAGCAGAGGATTATAGTGCTGCGTTTTTCTGAACAGTTAGCAGCTTTTTGGACTGAGTGGTAAGGCTAGGCTACATGTATTTGCAAGTTGTATGGCAAGTTTGCAGCAAGATCATGTGCATATCATCCCATTGTAAAGCAACTTCTAAAGAGTATGGGAACACAGTACAGTTAGTTATTTTTACACAGTTCTTTTGTTTTTGTGTGTGTGCTGTCGCTTTGTCGACAACAGCTTTTTGTTTTCCTCAATGAGGAGTGTTGCTCATTTGTGAGCCTTCATTAACTCGAAGTGAAATGGTTAAAATATTTATCCTGTTAGAATAGGCTGCATCTTTTTAACAACTCATAAAATAATAAAAAAAAAAAAAACTCTGGCTTTTGAGATGACTTATACTAATTTACATTGTTTACCATGCTGTAGTGCTTAAAGAACACTACTTAAAAGCAAAATAAACTTGGTTTACATTTATTTTTCTTTGGCTTATTCTTTTATTGGATAAAAATGCTGTGATCATATTGAAGACTTCTATCCTGAAAATGTAGGAAAAGTCCTTTGACCTAGGTAATGGCTGCTTCTGGCTTGCCTAATCTCAAGGACTTTGGCTATGCTTGAATTAAGTTATAACGTGAAATTAAGTTGGGTTCCATTTGGAAGTACAGTAGCTGTTCTGACTTACCTCCATGAGTAGATATTCCACAACAGATTATGATGCCAGGAATAAGGTACTGTTGCTCTATATATGGACACTTTGACATGAATTGCAAAGAGGTATTGCACTGTATCTTGACTGAACAAGTGATACTAATACATATAAATAACATAAGTAGACAAGATCTACAGTTATTTTTCTACCTAAAATTTTGTATTTAAATCATTTCCAGAGACTTAAGTACTGATACCAAAAGCAAACCATGTGAACACTAAGATTGTGTACAGTCTTGGCTTCCCCATTTTTGTAATGTTTCTCCTCTGTCTTCTAGCAGCTGATGTTTTTTATTTTCCAGTTTCCCTTTATTTGGTCTCTAATCCTAGGACTACTATTATGATGCAAAGTATAGCCGTTCATGCAGAGCTGTGAAACAGATAAGGTTAGGCAGTTGGTGGTGTTATTATGTAAGTTTGGATACTGTAGTTAACTTTCTGCTGTACGTTACTTTCGAAATAGAAGTGCATGAGTTAGCGCTGTTCATGTAGAACCTAGCTGTGATTAGAATGTTTCCAGAGTCTTAAGTATTTGCCCCATTCTGCTTCTGAACATCTGGGTGGTTTTGATTTAGCTGGCCCTAAAAAAGCAAAGCCATTCCTGTGTGCGTATCATCTGGCAACCCAAATAGCGTGAGCTGGCAACACTGGTCTTTGGAAGGAGACAAGTTGTCCTCAAACCCCTTATGACTAGGACTTAACAGTACAGCCTACTAAAATTATGTGAGGAATTAATTATTCTGACGGTTAAAAAAAGCCATTTCTTTCCCTTATTACCATAATGTGCTTTAAGCTTTCATGTCTTCCTGTCCTGTGAAGTGTAGCTTTCTGTTATGTTCTGCTAATGCAGTATCACCTGTAATAAGCAGTTTGAAGTAAAAAATGTGAAATATTGTTGAAAAGGACACATTTGGAATGGGCATATTTATTGGCTTGTGTACAGGTTAAAAGTGCTAGCATTAGAGCTACAGACGAGCAAAAGCTTATTGCAGCTGTGCAGACTGCCATCAATCCACTAAGAAAATACATTTTATTAAAAGTGGAAATACCACTGGTGGCATGGCTCAAGGATGATTATATTCCATGCGTAGCAGAAATAAACACTGATTCAGTTCTGACATGAAGTGGCATTAACATTGCATTGAAAATAGTTTTGAAAGAAAAAGGCACATCTGCCTTTATGCATGTTACTTTTCTCCACATTTAAGATTGAAACAAGCCTGTGAGGCTCATGGTCTGGTATTTACTGGAAAATTAAATCCAAATTAAATTCTCAAACAGCTTATTATTTGAAATATATTTTTGAAATAGGTAATTCAGAGAAGAGTTGTTTTATTGTTTTGATACATTTTTCAGATTATCTAATAAAATGTGATCTTAGTTTTCGCTTCCCTCTTAAATCTCAACTTCACTGTGGTCTTAACTTGTTATCTTAAGAATTGGTGCCTTTCACTGAGCTCTGCAGGTGCTTATGCAGGGTTCTGGATACCATTAAAGATTTGACTTGTGCGTGTGCATATTTCTAGTGCAGTTATCCCAAATGTGGAAGAGTAATTAAAATGTACATCTAAAACAGGACTGGTTCTAATGCACACTCTGTAAATAAGAATAAATGGATAAAAAGCATGAACCATCATATAAACATACGTAACTTGTAATTCTATGTGAACCAATGTTTACTCTGTGCATATTTCTTTACAGATTTTTCAAAAATATGTACTCCAGATACGTTCAAACACAAATATTACAGGGTGTTTTCTGTGTTTACATGAATTGATTGCCTGTTAGCTGATGAAAACATCCCCAAATACTTGTTTCAGGCTACTATGATGTGTTTGCTACTGTAACTGAAGCAGATTATTTTCCAAAGCATTTTAGGTTAGCGTTTTTTTTTTTTTTTAAACTTGAATAATTGGTGTGTGTTAATCTGATTGGTTAAGTGACCTATTTTCCAATAAAGCTAATATTTATGCAAAAAGCTTTAGAAACGCTCATCTCTCAAGGAAGCTTGAAGAGTTATTTCCAGTAGTTTTCAGCTCTGGAAAGGCAGTTAGGGCTTCAGCTGTGGGTTTCTTTATGAAAGATCAGGAGCGCGTTGCAAATAATACAGCATTAAAATGCAGCATGCCTAACAAAAGTGAGAAACTTGCGTTTATAAAGAAAATGTTGTATTGCGACTCAGCCAGTTTATCCCTTTGGATAAGCAATTGTTGATCCAAGACTTTATTGATCCAAGGCTACTATTTGTATTTGCTGAAAGATGTGTTTAGATTTCCTTTCCCTTCCCCCCCCACTTCACTTGGTTAGTCTCCAAATGTAGTAGAGCAAAATGGAAGTGCTGAAGATTGTTTTCAAAAAGTTTGTCCAAAATAAGCAAAACACCACATCTTTTCCTTATCTTGCCCTTCATGAATACAATTCTGCACTTGTTGGGGCCTTTTTTTTTCTTTTCTTTTTCTCTCCAGACTTCCAGATATTCTTTCTTCCTTGTCTAAGGCTTATTATGGCCAGTGACATTTCCTCCGGTTGAGAGATTCATTTTCAAGAAACTCTGGGGCAGATAGGTTTCCTTAAGCATTTCACATTGTATGTTCACGTGCTAAGACCTACAATGGGTCACAAGTAAACTTGGCGTTTCCTGGGAAAATACTTGCAGTAGCTAATTGATAAATGTTTGACAGACATTGGAATGTTGTCAGAGCCTTTCACTCCTTCAAATTATATTTTGACCTGGGGCTGGATGGGGGAAAATGACCACTTTTAATATTACTCACGTAATAATGGAACAGAGATGAATAACAATGCAGTCCTGGGAACTCTGTATTTAGCTAAGCCTGGGACTGTGTAGTTTTCAGCTTGTTTCTGCCATTCCCCGACTCTGCCAATTCAGTAACACAGGTCAGACTACCTGATGGAGCTATTGGCATACTGAAACAGTTAAATTGGCTGGGTTTATTGAGTACCTGCAGCTTTATATTTTACAGGTTCCTCTCCTCCCCTCTTTGTCATCCTCCTTAAGACAACTCTGTCAAATTAGAACTTGGAAATTATTGCTGATACATACACAATTGCCCTGTACTTTGCCATAGGTCTTTGTGCATATATTTACCTGTGAGTGCTAGCTTGTGTGACAAGTGGGAACAAAAAAATGGAGCATTTAGAAGAGATGGGGGTGGCAGAAGGATGTTTTGGAAGTGAAAAGCATGGATGAGAATAACACATGGAAAGAGAAAATGAAAATGAGCAGGGGTGAATAAAAGGGAAACAGTTTAAATGTAAGCCATGGGCATTTTTTTTCTAGGTAATACCCTGGACAGACTTTTCTGATAACCCCATTAACACGTTATATGTGAAAGGGTCCTTATTTTCATCATGAACATCTTTTAAGTCTTATTTAAAAAAAAAAAAAATCAAACCACGTTCTTTCAGTTTGTGTGCAGATTTGTCAAACCGTCATAGTCAGGAGTTTTGATAGCTTGTCTTCGGTTGTCTTTCACAAATCTGGTAATTTCTGCAAACAGTATTGGGAGGAACTGGCTAATTTAGGTTGAAGGACTGAAGGGGGGGGGAAAAAGTTAGGATTGTTTTCTCCCAAATAGAACTACATAATAAAATGTGTGTGAACGTGTGCTGTGAAGAACTAACTGCGGCCCACTTACTAAAAGTTGCTCACTTTAACGTGCGTGTTGGCACCAGCCAGTAATCGTATGTTTTTCTCCTGGGCATTTCTCTTCAGCTAGCCCTAGCTTGAGCATTTTTGCATCAACCCTCAAAAATTCTCAAATCTTTCAAATTAGCTTGTGAGCTCCTAGAATCATACTGAGACCTAGGTGTAATTATCAGAGAATCTCACCAAAAAGGAGTGGTAGACTAGTACCACTGAATTTCAAGCTAGTACAGCCAAATCTCCGCCAGAGCTATATACGAATAGAAGTATTCAAACAAACAAGGAGAGCTCAGCTAAACTACTAAGCAAGGCTGCTACTGTATACGCAGGCAGTATTGAAACCTGATTGAAATATGATACAGTATTGAAACCACTCTTGAGTTGGAGGTTGGTCTGTTTACCTGGCTGTATGGTGTGACTCACCACACTCAGTAGCTGGTAATAATATTTATTAGAACGCAGATTCATTTCCTACTGAAATGCTGAGCAGGCACTCAGCTATTTTTGTAGCAGACTGTAACAGAGCATGGTGAGGATCACTATTGTTATATGATGAGTTTTTGGCCTAATTTACATCATCAGAAATTTTGATTTGAATTCTTTAATATTCAGGGGGAGTCAAACTACCTGAATTCCGGGCTTCACAGGGAGCTGTGATATTGAAGTCTAGTTAGGCATTAAACTTATTTAAAAAAAAAAAAAAAAAGTTAAAAATGCTGATTACTAGAGTAATGAGAATAATAAGAAACTTTAATTATGAAATTCAGGTGGTAGAATTTTAAAGTGTGTGTAAAATTTAAATTGATTCTACTATGCTTCAGCTGACTTTAACTGCTAACTTCACAGGTAGAGATTTATTTCCTTTAGTGAAATGAAGGATTTCCTGGGCAATGGATTTCAACCTTTCCAGCATCGTTTCTGACTAGAGGTCACAGATATAACTGAATTGGCTAGAATTCTCTGTTTTGAAGTTATCATCTGTATACCAGAAATGGCTAAATTAAAGACAAATACTTGTTTTTCAGCTGTCACTGCTTCCATCTGCTGTTAACATCTGCTGAAATCACTAGTTTACTTTTTGTCGTTAACTGCGGCAGCAACCCGTGCAACTGTCACTGCTACAGGAACGGTAACCTACAGCAGAGCAAACAGAAGATACTTCAGTCATCAGAGATAAAGCTCTGGCTGAAGCAGTCAACATGACAAACATCAAAAATGCATCAGATAAGTGTTCCATATTCCACATTCACTGTTCCATATATGTATTCAGATACAAAATAAGGTTTAGATGTACAAACGATGAGGCAGGGTAGAAAACATACCTACTTGAATTTTCAAGGTGTGGCTTCGTAAGGAATTTAACTTTTTTCAGAGCAATAGCTCTGAATTGGGTACCCCTGCTTTCCCTACCACCATCTGCAACTGCCTCTCCCCTTCTATCAGTTCTGGGCTTGACTGACTCCTCCAGGACCTAGACAGCTGACAAATAACCAGGGTTTTCCCCGCTCCCTTAATTACAAGTATTTTTTCCTGTAAATCTGTTCATTGCAGGAGTGCCAGTACAAGGGAAGGGAGGGTTCAGTCAAGGGAAGAAATGCAGGAGCAATGACTTGGATAGACCTAAACTGCTGCAGACCCTCAAGCTGAGAAACAGAACTACGCTCTCCCTCGTTCTTGCTGTCACTAGGCGGAGTTTGTTCTTTCGTTAGGATAGATACCTGTCTGATTCAGGATACAGGAGAGGCAGCAGTGTCCCAGAAGAGGAACAGTGGCAATGACCAGCCTTACCTTTTCAACCCCTAGTCTAGCTCAGTTTTGTGAACGGTTCTTAACTCCACCTTTAGCCTACAGAGAGCCAGGACTACAGTATTAGTTTGGTGTTGTGAATCAGTGGGACACCATTCATTTTGCAGACTATATAGCTTCTCAGACTCTTAATCCAGTCCTAAATTTGGGTTTAGACTTAATTATATTTGCTCAGAGTTTGCATTTATCTTCAGTTACTTCTTTAGAAGAACTGTGCTGGCAGTTCATTAGAGCAAGTGCTTTCAGACTGAGAACAGCACCACAATCAAGGGAAGGAGAGAGGAAGGACCTCCTTGGGATCAGACAACCTTGCAGTGATGGTATATATGAGGAGGGAATACAAGATCGAGAGAAAAAAGCAATGGAGGGAATAGCTGAAGGCTGAGGATCATTACAACCAGCACTGTAGGCCAGCAGTATTTATATATGCTGTTAAAAGAATTTGGCTGGCAGTATTCCAGTTAGCACAAAAATAGGAGGGAATCAAGGTCACCCATATTCTTCTGTAGTGCTCATTGAACTTGGCATGTGATATCATGCTTGAAATGTCCTCTTCCTTGTGCTGACTCTGATGTTTATGTGGCTGCGCAATCAGTTAGATCACAGAGCTGATTTGTCTGAAAAACAATCATTTAAGATGTTGTAGTAGTTAATTTTAGATCTCTGATCAAATCAACTGCAAGGTCCGTATAAGGAAGGCAGAGGGGAAAGAAAATTGCAAATTCAGATCAGATTATGCAGATTGTAGAGCTACAGTTTTTAGTGAAAAAATGTCTGTTTTGGCAGATGAAGGCAACTCACTATTCATTCATTAAGTCACTCGCTAAGCCACTGATTCTGTGCTAGTGGGAATACCTCTGCAAGATGACATTAAAGTTTTAAGAAACTGAATAAGCATGACTTCTTGGAGACAGAGTTTTTATACTATTGTAGTATAAGAAAGTTAAGATGCAGTCTAAGTTTCTCTTGGTACAGCTCTAGCTTCCACCTTCAGTTTTGATAACTAAAGGGTAGTTCACTTTGATAAGTAAAAGGGTTTTTAAGAAGTAAAGGGTATTCCATCAAACAAAGACTGATATTCAGAAAACTGATTGTGGCATATTGCAAATACACCTCAATAATAATACACTCTTTGTGAAATCCAAGAAGAAAATGACATACAAAAGAAAGAGAACTGAAATAATCTCATAGACCTTAGGAAGGTAAGACAGCACAGTATCGAATGAAAAATTATACTTTACATATATGACATAAAAGCATCTGATCTACCTTTGAAAGACCTCAGGCTTTGAAAATGGTACTTTAAAAAAGAAACGTGGCTGGAACCTTAATTCAAGCACAGGCATACCACGACAGCTGTAATACTCAGGACTGCTCTTTTATTCTTCCGTTATGCAAGTCTTCAGGCTACCCTGAGGAAACCACACAATCAAAAGAGGCTTTTAATAACCAGACCACCACACCTATTCCTATCATTAGACAATACATTGTTTAGAAAAGACTGTCAGGAATTTAAATAACTTCAAGTTATACATAACAAGGAAGATCAGTGAAAACTTTCAAAGAGCAATTGATCTCTGGAAAACGAAGCCTAAAAATAGCACTGAACGTTTTCAGGAAAATAATCTAAAAAAAAGTTAACTTGTAAACAGGAACGCGCAAGCTTGCAAGAAAGCATGCCGTTTATGTGACTTCTCATCTTTTATCGATTGCCATTTTAAAGCTGTTAGCACAAAGTATAGAAAACATTCACTGAAGTTACAGATAAGGAAAAGTTGTGAAATGTGTTGTTAAACAGCAGACTATTGTTTCTAGAGCCAATGGAAATAAGGCAATAACTACTGAAGCACCAGACTGAAAAAACAATCTGGAAACTTTGTTAGAATAGGAAACAAGCTTTCCTTGCTAAATGTATTTTGGTGTTAAGAGAATAGGGTGCCTGGTGCACCTTTGGCTAAAGCCAAAGATGGAGAAAAAGTCATGATCTCTGAGACATTCCTTGAGGTGGCTCAGTATTGTAGAATTTTGATGCTAACGTTGCACTATGATAAAGATAAATCAGATCTCCGACACTTCAGAAGGAATAGTTTCTCCCTCAAAGTTCTCCCTAATTGCCAGTGCTCCAAATTTGAAAGGGCATTGCTTTCTGCACATGAATAAGCGGCAATGTGGTCCCACTATTAACAACTAGTCTTTGGGTCTTGAAATTTGGTATTTTTTTCTTTTTTTCTATTTGTTTAAGAAGCTTGGAGGTCCTTGGAATGAGCAGTTGTGAGATGGCAGACTGGGTCTCTTGTTCAGCAATGAGGCCACCTGAATAAGCAGTGCTGGCTGCAGAAGTCATCTGGAGGACCTGATCCTCTCCCTATAGGAAGTGGGCTATTGGACTAAGTGTCCAAGGTATTGCCTTAATCCCAAAATTTAGAGCTAATATTACTGTAATTTGACAAGGTAAATCGTTGTCATGCATGCACTGGCCTCATTTTTCTCAAGAAAAACATTCTGGCATGCTCACAGAATTTAGCTTCTTAACCAGTCCAAGCAACTCACTAATCAAACTTTGCTCTATACTAAATATATGCTCTTGAGCACTAAGCATTACTCATTTTAAGCAATTTTAAGTTAGACAAAAGGAAAAAGACAACTCTTCCTATAGAACAGGCTTACTTAATAAATATGTCCCTTAATCACCAGTTGTTTGACCTCAGTTACAGGAAAACTCCAATGGCTATAAACGTGTAGATCTGTCAGTAGACACACAGATATGGTTCTCTGGGTTAAAGGCTAGCCACTCAACTGCCTGTAAGGAGAGAAAAGTTGAATTCAGCGTGTTATTTGGGAAATATGACTTAATTCTTTAGCTCTGTTTTTCTGTGTCTCTTTTTCTGCATGTAATGTCAATTTCTTATCTAACAACAGCTTTTTAAAGAAATTTGACTATAAAAGAAAAAGCCCGCAGATTTGCACACACCTCATGATATGAACTCTCCGTAGCTTTAATATTTCAGCATTCTCAGTTAATTTCAGAGATAGAGGAAGCTTAAAAATCAACACTGCTATTCTGAGACCATACATATACAACTGTCACAGAATCACTTAGAAATGTTAATCTCCGCATTCTGTCACTAGCAGGCCCATCATCAGTCAGTTATATGTTGTCAAGACAGTTTAAGATAGAAAGATTACGTGGTGTCATATGTACGTTTACAAGCTTTCTGTTATGTAATATTCTTGGTAAAAAATTGGATTAAAACAATGATAAGGTTGAATTCGCTTATGAACTCGGGCATAGGGTAACAGAGACACTTCAAGTATTTCCAAAGTACACACTGTAAACTTATACAGTTCAAAGCACCCCCCTCAAAAAACAAATAAAATGAAGAGCTGTATGGGTGTGTGTATACGTATACATAGACATACAAATTGGTCACCAAGAAAATAAAAAACATCAGTGATTTAAGGCATTATCTCCCCCCCACCACACAACACACACTTCATTATTGCCCCTCTGCCAGAACTTAGTATACTAACAAAATGAGGATACTAAGCACAGGTTCTCAGTTTATTTGGAGGCAGTAGGAGCCTGCAAAGGAGCCATGCAGACAGATGGGAGCGCTACAGTCAGCAGGAGTTGCCAGAACTTGACACTCCACAATAAAACGTGAAGTAGTGCAGTTAAGGGCACAGAACTTCCCCATCTCCTGTAGTTATACCATGCGAAACCATATTGTTATAGTATTTTAGAGTGTTTTTGTCAAAGCAGTAAGGGCACATTGGTTTCTTTCTTAGGACACCATTGTTGGGTACCATTAAGACTACCAGATTTTTTACAATAGGTGTTTACCCTTTAAAAATCCCTTAAATATAACTTTGGTTCTATAACTGTGAATACTATTACTATTTATATACAATACAGCTTTAAAAAACACTTACATTTTCCTCTGCTTTGTATCAGTGATCCTTGTCAAATAATCTTTTGTACTTTTAGCAAAAGGAAATTTGCAGTCAAGGTGTATTATTGTTCTGTTTTACAGTGAACTTTTTCCCCATCTGCAGAAGCAGAGGAAATAATACAGTGAAGTTTTTAGTTTAACATTTACTCATAGTCCTTCCCATCTCTTTCACTGGTATGCTTTGCTACACTTAGAAATTCTGTTTGAAAGATATCTACAGTAACATAAGATTACTTACACGTGAATTAAAATGGCCGTCAAGGAAACTGTTTCTCACCTAAGACTTTTAAAGAAATTAATTTTCTGTATTAGTTTAATAGAGTAAATGGAACTTTCAGCACAGATATATTTCAGAATAGCTATTGCAGAATAGTTATGCATGCTGGCTAACTTGGAAAGTACTTGAAAAACAACCAGCAGGAAGGAAGCCAAGTGAAAAATAACTTATCCTAGTAGATAGAGCCCTTTCACTTCCACAGCAGTTGTAACTTGGGACTAGGAATATTGACTACAATAACTTGCATCTTATTTTTAAGCTTCAGCTGAGCTCCTCAGTGTCTTAGCTTAAGAAATTGATGCCTTGATTACTGTGAGGGGAAAAGCACTCTGTGCTCTTGAGTGAGAGGCTGTATGTACAGCAACCAGAGTTATTATCACAGCCTGGCTAAATATGCACATGAACAATCAAAAAGACAGAATTGTGTTTCAGTAATGAAACTGGACCCTTTTATATTTTCTCCATTTAAGTCAGTCAGTCACGGAGGAACCCTCACTGCTATCCATTTTTTCCTATTTTGGCAATTCTGAGTTATTATACTTCCTATTAAACTCTACCACATCTGCATTGCAGCTATTAGTACATTTCCTTAATGTTACGTACAATTCAGTCAACTTAGACTCGTTGGGGATAATACACTAGCTCACCGCTGGGTGGTACTACGCAAATAAGAACAATTTAGAAATACTTCAGAAATGCCTACTTTGGCAAGAAGCGGCAGCCAAGCTATACAGTGTATTCCCATACATACATCTGCTAGAGAGAGCGCGTGCGCGTGTGAGAGAGAGAGACAGGGAGAGTGTTAAGAGTTACAGAGAGCCTGAAAGAGCGGTAAAGTGTTAGACAGAGGGAGAGCGTTGGGGAGAGTTAGAGCGCGTGACAGAGCGGGTGCCAAGGTGTGAGAGCGCGTGTGTGCGCGCTCGAGCGCGGGACAGAGCGTGTTAGTTCGGCTGCGTGTGGCAGCGTGCTTGAGAGTATGCGAGAGCGAGCAGGGCGGGAGGTTATTTATGATTTTCATGGCAAAGATGTCTTATTTTATACTGGAAACTGCTGCCTGCCTGATAACTTGTCTTCCGGGGGGGGGGGGGGGGCTGAGATCCTGCAGAAAACATGCACCTAACAGAAGCGAGCAGGGAGTTGCATCGACATGAATTATATGACTTTATTAAAAACAAACAAACAAACCAACACACATCCAAAGCCAGGTAACTTCAATTGGAGATCTCCATTCTTTTGAAAAATTAAAAGTTACCTTTTCATAAAAAAAAAAAAACAAACCAAACAGTATTTCCAACTGCTTACAGAAGCAGTGCTTGCAGACAGCTGCCCGTTACACCCACGGAAGGCACCAAGGGGACAAGTCCTGTTGCAGCACGACCAACAACCTCGCCGCACAGGAGGGCGAACCATCACCTCACAGCACCGCACAGCCCGGCCGGGCCGAGCCGAGCCGAGCCGGGCCGGGCTCCTCTCAGCCAGGGCCGGGCGGCGGCGCGGCCTCGGCCCCGCGCCCCGACCGAGGGAAACGCCAATACTTACTAACGCCGCCTGGAAACGGGGCGCTTTCTCCCACCCGGGGCAAAAAAAACAAGTATATATGTTGCTACCCGATGGAGGAGCGGGGACGGGACAAAAAGCCCTCAAAGCCAAGGCCGCGGCCCGCTCGGGCGGGAGCTCGCTTCGGGCGACACCGCCGTGGCCGCCCACGGCCCCAGCGCCTCTCGCGGGCGGCAGCCCGGGCGCGGCGGCGGGCAGCGGCCGCTCGCTTCAAACAGAAGGGGCCGCTCCCCCGCCCCCGCCGTGGCAGCGTGCGCGCGTTATTGGAGGAGATCGCCCTTGACAGGAGGCGGGAAGAGGGCAGGGAAACGCGCTTCCCGCCCTACCCGCGCTGCGCGAGGAGCCGCAACTGCCGCCGCCATTTTACCCTCCCGGCCCCGGCTGCCGGCCCGCCCCCTTCCTCCTCCCCGCTCGCCAGCCCGCCGCTCGGCCCGGGGTGGGAAGGCGGGGCGAGAGGAAAGGGAGGAGGGACTCGGCCACCTTCGCCTCCTGCCTGGTCGGAAACAGCCGAGCGGAGCCCGAGCGCCCCGTCCCCCGCCTCGCTCCTGTCCCCTCCTCCTCCTTCCCCCTCAGCAAAATGGCGGCGCGTGGAGTCACTGGGAGCCAGTGAGTGACTCGGCTTCTCCTCCTCCCCGCCGCCGCCGCTACCGCCGCCGCCACAGGCTCATTTGCATTGATCAGCCGCCCCATCCCCCCCTCCCCCGGATCCCAGACCGGCCCCTGCCTCTCCCCCCCCCCCTTCTCTTCCTAGTCCTTCCCGCCCCCTCCTTCCCCTCCCCCCCTCACTGACCCCCGCCCCGGCCCCCATCAATCATCAATCAGCAGCACCGAGTGGATCAATCAATGGTCGGGAGGAGGCGGCGGCGGCGGCTGCTGCTGTTAATGAACAATGTGTGAGAGCTGCGCCGAGCTGCTGGAGGTGTTAAATGAGAGTAAGTGCGGCCACCCTCCCCCACTACCCTCCCCCCAACACTCCTCGCCCCGGGCCGGGACCCCGCGTACCCTCCTCTACACGGGCTGGGTTGTAGCCCTGCTTCATCTTCCTTCCCCCCTCCTCCTTTCCTTTCCTTTGCCCGTTCGCCGCCTGGCTCGGGCCTCCTGTGCGCTGCTCGCGGGGTTACCTCTCCGTGGGGTGGCGGTGTGGGGAGAGCCTGCTCTGCTTTGCCGCTTCCTTCCCCCCCCCCCCTCCTCCCTGCCGGGGGCCGGGTGACTTGTGGCCTAGGGAAAGGGGCCGGGGCGGGCGGGAGGAGTAGTAGTGCCGCGGTTTGGCGCCCGTCCTCCCCTCGGCGAGCCGCTGGGGCCTGCCGAAGAGCCAGCCCCCCCCCCCCCCGCCGGCCCCGCGGGGTTGCGTGTGCGCGGCCGGACCGGGGACGTGACCCGGCCGGCGGCGCCAGCAGCCCGCTCCTGGCCGTGCATCCCCGGGCAGCCGCAGCGGGGCCTAGCTGGCTCTGGCTGGGCTGAGGAGGTGCCTGCGAGCGGCTCCGCTGGCTGCCGAGCAGCTGGAGGCCGGGCCTGGGCTGGGCCCCTTTTAAGCAGACGAGGCGGCTCTGAGTGATCCTGCCCCCCCCCCCCCCCCCCCCCGCGCCCGCTCGGTGCTCCGCGCTGTGGTGTGCGGGGGGGGGGGGGGGGGAGGGAGGACACGGCGGGAGTGCTTTTCGGGTACCGGTTTTGAAAAGCGACCGCTGGGCTGCCAAGGAGCCGGCGGCCCGAGAGAGCCGGCCTGGGCGTTGCGAGGCCCGGCCGTGGTGGGGGAAAGGAGCTGCCGGGTGTTTCTCTCCGGCCGTGATCTCGTGCTTCCTCCCGAAGTTTCCTCTTTACAGGTGCTACCTCAGCAGCCGGGAGTTTTGGGGGGGGGGGGAAAGGGTTGCTGCAGCAGGTATTTCCTTTCCCCCCCGCTGAAACCCGATTTCATTCGGGGACACCGTATCGCTCCTGCCCCTGTGCAGTAGGCCTCGTGCATCTCCGGGAACCTGCTCTCAGCGCTCCGTGGCGGGCAAGGTGTCTTCCCCCGCGCTGGGGGGGGGTTGTCCCTGTGCAGTGCTTCATGAACAAAGACTAAAAAACATGATTGCTTAGAGATGCTGAGGAATTTAATAAACTTGTCTGTGGCAGTTTGTGATTAGCGGGGAGTTTAGCGGTCTAAGATCTTCAATTTGTAAACATTTTCCTGGTTGCACGCTATGTTCTATCGAGAGACAAATCATGTTCTAATAAAGTGAAACACAGAATACTTCCTAGAACAGTACTTGAATAGGATTTTTTTTTTTTTAAACTTTTGTGAGGCCTAATTGCCCGAGTTGTTTGTTCTTTGCTAAAATATGCTAGTGAGTGCTACATGACTTGAGTATTGGCCTTTTTATTGCTGGGGGAAGATGACGTTTAGTAATGATCAGCATTTTATTTGAAAAACAAGGAATGTATGAAGCTAACTTTCAGGGGAGCCTGGAGGCAGGAGTAAATCAAATTAAAAGGTTAACATCTGAGAACTGTTGGATTGTTAAGAAAATTGTTTGTCAAGTTTGGCTAAGCTTGTAATCCTAACATCTTGTTTCGAACAGTTGTGATGTTTACCCAGTTTTTAGCATGTATATCTTGTCTTTCTCAACTGGGGAGGTGGGGAATACATTGATATTATAGACCGAACGCTTATTTAAACACTAGGTTCAAAACAGGACCGAGTTATCGATGGGGTACTGATGACAGCTGTTTGTTGGAAGAGAGAACTTCTCTTGGTTATGATGAACTGATAAATAATACTTGTTTAAACTTAATCAAGACTGGTATGATCAAATGGAAAAAAACCTAGCATTAAAGTTGATTTATGGAGAAATCTCTGAATTCCCAGGATAAATTTAGTTTTAAAACCATTTTAAAGTTAGATCAGGCAGTTAGCTCTTCCCTTGCAGATAAAGCAATACCTTATATCACTTCAACATTATGATTTTGATAACTAGGGTATGTATAATTTAATGACTGTATAATTTAATGATGTAAACCTGCTATTTATGAAAAGGAAAGTTGGTTATGGTAGTTAAATTTATTAGGGAAATTATGCACCACTTTGGCTATATAATTAAGTTCCAGAAATGCTGGTCAAATAACATTAGTTTTGGTCTCACTCCCAGAGAAGCAAGGACACTTGAAATAAAAATGAATGTTTTTTGTATGTGCTAACGCATATGGTGGTGTATTATGTGTGCCACCTACATTCTCCTTGTATGAGAAAGAGTTATAAGGAAGATGTACTTCAATTCCTTTTATAACTTCAAGTTGTATTCCATGTTCTCTTGAGTAATATTTAATGTTAATGTGTAAAATTGATGTCAAGCCTTAGTTTTTAAAACACTGCAGCAAAAATGAAAAGTGGTAGTAAAGAATGAGGTCATGCCCAAAATGTGTGAGCCAGGGCCTGCCAGCAGTTTCCTTTTCTGCCCGCTGAGCATTTGGGATTGCCTCTTTACGGAAACTACTGAAACAGTGTTTTGAAAGAGGTCCAGGAAACATCATTTAGTTTAGTTCAGCGAGAAATTTCTAAAACAAACATTTTTATGCACAATGCATGCTGCCTTTTTGTCTTCATTTACCCTAGTGTTTACAAAATAATTTTTTGGTATCAATTGTATGACAGGTAACTTACTGAATTGACTAACAACTCTTAATGTGTTGTTTTGAAAGGAGCACATGGGAAGGTCCCGTTTGTCCTCGGAAGTTATCAATTTATGGAGGACAGAAGGAGGAAACTTAATGCACTTAAAATAAAAATATGCCTGGCTGTTTGCGGAATCATTAAGTCCTGCTGTAAAGTATTAGAGTATTAATCACACCTGTAACAATTTGCAGAACTGGAGCCTTTGTCAAGCGGTAACCTTTGGGTAGGCCCAGAGGTATGTCTCATTACAAGATTCCTGGTCCCTAGGCCTGACTTTGTAACAAGTAGTCACTGAGCCTAGTTCTACGTCAATACAGTTCCACTTCTTGTGGAACTGAAAACCTGTAGTTTAAAAATGTATTTGTTGACAAAAGCTCCAGATCGATCTACCTATCTATATGTAATACAAAGCTTCGTTACTATACTCAAGCAAGACAAGCAGGCTGTGTTATGTGGACAGAAGCAGTGTTGTTTTTCTTGCAGCATCTTTATTTTCAGCATTTGATCTAACTATAAAACGCAGAAAAATCCCTCTTCTTGAGGTCATGATTTTCTGAGAAGAAGGGCTAGCTTGAAGTTATGACTTGGCCCAGGAACTTGGTAGAGCACGATTTCCTCAAAGAAATGCCCAGGCTATAAAGCAGTTTTTGCATTGCAAAACAATCTATTGTTTGGTCAGAGAGAACAATCTAATTTCTTGTTGAGAGCTCTAGGTATGTTAGCATCACATATGCTTTTCTAGGTGTTTAATAGGAATAAAGTCTATATATTGGCTGATCTGGTTTCTGAGTTAATCTTCCTTAACATGCACATTTTTAATAGCCTTATGTAGGGAAAGCTAGGAAGACGTAGTTGTTTACTTTTTAGGATACGGGCCTTTATTTACAGCAGACTTAATTATGCCATCAACATCTATTTTTATAGGGACTCATTTAAATGTATTCACTTTCTACAGAAAAATACGTAGAGGACGTTGAATGCTTTTATGTTAATTTACAGCACTTTGTATCCTGAAATGAACCCTGATACTGACATGCTGTACGTTCCTTGGTTCCTTTGGATGCCAGTTCTTGTCGTTCTAGGAGGGATTATATTGAGTTTTGCCTGTTCTTTAGTAATGTTTACATTAGTGTGCTGTCCAGAGGCCCTGATCAGGATAGTTCTGTTTTGGTAGGTACTAGCAAAACTAGGTACCTAAAGTAAGTCAGAAGATACATAAATGTAGTACAAGCTGTGCTTTTTCTGTCTGAAGTCTTTTATACCAATAGTTTTGCAGGTCACTGTGTCACACTTGATGCCACAGTAAATGGGTTCTAGCTGATCTATAGAACCATGTTATCGCTGGACATTTACACAACCTTCATCTAAAAGTGTAAGAGTACACGATGCTCTTTGATAAATTTTGAGAGCTGACCGCGATCCTTGATCTAAACCACAATTGATTTCAGCCTGTGAAATCCTGTATAATTTCTAAGGAAGGTGCAAACCCCTTTACAGGTTTTATGTAGGCATACATGCCTATGTTTTCATGAATCTACTTTTCTTAGTCGCCCTTCTAGACCACTGGAGATCTGCCCATTTCAGGCCCCTGATACAACATTTTAGGAATATATATATATATATATATATATATATATATATATATATATAAACCCTGTATTCTGTGGAAATATTACGAATGCTCTGCCATCGCAGTATTTTCTGTACTCTCAGTGTTTGAATGTTAATGTGGTTAGTAGCATAGAAAATGATAGCAGTAGAAAGGTTGAGAAGAGGATACGCTTCTGTATAGTAGATCATAAACCTATGTAAAGGAACAGGACAGATAACATAATAACTTTTATGTTTCCTCTTTTCCCCTGATTTGGAAAGACCTGGTCCTGATGATGACTGTCACATTTGAAGACCAGCTCAGTGAAGACTGAATGTTTGTTGTGTACCTGGGACTGCCTCCTCTTAACCTAAAGTGAAACCCTGTAGTTCTCCAGCTGGTCCTGAGTCAGCTGCACTTGTAATCCTGGTTGTGACATCCCAGAGAGCCTGACTGGGCTTGGCTGCCTAAGAGGCTTCCCTTTGGGACTTCAACTGGTGTTGATGTATGTAGTCTTGAAACTCCATGGATGGTCTTGTTGTAGGTTTGCTTTGGGTTTTCTTTTTGTTTTGTTTTTTATAAATTGTAAACAAAATATTACAAGATGGGGAAAAATGGGTTTTAGCACAAAGCTACAGTCATATCTTTTAGGTAACTTAGGTGGGCCTAGGTTATTCCCAGTTCTTTGTTTCTGGAAATGAAGTTTTTTCTGCCCAGCGTTCAGCTTCACTTTCTACGATGATTACTTTTTTAGCCCAAAATATTTTTTTTTTCCTAGCAGTTCTGAAACTGTATAAAATTAGAGCATATTGATCAAAAGAAGCTTCTAGGTATTATTTTATTACACTAGCTTTCACGCTATTTTCTCATTATGTTTTCTCTTAAGCCTTTTGTAAAGTTGTCTTTTTTTTTTTTTTTTTTGAATGCACAGTTTACTTGAGCACAAAGAGGTTGGACAGACTAATACTGTTAGTTTTGTATCCGTTAGCGCTGTCAGCTGGCCTGCAGAACTTCTTCCAATATGATCAGGTCCACAGAACGCTTGAGATACTTGATTGTTTTGTTAGTAATTGTATAGCTCGAAAATAGCCTTTCACTTGGATGTTCAAGGTGCTTGACTTGACTTCCTGTCACTTAATTCTGGATTGTAGAAAGTATGAAAAGTAGACAGAGAGGTGGAGCGAAACTATGTTTACCTTGAGGTAAATCAGAAATCTAAGTATTTCAGAATGCTGCAGCATTCAGTTCCCTCTTTGGGATGTAGGGAGGAGAAATATTTTATCTTGTAAATATTCTGGTATTATCTTTAGGCATTGAGCATATTTTATACTATGAATATTAAAAATATTGCATAATTAATATCAATCAGTGTACAGGAGCTACTGTCGTTTGCCTAGTGGTTGCCTGTAAGCTTCAGTATTGATTCTTTGACTATCCCTAGTGCCTTGTACAAACGTAGTGTTTCGTTTGACTCTTGTGCAGACCTGTAAGACCGTCTCTGTGGTAGATCCTCCCTGTGCGCCCCTAAGTCTCAAACGCTTTCCTTCCAATTCTGTGATGTTTTCATGTTCAGAACCTTTGCAGAGATTCTAGGGATGAGTTATTGGAGTAACTGTCCAACTTCATTACATTAACCTAATGCTTTAGTCTCTGCTGTTGACAAAAAAAGCTTAGTTGTTCACAGAGTTCAAATTCAGTGACTGTTTTATGATTACTTTCATCTTTGATCCTTTTTCTTTAAGGGGATGAGCAGCCAGCGTTAAAGGCAAATGAAGATTACTTTTCCTTTATAGTAATATTTCCCAAATTGCAGTAGTCGTGGGCTTTTGTGAAGTGCCAGTCCGAATGAATCAGAATAACCAGAGGAAAAAAATGGGAGGAGGAACCTATCTTCTCTCTTAATAGTGAACTTTCTAAAGCAAAAGGAAAGGGAGAATAAGATAATAGTGTTTTAACTTGCTGTTTGTAACTGTAAAGCAGTTTAAAGATAAACTCTGTGACTTTAGGAGCTAAAAGGCTTCCATTATTAGAAAGATACTTAGAATTTGGCTCTGTACAGCTCCTCTCTTGCATGTTATTTGATGTGATCACAAAATGATTTTATTTTGTCCTGAAACTTGTCCTGTTCATATTGCTGAAGATCGATTCTTTCTCGTTACTCAAGCCACTTATAACTTATCCTCAGCATCAGCGATTATAAATTCCATTCTGCTGAGTTTTGTTGTGAGTTATGGGCCACTGACATGCATTTACTAAGATCTTTTTCTTTGTATATAGTGAAATCTTATCTTGGATAAGTGTTTTTTACAACATCCAGTAATTCATTCCTTCATTTGTGGTAGCAGTTCTCAACCTTTATTCTGCGGATGCTCTCTGTCTTCCTAGTAAGGCGCCTGCACACTCTCTACAGTTATATCCCTGCTTAGTTAGATAAACACCTTTAAATTCAAGAAAGAAATAAAAATCCTTGATTTGACTTCTTAAACTATTTGGATAGTCTAGAACTTGAAGTCAACTCCTACCCTATGTAGGAAAACTTCCTGGTAATTTTTTTCAAGTCTTTGTGCTTTATGGCTTTTCCTCTGTCAGGATAGTATTCAGGTAGTTATGGAAGTCCCAAACAGTTCCTGAGACATGTCCAAAATACTGTGTTTTAGGCTGTCCTGGGTGTTGTCAGTGTCAGTTTTTGGGAGAGGCTGGCTGTTTTAATTTTCCTTGCATGCTCAGGTGACAGAGAATAAAATGAGACGTTGCTGGTAAGATTGGGCTAGAAATTTCATGCTCTGGTGGAAGGGGCAGTACCTTGGAGAGCAGACACTGGTCCTATTTCCCTCTGCTTGACTTCAGGGCGTTCCCTTGGCTTTCAGAGGACCAAGGGTTTTGTTTTACCTGGAGAGACTTGTACAGCCTCAGGGGTTTCCTTTTCGTTTGTAGAATTCCTTTTTGCTTATTTTTTATTTGTTAAACGGTCAAATATATCTGTTCATTGTTAACACCAATTTTTCACTTTGTGACTTTAATTCCTTACAACTTTGACTTCTCCGTGTCACTGGATTTTGCCTTTTCCTTCCTGTGTTCAACTAACATTGAGTGGCAAAAGCAGATCTTGCTTTCTGGAATTATGTTCTGTGGACAAGTGATGAACAGTCTGTAATTTGGCATTTTAGAGGAAGGAGAAAGTAATGTTTACTACTTTGTTCCTATTATTTCTTGTATTTTCTATTTGGATTATTTAGTCCCGTCATACTCTGTGCTGTGCCTCGTCTGCCTTGCAACTCTTCTGTTAGTTTTCTCCTTCAAAATTGTTATGTTTTTATGCTCGTGATTTTTCCGTTTCTCAGTTTCCATTCTCACTTTTATGTTCTTTCTGCTCTTCCCTCTGTCTTCCACCTTGCTTTATTCCTTGCTGTTGCTCTGGGTACCTTCACTTTTCTCTGTGTTCCCTTTAACAGCCTTCCACAATAGGCAGATTTTCTTTCTTTCATGTATTCTCTTGACCACTGTTCAGGTCTGGTTGAGAAAAGATGAGAAATCCCACAGTCAGAAGTTGCCTGTGGATGATGGTAGTGCTACATTGCTGTCTTAGTTCTTCCAGCATTGCCTGATTCCTGTTAAGTCTCCTACTGTACTGAGGAGAGCTAGAAGTGAGAACGTGAGAGAGAGGAAGAAAGATTCTGTATGTTTATGCAGAAAGGCTTTTATGACATACGTGCATTAAAAAAAACCAAAAATCCACTTTTTTAGTGATGCCTGTCCATTAGTTTCACCAGCTCAGGTAGTTATTAAGTAAGGATTTTTGCAGGCTAAGCTACGCATTTACACCGATCGGGATACTGGGACAACCTGAAAAATAATCTTGCTATCTTCAGAAGCAAGTGGTTGTGTTGATTATTGAACACTGCTTATACTAATAGCATGCTGCAATTAAACATAGTTGTGGCTGTTTAATTTTTGTTATTTAAGCATAAGTCATGGCAATTTCTTCCCTCTTCTCCCCCCCCCCCCCTTCTGTGTAGCAAAGTGGCGGTTTGTAGAATCTAATATGAGAAGAGGTTAGAAGCCATTCTTTTCGCTCAGTTCCTTTTCTTGTATGTGAATCGATCTGTCATCTGAATGCTGATCATGAACATTTAACTGTCAAGATCTCTGTGGTTTTCTTAGCACTTCACTGTCCTGATCATTTGTAGTTTCATTAAGTTTTACTTCTGGAATTTTCCAGATCTAATGTGTTTGGTGGAAGTTCAGTTTCTTGAGGAAACTTGGTGCAAATGCATTGCAACTGTTTTCAGGTAACATTAGAAGATGAAGTACTTACTCTGTTTATCTCTATGTACTTATATTCATATATTTAGAACTCCTCTGGGAGACTTAGTGTTGGAACAACTGGTTGAAGAAGCTGAAACGTATCAGAAAGTCTTGGTGGGAAAAGCACTTTTGAGTACTGACATTCAGTTAAGCCAATTGTTAGGTCTGCAATTAAGACTTTGAAAGCACATGGCAATTGAGGCATGATCTTAGATTTGCATCTACGCAACAGATCATTTCCCATGCAAGAATAGGAATTGAGTGGCAACTTTTTTTGTTTTTTGGGTTTTTTTTTTTTTTTACTGTTACCTTAAGAGATTCAAGAAGTCTCCAATTCATTGCACAGTTTTATTAATTCACTTCCACTTAAGAGTTTGTAATCTATGTAATTATAAACAGAAACAGGGAAAAGTTTAGGGTGAAAACTGAAATGAGGGAGGACATTGTGATCTTAAATATGTTAGCCAAGAGGCCATCAAACTACTATACTGTACTTAACAATGGTGTATATGGATTCCTTAATAGCTGAGAATGTGCTGCTTCCATACCTGCTGTGCTGATGAGCCGGTGAGGGTGATTTCATATGGTTGCTTTTTGCCAGACTCATGAAGAATAACTGAAGTGCTGGAGCTTTGTACAAGCTTTGGAAAAATTTTTTTGTTTATTTGCTTTCCCCAGAAAGATGGAAGCTTATTGCTTTTAATTTTGCATTTTTTTTTTTTTTGTGAAACCCAGTGCCTTCAAAACTTCAAATACTTCATTTGTCTACTTACAGGAGCAAACTTCCCACTTTTTAGTTTCAAATAGATTTTTCTTGGGAAAATTGTCTATTAGCCAATTAAATATACCTCTGTAAGATAACCACCAGTACAAGGAATGTAGAAGTCACATGATATTAGTGTATGTGTTTTATGGTGTGTTGTGCAATATTCATTGTCTTTATTATCTTTTTACTGTGCTGTTCTTAACCATTTTTGAAGATTCAATTTTTTTTCTTCCTTAAATGAGAGCTTAATTCCACTTCCAGGAAATCGTCAATTGCCCATTTGATAGTCTGTTACACGTGCTATTAAATTCTTTCTAGTTTAAATTACAACACAAAACCTTTTATTTTTACCACTAGTGAAAATATTTTTTAAGTGGGGAGGGGAACTGAAACGCTAGTATCTCTCAAGAGTCATCATCTGCTATCTGTCCCTGCTTTTTGCAAACCTAGTGGTCAGTTTTCCTTCTAAACTCTTGGGGCATCAACAAAACCCACAGTGCTTTCACTCCTGTACTTCCTGCTTGGAGAAGCTATGAGCCGTGATAGGAACGGACAATGACATGTTTGCAAGAGAGAACAGCTCCAGAGAAGCAGTACAGGGGCCAGAATATCAAAATCTAATCGGGAATTTAGGAAATAATCTGTTTGTAAAGCACTTATTATACATTTTATGCCACTGCTTTCACAGTCACTTGGTGTCATGATCAGAAGTGATAATAGTGAAATTGCATTGTAGACCAGTGGTCATCAGTTGACACAACAGTCTTATACTGATTTCCCTAGTTTAAACTTCTCTGAAGGTACAGTTAAGCATTCTGAGTCATTTTCTTTTTCCTTCTTTAGCTGTGAAACAGGTATAGGATAGCACTGGGGACTGTGAGCTCACTTCCTCACCTGTTTTTGCTTGTCCAAAATATGGATTGAGGGTGGATTGGAGAAAATTTTTAGTTACTTACTGTGTCCCCAGCTTCAGGAGGCAATGGAATTTCAGAAGAAATTCTGGAGTGAGAAGAAGCTCATTAAAAGCAAGTTCTTTTGCTTAGGTTTAGGGGTGGCTGGCTTTGGTCTGTCCCCCCCACCCGCCCCTCGTTCTTTGCTGCATTGACCAGTCTCTGAATTCTCTCTGAATTCCTTCACAGTTAGGAATACGCTGTGGCTACTTTACTTACGGTTGAATTAGTATTTTTATTGCCTGAACTATTTATTTTCCTAATACTCTTTGATTAAATGAAACTTCTACCACAGACTATCATAAGTCTCAATGTTTTATCTCCTGAAGTAATATTTAGAGCAGATACAGTCTGATCAGAGCAGAGTTTGATTTTTCCCTCCTAACTGGGAGAAGTCTTAATAGTCGTGTCGGTCTCAGTCTTTCCAAACAGTTGGCTTTGTAACTTGGGTTTAGACATAGTTACGGATTTTTAATTGTGTGCACTAGTTGATACTCGACTCTTAAAATAATCGTTTACATCATAATGACATCTGTAAATATGTTTTCTGACCAGGGGAAGGAACGCTCGCCATGAAACTTACTGCCTTGGAGTTATTTGTATTGACCATGCACGTTACCTTTCTCTCTCTCTCATTTCTTTTGATCTACCTGCTTTCAGAAAAACAATTAATTAGGTACTAGCCAATAAATTACTGAAAACACCATGTGTTTCAGTGAATTATTAAATACAGAATATCTTAGCAAAATGACAGCAGAATTTGACAAGCATATGTTTGGAAGCTGAGAGAGAATCTTAATACAACTTTGCTGTTTGCCTGTCCTTTCTCAGTGTTTTATCCTCCTTCTAAAACGAGGATTGCTTGTGTCTGTTTTGATCAAAAATAATGTCTTGGAGTTCAAATATTTATCAAGCTCTTCGGTTTTCAGAGGAACTGCCTGAAGCCCCGTTTAGTATAATAACCCTTGGCTGGTTTCTCTCTCTTATTTTCTTGTTTAAGGAGGCTCAAATACATTTTGCAATAAATTTATCGTGTTTGCCACTCAGATTTTGACCTTAGCAGGTAGGATACCATCATTAGGCACTTATGCTATAAATCTTCTGGAAATCTGTTGCTTTCCTATTGCCCGTTCATGGGCTCTGGCCTTTTGTTTCTGGTTATGTGAGGAGAAGTTTTTGTTGTTTTCTGTAACTGATTCACAGTATGCCAAGTAGCGCAGCTAAACTAATTTGCAAGGTTCTCTCTTGAAAACTGAGTGCTCCCTGGAGTAATTATTTTAATTTTTGAATTTCTTGCTACTTCAAATTAAGACTAATAGAGAACTTAAGGTTTTGGAATCTTGTTGGTGCAATTAAATCTTTGTTCTACTTATAGTTAGCTAAACTTTAAGTTCTATATTTTCATTTTAAAATTATTATTTAGAAAAAATTTAGAGATGGAATATTTAAAGAAAAAGTCACTCAAAACTAGAGTCATTCAGGTTGTGATGTATTATTTTCAAAGCTAATATGTTATTAGAAAGAAATAATGTGAATAGGTACTCAATTTTAAACTGAAGGAAAGCAATTCTTTATCAGAGTAGTAGTTTCAGTGTTGATGGTGGCAGCGCTAGCTTTGCCGATTACCTTGGAGTAGTTGGTGATATGCTAGGAATTCTGGTTTTACGTAGTCGCGGTCTAATCCTGCATTGAATTCTTAAGAAACTTAGAGAGGTCACTGTCAAAATGTTTATGGTCAGTAGTGTTGACTCTCCACACCCACCTAGTATGGGCTTCTGTACGTTTTGGTAATGCCAAGCAGATTTGTTTTGACGGAAACACTTCTTAAACTGAACTGGATATTGTATTGAAAGAAGGGATAAAACAACATTATATTAAAGGGCAAAACATATTCTTCCCAGAATTAAAACATCTTGTCTTAGAGTTTAAAAACAATTTGCAAAACTGAGTTAAAATAGGACTCTGGAATAAGGCTGCATGTTTTACGCCAATGAATGGCACAGATGCATCAAGATTCCTTTATAGCCTTTTTCTTTGGTAATGTTTAATTTTTGTGCCTTTCCCTGGAAAGGGAAGGCTGCAGTATCCTCGGCAGTGAAAATCCAAAGATAATACAAGCTTGAGGAATTATAGTGGAAAGACACTATAGCTCTCTGTTTATAGGCACCTTGCATCTGACATGACTAACATTAAACAGGAGCTAATAAACACTGTTTGAGCTAGGCTACTCATGCTGTACCACCAGACTGTTATTCCCCTCACTCTGGCTTCCATGGAAATTTAACAGCTGGTGCTCCCACTGCTGGTGCTGGGTCAGTAAGCCCTCTCAGAAGCTGGGGAGTTGAGAAAGGCAATGCTGATGCTCGGGGGGGGGGAGGGGGGGGAAGGGGTCGTCTTGGGTCAGCAGAGCCAGAGCAACACAAGTTTTTGCCCCTCTTTGATTCCCTTTTCAGCCAGATCATCCACAAGCTGATCTTAGCTCAGTTTTGTATCAATGTTTGATGAAAACAGCCATGCCCCTAGGACACAGTATTAAACTGATGCAAACTCATTCTGCTCCCAAAACGTTTGTTAATTATTTTTTCACTTGTGGTAGCTTTGTACTCTTCTCTGTCCATGCCGTTTGAGTTCAGACAACGTAGTATCTTAGGTTTTGCTCTGTGTGCAAGTGGCAGCGCTGCTGCTGAACCTGAACTGACAAGTGAAGCAGCACAGTTGGGTTTTTTGGTGGTGTATCTAAGATGATAAGATGTTATCTAGATGATGAATCACCTAGATAGTTCTGGACAGAACCAGCTCCAGTGTCCTACCAGTTATAACATTTTTCATACGAAACCTGGGTAAATTATTCACTGATAATCAAGATTTGACTGCATTTAAAAAAAATTTAATGCAGAACTGTTCTCCTTGAAAGTAGTTGCTGAGGCATGTTCTCTTCATGAAGGTGAGAGTCATAAGATGCTCTTAATAAAGATAACGGTTGGCTTAAGTAGAAGACTGTGGCGGTTCTAAATACAGCATTTTAACCAAGGGCAGTTGTGACCTAGCACGCTGGAAACTTTGGAATGGCGTCGGTTTTGAAAGATGAGAATTCTTAAACGGCATGTAACTTTTTGGAGTCAGCTTCTACTGTTGTGCTCCACACTGCCCTATTTTCTTACAGTAGAAGAAAGATGCTTGCTGGAGAAGATGAGGGAGATGGCATAGAAAAATATGTTTAGTAAATGGAGAGGATGAGATTCAAAGAAAAAACTTGCATGGTGTTTGTACCAGAAAAGGGAGATAGAAAAGATGGAAATTAGCTAAGATCAGCTGATTTGCCCTATTCTGGTACTGTTGTAGCTTGTGACTGCCATTTGTCTGATGAAGGTATCATGGCTCATGCTGTTGCAAGGTATCTACGGTATACTTTGGAATACTGAATTAAAACACAACTGTTCAGTCCCCTCTGATCTTGTGCAGGCTATGAGGAATTATGCAAATGCTGAATAACCAGCTGATGACTGCTTTGGGGGGGTGGTTAGGGGAACAGTTAAAACCGTTTTTTTCCCTTACTGTTTTGAGTAGCTTCTGTGTCTTCATTCGTAAGAACACAGCATCCTTTAGGCTTGCAGACCTTTGGCAGATTTGGTTGAGATTGCTTTTATGGTCAAAGGTTTATGCCAAGTGTCTGCCAGAGGCCAGTAGCTTGATGAGTTTGGGATTTTTTTCCCCTAAGGAAATGAGTCTTGAAAGGTTTGCTAATTGCTATCTTTAAAACATTATGTTGCCCCAGTAATATTTACTTTGCAATCTGTGTGTGCTTTGTTTGTAATTATAAGTTTGCAGGAAAGAAGGAGAACAAATTTGTCGAGTTGGAGTTAAGTGTCAAAATTTTGCCTTCAATTTGTGATACATACTTTGTTGGTACATTGGAGTTATTTCTATCAAGGATTTATAAAGATAAGAAAATTAGAGTTAGGGTTGGATTTAAAAGGAATGCAGGTATGTTACGGGATGGAAGTGGATATAGTTAGCCTTAACGCTATGTTATAGTGGTGTGGGAGTGGGCATTGTCAACTCAGTATATAAAGATAGTTTGAGACACTAAATTAAACTTGCCAAGTGCCTTAACCATATTATTACAGAAATTTGTTACTACGGGAGTTTGGGTGACACATCTGATATTAAGCTGATGCCTGAACGTTTTTTCTAATACTGAAGAAAGTGAATCATTTGTATTTAGTACATTCCGCATAGTGTTTTAGCACATTTTTTAATGTGTATCCAGTCAGTATTCTGCAATATTTTTATCTTATGGAGACTGAGGAGTGGAAAGAAGACTGTTTTTCTTTCATAGAAAAGTTACGGGGAAGGTTGGGCAGTTAAATTCAAACTACTGACATTGAACTTCAGTCAACACTGTCTTTTAGATACTTTTTAAAGATAGCTTTGTAAAGGTCTGAAAGAACTCTGGTGCATATGTCTAAAGCAGCTGCAAATTATTTTTAATAAAAAGAGGCGGAATTTTAATAGGTGGAAGTAAAAAGGGAATGGGAGAAGGTAAGCTCTGTGCCTATCATCCTTTTTTTGCTATTGATCAAAAAAACCTGTACAAGTAACAGAAAATATCTCAATGTGTATATGCCTATAAGAATATCTGTTGACTGAAGGCTCATCAGAGTCTCCTTGAACAACTGTATTTATACACAAGTTTATATTTCTTCTAAAATTAGTATTATTTTCCCTAATGCTATTTCATTTAGTGCATGACCTTTGGTTTCCTCTGTTTAGTCTATGTCAGAAAATAATTTCTGAGAATAATGTTCACTCTGAAAGTAGTCTATTCTTTTTTGTAAAAACAAAACAAAATAAAACAAAAAAGTTGGTATTAGGTGAGGCGGGGGTAGGGGGAGGGAGCAGAAGCGGTATGTGACCTTGGTCATTGCATTTTTGAAAACTTAGAAATTGCGCTTTTACATATTAACATAAATAGTTTTGTTATTTATATTTTTTTACTAATTTACATTTCTAAAAGTAGAGAACATACTTCTTAAAATGCCTGTTTTTACTTGCATTTGATTGTACTTGGTGTGATAAGTGACCTTTGGATATGAGATATTCCTCATAAGTCTAGCGTGATAGTTGTCCTTGAGGTCTAATTACAGTCTGTTCCTCTAGCTCTGAAGTTCTTGCTAAAAACGCACTTAGGATCTGAGCTTCATTTGTTCACGGTTGAAATTATATTGTCCCTTTCTTTGCAGTTGGCTTACGGTTTTCTCATCTTTTGCCATTCTCTAGTTTTGGTAACTTTATTAATAATCTTTTTCTTAGCTTGGGAGATAATGTTGTTTCTAGTACAATAATACACGTTTAGCTAATCACCCTTTTGTGGAAGGCTGGGTGTATAGCACTCAGTTTTTCATTTCAGGTGGGCCAAGTAAAATGAGGAATGGCAGTGAGGTAATCCACTTTCTTCTGAAATGTTTTATATTTTTCCTTTGACCCTTATGTGTTTTGGCTTCTTGTCAGCTACTTTAATAAACTATTACATTTTAACTATGTTCAATTGTAAAAAGAAATGTCTGAAAATATGTGCACTAGAAGATGGCAAAAGAGATCAAGCAATTAATAATAATTATTTTGGGTCAGTTAAGCAGCTCAGATCATTCTTACATAGTATTACGATGACAAAAGAGGCATCTCAACCAACTGGATGTAACGAGTCAGTGAAATGAGACATTGCAAGGGTGTAAAAAGGCCTCACTTTCTACATTATGCTTGAAGAAAATACTTAGCTGGAATTTGTCTACTGGTTTTTCTCCTTTCTGCTGGTTAGTTTTGCCTCGAAAGGATCCTGGTCTTCCGAGTTCTGTTTTTGCTATGCTGTGATAGTGGCAGTATCTTCAGTTTCTTTGCTTGTAGGTGAGTAGTATTAGGGTGAAGTTGCATCAGAAGGGGTGAGCCAAACTTCATGTTTTCCATTGCTGCAAAGGTGATTACTTCCCTCAGCTTCATACTCCTCCTGCTTTCCTTCCCAGGCCCTCCTGATTTACATAGCTGCCACTGAATGTTCAGTGGCTTGCAAAGCCAGCAAAAAAAAAAAAAAGCCAATAGTTTACTGCTAGACTGGTAAGTTGAATCTGTTCAGTTCCCTGGTTTGGCTCTCTGGATTCCTGCAGGAGTGCTAATGATTGTTGGGAGTGGTTGCATTGCGCAGCTACAGATGGGACTGCTGCTGTGAGTAGTGTGGACTTGGAATGGGTGAGGCTGATCATGAAATTGTACCTGGAACAGGGAAAAGGTGCTTTAGGAAGAAAGTAAGAGAGAGAAGGAGGAGTGGAGGGTGAGAAGAAGGTCTGTGAGGCCTTAACTGAGAAGAAAAAAGGCTAGAGCAATTCACAGAAGAAAGCTGTGAAGAAAGGAGCTCAAGAGTAAATTAAGGAAGGCATTTCTCACGTGGCTAGCTTGTGAGTGCTTGGAGAAAAAAGCAGCTGCTGGAAACTGTTGGGGAAGAGCTGAGCATAGGGGCTGGAGTACCACCAGTGAAAGAGAGGTACTGTGTGGTCATGGAATGACTGGTTGTAAAGCTCCAGGACGTGTGCTTTCTATTCTTATTGAATTCTTGATTTGTACCAGTGAAGGTATTATGTGTGCAGAGTCAGCCCTGTATTCTGAAGGACACATCGCAAGTCTTCAGTTCAATAGCAATGGAGGATCATTGCCTTCTGATGCCTCCTTTTCAAGTGCAGGACTCCTTAGGCTGTGTTTCCTAAAATTCTGATGTTCCAGGCATGTTTACTCCGGATTAAAACTGGCTGCAGGGAGCAGATTTCCTCGTATTTTGACCCTGAGGAGCAGGCTGTCATGCAACATATCCCACTGCTTATTTATTTCGGGCTTCAGAGGTTGGTTACGAAGCAGATGATCAGTACATGAGGCGCCACTTTGAAATGCTTCTGCCGCTCTCAGAGCACACAGGTATGCCTTAGCGCATCCTGTGGGAATAATCACCGCCTTGGGTCTGAAACCAGAACACATGGAAAAATCTGCCCGCTACCTTAATTTGCAGGAAGGGGCCTGCCGCAGTAAAACTTTTGAAAAAGCTTGATGTGGATGTTAATGCTACGTTTGAAACACCAGAGGTGCGAGAGACTGGGGAGACAACAGGCTAAGGAGGACCTAAGGAACGCAGAGTGCTTCAACACAGGAGAGAAGAAGGGGTGTGCTTGGGTAATGGATGGATCTCTTTTAACTACTGGCCCGTACAAGGCAGAAGAAAACCAGTTTGAAAGAAGAGAGAGATGTCATGATTTGAAAGTGAATTCTATGCAGCAAAGGAGTGGGGAATCATTACAGAACTGTGGCTAAAATCAACAAATACTCAGGAATCATAATGAATGCAGTTACTCTATTTTCTCTGTATATTTTTTCAGTTAAAAATATCTGAAAGGCTTCATACCTAGTTATTGCTGTACTTCATGCACCTACACCTCTATACAATCAAGAGTATCCACAAAGTTGGTGTTCACAATAAGCCAAGAACACGGAAGCCTAAGATTTAAATACTGGTTGTGAGGACACGAAGCAGCTGAGCTGAGAAATGTCATTTCTGCAGAGGAATAGAAGAGAACTTCAATTAAGGTCCAGGAGAAGTCCTGCCAGATGTGTCACTTAGTCTGTGCTACAGCCAAAGAGGTTAGAACCACTTAAAACTGATGGGGAAAGTTTAGCCTCACTGTGGTGGCGCCTGTGTTGAGCTTTAGCTTTCTGAGTACTATTAGGGAAAAGATCGAAGGTACTTTTAGGTACAAAAAAAGAAAGGGAACTTGTGTTTAGAGTCACTGTGTTAACTAGTCATTAGTAAATAAGACCAAATAAAGTTGGCCTACGTGTGAAATACGGAGCGTATGAACAGGGAAATAAAAAGGTTCTCCGACTGGCACATATACCTTTCTATTTTGTTAGACGGGGCATAAACTTCAGTATTTCCTTAACTTCTAGAATCTGTGTGCTTTATGTGGCAATTGTAGTGGCTGCTTTGGGGGACCCATTTATTTAACTGTCAGTACCTTTTTCTTAATCTCATAGAGGGAAATTTGAGAGCCTTTTAAGATACTGCAGTGAATAAGGCTGCTCTGGAAACCAGGAGTTAACCGTTGTACTTTTCAGAATGGATGTTTTTAAGTGGGGAGATGTGGGGAAGAGGCAAACCTTATAAATTTAGAAGTGTGTATGTAAGATCATCCAAATTAGAACTAGGCTCACTGGTACTAAGTTACAATGAACAAGTTTTTGTGTCAAATTTGAAAGAATTCATCTTAATGCATCAAAGTTCAACAAAACACTGTGAGGGTATTATGAATGTTTTATGCTGTGCAAGTTTTTTAGATAGAGTATATAGTCAGAGATCTGTCTTCTGTAGTAAGCTTAACCTAAATTGTTTGTCATAGTTGTTGGATTTTTTTCAGCACTGTGCTTTGGCCTTAAGAGAGTCAAGTGTCGTGGTAGTTTGCCTGGTTTATAATAAAAAGCAGTTTCAAGTGATGCTCATCTTTTAGTCTACTTGTCAGTTTGTACTTTGTCCAGGAGCGCTGAGGATCTTCAAGCCCTACTCACAGTGAGACAGAAAAGTGATTTTTAAAGTTTGATAGTATCCTTTTGAGAGACTGCTTTTTGTGTGTGTGGTTTTTTATATATATAGGTTTGTACACATATATAAACATATGTATGTGTGCATATGTAACATCCATATTTCAAAGAAGACACTGATATTTGTTTTGTGTGATTATTCCCTGCAGAGTGGTATTCCTCTCAACTTTACTTTCTGGTCTGTGCCAGCAGAATTTCATTAGCTTTAGTTTTCCGGAAGCCCGTGTTGATAGATCACATAAGGTCTTGTAGGGCAGAGATTAGGAAAGAGATTGAGGTAGGGGTTCTGAAAAGCTTGCTCCTTTTAGGGGAACAAAGCTGGCTTCTGAAATAGCTGTGTAACTATGTAATATTTGAAACTTTCTGTGAAATCTGGAAATGAATATTTAAGTTAGTTTTATATTATAAAAGAAACGGTCAACATAAAAAGCCATATGTTCTAAATTTATGTCTCAGATAGTTGTAGAACTCTACAGAAATTTAGGACAAGGGGGAAATGAGAATTGTGCATTGATAGTTGGAGAAAGAAGTGTGACCAATGAGAAGAATCCATTGTCCTAATTTTTACACTGATGTGTAAATGTAGATGTGAACTGCTACTGATGTTTGACTTACTGAAGTGGTTGTTGGGGGGGGGGGGTTGTGTTTTTTGTTTTTTGTTTTTTTTTTTTTAAAGATGAAAGTGGGGCATTCAATAATAACTCATGGAAACATTTGGGTTTTGAATTCACTGTATAACTAGTTGTTCTGGTTTCTGACTCTCATAAAAGTTGTAAATGCTTATTGTTGCTGCCAACTGGTGATTTGTTAGTGCTAAATACCAGTAGACACATGTCTGTATTTGAATAATTGCGGACTTAAAAGTCTGAAATGAATTTATGCATTCGCTACATGTGTAGCATCCTTTCTTATCTTGATAAATTTTTTTCCCGTGTTCATCTGGTCAGAAAAAGCAAGTTGAGGTCCCATGGTCATCTCAAAATACAGACTCTTAACAAATATAAGAAAAAAGAAGGCGGCTGGCTAAGGAGTAAAATTGTTGAAGAAGGTTCATACACACAAGTGCACACTGGGCAGTAGTTTGTAGTGAAGCTCATGAGGAGTACTTCATGCTAAGCTCTCATGTAAATTCAGCTATTTAGATTCTTTTATAGATTTCAAGCTTTCTTCTGTGCATCCATTTCTGAAACACTTGCCTGCACCTTGCAGCTACCTAGTAAGGAATAAGATGTTTTTAATCAAAGTTTATTTATAAGGAACAGGAAAATACTGTTTCTACAATATAGCCTATAGCCTTGTCCAGTTAAAAATGAAACATCTTGTGTGATTTACAAGAGTTGTCTTCTGTGTGCCTGAAGAGCTTGATGTTGGCCAGTTTGAGTATGGGGTAGTGGATTACAAGAAGAGGCTGTTCTGAATCACCCCTTTTTTACGGCAGAATCCAAGAATACTACACGGTTTTCATTTTAAAGTTAGTTGCATCCAAGCCTTATTTCTGTTTAATGACAGTAAAAAATATGTAGATTTTTGGCTGAAGACTTCGGTTTCCAATATGAAGAGAGAATGATATATTTGGGTGTTATGCGTTTTCATGCTGAAAAGCCATTGCAGTCAAGTTACAATAACTTTATGGCAAAGTTTTTATTACTATGAAGTGGATTTTTTTATTTTTCATTCTATGCTTTTCATTCTACTCAAATAGCAAAGATAAATTTCATTTAAAAATACAGCAATTGTGTGCTATTTTGCTACTAATGTGATTTTGTTTTTCTTCAGTATCTGACATTGAAGGTGGTGATGGACTGCAGCTCAGAAAAGAACATGCGCTCAAGATATTTGCTTACATCAATTCCTGGACGCAAAGGTATTTTTATAAAGAGTTTGACTGATGATACTGGACCTCAACAGTGGGTTGCGCTTCTTTAAAAATACGGTAGAGTGAATTAAAATAGGCAAGTTATTACTGTGCAGCTAAGTGATGTTTGGAGGGTAAAGGACACTTTACCACTTGTAAATACAAATGTTATGTTATGGGGTGCATATGGGGCAAAGCATGTTTTGAATGTGAATGCTATTCTAGGTGCTGTAGAAAGTAAATGTGTAGTAGTAAATGGCTAAACTGCAATGACAAATAATGTGACGTTTTCTGGCTTCTTTTTTGGGGGGAGGAAGGTGGGGAGAATTAAGCAAACTGGAGCATTATGTTAAATTTTTCTCAGTGTCCTAATACTGTGGCTCAAGATGAGGAACAATTGTAGCCCATAGCTATTAACCTGATAAAGAAAATTCTTGACACGTGGCTGTCTTAAGAATCAAGTAGATTATTCCTTTAACAGACCTATTATTTAGATTACTAGTATTACCCTTTTATTCTGAAAAGGAGTTATTTTAGCTATTCTACTTTCCTCACCAATATGGATTTCTTCCATTTGTCAGTGTCTAGCAGCAGCAGTGCAAGGAATTTTATGGATATTAGTTTATAGAATGAACCTACAGTAAGGGTGGTTGGAATTCAGTGCTCAGCAGTGGTCGCAGAACCAAACTGAAGCCTAAGAAGTATTAGGGAAAACATAGAGAACAAATTGAAAAACATAACATGCTGAATAAATCCAGATTATGTTCACATTCTGTGTACTTTGTACAATTCGGGTCTCCTCATTTCAGAAGCGATACAATAGAGCTGGAAAAGGCTCAAAGTGCAGAAGGAGTAAATAAAGATCTGGAATGGCTTCTTTACAAGAAAAAAACGAAGTAGACCTTTCATCTTAAAGACAATGGAGGGGGAAAATATGATTGGGATCTGCAAGATTATCAGCTTCATTCAGTGAATATTTAAGGAATTATTTACTGTCCTTTTCAGTAGAAGAATTGGGAAGAATCAGATGAATGTAGCAGGTGGCATGATGTGTAGTTGAGTTATAGAACAACTTTGCCGTGGTCTACTCTGGCTGCTGAAAGCGTGTGGATTCAAGAAACAATTGGGCACGTTTTTAGAAGAAAAGGCCATTGAATAATGCTTAATGCATCTCTTGCTCTGGAAGTCCCTGAACTACAGATTGTTCTTTCTGACTCTCAGTAATTAAGGAAGTGTCTCTACCTGCGTACTCTAATCTTGTGTTTTTCCCCAAGCATTCCTTGTTTGCCACTATTGGAGAGAGTGTGCGTGTGTGTGTTTTGTCCAGGATTATATTGGCTCTATTGTGGCTGGGATTAGAAAAGTTCTCCTCGGTGGAGTCAGTTACATCCCTGGTAGTTTAATAGCTGGTAGATATTTCTGATATTTCAGCCTCCATTTGAAAACTGGGAATGCCACGTTGTGGGTACCTGTGGTAGCAGAATCCTCTTTCTCATTACATTCTGCCCAAAGAACATTGTTTTATTCATTAGCTTCTGCAATACTGTTTTTCACAAGGAAGACATTTTCAATCAAGTTCAGCAGCAGCAGCAACCAGAATCCTGTCATTCCTTGACAGATCAAGTTTGTCTGAGAACAGTTGCAACCTAGTCTTTTTTCAGGATTACCATCTGTTTAGAGATTTGTTTTGTTCAGAGCTATAACATTATAAATGCAACCTAAAGAAAAAAGATAAATATTGGATAACATTTAACTGTTCCTTTTCTTCAGTTTTCTTTTTACCTACCTTACAGAGGGCTTCATATTATAAGAGAGTATGGAAGACATTCCTTAACGTAGTCACAGTGGAAATTAGAGAAGAGGCCCCAGGAAGGAGTTTTACTTTAAATGTTCCATGTCCCTTTTCTGCTCTTCCAAATGGGCTTCAGAGGATTTTGCTTGTTACCTTGTGTTTGAGGCCTTCCTTAAGAATTCCTTTCTATAGTCTAAATCTCTGCCTTCAGAAGATCAATTGGCAGCTCAGCCTGGACATTTTGCTTCCATCTCCATGTAGCGTTTCCGTTTCAGTGGTGGACTGTGAATTCTGATATCTTCAAGGGAGTCATATTTGTAACATGTTCGTGTTTTTCATAGATTGTATTTTAAATTTTGATGGAGGAGTTCTTCCTGTAGAGGCATTCAGGTATATGAGAATTTATATAGAACCTTTGCAAATTCTTCCATCTTGAATAACATAGCTTTGCCCAGAGGAGAATTCTTCAGTGCATTCAAATACAGCTATATGAAAAGTATTCAACAGGCTTTAGGTCCTCATAATTATTGAGAATAGTTTGCTATAGCCAGGAGGAGTGGTAATTTGTACGCACAAATAAAGGACCTCTTGTACACATAGTTTTCCCCAAGGATAAATGTTTAAGGATATACCTGTTGCTTTTGCCTACTATTTATTGTTCCATTTGTTAATGTGAAAATACGTTTACTGGTAAATCACAATAATCTATTTTCAGAGGGGTGAAATACTCCACATATGGGGTATTGAAAGGATTTTTCTTGCTGTATAGATGGAAGAAAAGGTCTTAGATGCTTGCATCACTTACCTGTCCTGCAATTAGGGAATACTGAGTATTACTGTCAGAGCTTTTTTTCAATGGATTAGACTATGTATTCAAGAGGTATATTTTTTAAATGCTGTCACTTGAAGGGTATAAGACTGCATTCTTTCAAGAAAGGCAGCACGCTTTACCTGCTGTAGACATTTTGTTGTTTAAAATCTGCGGTTCGGAGTTCTGTCTGCCTTTTTTCTTACAAATTATTATTTATTAAGCCCAGTTTCTAGCTTAAATGCTATGTTTTGCAGAGGAGTTTTGTAATTACCTCTTACTGATGACTTCTTGCCCTATCTTCTGCCTGCTAATTTCTTTCAGAAATGGGTATGTTTGTTTTTAATATTACTGTAGTACCTGAGAACCCTAGTCATGGACTAGAGTCCGTTGTGCTCCGTGCTGTGCAGAGGCAATGGGAAAAAGGTCTCTGCTGCAAGATGCTACCAATTTAAATACAAATGTGGAAGAAACAGGTGCATGCAGACACCTGAACGAAACACAAAGAGAAATCAGTCCACTGTCGTATTATACAATAGTGAATTCAGTAAAGGATATTTACTTGAAGTGGAAGTTCTTTAAGATGGATTTCTGTATCTTTGTTTTTCCCTGGGAGTCTTGACTAATACTTGATACAGAGGAGACTGATGCAAGTAAAGTCTATTTTATTTAAGGCTCTTCCTCGAATGTTTGAGAACAGTGAAAATAGAACGGAAGGATACTTAAGTGGGTGTGCTGAGTTTGCAGCTCCAACTTCAGTTACTTCGTTTAGTATAGAATTTAAGCAAGAAAGGGCTGAGCCCATCTCAAAGATTTCTGTTACAAGCATGTAACTATTAATTTTGCTGTTCATTGAAACCCCCTTGCTAATTGATTATTTTCTTCTGTATAAGATCCTCCAGGATTTAGATTCTTCTAGGGGAATAGCCTCCAAATTTTTTTCAGAGTGAGGAAATTGCCTTGTTTGAATGGAAGAAGGAAATGTTCCCAGACAGTAAGGTCTAGGGTGTCTACCTTGGGTGTTTATGCGTGCAGAATATCTTTGGCATGTCCATCTATCCTAACCCATAACTAGAGTTATTACAGAGTTTTCTAACATGACATGACTAAACGAAATTCAGTCCACTTATCATTATCTTGCTAGAGGAATGGTGTATAGTTCTCCCCTTGTTCTTTTCATTTTACAATTTATGAGTATATTCAGAGGCATGTTCTCTGAATCTGCAAAGTGAAAGTAATGAAGGCACTATTGATACTGCTTTTTCCCATATAGGCAAAGGGTACTAGTGTGCATAGGGTTTCTCTTCAAATGCAGGTAAAGGAAGCGATCAGTTCTTAAACATGATTAAAAATAAAATCATTTTGCAGCCCTATTAGTTTAAAAATAATAATGATTATTTCCTACACAGCTGACAAGCAAGCGTGTCAGGTGGTTTATTGTGGTGCTGGTGATTTAAAAAAAAAAAAAAAAAAAGGAGGGGGGTAGTTCAAGAGCATACCCAAGAACACTGCTTTTCCAGTAGTACACTGACCTTGCCCCCAAGATGCCAGGCACAGTGGCAGCTGCTGAACAATAACAGAGACTTCACAGTTTTCGGTAAGCATTTGGAAATAATGGGATGTTCATAGGGTTTAAGGAAGTCTTTGTGCTCTAGCTGTTGAGTCGAGTCTGTTTCATTTGGATTTCCTTGCTTTTATGAGTCTGTCACATATTTTGTGGTTTAAAATGTTTTAATGTGAAACTTCCTTTTGATCAGTGATTAAATATTCAGATTTGTCCTTTCTTTCGCCTTATTAGCTCAATATTGAGCCAGTCTTCATGAGATTATCATACTAGCTGTTCTGATTTTAGCTACTTCAGGAATTTTTATTTTTATTTTTTGTTCTGTTTTCTTACAGACAATGTCTGTGCTGTTTCAAGGAGTATAAGCATTTGGAGATCTTTAACCAAGTAGTATGCGCGCTTATTAACTTAGTGATTGCCCAAGTTCAAGCTCTGCGGGACCAGCTCTGTAAACATTGCACTATTAATATAGACTCAACATGGCAAGATCAGAACCATCAAGCTGATGAGCCCCTGAATGTAGAAAGAGAGTCTCATGAAGAAGAAAATGGAGAACGGCAAAAATCCATAGAGAAAAAATTAGATTCTGCAAGAACTTGTGCCCTGACAGAGGAGGAGTCTGCAAAGAACACTGATGCTTTTAGCTTATGGAGCACTGATGAGAAGGAAAAACTGTTGCTGTGTGTGGCAAAAATCTTTCAGATTCAGTTTCCACTGTACACTGCTTATAAGCATAATACTCATCCCACAATAGAGGTATATCTTATCTTTGTGTGTATATTTAATTATTTGTGAAAGGTTATTTGTTTTTATTAATGAGTAGACTATATGTGTTTGGTGATAGTTGCTTTCAAACAGGATGGGCAAATTCAGCTCTCCTGTTGACTTCAATAGAACTTGTCAGAGATACTTTTTAAATGGCACATACTCTTACACTTTCTTTAAAATATGCTTAATTGTTATAGGTAATATATTGATAAGTGTTGGATGGAACTGTACACTGAATTGTTGTACTGTTTAAATAACAGGAAGGCAAAAAGGGGACTGTAGCGAAGCCTTTCTTCCAGAAGGTAACCCATTAATAGTTTACTAATTTCTTTTCATTAAAATCAATGGTTCTAGAAGCAAAGATGCATAAATTAAACTTTCTGCAAGACCAAACTTTCGTGTGTTAGAACAGCTGCTTAATTGACTGGAATAACTGAGCTCTACAAATGTAACTTTTTTTTCTCTGACGCTAATTTTCTCTCTGTGATATTTGTTATTGCTACCATTCACATTTTCCATATTTTCTTATGAGAAGACATCACTTTCAAAACTCCTGCAAATGATTAATTCAGTTTCAGAAATAATTACTGTAGTATTAGCATTTTCTAGTTGAAACAATGTAGTTCTTGGAAAGGCTGGTTTTTCATTCAACTTGTTATAGTCCATTCAACAATTTGTGCACCGTACTGTATGCAAAGAGAGAGGTGTATTTAGCTATAGAAAGATTCTACACAACAAATGCCTGAGGAAGTCACAGAATGGAGTATACTACAGTTATCCCAAACAGTCTTTTTACATATGTATTTTTAGGTTTTTAGAGTCTGTTGGAGCTCTGAGCAGTTAAGCTTGCTTTTTAAACTTTAGTCTAAACTGAAAAGGCATCAAGCCGTATGCCATTTTTTGTTATGCTTGCTAGAGTGATTGCAAGAGAGAATTGATCCTTGATAAATGGATCCAGCTGTATCTGCTAATAAATTTAGCTAACCTGTTATATGAAAAGATGAGCGGCGTAGGAGTTCTTCTGGGTGGGCTAGATTTGGTCTCTTGTCTTCTGCCAAGACATGTGAGCATAAATGAACATAGACTGTTTTACAAATATATATGTATAGAAAAATTAGGCAAAGTCAGGATTTGTGGATTTCAGGGAAAAACGAAGCAAACTTAGGGCCTGTGGATTTCAGGTTACCCATCCTTCATTTTGGTCTGCCTGATTCCTTTTAAACTTTCACCATATGTAAATAAATCTGCAGTTCAGCCTGTGCAAGTAGAAACTGTAGTGGGTAGGTCAGTCTTGTCAATTAAAAAAAAAATCAATGACTGTGTAAGTGATTTAGCTTTTGTACTCTTATGGGACATCTGCTGAAAGTAGCTTCATAGGAATGTGCTGTGAACAATTTTGGAACAGCTTGTCTGTGTATGAACACAGCACTTGCTTCTTTTAAAGGACAACTTTGATGTATTTTTTCTTTTTTTGAATTTAACTTTCAAATGATAAAAATCTCAGAAATGCCTACTGGGATTTCTTTTGCAGTTGATGTGCAGACATAAAATGATTTGGGTACAAATCTGCAATAGATTGCTGTGTTGTGATTGGCTGTCACTCTAGATGGTAAAAGTGATTTGTTGATGATTTGAATTATTGAATACATTTATTCATTAGGTATAAAAAACATATAACATTAAGAAGAGAAGCTCAGAAACACTTTCCTGAGATACAGACTAGTGAGAAAAGTGTTTTTTACTTTTATGCTAGACTTTCACGTTTCCAGGTATCGATTATAGAGGCTTGCTGGCTTGTCTCATAAAGTGTCCACTTCTGTTGTGCACAGTTTTCCTTTTTTTTTTTTTTTTGGGGGGGGGGGGGGAGGAGGAGGATTTGTTCACATTTCAAAGGTCTCAACATCTTTAATGTTTCTCACAAATTGAGATTTGCTTTATTTAGGAAGCCCCTAGGGTAATATTACTGTAAAGGAGTAATGTTAGCTATTTTAATGACATAACACTTCTTACCACCATGAATAACTCATTTACTGAGGTTCAAAACTTAGTTTTGGGTTTCAGTCTAGGACATGTACTAGTCAGACTGAGACAGATTATTATTCTCAGCGCTTTTTTTTTTTTTTTGATCAGGCTTGAACTGAGTCCTCAAGGAAACGTAAAACAAAGCAAAAAAACCCTGTTTGAAGTGTGCTGTCTGTACCTATAAGCTAAATACATTCCTGAACAGACCAAATCTGCCAAGAAGTTGTTGGGAGAAATTGAAGTATAGCTCTTCCACTAAGCATTTCCTTTGCCCTGGAAAAGGGGAAGTTTTCTGATGCAAAATAAACTCTAATCTTCCCTCTTGCCGAGTTTATAAATCCTGTGTTCCAGATTCTTGAGATGAATTTGCACAATTTTATTGATTCATCATGTCCAGCAAGGCTTCACATGTACTTTGTCTAGAACTGTCCAACTAGGCTGTCATTTAAAAATTGCAGCTGTAAGGCTTTCACGCAGTTTTATCTTCCTGTGGCAATTAGTAGTCCATATTACTGTTAGCCTTTGCTCTGCATACACCTCCAAAACCTTACTTTATTTTTAATGACAGATGGAAGACAAGTCTTGAAGTCTGATCCTCTTACCCAGGTGCTTGCCAGAGCCACTCTAGACACTTGACCATCTAATGGAGGGGGAAAACATTCTTACTAAAGTAGCAGGTTTTTCATGTTTTAGGAGATCACAGAATTGGACCAAAAATAACAACGAAACAAGAGAAAAGGATGTTTGCCTACGTATGACCCTGCTATAGACCTCATATGCCCTTAAATGATATGGGATAAGAATGATTTTTGTCCCTTACACGTTTTCCTGTCTGTAGTAGTTTTCATATGCCTCTTCTAATTTTAAAGTGAGAAGGCAAAGACCATGGAAGCCTGACTGATGGCCTGAAGGGGTGCGTGCCCCAGACAACAGAAGCTACCTTGAACCATTGGGTTCAGACAACAAAGTGAACATTGCCTTGCAGAGGGCAGAAGTGTCATAGAAATATGCTGGATTTGAGGACAGTGAAACTATATCTGTGAATCAAGCATATGTTACTTACTCGAAAGGTATACCTGAGAATGGACAAGTATACAGCTGTGACTTACGTAAAGTGAATATGAATCCGTATAAACAGAATGTTTGTCTCAACTTTTCTCATATTATTTGGAAGCCTAATGAAAGATGTTTTTCTGCCAAGTTTGAGATTCCAGAACAGCGCGGTGGGTTGCAGCCAGTTACAGGACAACCCAGCTTAGGACATAAATATTGAAGAATAAAACTTCTGAGATGATAGTATCTGGAAACCATTTGCTTCTGTTGAAATCTACCAACATTTTTGGTGCCCAAAGAGAGAGATCTTAGTGTCCATTTTTGCATCATTAAAATGCACCTAGTTAAAATGTTTTATGAATATGTTTATTTGGATTTTTGAGAAATTTTCATACTTCGGAGTTGGCTCTCTTAAGAAACCTTGCATGGTAGAGACTTTAAAACTGTGCACCCTGTTTTTCTTTTCATGCTTGTTCCATGCAGCCCGTTTAATATCTGGAACGGACATTTCAGAGGAAAAATAAACTTCTAGAGAAGGGAGGACACTTAAAATCCTTTAGAGAAGGAGCACCACCATAAAGTGCGCTCCTGAACTTTGCGCTGTCCTGCAGTTCCTCCAGACAGGAATGAATAATGAATCTTCAGGGAGTTAGCCAACTGTTTGGTAGCTCACGGAAGAAGATAAAATGAAAGAGGAAAGTCGGTTGTTTAGATCTCTGTAGTCCTCTGCTTCTATGGGATATTGCCATCTCTGCTTCTAATTTTCAACTAAATCTTTTCTTGGAAGTTGCACCTAGTTAAGTTCCCTCCTCCGTGATTGTGTCCATGTCAGACATCAGCTAATATGTTTCATCTGAGGGTGGTGGTGTTTTGTTTTATTTTTTGTTTTTTAAATACCGTATTAGACTCTCGGGAGGAATTCTCTTACTTCCTTGGCTGTAAAGGCATCTTCAGGAATCCTAAGTCGCTGACTGTTCTGTTTCATATCTGCAAGTACAGAAGTCACATTTCCAGGTTGTCTCCCAAGTACCACACCTCTAGTAAGCTTTGCAGGACTGATGCAATGTATCTTCATGAGTTCTTGACTTTTATATTCTAAGAACTGTATTTCAGTCAGCAATAAGTCTCTTTTATTCAAGAAAATTGGTGAAATTTCTCACACTGTGTTTGCTGTTTTCATGAGCAGAGCGCTGAACACCTTTTCTTGCTACTGAGAACTTGAAAACATATCACCTACTGGCTTCAAAGCTGATTTAAAAATAACTGTTAGACTATCATGATTTCAGTTCAACAGAAAAAAAGAGAAATAAATGCTTAGATGTAATATAAACATATTGAATAATTAAAAATATGTTCATATCATGCTTGGTCCACCCAGCATCTCTTACCTCCACCATCCTGTTGTGTAGTTTTGCAGTGTACCACTACAGAGGTATTTGACGTAGATTCAGGGAAATCTACGTGAATTACTTATGCGTTTAACTCAAATATGAGTTGTGAATATGAGAACTGGGTGTTTAGTGTGGAGAGATGGGAAGGAGAAGAATGTATGCTTCAACTACATGCAAGTACCCGTATCAATGTTGTGGTTTTACAGTCACATTTTTATGATGGTACGAGTGGCTTTTTGCCTCCAGCCAAATGCAAGATACATCCAATATGTGTAACTAATCTAATAAAGAAAATCCTGATTCAGGCTGCCCAACCAAGTGCATGATGTGAACATTAAAAAGAAAAGCTATTTTTCCAAATCCTTTTCAATTTAGAACTTTTAGAAAATGTATTTCTTGTCACAGCAAATAGCTAACAGATTGACAGGGTGATATGATTCGCTCCCCCCCCCAACACACACACCTTTTCATTACGTTTATCCTTTAAAGAGTATTAGGCACTTGTTTTATAAGAGGTGTTTTGTTATATATAAAGAACACAGTAGCTGAAGCTGAAGAATTTTAACATTCTAATGGAAATGAGTAATTTGATGGTTTACCCTTCTGTGTCACTAAATGTAGGACAATAGGGCATACTGTCTATTGGTTCATCTAAGTTCAGATGTTTGGTTATGCTTCTCAACTTTATGAAAACATCTACATTCAAAAACAGCTAGATTCATCCTGTTTTGTAATTCCTAGGCTGGTCTGCAGCTAATCTGCCAGACTTCCACCTTTGTAAAAACTTGGTGTTGGTATGTGGTGATCTTAGGTGCGGAAGGGAGGCAGAGTGGAAGAATGATCTGTTAATCCCAACCACTGAGAGCAATTGCTGAGATATTATCCTAAGTGTATATGTATGTACTTATAAATACAGCTTAATAAAGGTGAATTTATGAACTGGAAAAATAAGTTTTGCAGTATAAAAGTTGAGCAAAACTTGAGCTTCTGACTTCCTGAAAATGTTTTTCATATTTCTGTTAGTTGATTGGAATGTCTGTTAATAGTCAGCTGTATTTTGTGCTACAAATGTGTTTTTATTCCTTCTGTTAACTAATTTTAATTTTTCTCCTCTTGAACAGGATATATCTGCTCAAGAAAGCAATATATTAGGGGCGTTTTGTGATATGAATGTAAGTCACACCTATTTCTATTTTGAAATAGATATGCGTTTCCTAGAAACTTGAAATAGCCATGTTCACTCCTCCGTATAGATTTGTGTTATATTAATGTATCTGATTTTGAATTCCCTATGCATCTGAATGGATATAGTGTTTATTGGTTTTCTGAATTTACTGTTTGTTTCTGTAGGATGTAGAAGTACCATTGCACTTGCTTCGTTATGTTTGTCTGTTTTGTGGAAAAAATGGCCTTTCCCTCATGAAGGATTGTTTTGAGTATGGAACCCCGGAGACGCTGCCATTTCTTATAGCGCATGCATTTATTACGGTGGTATCTAATGTAAGTATTGTCCTGAATTATTTAACGTTAAATAAGAAAATTAAAAAATGTAAAGACTGAAGCTTGAAAGAATTCCATAGCACCAAGGAGGGACAAAGGACACTGTAACATTTTCCTTATTAGGAATATGAGGGTTGCTGGTCCATTGGGGCAGTCTTTCATCAGTCTTTCATGTAGGCACACAACAAATTTTAAACTTTGAGGTTATTTCATTGCTTCTAGACAATGAGATTGTAATAGCCCCAAGGATGTTGTTGTCTGAGGTAGTTTTTGTCCCTGAATTTGTGTCATGGATACGTTTTCACCTGCTTCAGCCTATATTAACTTTTTACTTATTTCCTGTGAGGTGCAAAGGAAGAGCCTGTGCCTTCCTCTGCCTCTTGATTTCTCCTGACTTTATACCATATTATATGTATTTGCAGCATAGAGGCAACTGTCTTTTATTTCCACTTAGTTTTAGAACATATATCCTTCCTTTGTCCATTTTGAAATGTTAGTGATTTTGGATTATCAGAATTGTGAATTAATTTTAGTGAAGATTTGAAGGAGACTCGTAATGGAAATTAAAACTGATCTCTGAAGAGGGACGTATGAGAATTTAGTGTAATGCAAGAGGATGAAGTGATGAGCGGTCTTGTGGATATTACATATGAATGTAAAGGAAAATAATAATTTATGTTATGCCTTTTATGAAGTGAGTTTAACATAGCTTTAATGTTGTTTTATCCTAATATCAAGTACTTAAAATCGGATCCTTGCTTCCACATGTTTTTCCTCCTTTCTTGTTGCTGTTACTGACCAGCCAGGATGATGTTCCAAATAAGTACTGAAACATGTTTGCATAGAAGGAGCGGATGGTTGAAATAAAGCTCCTACTGATGTACTGATATCGCTTACTCTTGATTCTTCTAGTGTGAGGGTTCTTGACTTGTAGGTCAGAGGACAAATGAGTAAGGCCATGACGCGCTCAATGCTTGTAATCTTAAACAGAAGGACTGCTGTAGCGTCTTTGTGCATTAAACTGTGGAGCTGTGATCTCTTCTGGCCCTATCTGTATAACCTGATGAGCTTTCTGTCTCTAGCTGTTGTTAGTGCAACCTGCTGGTATCTTTTGCTCCTGTATATCAGCTGAGTTGCTCCTATGACTTTCTAACCCAAATAAGTTAAAACAAGCTGAAATAGAAAATGATGAGTTAAACTGTTCAAGTTAATTTGCATGTTTTAAGTGAAATAGGGTATAAACATGTGAGCAGACCAGATGGCATTTGGGTGAGGTGTTATCACAATCAGCTGTGTGAGAGTTGGGGACTGTAATGTCTTCGGGCAGAAGAAAATGTGTGCCCCCACTTCCCCTCCCCCCGCAACTTTACCTTGGAGCCTTGTTCCAGGTGTAAGAAATAATGTTAACAGTCTTCATCAAACCACTTACTGAAAATGTGTGGTCTTGTAGGTTATTCCAGTTGAGAGGTTAATTTTGGTCGTGGAACCAGCTAGCTCCCTGTCCCACCAGCATTTTTTTCAATCAGCACTCTGATTGCAGATCCCATGTTCTAGGTGTCCTGTGCCAGTGTGTGTTTAAACTGCATCTGTCTGTCGTCTTTGTCTTTTTTTGAAGTCTTAAACTTTCCCCACATGAACTTTCTTTTCCAAATTCTTACAGATGTACCCTAACCCTAAATATGCCTCAGCAAAATCTCTTTCTCCAAATTAAGCAACTTTGCAGATGTCTTTTGTTCTAGTAGGTAATATGTTTACCTGTGTCTTGCAGCTATTTTAGATGAAAGCTGTGGTTAAACATGTCAGATAAAGTGAAATTCAACCCAGCCCATAAGCAATAGACGTACTGTTTCTTCAGCCTCTTCCAGCATTGCATCTTTTACTGTACAACCAGAATCTTTTTTGTGCACTCTTTCTGGCTTTGCTGGCAAGTCCATGCAAGTTAGAGAGACGTGAGGAAAACTGTTTTAGAAAAATACAACTCTTAGATTTTATCTGTGAGTTCACTACTGAAAGTATAAGGTCACGTTTTATACGTAATATGCTTTATTCATCCACTTCCAGCATTTGGTGTAACTCAGTTTACTGGCCAGTAATGTTTCTGACTTTAAAATACAACATGTGTATTGGTTCTAAATGCGGCAGATAATTTTTTTTGACAAAATAATTTCTCTTCACTGATACCAAAAAAACCCAGATTTATCTCTCATTCTGCAGTGGTGCATAAGTTTCTAATGTTGATGTAATCTTCCTTTTTCCTGATTCCATTTATATTCTGTCTCTATATATATATTTACAATTTATATAGTAAATATAAATAGCATATCATAATATATATTTCTTATTTTCTGTGAATCAGCTCAATGAATCAAAAATAAGCATTCACAATATCATTTTTATGAACAAAATATTGTTGATCTCCCTAAGAACTCTGCTACTCAGACTTCTTTTTACCCTTGTGTATTTGAGTTTATGGGATTGATAGATAATGTGAGATTTATGAGTGACCTTGTTGATAATAGCTCAGTGAACATCTCTGCGGTGTTAACTGTAACCTGTGTAAAGTCAGAACCCTAGTGTATAATAACTCTTAAATACATTTGCACAGTAGCACCGACTTTTGAGGACGGCAGTTAACTAGCCATTATTGCAAAGACTCCTAGAAACATGAAAGCTAGGGTTTAATTTACAGTCTGTGAGGAGAATGAATTTTTTAGCGACAACTTTTTAAGCGTTTCGAAAAATAGTTTTGAGAAAGATTGTAGTATGGAGGGGCCTAATCATCCCTCATTATAAAGTTAGGATTAGTGGAGAGCTCTGTGAAGGAGAATAGATGAAAGACGTTGGAGATGGTAAAGGAAAGTCAAAGAAATCATTTGTTAATAACCAAAAACGTTCGGCTTTTAATAAACAAGACTGCGTAGTTGTGTGGAAAGCATTTGCTGTGTTAATTCCACGAGGGAAGATGAATATCTCATTAAGCGTACTCTAAAGGTGCATGTAAAGGGAAGAACATCACCACAAATGACTAAGGTATGCAGGGGAACTGAGCTGCTTGTTTGAGAGTACTGGTGTTTCATTCCTATAGAGGACATTAAGAAAATCATTGAGAAGATGTTTCCTTGAAATCTTCTGTCCAGCAAATGGAGTTTGACTAAAAGTCTTTGTGAAACAAGCTTACGTTTGTAATGATAAAGCTAGCAAATGTAATATAATATAGCTTGCTTCCCACAGGCAGTTGGCTAGTTGGCACTCTTGGCCTTCCTCCAGCTCATTACTCTGCAAGATGTTTTCTTAGCTACCTGTATTGTGGTAGGACTGCTCCTTCTTGGGATATTTCTGTGCTATCTTTTTTAGTCAGATTGGTTTTTAAGTCAGTTTGCTTCCTCCTTTCTTCCCACGTTTCTTATTCCATGGTATTTGCTCTGTTTAACTGCCTGATATTCTCTCGGTCTCCTTGAGGAAGAACTCTAGGAGATGCAGAGAAAGCTGTGACTTACAGCTTGTTCTGTGGAGGGTTTAATCCTGACTGAAAAAGCTTATCATTACTTAATTCTGTATTATTTCAATTTGTGGATGTTGTGGAGGAATAATTGCTATCTTTCACAATCTAGATGAATTAGTGAAAGTCATGCTGAGGAGTTCCAAAATGCTGCTTTAAGTTTACTTTATGAAACTTAATAACTTGACAAGTTATAAAAGTGAAAAGTGTTATGAGACAAAACTGCCTTTTAGAAATGAATCAGCTATAGTAAGAGATCATTTAGAATACACTAAAGTTTAAGAATAGAAGATACAGTAAATAGTTCATTTCTAAAAGCAGACAGAAGCATAAAAAGTGTGATGAGGATTATGAATTTCTTATGTAAATATTCATTTGTTCAAATAATTTAGTGAATTTATATTTGAAATCATGATGAAAATTATATTTTTATTTATGGCATGTGAAATTATCAGTTCAGAGGATAAAGGTCATATGTAATACAAGAATCCACATGGATGAAATGGTTTTAAAAGTTTGAATTAATACAGAATAAACATTAGTATACCTAATGGAATATATAAAATAAAATTATAAAAACATTCCTTTTTTTTTTTCCGTAAGGAAATATATTTTCTTGTTTATTTCATACTTGCTTATGAAAAGGAGCACATCATTGTGTTAGAATCAGTGTCTGAATGCAAATAGTATCTTTGTTATCCTTGCAATTCCATGTCAAAATGTTACTTAATTCTTGTTTCTAGAACAAGCATCTTCTAGTTGCAGTTTCTATATTTGGCACATTAGTCTTTTTTTTTCTTCTTCTTGAGACTGCCAGTAGGATCAGCAGCTTATTCCAAACGTGGCCTTTTTGGCAATGTGAAGATTTGGCAGGTTTCTCTTGCTAAGTTGGTTAGTATCATTACTGTGTAATATTAGTCGCACTGTAAAAAAACAAGCCTGAAAATGTTTTTTTCAGAATTGATTCAAAAAATATGTGGCTAATTCCACAAGTGTTTAAAATAAATGCTGGAGATACAGTTTTACTATTGGCTAGTAGTGTTTTCTGCTAGGAAGAATGAGATTTTAGAATATTTTACATACAGAATTTCCGAACTCCTGGTGAGAATTTATTTTATAGTCAGAATATATTGCATCAGTTGCAAAGATTAAACTTTCTTGTAAGAACAAGCATGGAGCTGTAGATTGACATGACAGCTTTGAGTGAATGTCAGTGTTGGCTATTCACAAGATTTGTGTGTGCACGTGATTCAAATTGTTAGTAGTAGTAACAGCTGCTAATATTTCATCTGTGTTAGATCCCTTACCTGGCACATAGTTGTCTTTCTGTAACAGGTTTAACAGGCTCAGCATTCCTTTTTGAAATGCAGATGGAACCTCTAACTTTGCCTGTGTAAGTAATGTGATTGGTCCTCTTTTCCTCACAGCAGTGTTAAATAGCTGTTTCAGGTTTGGTTTTTTTTCTGCATACGTTTTTTTCCAGCATATGTTTTTGCAAAAGTGGTAAAGGCGCGGTGTGGTAAACACGGGAATGCAAATACGATAGTAAAAAAACTGCTCTTAGTCACTGGTTATAAAATGTAATTTTATAGCGTATATAAGCCCTATGAAGCAAAACATTAACACAAGTCACATAATGTTGCTTGATTTAGGAGAGCTTCACAAGGAACGGAAAGAATGGAGTCATTTTCTTTTAGATTAAAAAAAAAAAGAAAAAGAAAAGCAACAAGGTTGAGTAGCAGTTTTTCCTATTGAAGAAACAGAAACTACAGAAACTTCAGAAATGAGATGTGTGCAGTATAATGTTATTTATAGTAAATTTATATTTCTAGTTGAGTAGAAGAAAAGATGCAACTCTTTAAACAAGTCACAGAAACATTCTTCAGATAATTTTGAAAATCAGAAAATTATCCATTTAAAGAATTCACATGAAAAACAACAACGAAGCCTTTTTTAAAAATGGGGTTGCATGTGCAAATGTACTAGCAATATTTCATTTTTATAATTCTCAATACGTGTCATTAATGAAACTTTTATCTATTTATGTTTTTGCATTATAGATCAGAATATGGCTACACATCCCTGCTGTCATGCAGCACATTATACCATTTAGGACTTATGTTATCAGGTAAATTTTTAATTTAAGAGTTTTTTCTTGTGGGACTTTTGACAGCACCTATTTATGATTTCAGATGCTATACTTTCTAATTGTTCAAGCTCTGTCTCCATTATTTCAATAAACAGAGTGAAGGTATTGTTTAGAGTTAGTTTGGGGTAGTTCCGTCCATCTACCTGATTTCAGTAGAGCAGATCGATCTTGGTAATAGCATTTTTAATACAGCATTCAGCCCCAATCCGACATGTTGTCTCAGGATCCGTTGTAGTACTGTTCGTTTGCTGCGTTATCTTCGTAAAGTTACAGAAAATTTGCAGTGAGATTGTGTGAGTAGAAGAGCAATTTGTAATCATTGAAATGTCATACACTGAGCTTCACTGAGTTTTAACACCACTTCACATTTTGAAGTTCTTATTTCCAGCTGGCAGGAAGTGGAGTGTGATCAGAAGTCTACTCACACTTTTATGTATCTAATTATATCAGGCCCCAATGATTTTCTTTTTATCAAGCTGCCTATCATGAAAAATGCTTTAAAATTAAAGTGCTTACAAAGATATTATTTATAAAGCAATTTATTTTTATTGGTTTTCTTTGGACAATATTAAAATTCCAGTGAGCAGATGATGAAATTATCCTGTGCATGTGTGTCTGCCCTGCAGTGCGGGGCAGGGGGGAGGTATCTGCTGATTCTCCTCTGATGTCCCAACCTTAAACCTTCTTGTTCCAGACTCCCTAAAAGGCCAGAGTTCTTCCATCAGTCCATGGGCCCACAAATCCGCCAAGTGTCTGGGTCCCCTATAACCGTGCTGCTAGAAATGTGTTTCTAATAGTCATAGCTTGCTTCTGTGTTATCCATAAATATGTCTTTATGGATTATATTATGTTAACTGTAGTGGTATAAAATCACACTCTTAACAAAAAAAAAAAAAAAATCACATTGGCAACCAAAACGTACCCAAAAAGATGAGGATCAGAACTCTGTTTCGTGTTTAAAAAACGTTCTGTTTTTTAGTTGCAAAGGGTTTTGACAATATGCAAATTAAGTATTACTTGGCTATCAACGTATCTTGCTATAAAGTGGTCTCTAGCAAAATGATATCCACAGACAAAAGAGTATTCTGATCTTTTTTTAAACTGTACCAGTCTTGAGTTGACAGTCCTGCTGTGCTTACTCCTTTATTATTGATGGGTTGTCTTTGAAATCTAATTAAGGTAATTATTAATCATGAAGCAGTCTAGGAAGCAATCATGGAAATACAGAGGATCTCTGAGTGCTTGTCTCCATACGTATTCTCCTCATGGTTGTTTGTGTACCTGGGAATTTGTTCATGAGCCTTACTTATCTTCTTGCAGTGTATGGAAAATATAGAGAGCATTGAAGGATCAGCAACTAGAGTTAGGCTGATGCGAAGGAACTTGAGTGAGACAGAAGAACACAGTCTGCAGCCTTAGCTGTTAGTCTTCCTTTGTTTGTCCTCCTGTTTAGTGCTTATAGTTCTTAAAGCTTTTTTATTTTATAACTGTAGATAAAATCAGAGTGAATAAATAGAAGATTGTTTTCCTGTTTTCTCCTCATCTCTTCCTCACTATTTTTATACATAGAAATGCTTGCATCTGATTTAAAATGTAGTTTGTCAGCAACTTCTTGCCATAAAGGATAGCCTCAATGTCTGTTAGTATTATTTACGATACGCTTATATCTGTCAGAAAGGTAACATTGATACAGATTTCCTTATGGAAGACACCAAAAGTTTGGAGAAGGAAGGGGATATTTACCCTATTTCGTTTTCTACAATTGAATCTCAATAGGAAGAGCTTTATTCATGAAGATGCGCTTACGGAGTGGGACATGAAGCTTTTAGGTCATATAACAGAATAATATACAGTGTTGTACCTTTACATGGGACAGAAGTTCACTCAGATGATTTTTCTAAGAAAGTGACTTTTTTCTAAAAAGTGACAGTAAAAAGTGATTTTTTTGACATATGCAGCAACCCCCAAGTAGTTGTTATAGGTTTCTTTTTAACTCCCTGGGCCTCTACGTTTTCCCCTGCTGTTTACTGTCGTATCTGAAAGCAAATACTAATCCTGGGCATAGCAGCTCAGTGCCTTTGAAACAAATCATGCAGTAAGTGCTGCTGCTATGCAAAGTGATAGAAGGGTCTTGGAGAGCAGTTTACTCAAGAGTGAACTCTCAGGGCTCTGGCTGCCTGCCATCACCTCAGGATGGGCCTTCTGGGTGCTCTGGACCCCGACTGCGGCAACAGTGCTGCAGAGCTGTCTTCAGCTGCTCTGGAGTGAGGGGAATGTCTGGCCTGGGAAGGGGTTGTAGGTTTCAGTAGCCCACAGTATCTGAAAGAGGCTGGTGGTGGCTAAAACCTTAATAAGCTCTTTCTGTCAAATACGGATTCAGTCAAAGCCCTTGTGTTGGTGGCAAAGCAGCCTGTTGCCTGCATTTCTGAAACCCCTGGTCTGGAAGTACTTTACCCTGCACACCTAGCTATTTCTCCTCACCAAATTCTGCCATGACTATGTAGTTGAAAATGGCAATTTGGTAGATGCCTTCATGAAATATCTCATCTAAAAGATAAAAACGTTGTTAATCCAGGTTGCTGCTCGTGCAGATTCCTTGCAAGAACTGCAGTTTTGCAATGCTGATCAGCATGGTTAGCCGGGAGAGAGATCACCTGCTTGGCATCCTAGCAGCATCAGATGAGGTTACAGTTCATTGCAAATGTAGATGAGGGTAAGCTGTTGATGGTGTCTTTCTTATAAAAGACATTGTTTCCAGCTGATTTCGCCTCAAGATCAGAGATGGGAAATGGCTCTGCATGTTTCCAGATACTGGATGCCTCAAGAGAGCTGTAGCTATCAGCTGTGATGGGGATTTGCCTTTTGGAAACATTTTTTCCAGTGGCAGCATTGTTAATTGAAAGACTCGTGGATAGTTTTGCTCTTCAGAAATAAAAAGGCTAGCAATGAAGTCCGTTTTTATGCGAAGTAAGAGATAAAGCTATATGCCTGATATTGTAAGTGTCTCTATAAACCACTAAATAGTGTTGGATGGTATGAAAGAAAAGACCAAAAATTCCCCTGTCTTTTACATCTCAAGTTGGTATCTTCTACTGAGTGTTCATTCTGGTGAAATCTGAGAGCTGTGTGTGGAAATACTGTTGATTAATATGATATTTAGTTCTAACCCTTTCTCCATTAGTCTCTCTCCCTCTTCAAGGACTGATCTTGAGAGTTTTTTTTTTTTTTTTTTATGAAGGATTTGTATCTCTGCCCAGATTGGGGAGAAGTAGAACCTTCTCTGCTCAAATATACTGAAAGGAAACTGCAAGTGGCAGCTGTTCCTGCATTAGCCTTTTAGTTTCAATACGAGGCACAAGGCTAGCGGAGGTTACACACACAGAGGAAGTGGAACCTCCAGACAGCACTGCTGGTACCCAGTGCTTCCTGTGAAATACAGGGAGAGAGCGCATCTCAAAGAATTAAGATTTCTCTCTTGCTTAATAATATCTTTCTTAAAAATTTAAGTTTAATAGGACTGCCCAAGACCATTCCTTGCTACTAAATGTCATGAAAAACTGTTATAATAAGCCTCAAGTTTTCAGTTACACAAAATGTTTCACTGCTGCAAATATCTAAAAATGTATGCAACAGGTAGAGAGAATAGGAAGTCAGGAGACAGTAGCCAGGCACTCAAGTGAATTCTTCATTAGAGTTGAGGAGCACTGACTCATTCTGCTTGATGTCTCTTTTGCAGCTGTGGTCCAGAAAGAGTCATATTATGGGGAAGAAAAGATTATTTCACAGCTGACTGCCCAAAGTCCTGAAGCATGAGATGTGATTTTAAGCATTATGCTAACATAGAACAGGATGTTTTAAGCAGGACTCTCTCCATTCCCCAACACAGCAAATTTAAATACTGTTTCAGTAGACTAAAACTGAATTTTTAAAATGAGTGTATATATTCTAATGGTTTGAATGTATATATAATATATATTTAGCAATTTTTGTAAGTGCATCAGGCTGACAGGACAGCTCCTTTACACAGACTGTCCTTTATTTATATGTATAAAAGAGTATATTTGTTTCCAGAAGTCTCATTTAGGCAACGATGTCTGATTTCCTGGATAATACAGGTCTTGCAGTATCATCCATATATTGCTTTGAGACTTAATGCTCAGCGGAATCAAAGACAAAAATTTAGGAATTAAAAGAAAAAAAAATGACTGAGAACAAAATTGATGCTATTATTAAGCCAGTGCAGGAATCTATCACATATTCGCATTTATATGCTGTATACCATTCTGGTCATTCCGTCTCACAGAGCTTATAACGGAACTGGCTAGATGATGGGAAGGGTGACCGAGAAGGCCAGAGATAAAGAATGATACTGATATGAAGGGAGAAACAGTCTAGGATTTCTTTTGAGAGAGAAATGACAGTTCTACGAATGATATGAAGACAATAAGGAACGATTATTCAGTTTTTCAAAAAACAATAAATAGAGAGCATGCAATGCAGTCATCAGGTAGCAGATTTAAAAGAAATGAAAGGACATTTTTTTTTCATGCAAATGCAATTGTGGAAGTACCTGGCACAGGTTATTGAGGTCAATGGAAAGAGAGAAATAAAATCATAGTAGTAGGTTCATCGAGTTCATTATATGTGGGATGAAACCTTCATCCATTTTTTAGAGAGAGGATTTGGGGCTAAATAGACCTTTTGCCTTGCCCAGTACTGCTGTTCTTGTGCAAGGCAATGCAGCAAATTTAGAACTACTCAGTGTGAGGAAAGGGGTGTGTTAGTTGCCAGTGCTATCTAAAGATTTCATTTTTGTTAAAAATGAAGTTCTACTAGTAGAAGCTTGAAGTGGACCCAGGATACTGATACTAAGGTGCTCAGGGCACTTTTATCTTTCCAGAATCAAAATAAGGCTTTGCCTACTCTGCAAATTTTTGTAGCTTTAGTCCTGGCGGTAAAGATATCATATTTGATTTATGACCAACATAGTAGTGCCTGTAAATTTTCTCATGTAGATTCTGTCATGCCCATGAAAACTCAAAAGAGTGGCATCTTCCTCGTGTACATTGTGACTAGCTCTTAGAATAACCCAGTTATGCTAAAAAAATCTTAGTTAAAATGTGGCTTAACTAGCTAAAAGTGCCCTTTGCTCTGTAGCTTTCTGTAGGGCCTTAGCTTGACTACACTGTCAAAGTATTTTTGTTGTTGTGCAACTGAATCTGCACTGGAGTTTCAGTTATTATAAAAGTTTTTTTTAAAAAACCCACCGTCTCTTAATATAATAAAACATGACACAGATGTGGTGCAAACTTGGACCAAATACAGTAAGTGCACTGAAAGAACTTAACAAATGTTGTTCTGGAGTAAATTTTATGATTAGAAGTAGATTTATACGGGTACAGTTGCATTACAATCCAAAAGTTTTGTTATATCATGTAGATTAGTACAGTTATTTCCCCAAACTTTCTAGAGTAAGCAAGATTTCAGGTGAAAGTCCAGTCACTGAAATCCAGCAAAGCCGCAAAAACACCCTTCTTCCTGTATATGTAGATCTGTGTCTATTTTTGTCTGTCTCTTGCACACAAGCACTCTACATCTGTCATATAAAGACATATGCAGAATGAGAAAAGTCATAGATTGAGAAAATGCATACAGTTTCTTTTAACACCTTTAAGATCTGTTCACAAAGCAATCAAGCATGACTTGATGAACATTATGAACGTTGAAGAGATTTGGGGACCAGGGCTGAATACGGTTTGCATATAAGAATGGGGAGATAAAAAACTGATCTAAGAAATACTGGTAATTATATTGAGATGACTGCATTTCGTAACGTGGACCGATGAGCTTTTTCATTAGAGTGTAACTCCTCTCACCTGTCTCTGGGTTAGAGATAGATTACTGGGTCTGATTGCTGGAAAATGAGCTTTCCCTTCTTGTTAACCGCTTTTCTTCAATAAAAGCCATAGCAGGGAAGCATTATTTTCTTACCATTATCTGATTTCCAGTGCTCCATCTGAGAAGACCAGTTTCACGTTTAAGAACAGTGAAGGATCTGGTTACTTGGGCCCTGGATGGTCCTTCTCTTGTCCTTCTGCTGTTTATCTGTGCTTTCTATGATAGAGCTACTGTCACTGTGGTTATTTGCACTGAAGTCTCTTTGCTTTGTTTGACAATGTTAAGTGTCACTGAAGTACGTTTACTTTACAGCCTCCGTGCAGGAACTGTGAAGAAGGGCCTTAATCTAAATAAGAATCAGGGCCTGTATTTTTTATTTTATTTTATTTTCTAATGCTTATATGATATAAATGCAAAGGAATGGTGTATGCACGTAGTTAAGTGTAGTTTCATGTCTTCTGTGGTTTTTAATAGATGCGAGCATATATTTGGCCAGTATTGCAATGATAGATCCAGATTTAGGCTGTCAAACAAATGGATTTTTAATGCATTTCTGTGTAGTTAGATCTAATTCAGATGTAGTCAAAACTTCAGAACACTGAATTACACAGAAAAAATTATGTGTGGTAACCCTGTGTGTACCTTTCATGTACAATTTTTAACTGCTTCAAAATAAACCCAAGAAAGCTTATTTCTAAACGTTTTTCTCTTTATGTGTTGAATTTAGCAGAAACTCTCAACTGTGTCAGTGTTACATAGGAACTTTACAGGCATTTCAGCATTGATTTTCTTGGTGTAGATTGATTTGGCAGTTGTCTGGGTAAGACTGAAGTTGTGCTAGCTTCTGTAAGTTAATTTCCATAAATGATTATTTCTTCTGCCTCCCGGGTGCAGAGAATATCTGTATTGCGATTCGTTGTGCATGATCGCATGACCCCTTACCTAAGATCTCTGCTTTGGGAAAAATATAACTATTTAAAATTCTGTATCCTTCTCTGTTTCTCTGAGAGATTTGTAGGATCCTTGGTAGTGGTTATGGTGCATCTTTAAAGATTATAATAACTGTCAGTAGAAGAAACAACTATGCGCTCCTGCACTAACCTGTTGCAAAAGTGATACTGTGGCACAGAGAGTACATTAGAACAAACACAGATCACATGCGGTTATGGCAGAAAAAATGTGCATGTGTCATAGTTATGCTAATTGGATCAAAACCTGATTGCACAATAATAACTTTTTCTGTTCTGTAGCTGAGACTACAAACAGGGATGTATTCATCTTCAGAGGATTCTCATTGCACTAGGGGATCTGTCAGAGTGCTGTTTGGGGTCCGTTTACATTGTTTCCAGAAATTCAGTTCTCAAATGTTTTAATGTTAGGTGAATTGTGACACTTGAATTTTGTGAAGAGTTTGAATAGAAGAGTAAATGGCCATGATGCAGCTATCTGGAGAGGGCACCTTCCCATGAGACAGATAAGAGGCTTAGGCTTCCAGCTTGCATTTCTTAAGAACAACATGGGTTTCACGTGTCATTTTGTGGCAATCTTTTTCTGGTCAAAGGCCCCTGAAGAGGTTTAAAATCAGAATCACGTTTACTAGTAGACTTTGAAATATTGTACAGAATTCTGTTGTTCCTTAATGGGTTTTTTATTGTTATCAGCTCTTGATATATTATTGACAGTGATAATTTAAATACTGTTATGGCTGTTGGAAATTTATATTTGCTATAAGATCCAGGAGAGACAGTTTTATGTATGTTCTAGTTTGAATCATACCATTTTTTTTTTCTTTCGTTTGTAATTTATTCCAGGTATTTATGTAAACTGTCAGACCAGGAGTTGCGACAGAGTGCAGCCCGGAACATGGCAGATTTAATGTGGAGCACAGTTAAAGAACCGTTGGATACAGCCTTGTGTTTTGATAAAGAAAGTCTTGATCTTGCGTTTAAGTACTTTATGTCTCCAACTCTAACAATGAGATTGGCTGGACTGAGTCAAATAACAGTAAGAACTTTTAAAAATATAAATAATATGTAGAAAAAATGTTTCCTTTTATGTTTTATGAGTTATTGTTTTGTTATTTGGGCTTTTTTAATGTATGCAAAACAGCAGAATCCTCTTACAAGCAATCTTAGAAAGTTACAATCATGTTTATGAATGTAGAGTTCATTCAGAGGGATGACCAGGAGCTACATTTTGCAGCATATGGAATTGCAACATGCTTGTTGAACAGTTTACTCTACCAAATGAAACCATTATAACCATGATTTGTGACAGCCATGTTGAAATTAGGTCCCTCTTCAAGGCCATATTTGTTGTTTACAAAGGCTTTCAATCTGTCTTGGTTTTGGCCTTTACAATGTCTTGACTCTACTGTAATTAGGTGGTTCTTTGTATTGCACATACCTCTTTTTCCTGTTTGTTTAGTGTAGTTTGTTTCTCAAGAGACAACATTTCTGCATCAATTAGCAGAAGACTGAATTGAGTAGGTAAATATATTTAGCATCAAATAGAAATAGATTAAAAACAAAAGTCCCACACCATTCTCTTCCCCATGGAAACGCTCCATATTGCACTAGTCAGGGTGCTTTGCGCATGCTCTGTCTGTCATTGTTTCTTATGTATGTATTTATAGTCATATAGAGATGTGCAGAAGGTCAAAAGTGAATTTTTTTTATTAATCTGTGCCTTTTCGATTTTACGTTTGGTCTGACAGTGTGTTTAGGATTTGGACAGTCTTTATAGGTCATATTGTCACATTTGCCTTAATGCACAGAATGATGAGTAAGAACCAACTCTACTAGAATGAATAAAAATCTTAAGATACATATATATATTATTTTCTGAACACATTTAGCATTCTTCGTTCTAACTAATTAAATAGTGTTGCTCGGTGATTGTGTTAGCCACTGAGCGCCAGTAAATACAAGTTTACTTAAATTTTGGTTCTCCCTATATTTGTCTTGCATGTAGAAATAATTACAATTATTGTAATAAATGATAATTTAAAATCACCTGTAAGTATTTCCAGTGAGATTATGGCTGTTTTTTAACCAAAGAAAATATTTACATTTCACAGATGTGTAACCCACTAAGCTTAAAAATAGAAATTGTTTATAAACAACCACTCAGTGTTAATCAAATGTCAAATGCTGTTTTAAGTGTAACTGCGTTTATTGGACTTGAAAATACTGGCCATTCAGTTTTGCATTTATATACATGAAAACATAATGGAGTTCATCCACTTGAGGTTCTAAAGCAAGTTAAAGATAAACTTAATTTTTGGACGAAATAGTGACAGCATGAATTTGTTCCTGTATCTATAACTTTTATATAAAAGTGATTTATATGACTTTACATAAACACACACACACACACACACACACACACACACACACACATATATATAAAATACTCAGTACCTAAATTCAAATTTTCAGTCATATCTAATTAGTGTAAAGTGAATATTCTGAGTTCTTTTTGTGTAATAAGAAATATTCAGAGAGGTGATTAAGTCTTAGGTAGAAATATTTTTCATCGCCATGTGCTTTATTGTTTGTACAGTTACAGATCTCTCATCTGATATATTTTAAAATTTGGCAATTAATCGGGCATATAAGTAGTTCCTTTTTTTTCCTCTGTACAGTTTTGGAAAGCATAATTTTCAGGATCATTGATTATAAAGTAGATTTCCATAGGTTTGCATAGTTCCAATTACATTAGATTTTTATCCGTGTGAGTACTTTCTTTCAATTTTGTACAGTTTTCCTTTGACTGCTAATGTATATCGTTTTCTCTATCCTTACCAAAAGAAATTCTGCAAATAAGAATGCATCATTTGTTTATTTTTCATGCATATAGGTCATTTTAAAGAATGTGAAATTGTATTATTTTAAGTAGTTATAACATATTTTGACCTTTTATGATTGGTAAATGTTACTGTAAAAGTGAGATTTTCATAAAAGGCATTGGCTTCAACTTGTAAAACTGAAATATTGTTTGTTGATCATTTGTCAAGTCTGTTTTAATTAATTAGTCCCAAAAACTGCTCTGGAATTCTGAGACAACTGATTCTTCATTATCTATTCAAATCGTAAGAAGTTTCCTTTTTTGTTCTATTTTTAAGATCTTAAAATCTCTGTGGAATCCTCTTTTGCTTTACCTCCTTTGACTTTTGAGTTTGAAAAGCATTTTGTTTAATTTAGTTTCGTATGTCTTCCCTGGGACGATTTTAATTGCCAGATTTGTGCAGCTTGGAGTATGAAATCTGACCCGAAATTTACAGAAGTTATGACTGCTTCTTTCTTGAAGTTTTCTGTGCTCCTTGCAAACAAAGGTCTGCCAAGATGTAATGAAGCTAAGCTAAGTTTTTCACACGGCCTTGTTTGTTACGGATGTACCTTATGGCTACTTTTCTGAAGTTTCTTTTTTTTTTTTTTCCTATACGTTTCTTTGATGGCTAGAATTTGTCAAAGTAATTTCATTGAGGTGTTCTTCCCAGGGAACACAATTTGAGCTTCCTGTTCTGTATCTAAGACTTTAGAACTAAGATATCTGCAACTGCAAAATGTTTTCCTTTCCTGGACTTTCATTGCCAAAAGCTGAGCATTTAGCCTTGAAACAATTCTTCACTTAATTTTTTTTAAATAGATATGAAGATTCAGAGAAAACCTTTAGCCAAACTTTATGCTAAATATTAAAAGAAAGTGTGAACTTTGCAAAACACACTTTATTTCAAAGACAAAATTCTTCTGAAGTAATATGGAAAGTTGACTCAGATACAGCTTTCTAATTTTGCTCACAAGATCAAACCTAAAAGAGGTTGTTCAGATAGCTTTTATGGCATGACTAAGTACTCTTGCAAGATAAGAGTACTTTTGTTCTCATCGAGGAGATGGAAATCTTTGACCAAAGACATCAGTGAATCTAAAAAGACGCAAGTCTTCTAACAAGGAGGTGTTGATTTGTGTCTGCTGAAAGCTTTTTTTTCTGTCTGACAGGTAACATGACCTGAAATTAAACCTTTCAGTTTCATGGAACCTCTTGAGACTCACAGAATACGTGCTGTATGGCATACAGCGATTATCTTTGCTTGCCACCACATATAGACTTGCCTCTTCTGAAGAGTAGTGTGTACAAATAGTGTGTCATACCATCTGACTAAAGTTCTTATTTACAAAACAAGGCTGAAGACAGACACATGTAAGTTAATTTAGCAAAGCTTGAGAAGTTGAATGTGAAATTGGAAATAGCTACAGAAAACAGCAGCAAAATGTGAAACAGGATATACCTGAAGCTTTTTTTGTTTGTTTCTCTTTGATTTCATCTCTCAGTTGTCAGTCCAGATCGTTCAGCTGCAAAATACCCTCTTCTCTCTCTACTGTTGCTTCACAGATAGGTCTCTTTTCCTGCTCTTCTAGTTAGAGAGAAACCTAAAAGTTGTGTGAAAATGAGTATTTGTCGCTGATCTGGGCATCCTTCCTCTTCCAGTTTTTCAGCCTCTTTTTATCTGGTTCCTTGCATTGTTCAAAATGCAGGCGTAACACTGTTAGGTTTTTCCTGAACAAATTCAGGGGAAGCCTTGACCTGTACATAGTTCTTCTCTCTGCATTGGTTTCCTGTGTAGGAAGATTAGTTTCCTTTGATGCCTGGGTCTGGTGACCAAGGTAGCTAGGGAGATTGTTTTTTGTTCTCAGCTTGGGTGCGTGATGTTTCTTGGATGAACACTTCATGCCTTTGCTGTACTTTTTAACTGATGTGTTCTTGCTGGATTAGTCGAGTGCCTGGGCACAGTCCTCTTTAGTTTCTTACAGTGTTTCGTATAGCATAAAAAATTGTAAAAGTATGTTATTCCCTCTGGTATTTCATGGTAACCAGACATGAAGTAGAAAAAGATGTCCGGAGGTGAGCGAAAATATGGCAGGGCATTATGCAACACTGTTGCGTGTGTGCATTGTGTTACACTTCTGTGTTGCAGAAGACTGTAGTTGAAATTGTTATTAAAAAATATAGATTTGAAAATTCAAATATAAATAAGGAACACTTTGTCAGTGTTCCTGTAGAACAGCATTTTGTTTGGGAAATTTGGATCGCTGCATGACTATAGATTTAAAATTGGTAATAGTTCAATATTCTTTCAAACTTTGAATGCCTTTCAGAATGTTTTCTGATAGGGGGGAAAAGAGTGTCCGGAAATATTAGTGACCTTTCCCTTCTTTCTTCATTTGACCCGGTTCTAATTGGTCATGGTAATTGCTTCGTGAGGTTTGGTTTGCATATTTTTTTTCATTTCTGCATGGGTTTAATTTGACTATATCTATTCATAACTGTGTAATCAGGCTCTCATGTCTCACTCATTTTAAATCATATTTTCAATTTTGTTCTTCCAAAACATTTTTCCCTGACAATTCTTAAGATTAGACATGAATAAATCTTTTTGTAAAAACTGAAGGAGATTAGCTGTCGTCTGAACGACAGAATACGTGCAACCAGGCTTGTTTCAACAGAGAGAGAAGAATAAATAACTATTTTGAGGAAGTTATGCAAGAATTTTAGTTTGAATGTCAAAAATTCACATTATGTCTTTAATTCTTCTTGAAGCTCGGATGACAAATCAGTTTTATTACATCATTTCAAATATTTTAAAAATGTAATGTAAAGAGCTGAGTATAGAGCCTATGTATCTGGGAAGTTGGTGATGCTGAAGGAAAGGGAGTTCTGCTGGCATTTTTAGTCACTTGAAATGAATAACTTCTAGGTGAGAGTCCTTAGGCTTACAAGTGCAGAAGAAAGCAAAGAGTATTGGAGCAGATAGTGTCAGGGTGTATGGTACAGTGGTGTAGCTGTTTCATGATCTTTTTTGAGACCATGTCTCCAGAGAAAGGACAGGTGGTATTTCTTTTTAAATACAAAAGGAATTCCAACCGTTTAAAGGTACGCAGCAAATTTGCTCTGTCAGTGTAATAGACAGCTCTAGAATTTTTCAGCAAGACACGCTTAGGAAATTTGTGCGTACAGCTTTTATTTTAAACTTTTCAGGACTGACGGTTTACTATTTCGCTCTCCACCACCATGGACCTCAGGTACTGAAAGGGTCCAAATTTCCGACGCTGCTTTACCCTACGCTTCAAATGATAACCCCCTCTGACTTTCAAAGATAGCTTTGCTTTTTGATAAATGGTACGAACTGCATGACGTGTTCTGGCCTAAATGCATTTTAGTTAATAGTAGTAGGAGACTGAAATAATTGACAGTGAGTTGAGGGGGATTTTACCTAATAATATTTCAAGTGGCATGGAGTTTATATATCTGTATAGTAGACAAGCATATTTTATTCCTGTATATACCTGTAAGGTAATGCAATTACAAAAAAAAAAAAAATCAACTTTAACCTTATAAATTTTGAACTTCCAAGTATGTAACAGGGCGTTTTGGCAACCCGAACAAAATTCCAATTAAATGTAAAATCCCCAGAATTTTTGTTATGTGAATATGATTGCTGACTTTAAGACTGAAGAAGTGATGTAAACCCAGGATGATTATTCTGGAAAAGAGAGTTACCCTTAGGAAGGCTTTGTTTGTTTGTTTGTGTGTGTGTGTGTTTGGGGTTTTTTGTTTGTTTTGTTTTTTCCCTGTGAAGACTTGAATTCAACACTTCAGATGCGTCTCAAGGCTTCATTCTATTTAAAAATATGTAGTTTTCATTCTCTAGTTTTGTAGACTGTAAATGTTGATAATGTGATTAAAGAAATCTTTGCTGTTTTAGTGAGCATTACAATAATGGGGAAACCGATACTAAAATGTTAGTTTCCCGAGTATGCGTTTCATTTCTCTTGAAAATCTCTGTGGAAAGCTGCTGGTAGATGCCTTCCTTTGATGTCTAGAGTGGCTAGCATCTCCTGATATCATTTGATGGGTGTAGAGAAAGAAAGGTTGATAAATAAATTAAACTGATCCCACTTACCTACTAGGATGGCTGCTGTTTAATTTTTTTTTTCCAAAGGGAGTTGTTTATAAACGTTGATAGTACTAGGAAAATTGTGTCATTGCCACTATTTTTAAATATAAGAAAACTGCCTCAAAAAGTGTTTAGATAAAATTGTAATTTTTTCTTCCTCTTTTTAACTATAGAACCAACTTCATACCTTCAATGATGTGTGTAATAATGAGTCATTAGTTTCAGACACAGAAACGTAAGTAGGAACATTATTATGCATACTTTAAGTACACTTATATGACTGCAGTTCTTCTGTATTGTTGTTATGGATTTTACACTCTGGGGAGTAATGATTATCTAAGGTATTTATTAGAAATACCCTAATAAGGGGTTTAATTCAAATTGTTTTAAACTGCAACCTTTAAAAATATTTCTAAATGTTTCTTGATCTCTTTTCTGTCTTTAAAAGGTAGAGTCAAGGTAACTTTCAGAAGAAATTAGATCCTGAAATAATTAATGCCTGTAACAGGCTATTGTCTCCGTTGTTATATATAAAAAGGAACTAGCTAATTCATATGAAAGCAATTTTTTTGCCATCTTCTCATTTTTCCTAATTATTTAGTTAACTAAGACTTGATAGGCTGTCACTGGCATCCATCCTTGTTATTAGTTTTTCATTTAGTCTGTTTGGCTATGCTTTTAGTACTGTTTATTGTTTTTCTTCAAAATCTTTGTTTGTATTGTTCTGGTATGTTAAAATAATTAAAAGAGACTCCTAAGTCGAAGTTTGAAGTTTCACGTGTGGGAGTGCTTTCCAACTGAGAAAATGGGTTTGTTTTATGTAACAACTCTAAGCTTAATGTTAGAACTGTCTAGAACTTAGAAAAAAAAAAGTCTTCAATACACAAGTAGATGAAACTGGTGTTATTCTTGCAATAATATAAAAATTATGTAAAAAGTAGGATTTTCCTTGAGATAGGCTCTACATTTATTTTGGGGCTTGTATCCGTGTGTGTGTATCTGTCTCACTAGAGATGCACGCTCGCCCGTATCTTTTGCTCGTTAATGATGAATGCAGTATAGCAGCAGTCGGTTTGCTTTGTTATCTAGGTAGACGGTAGTTGTATTATAGATCGTTTTGCAGTAACACCTCTGCCTATTCTTCAAACCTGACAGCAGTCAAGACCGCAACACTCATGTAAATAGCAACTTGAATATTATAAGTGGAATTTATGGTATAAGGTTGATATTTAAAAAATAAAGAATCAGAATCTGGAACGTTTTTACCTCTACGTGGATGAGAATACAAGACAAATAACCCCTTATGATCAATTTTGTTCATGTCCTTGATCATTAAGCCAATAGGTGAGCATGAGTCCATGCTCTCCGTTTATTTCAAAGTAAATTTTGATACGCAGTATCAGAAAAGTTAAATTATTCTCCTGAAGTATGTGACATACTTAACTATGATCTGATGAAACCGGAGTGTAATGTCCTTAAGTTAATGTACATTTCTGAAGGTTAGCGTTATTCTAATAAAGGTGTGCTTTTTGTGCCTTGGGAAGTGTGATTTTTTTTTTTCCAAAGCCTCTGATTTTGTAGCAGCAAAGGTAAATACTGCAGGAGCGTAGCTGGCTTTTAGGCTATGCAGAACAAAGATTTGAAGGTATCAGTACAATATGTGAGGTGGCTTGGTTGGGAGGGGTATTTTCAATAGTGTACTGCCAGTTTATAGTGTATGGTTAAACTGGGACAGCGAAACCTCAGTTTGATCCATTTCTTCTCCTCCTTCCTTCATGCTGAAAATTGCAACCTGAGGTATTTCTTTGGTAGTTTTCATCTGTTGAAACACATTGTGAATGAAACGGTTTTTAACAAGTAGTAACTAATTAAAGAACAAGAACTTGTTTAGCCAATTAAACTAAACAAAAAGTTGTTTGTTTTTCTCTATCAAATGCAAAAACAGAAAGTTACCAGTGGGGAAAAAGAGAAGGGTACTTGAATTTCCCTGCAGTAGAGCGAGCAGATGCGCTGTGCAAGAAAATCAGTTATCTGTCTTAAAGCTGAAGGAAGTTTTTAAATTCTCAGTTGGGATACTACTTTATTGGGAAGGGCATCTATAAGCCAGGAATGCAGAGTGAACCAAAGACCTTCTTTTGCGCTTTTGTAATACGTGATATTCTTTTTATCTGAATGCCAGTCATTCTGATGTTTCACCTGAAAAGTTGGGTGCAAATCAATTTTAAGTATTGCTGCTGCTCATCTTCAGATTTCTTTTGGGTTCACATATCCTGATAGTCTTCCAGCCAAATAATCGCAAAAGGCTGGTTGGGGAAAATGTCTTCCCCATACTGTTTGTTCAGTACAAAGCTTCCCTCTCATTAGAGACGCTGTTCATAAGAAATCTTTGAACGAGAAAGCGCTTAATGGAGTTGGCAGTGATTGAACAAGCAGCAAAAGGAAAGGTTTTCATTCCCCTCCTTTTTTTTTTATTCAGAGGAGAAAGGAAGATTAAAATTCATTTTGCAGCTTTGTAGCCTCTCTCTCTCTCTTTGTAGTTTTATCAAAGGAAGCTGTTTTGCATTATTTCTGGTCATCCGCCCTATGTGTTTTGACTTTTCCAGATGCGTTTGGAACTGTCAACCTTTGGGATTTCTGCTTCTGTATCTTGATAAGGTGGGTTTGCGGGAGGCCTTTTTTTTTTTTTTTTTTTTTTTTAAAGAGCTGTCAGGTTGTTCTAGCTCTTCTCTTTTGTTTGGAAATATTATCAGGATTTTTGATAAAATGTTTGGCAGTAGTAGCTTCCCACCTTTATCTGCATGGATTGCAAATTTTTCCATGGTAAGACAAACTAAAGGATTTTGTAAATTTTTCCATGGTAAGACAAACTAAAGGATTTTGTGTTTAGGAGAGACTTTGGATTTTGCAGCTTGCACTTGAAACGGGCAGAAAGCTAAGATAAGGAAATCTGTTTTCTAGCTGAAGATATTTGTGTGACTTTTCAGCTTCAGTTTATTTGACTGTCTCCTGTACAGCTAAGGATTTGTGCTGAGTGAGCGTGCGTATTGTTCAGATATGTGCAACATCTTGGATTTCATAGTGACTCAACTTCATAGTATCCCTCATAGAGATACTTTTAATTTAGCCATTCCTGGCTCTTAAAATAGAGTCAGATTTGTGGCATCAGAACACTGTCTAAGGTACTGTAGAGTATGAAGTCTATTGAAGCTAAAAATAATGAGATTGAACATAGCAGCCTTCAAATCTTGGAACAGTGATCCCTGAATCTATTTTGTTCATGTCGTTCAGTGAAAAATGATCATACCTTTAACAGAGAGAAAGATTTCTCGTGCCATTTCGACCACAGGAGAACAAAGTATTCTTCTCTCCTTAGTGAATACGCTGTCAGTCTGTGGAAATAATATGTATAAAGGGATACTTTCTTTTCCTCTTCACTTGGCAGGCAGCCAAGAATTTGTGTTACAGGATTCAGATTGATGCTGAGGTGACCCTCCCTCCTCGTTTTAAAAACAGATTGTCCTCCCTTAAAGGCTTCTACAGGATAATTTTTGGGTGTTCAGAATTCCCTTCACCTGCGAGCAGAAAGATCAGGACTCTTTCTTCTCCTTTCTCTTCCCTCTCTTTCCTTATAGATTGAGGTTTTACACTGTGAGTTTTGTATTGCTTTTTCCCTCACCAGTGTTCTCGTAGCTCACATAAGTCTGTCTTTCTAGTTTTTTGCTTGGGCTCACCAACTGTGTTTTGGCAACATCATTAGACTGCCTCTTCTCCTCTCTACTTTTCCACACTCAATGGATCTTTTCAGATTTTCTATGGAAAAAGAAAAGTTTTTCACTCAGCCTACTAATGCTTCTTTGTAGTGACGTACGCAGTGGATTCTTGACAAATATTCAAGAGGATGTCAGAGTAGTGTTTTTGGAGCCTGAAAAGTGTCAAATAAGAAAATGTACACTCATAAACAAAAACATGTGCTTGAATGTTTGTTAGGGGGGCCTGCCATATCCTCTTTGCCTTTTTTGTCCTGAATACTAGAGATCAGTGCTTGCCATACTTGTTATGTTGTAGTTGCTATTTCAGTGATTTATTCAAGAAGTGTTAGTCTTCATCCTCTGTAGGCTGCTCACTATATTGCTACGTTTTTACTTTTAAGTGACACTGCTGACTTTGGTGTCCTTGTATTTTGTCCAGTACTCTGTTGCCATGGTTTTGCAGCTGTGTGGTGAATTGTGTTGGGAATCGACCTGTTGGATAAATAAGATTTTATTGGGGGGGGGGGGGGGATATTTTTCTGTGGGATTGATTCCTGGATCTAGGTCATCATGTGGCTACCAAGTATTGCACCACAGCCTTAGGTTCGCATGTTTCTAGGACTTTAACTCAGTCCTCCTTTGGGGGGGAGGCATTCTTTACCTTTTTTTTGACCTACCAGGAAAATGTGCAAACTGTAGAATTTCCTTCCTAATAGTTTCAGCTAAAAAAATGAATGAATTTCAGGCTCTAATACTAGGCTTTTCATATGTACTTTTCACAAATGTGAGGTAATATTAGAAACTGCATAGCTTCCACTCTTTCCCCAAAGTCTCATGGAATGCCTGGGGAAAGTAGCGTCAAAAGTGCTTGAACTTCATTCCTTGAAAGAAAAGCAGTTATTTTTGAAAGACGTTAATTGCCTATGAATTTGAAATAAAAGTCTAGGGAGAAACTGACTAAGTCCAGAGACCGTCCAGTCCAACTATGTCATGTGTAGAGTTCCACTGTGAGAAAGATTTAGAGACAATTGAACTAGGGCAGCAGCTACCTTCGCTTCTTCATTCCCTACTTCCTCCTCCTTTGCCCACAACAAACACGCATAGTAGGCATCGGGTCCCTTAAATGACGTTTCATCTCGCTATCCCACTTACTAAATTCTGTTCCCACTTAGCTATTTTTCCAGAAAATTTAGTGTTACGTGTTGTTACCAAGGTGAATGTTTTTACTCCTAAGGTCTGTATGACCTAGATATGTAATTTGTAAAACAGTTCTTTGTACTGCAACTTTTGTATGAGAGGGAAAGTGTATATATACTTAGATCGTAATGCATGTCTTTCACTCATGCTGTTTCTTTTAGTATGAAAGAGTGAACTTTTTAAAAATCTTGTGAACTTTTTAAAAACCTTTTGAAGTACTTCTTTAAAAAGAAAATTTTAGCGTATTTTACTGAAAATAAAATTTCTTTTTTAATTGCCTGAATTGTAGTGATGCCATATAGGTATAGTCATACAATTATTCCAAATTACTCTATGAAAAAATACCTTTGAGTTATGAAAAACATAGACTATATCAAAGAAATTTTAACGTAGAAATCAAAATGAAACCCCACTGAAAAGTTATCAAATATCAATATCAAAATTGTCGAAGCGTATTCTTTAAATTTCGTATTGATGAGCCATTCTATGTTGCCCTGCTTAATTGGGGCAACTCAGAACTTAGGTGAATCATTATAAACTGAGTCTATATGAAATTCCCCAAAGCCACAGAGGTTTTGGTAATTATTAAAACAAAAAATAAAAGATAAAATACAAACTTAATTGTAGGTTAATTTATTCACAATTGAATCATTAAAAAAAGGTAAATTACTAGAATAGGTTGTGCATTTTGACTTTACATTTTAAAGCTAAAAAACTTAGATGGGCCTGAAAGTGGTTTTCTAGGTTTTATGAGGAATCAGTCAGCATACAAACTATAGTAGATGGTGTAATTCTGAGGACCTGAAGAAGAGGTGAAAGGAACCACGTATATAAAAGAAGATCCTTGCTTTATTTTAGTTCTCAGAAAATGAAACCCCATGAATTAAAAATTTATAATGAATTCAAGCAAGTATCTTTTCTGTGTGCATCCAGTGGTATGAAAGTCAGAGATTTCATATTTTACTTGTAAAAATTGCATAAACTCTTTAAAGTTATTACTTAACAAGCAATTGTAAAACCAAACCATAATGTATTTGTATGCATATACATAATCTTTGCAGCCTGTTTTAAAAGGAATATGTATAACGAGAAGTAGCTTCAGATGGTTTTGAAATTCTACATATCCATCTTAAGGGAAATAAAATGGCTAGCTCAGAAAAGAGTACCAAATAGAATGAGGTTATCATGCTTGATTGGAAATGTAAACTCAAAGAAATACATTTCAAAAAGTATTTTCTCTATTAATTATGCTCTTAAGTTATACAGAGATTGTTCACTTTTTAAAAGAGTATAACTTGAATTAATATAGTTTTAGTATGCATCTGTTAGACGTTCAAAGGTTCTTGAATCTTTTGTAGAGGAATTTACCTATCATCTGTAAGCTTCCCTCCTCTTATAGGTCTGTTTACAGAGACAGATTCAGATAACTATCTTTTTGCAGAAGCTGCTCCAAAATATCATTAGAGCTGCTTTCTTTGATGATTTCTTCCACATCTCTGTTATCACAAATGGTACTAAAAGCAAAGAAGAGACAAAAACTATGTCACGGAATTTGAGAAAATTGCCAGTACTTCGTAGAGTAATGCAGAATTATGAAATATTGCTGATCCTGGTAGTTTGCCATTTCCTGGGGTCGTGTTTATCAGTTTGCATTCACTTCTTAGCAAGTAAAATGCTGGAAACTCCTTCTGTTTCCTAGATTTGTAATCAGATATGTGCTTGGAAGGAACTTTAAAGATTAGGAGCTAATAGGCAGTTCCAGAACATATTCTCCTGGTTTCTGAATGTCTATAATTGAATAGTCGCAGAATATAGAAAAAATGATGAGAAGTCACTGGATTTGAAAATCAGATTGCCAGTATTGTCGTGTTGGTTATCTCACTAACGTACCTGAATGAGGCAAGAATTTATATTAAATTCTTAGCACGTAACATTTCAGATATTTAGATATTAGAGGCACTGAGTTAATGCATTCCCAGAAAAGGAAGGGGTTTTGTGTCTAACTCAGTTGTTGATTCTATATTTCTTTTGTATAGAAATTAGAGTACTGTGAGATAAGAGTGGTCAAATTGTGTTGAGAAAATTGTGTTGAGAAAAGGTGTTGAGAAAGCAGGAAATTTTAGAGCCTTTGCTGTTCTGGCAATATATTTCTGTTTATATGGAGTTCTGGAATTGCTTTTGAAGTAAGGTGTTCACTCCGTTGGAAAGTGAGCAAACATATGAAGGAGCTAGTGGAGAACCAGCAGAAAAAAACATCTTTCTAGAAACGCAAATGTTTAGGAAATAAGTCAGACATACTGCCTATACACTGAAGTTAGCTTGTTTTGGTGAATCTTGGAATCTACTCTCATGAGTATATTTCTTAGTGCACCAGAGATAAAATCACTTAGTGCTGGTAATAACCACGTCATTTAAAAAGGCAGTACATTTAGAGATTCGTGTGCCCTCAGCGTAACTCTGTGGGAGGAACAGTTCTCTTTGGGAAACAACAAAGGCTATATTCTGTCTTTCACAAGGATCCTCTTGTTTTTGGTCATCCTCAATAAATCCGTATCACCTACCAAATGAGTATTTACCTCCAGAAATCTGAGATGTCATTTTATCGCAGTTGAGCTGAGCTCACCAGTAGAATTAAAAGTTTCTTACTCTTGAGAATGCACAAATTAAAAAAGGCATTCCTTCAAAAGAATAATCCGTTATTTCTTAGAAGAAAAATGTTGCAGACTAGAGATAGGGAACTGCCAATACTCCCTTTAATAAAATGTAAAGGAACTCACTCCATAAGAAAGTTTTTGCCCTTTTCTGCAGAGCAGCCAAAGTGCAACGTACGAATCTCAACAGAATGCCAATGGGCATTGTGTCAGGAGCACAAGTATTCGGTTTAAGCAAACTAATTGAGCAGTGTGTCCTTTCATCTTAACCATGCCTGATGAACCCAGCTGTGTTTGGCTGGGACTCATTCTAAAAAAGATGTTAAGTTTAAAAATTCAGATCCAAGAAGAAATTTAGCACTCCTGGAACAACATTACTTCAATTGAGTTAGGACTCAGATGTTAAACCTTTTGCCTGTAATGGAGGACCATGTGCAATTTTTTTTTTTTTTTCCACGTCTCATAACTAGAAGTGCATTCATTTAGGCCTCCCTCATGTAGTGGGCGTATGTCCGGTCATGTGACCAGATCTGTCTACCTTTTATATGAGCAAAATGCAAACTATAAGACTTTCTGGCTATATTTTGGTCATGTAACGGGAGCACTTCTCTCCACAGCGGGGACACCATAAGGCCTTGAGAATGAGCTGGCGGGGAGTAGGCTGTAAGCTGAAGGAAGGGTTTCGACAGGCTGTGTTCAGCTTACAAGTTGTGGATTGGGCGCTTTGATTTAAGACAAATCTGTAATATTTGATGTTGAATTCCATTACAGCTTTTTATTACAGCTCATACGCTGTAGGTTTATTACTTCCTAAAAGGTTCTGTAATCCTCATGCTGGTGCTGGAATGTTGGCTCTGCGTCAGTGACAAATTCTCGTCTTCTGCTGCCGTGAAGATTGTCTACAAAGCAAAGGAGAGAACGTTTTTCCCCACAGAAAATGAACTAGTTGCTCACTTCTCACAAATAAACGTATAGTGAGCACTCTGTTCTCTCTTATTCCAGTTTCTTGGAATTGATACGGTAGATACCAAGGCTGCCAGCTGTCTGAAGAAATGAGAAGTCACAGAGCTACAACCCCTTGAGCTGTATGGGCAATGCCACTACAGTCGCTTCTGGTTGTCAGCCAGGAGGCAGATGGATAAGAGCATTGTTTAGAGCCGTATTGCTAAAGGAGGCTGGTAGCATATATTCAAATGAATGATAACTTCCTTCAGCTGTAAAATCTGCATAATCACAATTCTCATGTGAAAAGGTTTTCCTTCAAATTTAAGTGGATAGGAATCCAAGCAGGGAATGGGTCTATAATATGTATGCTCCAAAGTTGTGTTGGGGGCAGGGGGGACACTCTAGGTGTTGGGAATAGGGAGGTTTAACAGAGCTGTTGGAAGTTAAGTTGATCTTGATTTCATGAAGCAGACTTGCTTTACCTTTCTTATGCCTCTCTAAACAGTTTCAAATACTCCATTGAACTAACTTCTCCTCTACAGTGTGGAAACTTACTAACAATAAGCCCTAAATGATATTGTTGATAGATTGTTGATTGAGCCAAGTTACTCCTTGAGCAAGCCAGTTCTTGATCATTACGGGACGTTATGTTTTCCAAAGGGTATAAGAATATCTTATTCCCCCTGTCCTGGAATTAGATAGTAGAGAGAGGACAGGATAGGATTGGTGTTGAGTGATAGAACTTAGCTCCATGAGCTCGTGCACGGTGATCAGGCAATTCAAAGCAATTGGAGAATTGGCAACATGCCCTGGAAAAGTGAATTCTACTTGGAAACCTTACAGACTATAACTTCTTACCCATAGAATCCCATTTGCTTATTGCAGATGATCAAAATTGGCAGTCCTGCTACTGTAATAGTGACCATTAACGCAGCACGGATGATAGTGGTAAAAGTAATTCTTCCTGTAGTCCTCAAAGACAGCCCCCCGTGCTTCCCCTCTCACCCCACAAGTGAAACAGAGTGCTTTTATTCCAGGGCCATTTAAACTGGAGCCAGTGCTTTAAATACCAACACGTGCTCTAATTGCTTCTGGTGCCAAAATCTGGACAAAAAAAACTTGTGCTTGAAAGGAAGGAATAAGCAGGAGTTTATGCACTAGTTTCTCTACAGGGCAGTCCCTTCTGGAAGTTCAGGTTTTGTTTTGGAAAATAAGTTTCCTTGTCCTGTTCTGTTTCAATGTTTACTTGTTGGTTGGCAGTGGGTAAAGATGTCTCTTGTAATGGATGAAACAAAAAAAATTAAAATTTCTATACACCACATATTTATAAATATAACTATGTAAGACGTAGATTTTCAAGTGTGTGAATTGCTGTTTACAGAAGAGAGTCTAAAAATATTTAAGTGATTTTCTTGTAAAATCATTTCTTTCACTTCCACCTTCGGCTGTGCTTGGGAACTCAGTATTTGTTTTAGCATTTCATTATAAACTTAGGTTCTGTAACAGTGTTTATCAAAATCTCACCTATGAGGTCTTTGAAAGTGATCTGCAGGTGGTCTGTTGGGCTGTGTTAAATAATAAAAATTGTAGAGTTGTCAGTTACATATTTGCTAATAATCCAGAGGTGTGAGTGGGAAATGCTGATGTTTGGCATTAGTCTTCTAGCTAAAGAAAAACGTGGAAAGTATTTTCTTCTATGGGAACAAATGAATGTTGAGCATGCTTTGTGTTCAAAGAAGTTTCTGTATTCTTACTACATTTACAGATATTAATTTGAAATACATGCTGTGCTAAGGATAAGGATTGTATATGTATTATAGATGGATAATTTTACATACGTTTCTGCTGTTTTTCCATCTGTAGGTCTATTGCAAAAGAGCTTGCAGACTGGCTTATCAGCAACAATGTAGTTGAGCATATTTTTGGACCAAATTTACATATAGAGGTTTGTTTACAGTTATTATTATTTTAATAGAAACATGGAGGAGTAACTTTTTGTTCTAGTAAACCTTTTCTCAATATGTGCTCACTTTGCAGATCATCAAACAGTGCCAAGTGATTCTGAATTTTCTTGCAGCTGAAGGGAGACTTAGTACTCAGCATATAGACTGTATTTGGGCTGCAGCACAGGTATATGTGAATTTTTTATAGTTGTAAAAATGATTTAAAAAAAAAAGAAAAACAGAAAATGACAAATTGATTTTGCTTTACATTAATAAAGTGGACTTTCTTACTTTTTCTTCTCTGTTTATCTTAGTGTTTAGCTTACCAAATTTTAAATTCAGTAACTGCCACAGTTGCCATTTTTTCATCAGATGCAAAAATATACAAGAAAACACTTAAGTTGTTTAGCACAGGCATAGCGTTATCACTGAGAACAGTGATGGAGGTTGTAGGGTAGATGCAATACTTTAACTGTTGTGTTAGTTGCCCTGCCCCTATCTATTGTAGCTTCCACCACTGTTACTGGCGGTGGGAAGAGTCTGGTGAAAGTTATGGCAGTGATGTTTACAGTTACACATACAGGCTTATGCTGAAATCTAAAGAAGGCAATGAGATTTTATTTTTTGCTAGGTAAACCTGAAAAGCTTGATAGGCTCTTTTCCTTCAGAAAGATGTATTAGTTTGCTAATTTTAATGTATTGTTATGCTCTTTATTTTAGGTTTTTCATTTTTATTTTATTTAGAGGATTGGAGTGCTGCAGCATTTTGATTTCCTATTGTGGAAACTATTTTTCTATTGTTTCTTTCTATCTTCATCATACTTTAAAAAAAAAAAAAAAAAAAAAGAGGCGAGGCGGAGCAGAAACCCCCCAAGGTTGTAATGTCAATTTTTCAGAAAAAATACACTCAAAATGAAGGTCAGAGAAATGAAATGGATCTATTTGAAGAGAAATAGGGAACATACTTGTATACAAGTTGTAATTTGAGTTTATTTTTTTCTGTGTTCAGTAATAGTTCTGTCTAATTTGTTTCATTTGAATACTGCTGTATGCACATTCTGAAACCTTATAGTCCATCCTCATAGCATGCAGCGGGAATGTTAATAAATGCTCATTGTAACAGCATTCACTTTGATAGGCTCTAGCAATTTTCTGTATCGGAGTAATCAATAATAACTTATTTTGATTATACGTTAAAGTGATACTTTATCTTTGCTATTTTCACACGTACTGTAATTCACGCTAGTGTTAGAGCTCTGTATTTCTTCATCTTCTATACTATTTTCAGAGCTTAATATTATTATTCAAGCGTGATACTTCTTATACTGCTTGCTTGTCCGTTTTAACATACTGCTATTTCGAAAGATATATCTGTGTTTCATATCAGAATTGTATGTGCAGATGGCTTCCTGTAAAAGGGTTAAATTGCTAACACTTAAAAGGCTGACACCTTTAGACTAAAAGAATAGAAGGCCTTAAGAATCCTTTTTCCTTATTTTCAGCTTTCTAACATTTTGACATAAATTTCTCTTCTCTAAATTGAGCCAGATAGCTCAAGAACTTCTCTAATGTTCAGTATGGTTAAGTACACCCTTGTAGAGAACCTACTTTATTTCATTGCACTTTGAATCCTGTATAAGATCCTGTTTCTGTGCTCCATAAACTCCTTACGTTGCTATTGTAGACAGCAGGAAGGCCAAAAAAACCCCCAAACTTTTGAAGCATATTTGTGACAACCAGCATTAAGGAGATTTTTTTCTGTATGTTTCCTATACCTTTATCATCTTTGTTGAGTAGTTACCAACGTAATGAAACCCTTTCAGTGGATAAGAAAAGCAGCATTTAACCTGAGAGGAAACTTCTATGAGCACTGTCACTTTTATGTGTAAATACACAGCAGTTTGCTAAAAATGTTGTCATCTTTTTTGACATCCATTGTTAGGAAGGACAAAAAATTGTGAATAATCTTCCTACAATCCACCCAGTCTGTTCTCTCAGTCTCACATTAATGTGTAATGTCTTTATTTGTATTTACTACTGTTAGTAAGTCAATCCTTGTATTTCCTAATCCGGAGTTAGTATATCCAGTAGTGTTTTAGAAGTTTTATTTCAATAAAAATGCAAAACAAACTTCCAGTTCTTCTTTTCATCAAAATATGATGAAAGGCCTGGAGCTAAAAAAGATGTGTGGTGATTTTTATGTTTGATTACACTAAACTTTATGTGCTTTAAAATATAAGAATTCCGTTAAGGCAAAGTTGCAAGTTTGATGTAGTTTAGAATTACAGGGCAAAATATTTCCTAAGAATTTACCGCAATTTTATCAATCTTTGGACCATCTTTTAAAGTTTATTTTTCTGTTTCTCTTTTCTGTTTTGTTTGTACTTTACAGCTAAAGCATTGCAGTCGTTATATACACGACTTGTTTCCTTCTTTGATCAAAAACTTGGATCCTGTTCCACTTAGACATCTTCTGAACCTAGTCTCAACTCTCCATCCAAGCGCTCACACTGAACAGGTAAAGACAAGAAAAACAGAATCATTGTAAAGAAAAAAGAAATAGCATACTGTTAACGTATTAGTCAGATACTATGAATTTGTCTTTCTGTTCTAAATAAATATATACTAATGCATATCAGAGTAAAAAATACTAAGGTATATAAGAAGAAAACATATGAGTGAAATTGTCATTCTTCTTCAAATAGGCTTTTTTGGCTTTTAAGTTATAATATTCAGAGCTCTTTGAAAGCTGCACGGCCATTGATAGAAGACTTTAACTTCATTTTTAAAGTTAAAAGCATTTGCACAACGTTTCTTCATTTTGTCTATCCATTTATTTTTATGCGTTTATTTTGGGGAACTGTAATATTGGCATATAGAAAGATTAACAGCGTATTTTTGCAAACAAAATCTACTGCTTCTTTGTAGCACTGTTATCTGGTTTTGTTTATAGACCTTGTATTTGGCATCAATGCTTATAAAAGCGCTGTGGAATAATGCACTAGCAGCTAAGGCTCAGCTGTCAAAACAAAGCTCATTTGCATCTTTACTGAGTACCAATCTACCCATGGGAAACAAGAAAGGTATGTATTTTTGCAATAGTTGAATCTTTAATTTTCATTGGTCTCCTTGTTGACTTTGGACAATGAGGATGTATAGAACTTGTAGGTTAATAAACTCACTGGAGTATTTTTAAAAAGTGTCATGTTGGCATATTTTCGTGAGAGTAAAGATGAAAGCATTAGAACTTTGTGAGTATGTTTGGAAAACTGTGTTTCAGAAAAATTCTTTTAGTACATCTAACGTAGTATATGTTTTTTTTCATTCAAAGGGTGGTCCGTAACTCATCAGTTAACTGTTCCTTTTCTGCTGAACATCTATAATTTGTATAGCTGTATAAATTCTTCTACCAGTTTATTATTATGCCTAGTTTCTGATATTACATGCTGTTTCTGTTTTTTTCGGCTTAACCGTATATTTCCCTACAGTCATTACTAAAGGTGCTGCCAACCCCTTTTACTGTGGCTCCCCTTTCTTCTGTTATTGCTGGTTGTTCTGAATCTTGGACAACTATATGCTGGCAAAAAGATCTCTACTCACTTATTTTTCTGTCCTGCATTTTTTTTCTTCAGAAGAAGAAGAGCTCAGAAGAGCAGCCCCTTCACCTTGTAAGTGTTGTTTTAGAACTACATTGCAGTCTGTTATATCTGATACTATGATGTTTTTCTAGAGGTATAGAATTTGGATAGAAGAAAAACTAGTGTGAGTTTGAAATTATGTTTTTATGAGAAGTCAAATGAAAATTATAGTTAGTGTAGAATCCAGCAAATTGGTATATATGTGCTATATACTGGCCAGAAGAGACATCAAAATATAACTTTAATAGCAAAATGCTCAATATTCTAAACAGAATTTTTACTATTTAGGTATTTGGGGTTGTTTGAGTTACGTCCCTCGTTCAACTGTTTACAGGAAGAATGCTGTTGAGTTCAACAGATGAGGCAGATTTATGTAATGCTGTTACATTCCAATTAATCTATATCACAAAGTAACTGGGAAACGTGGTTTTGAACTAGGGTCACCAGCAGCTAGCCCTCAGAGTAGTGACAACAGTGACACCCATCAGAGTGGAGGCAGTGATATTGAAATGGAAGAACAGCTTATTAACAGAGCAAAACATGTGCAGCAGCGACTTTCAGATACAGAGGTAAGACTGTGAATCTTAGTCTGCATTGCTAAGTTACCTACTATTTGCTGTAGAAATCATTTTTTTCCTTAATAGTTTCGAAAGCCGAACAGATACGTAAGATGCATGCTTATAGTGCTTATCTGCAACAGGACAGTGGGCAGCTAGAATTGTTACTTCTGTTCTTTGTAGTTTACATAGGCTCTACTTTACCTTGCCTGTGAACAGGCACACTACAAAAAAGAATCAGATTCCTGCCTTTAAACTGTATTTAAGTAAAACTATTCTCTTAGTAAAAGATTGCATGAAATATTGTTTATATGTTTCTGTCATTAGCAACCAAACTAAGAATGAATGAAAGAAAATGTGAAGATTTGCCACATGTCCTCATAAATAATGTTTTATGTTCAAATAATGACGATAATGATTCTGTACGTTCAGTGGTATTTTATTTTTATTTTTGCACCAATTTAAAAAAAATAAATTTCAGGAATCCATGCAGGGAAGTTCTGATGAGACAGCAAACAGTGGCGAGGATGGCAGTAGCGGTCCTGGTAGTAGCAGTGGCCACAGTGATGGATCCAGTAACGAGGCAAACTCCAGTCATGCAAGCCAGTCTGCAGGAAGTCCTGGCAGCGAGGTGCAGTCAGAAGATATTGCAGATATCGAAGCTCTCAAAGAGGAGGAAGAGGAGGAGGAGGAGGAAGATAGGGGTCATAATCCCCAGAAAAGCAGTAGGAGCACAGATCTACGAAGCAGGAAACTGGAATCACAAACAGGCATTTGCCTTGGAGATTCACAAGGGGCAGCGGAGAGGAGTGGTGCAAACAACGGGGCAGGAAAGGACCATGTCTTTAACACTGACTCTGTGGCACCGGTGGATAATCGAATTAGAATGCTGGATGCTTGTTCCCATGCTGAGGATGCAGAACATGATATGACAGGGGAAATGAGCACTGCTCACATTTCACAGGGGTCTCAAGATTCTTGTATAACTCATACAGGGGACTTCCTTGGGGATACTATTGGAAATGAATTGTTTAACTGTCGACAGTTCATTGGGCCACAGCATCACCACCACCACCACCACCACCACCACCACCACCACCACCACCACCACCATGATGGGTAGGTCATTTGATATTTCTTCTGATTGCTTCTATAACAGTAATAAAGGTGGTAGCAACTAATACTCAGTTTGGGCATAAATTTGTATGGACGTTTTGCTGTCCTTCAGGATAATTTTGTCTAACAGAGGTGGCAGTTGCTGCAGATCGTTACACAGTCATGCATTTTGTTAACATCTGATTAAAGCTTTTTGTAAAGTTTTTGTATTTAATAAAACAAAAATATTTAACAAAATAATAAAGTTTTTTTGTAAAAAGCTGTTATTTAGCTAACATTGAAGAAATTGATGCAGTCTTCATGATAGTGAGACTTTCAATTTATCTGTAATTGTTTTTTCAATTCATGTGAAGGTCTGCTGTTCAGACAGATGATTCATCCTGACTTCAGCTCTAGAGATGTGTCTATTCACTTGGATTACATTAGCTGTGTATTGCAATATGTGTATAAACTGTGCATTAAATAACTTGACTGCAAAATGATTTTTCAGTTTTCTTCTACAAAATGCTGCTGTAACTCTCTCTTATGAAATTAGACAGCTATAAACATATTTTTCTTTTCTATTGTCCATTCTAATGTTCCTGTTTTACAGACACATGGTTGATGATATGCTAAGTGCAGACGATGTCAGTTGCAGTAGTTCTCAAGTCAGTGCAAAATCAGAGAAAAACATGGCTGATTTTGATGGGGAAGAGTCTGGCTGTGAAGAAGAGCTTGTACAGATTAATTCACATGCTGAGCTAACATCTCATCTTCAGCAGCACCTTCCTAACCTTGCCTCCATCTATCACGAGCATCTTAGTCAAGGTAAGAGCAATAAAAAGAAAGCAAAAACATTTTCTGTGGTTTTCACCCAGTTTTATGCAATTTTGAGTAGTTTCCAATAATTATAATAATCAAATGATTTTAAGGAGCAAAGCACAGGAACCACAGAAGTGCTAAGTTGTATATAAAAAAGTAGTTGCCAGAAGAAACCACAGCAGCAACTGAGATTTTACTGCGTGATTCATATTTGTGTGGTATTAGATATAACTGTACCTGCATATTCTTTTTGCGTTTCTACAGGAGCTTTTGCTACAAGTTCAAACAAATAAGGGTACTAAAGAGCCTAGTGAATATTTTATCTGCTCAGTTATTAAAGTGAAAAGAAATGTACTACTGAACCACCAGATAAGCTTTTTTTCTATGAAAGCTTGTGTAACTTTTCATCTGGTATGTGGATCTTACTGTGGTTCCGTATGTTTACCATATTGAATGAATTACTGTAATGGGCTGTACAGAGGATAATTTTGGAAAGATGAGTTAAAATACAACCTGATTTGTTGGGGAGCTTGCCTTAAAGGGCATTGCATGCTGTTTTATCTTACACTGCCAAATCTTCTAGTTTACGTTAGGGTGCAATTCAAAATGCCACTGTAACACTTCACAAAAGTTATGATATCTTTCCATAAGGTATTGTGGCAGCTTTGTTTTCTGAAGTGCTTCTATCCTACTTTTAAAACTAATGGAGGGTATGCTTGGTTAGAGAATGGTTTTTGTTTTTGACATTTGTTTTCTTCACCAGTCTGGCAGAACGAAGCTTGCTATCTTCTAGCCGACAGTAAAACCACTACTATTTATATCTTTTGCTGAAACACAGTTGAATAAGAGGTCCGTTTTTTCTTTAGGCTTGGCATTTATTATTATCTAGAACTGAATTCTAATTTCACTCCAATATTGAAAATTTGAAAGTACTTTTTTTTCTCATTTCTACACTACATAGTGAATATACTAATAAAGCTTTCTGGTTAATTGGATTTCAGTTATTGTTGCCTTGTGATTTCCAGTGTGGAAAATCACACACAGAGAGGTGTGAGGAGAAGGGGGTTATAAATAGTAGTAGGAGATATATTGTAGCATCTTTCAAAGATGGGATGGTTATATGGTGTGAAGATTTGTTTTCAGCTTTTTTCTAGCTGGCCATGGTAACATAAATCTAATTGTTTTAATAAAACAAAGGAAAGCATAACACGTTTGCTATAATTCAGAATACATATTGCTTATATTATGCCTTACATATCGCCAAACTCGAGTGTAAAAAAAAAAAAAAATTAAGGCATGTTTCAGCATACCAGAGATATTACTACATAGCATTAGTATCATCATTTTAAAGGTTAAATGAGTTCCTCAATGCCTAGGTATAAGTAGAATTGGTAAGCGTGTATTGCAGTGTAAACATCTTGCCTTTCTAAACCTCTGTCTTGTTCTCTAAAACCTCATGTTTACTTTCAAAATACTGTTAAAATAATCTGATAATAAAGTAAAACTTCAAGATTATTTCTCAAAGAGAAAAATCTTACTTTTGTTAAATTATAGTGAATTTGAAACTAAAATCTTTTCTGCAGTTGAAACATGCTGAAACTCAGCATCTTTTTCTCAGCGTTTTCCGTAGATATTATACATTTTACTGAAGATCCAAATTATTGTTTGAGTATGACAACTTCAGTGCAGATTATTTTTGACGCACCTAGTTTTACACATGCAAATAATTAGTGTTCTGCATGCAATTTTAATTTTCTACTTAACTTTCATGTTTTATGAATATAGTATCAAACGGTAGATAGATGAGCGGTGCCAGTATGGCCACGTACAAGACGGAAATTGTCTCTCACTATTTATGAAAGCATGACCTTCTAAAATCATGCACTTTAATAATCCATCGTGTGTAAAAATAGTATTTGTTTTTCCTGTTTTTTAGTTACACGGAAGATAGATACCAAGATTCAGCATGAGGGGAATTTACTGAAGTTTGTTTTTCTGTCTCTCTCGCTCCTCTCTCTTTCCTGCTCTTTCTTGCTGTCTCTTTCTTGCTCTCTCTCCTTCCTTCCTCCCTTCAGAACACAGCTCTACAGAAAGACTTTAGAAATATTTTAATTACACCACCAATTAAGTCTAATTAAATTAAAAAGCAATTGCACCTGCATCTGTAATTCTTAAACAGTGTTTTCATTGCACTTGCAGTTAGAACAAACAGTGTAAATACTAGCTTAATTGTCTTGTTGCCTTCTTGCATGGTCATAATGTTTTGTCTTTCTTCTTTAAAGAATCCATACATGGAAAAAGGTTGTAATTATAATATTATTGTTATTCACTTTAAAATAGCCAGGTTTACAAATAAAGCATGTTGTTGTTCATGCACTGAGGGAATAATGTTCAGATTAGATAGTTCATTCTATTTATTCAATAATGGTCTTTATATTTTGTTCAGGACCAGCAGTTCATAAGCATCAATATAATAGCAATGCGGTGACGGACATTAATTTGGATAATGTTTGTAAGAAAGGAAATACCCTTTTGTGGGATCTGGTCCAGGATGAAGATGCAGTAAGTTGAATACCAGAAAAAAATATTTTTTTTTAAGAAAATAAATATATGCCATTCATTGACCTATCTTTCTACTTGCTGTAGATTCATCTCTCTGAAGGGTTAATAAATGAAGCAGAGAAGCTGCTCTGTTCTTTAGTGTGCTGGTTCACTGACAGACAGATTCGAATGAGATTTATTGAAGGCTGCTTAGAAAATTTAGCAAACAACAGGTAACTTAAATCATAAGTTATGTGTTTTTACGTTTATCTATTTCTTTCAACATGTAGGAAAGCCAAGCTGAATATTTTCAGTTAATTTTACTGAAAGACATGTTAAGACGAAAGTAAACGTATAAACATAGTTCAAAAACTGTTATGAACGTGTCTGATGTTCCATTTTTCTATTCTGTCAGTGTCTTGAATTTCTCATCTTGTTGCATTTGTCTGTTCTCGCTTCTGCCAAAGGTTGCTGCCTTCTTACCAGTTGGTAAAATCAGGCCCACATCTTAGCCAGTTGAGTGCGAAGTCTGATACCTTAATGTAAGAGGTTGGAACTGAATTTTTGGATTTTACATTTAAGTGGCTGAGGAACAGACAAGTTCTTTTCCATGAAGTCTGTTGTGGGATTTGATTTCCAGTAAGAAGCAGCTGGAGGAAGAAGTACTATCTTGACCTGAGGCAACTGTTTTAATATGAGCCAAAGCACTGAGGTTGCACTCTTTGAAGACGACAAGAAGTGAATGCTAATTTTGTTGATACAAACAACCAGCGCTGAGAAACATGCATGCAGTGTTTCTTGTGCTGTTACCTTTTTGCTAAGAACTGTATTTGTGAGCTGTGTTACCGCTATACCAAACTGTTGCTTTAAATTAATGAAAGAAATGTGAAGATATTTATCACCATATGAAAGTTTACAGTTACATGCCTTTTATGCAGTTCTTGAGTTTTTGTAAGCAGTAGTCTTACAGAAAATACCTACTTGTGTCTATATTGACAGTGTGAGGCAGATTTAATTCTGCTCTGCGTCTCATCTGTTGATAGAAACACCATATTCATTTTGCTGAAGTTCCGAAAGATAAGTTTTATGAAACTCAACAAATTTGTTATCTTTAGAAATTTTTTTTGTATAAGCAGAATGAAAACTGTTTTATACTTTTTTAACAGCCACATGTGCAAGGTATTACATGTAAAGAAATTGAAGTGTCTGTAGTTCGGATTCAGAGAACTAATTGGCTATGTACGAGGCTAAACTTCACCCAGATATTTCCAAGACTTTCGGTTAATGTATTTGCTCATTGAACGTGAGCTTCTCAAAATCATTTTAAAATTAGTCGACTATTTTAATTTCATAACAGTCGTACTGTACTCATTTCTCTCTTTCTCCTTTAGATCAGTAGTAGTTTCACTTCGTCTTCTTCCAAAGCTGTTTGGTACGTTTCAGCAATTTGGGAGCAGCTATGATACGCATTGGATAACAATGTAAGTAGCTGCCCGCCCCCGGCACACTCATCCTACAAGGCTTGCTCCTCTAATGTGGTCCAAATTAGTATCTTGAAGTTGTTATCATCTGTCTGCTGTCTGGCCTAGTTGTATGAACTTGTCCAGTCACTCAGGCCTAGACTTCTTCGTAATACAAACTATTATCCTAACTGAGGTGAAGACCAAGTTATGTTTTTTAAATCCTCCCCAAAGAACTTACTAGAAAATACTAGACATCCACTAATGATGTATTGTAAAAAATTGTAATAACTTGATACTGTTTCTTTCTGTCCTGGTTGCGTATCAAATGCTTCTCAGTAATAAAAAATTTGATTTATAAGAAAACCTCTGAAATGTGACGGTATGTAGCACACTAATCTACTTACTGGAAAAAACTATATAGCAAGCTGGACTAGCTATAGAGAAGAGGGTACATGGACTTCAAGGAAAGATAGATTACAGTGCCTACGAGCATTACTTCTTGTGGTTTTCCGCCTTTTTTGACGTAGGGTTTAAATATGTGCTGAGTTCTGAGGTTCGGTTAGACCTTTGCTGAATTAGGGCCTTTAGGAGCAGTTTTCATGGGCTCCGAAGGGAATGCTCTCTGTTAGTCTTGTGCCTGAAAACGGCTATGTTATGGAGCCATGAGGATGAACAGGAAGAAGAGAGTACTAGATTTGAAAATACTCTTGAATTGAGAGTGGATGGAAAATGGAATGTTCACTTTGTTATTATATGTTTGCATTTTTCTTTAATAACTGCCTAATTTCTTCAGCTTTTGTGGCCTTTTTAAGCCAACCGTAATACTCTCTGCCCTTTAAATTGACACAGGTGGGCAGAAAAAGAACTTAACATGATGAAACTTTTCTTTGATAATTTGGTACACTACATTCAGGCAGTCAGGGAAGGACGACATAAACACGCATTGTAAGTATACCGTTCGCAACCGATTTTGAATGTTTGATATTTTTTAAACTTATTTCTTTTCTGTTTTTTTTTCCTCCCCTCTAGTGCTGCTGCTGTTTTCCCTTAAGTAAATAACTTTCTATAGTGACATTACATGTTTAGGGAGAGAAAGGTCTATATGAATAACAACATTTTAAATTGTTTCTTTTTCTTAAAAAAGTGTAATTTTTGTTAGACATTGTGTTCAACGTTTATTTATAAGTAAATATATGAAGATTTTATATATAAAGATCAATTTAAATGATATCACATCATAAAACTATTCAAATGTTTCTACTTTAAAATCTGTAATCATTAACATTTTAAGGAAGTTTTTCTGTGTAAGCATCTGTTAAACAATCATCTGCACATTCTGTATGCTTAAAATTAAGTATATATACACAAGTGACGCAATTTCTAGCTCCCCAATCCCTATTTATGTTTTGACAGACATCAAAGTCAGTATGTAACTATGGGCATCCACAGTTGTAAAATGTTGCTATTTATGGGCCAAATATTTACTTCAGCATACACCATTATATCAGACACTGCTGTCCCGTGAAATTACTTCAAAAGCTGTTTGAAATTGGACTGCACTGGATTTTAATTTCAGACAAGATGATACACTATTCCCCTCTTTCATCCATTAAGCTTGTACCTTATAAATGAGAAAAAAGTTGATTTTGGTGTAGTTTATGAAAATACTTTTGTAAAGGGTATGCATCAGCTGTGATCAGAAATTCAAAGTAGAAATCGGCATTTTATAGGTCAAGGAAAAAATCAGGGTCAGATCCTGCAAGGTGCTAATGACAAAATGAGGCATTAGAATCGGACTGTATGCAAAAATACCCTTGTCTAGTAATGATTGTCTCTTTTCACTTGTTTGGTGTGGTTCTGTAAGGTGTACAGCTGGAATTTAGATCAGATACTGAACAAAACTAGAAATTTAGAAAAAATTTTAAGAAAAAATTATTTAAGTGTTTAAGGGGCACATGCTTGGGTGAAAAAAGTTATGACAATAAGCAATTAAATATTTCTGAGTAAATTAAATGAATTTCTTTTTTAAACAAATTTAAATTTTAGATATAGCCACAGTGCAGAAGTTCAGGTTCGTCTTCAATTCCTGACATGTGTATTTTCAACTCTGGGATCACCAGATCATTTCAGTAAGTATTAGAGATTATCTGAACAGAGAAGCACCTCATAGTAAGGTGCCCATACTTAATAATTATGTTATTTTAAAGAAATGTGATATTTTTAAAAGATAACATTTTAAATTTCAAAAGGAGGATGATTTTGTGATTAAAGCACAGAGCCAACACTGGAGTTCAGTGTGTATTTCAGTTTTGGGGGAACAAGTTTTTTATATTCTCTGTGCTTCAGTTTTTCTGAATACTGAGATTATAGTAATTGCCAAAATGAAGATAATACATGCTATATTTTTGGGTTTTGAGTCATGTCTGTAACGTTCCCATAGATCTTTTACTGGAGTGTAGTATAAGTAAATTATGATCCCAGAAATGAAGAATTCCGTCTATTTTAATGCTGTCAGAAATCATTTTATGATCCCTGTACTGTCTTTTGCAAAAGTGATATTCTGTATGATAGATTCTGAAATCTTTTCATTCTAAAAGGTTAAAATTAGAATTCTTTTGATATAGTTGATGGAACTGGAACAGGTATTCATTAGTACAACATTAGTGAGATTAGAACACTCGCCATAATATGTATGCAGTTTCATAATATATGTTCTTGAAGTCTTTGAATGCTGCTTATATATCTTTAGGGGCAAAACGGGACTAAGAAAGTTTATGTAACAGCAAAGCTGACTAATAGAAAATTGAGATCAGATGAGAATTTCAGAGTACACTTTTTTTTTTTTTAGCAATATAAATATGTATGCCTAACTATATATACAAGTATATATAGTAACTATACCTATATATACTAGTATATACCAGTTTTGTGCAGAGATGATATGACATGGCGGTTGTTGGGTCCCCTTGAAGCTGTCCCTTCTCCAGGCTGAACAAGCCCAACTCTTACAGCCTCTCCTCACAGGGCAAGTGCTCCAGCCCCCACTGCCTTGGTGGCCTGCGCTGGCCTCTCTGCAGTTTATCATGTCCTCCTGTAGTTCCTTAACTTAGTGACGCAACTCCTTAACCAGAACGTAACTCCTGCAGGCAAGGACGCCCTCCACCTGGCCCTCCGACCTCCAGGAGAGGCAGCAGGCATTCCCTCCCTGCAGCCCAGACCTTGACGGCCGTGTCCCTTCTCTTGCCTTGTGGCACATCACCACCGTTGTTGAGCAGTCCCGTGCTACCTTCCGCAGAGTTTCTGGCCCTCTTCTGAGTGTCCAGCTGTGCAAACTACTATCCAAACTGCTGAGTCTGTTAAATGCTTCTGTTGGCTGTGCTCAAGTTAGTAATGCTGTCAATAATAAAGATATTTGCTCAGTTCTTAATCAAGGCAGTAGTTTGTCACTGAAGGAAGGCATTAGTGATCTCAACTAATGTTTCTAAGTTTTTTCTCTTGTTACTAGTAGCCAGGGAAGACATTGCCCCTTTCAGGTTGCAGGCTGCACGTCCCAAATACTTGGCTGATATCAAAGCCAGCAAAAGTTCAAAGGGCAGTTTGCTGTGATCTCCTGCTGGTATAATATTGGAGCTTCCACCTAGCCAGATAACCTGACGCAAATTGGGTTGATGTTTATCTATGGAGTGTAGTGTGTACATATATATGTATCAAAGAAGCTGTTAATATCATGTTGAAACTGCAGAGACTGCAGATAGGCAGGTTGTTAACTTGAGGAGTTACCCTGCTTATCAACAGGTTTTTCATGAAGTTCAGAAGAAAAGAAAATAATGTAGTTGTCAGTACGCTGTAGATCTCACATACGTCAAATGGTATGCTTAAAAGTTCAGACGCTAGCTGTGGCGTTCTTTTTTCAGGTTAGAGCGGTATGTAGAGTAGCCAAACAAAGTCTGACTGCATACTTGTCTAACTCTGTGTCCTGTCTCCAACAGTCCAAGGTCAGGTCACTTGTTCTCCTCTTTAATTTCATCCTGAGCATGGTCAGAGCACCAGGAGGAGGAAGCTTGATAAGGGGGATCGCAGAAACTGTGGGATTGGTTTCTTTTCTCTTTTTCTGTCTTGTCAGAGCGTTTAAAGCACTTAAGGACAGCATCTGTGAGCTCTGTAGATGCCCTCAGGGAGTGGTAGGTGCTCTCAGAGGTGCTCTGTTCAACCTCCCCTGCCAGTTCCCTTTTTTTTTTTTTTTTTTTTTTAAACCTTTTGATGCTCAGACGTTCTCATTTTTTCATTAATTGTTCCCTATCATTGTATGGTTTCTAGCTCTTCCACCCCCCTTTTCCTAAGAAGGACAATGAGGAACGGTGGATTTGTGAGGGATGGGGTATCCCTATCCGGAGAACTAGTAAGAAGAGTAGATGTAAACCGATGCTTAGTAAGGAGAGGGCAAGCATGTTATTTCCATCATACTCTTCCAGCCACTAGCTAGTTTGAGCGTGAAGACTTTGTGAGCTGAGTATAAGTTTCTGTGTTTAGTAACCCTTGGTGTCTTTCCCTTCCATGAACCTGTCCCTTTGGCCAGTCTCTTCTTAAGTCCTTGTAAACGTCTCGAATTCAGTGGTGGGGTTAATTTATTATAATGACACAAGAGGAGGAGTTATTTAGGAACTCTCATTATCATAGTAAAGTTGGCGTACAATACATGGCTTGCCCATCGGGTCGTTTCAGTGCAGGACGGGAAGGAAGGAGAATATCTGTAGCCCAGAGGAAAAACCTTGTAACGCCGTACTTGCTACTGCTAAAAGAATAGCCTCAACGGTTCTTGAAGAAATTTGGAGCCTTACTGGGATCTTAAATGTTCATACACAAACGAAGGAAATAAATCCACTGTTTTCTTGAAAGGAGTAACAATAAAACAGAGAGATGCTGTTTACAGCCATAGTCTCTATACCCAGCTCAAAGTTGTAGACTAGCATGTGCCTAATAGTTATTTTTAAACTGAGAAGCAACCTGCTGTTTGGACCACGTTCCTAGGTCAGCCCACGCTATTCACTGGGCTAGTGAAAACTGACAACGCTTAAAACCAAAAGTTGTAGCTGATTGCCAGCTCTAAAAGGGAAAAGGGTATATGATTCCTAGTTGGTAAGCAGTACATTTTTCTTCTGCTGTTTCTGAAAACTTTTTGTGTTGAACCTCTTTGTGTTAAACCTCTTGTGATCTTTCTGTGTATTCATGTTTTTGCAGGATGATGTTTGATGTTATAAAGGAATAGTTTAAAATATTTTCCTAATTTTAGGGTTAAGTTTAGAACAAGTGGACATATTGTGGCATTGCTTAGTGGAAGATTCTGAATGCTATGATGATGCACTGCACTGGTTCTTAAATCAAGTACGAAGTAAAGATCAGCATGCTATGGGTATGGAGACTTACAAGCATCTTTTTCTGGAAAAGGTATGTAAGGTTATTGCAACCTTTTTAATTCTAATGAAAGTGTTTCTTCCTATATCAGCATTATTTGAATGTATTTTAAATTGTTTCTATGAAGTATATCTCTTTACAGCAGTTTGGGAGGGCCCTACTTGTAATGCAAGGATTTTTCTCTATTTTGACTGAAGAGGGGAAGGAACTTTGCAAATTTCTTTGCAAATAGGCTGTGTATTGTGTTTGAAGCGAGGTAGCACTATCAAAAGAATTACATTTTCCCTTTTGATTCTCAACTACCTGACTAAAAAATAGACTTTTCTCCTTTTGGGGGGGTGTGTATAAATCTCATCTGCATGTCTGCTGAAAATATCGCCTGGAATGTGCAGCAGTAGAGCTTTGATAATTTGTGTTGTGTATAAAATTCAAAGTCTCATCTTTTGCAAAAACAAATTTTAGTTGATCCACTAGATTTGAAAAGTATTTGTAGTAACAATGAAGTTCTTCTGTGCTAATGAAATGAATTGCTATCCTTGTAATTGCTATCCATTCTTTCACTGCAAATTTTCTTTTCATGCTAAGGTATATTTATTTTATTTAGATGCCACAGCTAAAACCTGAAACTATTAGTATGACTGGTCTAAACCTCTTCCAGCATTTGTGTAATTTGGCTCGCCTGGCTACTAGTGCGTATGATGGTGGCTCAAACTCAGAGGTAAGCATTTTTTTGGTGCTCCTATTCTTCTTCTTCCCAAAGGGGAAAATTAATTACTTATCTACAACTGCATTTATCATGAGAATATTTTGGTTTGAATATTGTTTACTGGTTTGAAATACTGGTGTCACAGCCAGGTAGTGGTGGAGGCACTACAGCTTTCTACCTTGAGGGGAATCCTGCAACCATCTCAGAAAAGTTCCAAATGTGGTATAGTGAAATAGAAATGAAAGAGGCCAACGGTCCTGATTTTTTCATGATGTTGAGCAGGCGTTCTTGTCTATTGGGATGAAAAAAAAAGATAGGAAACCACAAAAAAAAGTGATACCTGTTTCCGGTGTACCTTTGGGCAGTTTATCATAGTATTAGCATAACTAAACTGTTAGGTTAGCTGTTAACTGTTAGCTGTTGTGCTTAAGGAATAGGATTGTAACATTCACTTTTATAAATAATATTCAGATTAGATGAAATCTTTACACAGAATTTGGCTTATTTAATTCTAACTAGTAATGTATTGTAAAATATGTTTCAGTGTAGGTATGGCATGCTTGAGAAGTGTTTCCTTCTGTAATCTTTTTTTACAGAGAATCTATCTTAGAAATATAATATATAGGAATTATTTTCTGTTAATCGAATTGAAGCAATTTTTTCCCCAAAATGTATGTTTTTTTAATGAATAGTTGTGGTTTTAACATGTCATTTAAAAGTATTGCAGTTTGTGAAAAATTAAAACTCACTCTTTTGTATTTAATCAATTCTCGTTATGCTTCAAAGTACAAAATATTTCTATCCAAGTTTGAATGTGACAGTAATTGATGCCGTGCAGTGAGGAGAGTCTGAGCTCAGGAAGGATGGAAGTATTTTTAGTAATTGCAGAAAGAAGCAAAAAAAAAAAAAAAAAAAAAAAAGAAACCAACCTCAGGTCAGAAAGGCACCGCTCCCAGTAGAATAATGAGGCAATGTCTTGTTGTCTTGTTTGTTTTTGTTTCTTTTCCTTCTGTCATAACAGTTGTGTGGCATGGACCAGTTCTGGGGTATTGCTTTAAGAGCGCAGTCGGGTGATGTCAGTCGAGCAGCTATCCAGTACATCAACTCTTATTATATCAATGGTAAGAATTTTCAGTTTTATTTTTGTTTTCTATTTAAAATGTTTTAAAAATATCTAAGTTCATCCTCTTTTTATCCTTAGCATTAAAATGCATAGCCTCAAGTTTGTGCTTATATAATCTATTTTAACATTGATATTACAGGTAAAACTGGTCTTGAAAAAGAACAGGAATTTATTAGCAAGTGTATGGAGAGTCTGATGATAGCTTCTAGTAATCTTGAGCAAGACTCTCACTCAAGTCTCACAATTATTGAAAGAGGACTCTTAATGCTGAAGACACACCTGGAAGCTTTTAGGAGAAGGTAAATAGCTCTATGATATATTTGAATACAGAATTTATTTACATTCTTCTTAACATGATGATGAATGAATGGTGAAACTATTAATTTGAATAATAGTTTCTTTGGCTTTCTTTATGTAAAGTAAGGACAATAACGGGTAATTCTGAAAGGTTTAGACAGTTACAAGAGTTGGCCCTTGTCCTTGTGAAAAGAAAGATGGATATGGTTCAAGTCTCCTGAGTCCTCACCAAAGAAATAATGTTTTCACACTTCCGCAAAGCGATTTTACTCTTATTTGAAAGATAGAATATTAATCATTTCCTCTTCATTTTGGGAAACCAGAGGATAAAAGTGCAAGTTTTATCTGTCATCTGATTTGTTTATCAAATGTTTGGTCAAATAAGTTTTGACAAAAATGCTTTGTCAATGTTTTTACCTGCTCCTTAAGGTTTGCATATCATCTAAGACAGTGGCAGATTGAAGGCACTGGTATCAGCAGTCACTTAAAGGCACTGAGTGACAAGCAGTCGTTACCACTAAGAATTGTATGTCAGCCAGCTGGACTTCCTGACAAGGTAGCTAAAAGCCCTTTTGTTTCTAGATGGATTTGCTTCCTAGGTTATTACATGTCAGTAAAGCCATTGGGCACTTTAAAAAACAAAACATCCATTTTATTTCAGATGACTATCGAAATGTATCCTAGTGATCAGGTGGCGGATCTACGGGCAGAAGTTACCCATTGGTATGAAAATTTGCAGAAGGAGCAGATAAATCAACAAGCACAACTTCAGGAGTTTGGCCAAAGCAGCCGCAAAGGAGATTTCCCTGGTAAGCTGTAGTACTTACACCTGTATTTTGTGCTCTGCTGAGGGCTTATCCTCACTTGTAATTAACAGTGTTGTTTTTTTAAGCGTTGCCATTTATTTTGAATTACAGAGAAAACGTAGATCTAGCAAAGCTCCTTTTAATTCATCTAATATTTTTATTTGTTATAACTACCACATTTTCCCCCCAAAGTTGTTTTCCCTTTCATTATTGTTTTGATTATTTATGCTGTTTTCTGTAATTTATAGAGTCTATTACGTAGAAGCTTGTTCTGTATTTTGTCAAATGTATACATTTCTTGCATGTTTATATTCCAGTCAGGTATAATGTTTTCCTTATTCCTGCAACCACTCTTTAATTTATGATCATCCTATTGCAAAAATGATTATTCATCTTATTTTGATGTTCTTAATTTGGATTGTCACCTTGTTCCTGAGATGATCATTGCTTGCCTATAGTGTGATGAAAATGCTTCCTATTGTTGTTCCCTTTCTCTATGCATTTTTGAGCAAATGGAAGTTTGTGGTTTATCCTTTAAGGGAAGGATGTTTTCTGAATCCTATTAATGCTATCTGTTATAGGATTCTTACCTCCTAATTCTTTTAGATTTTATTCCTCATCAGCTATGCCTGTCCACAATAATCTAATTTTATAAATTATTTTCTCCTTAATGATCTCCTAATGTTCTTTTCTTATTATGAGCAAGAGTTAGCATGTAGGTGCATGTTGTCTGAACAACTTCTGTCCATGTACTCACTAATTCTAACTCTGCTGATCGTTAGTAAATGTGGAAACATTAATCTTTAACCTCACTTTCTTGTTTTCATGGGTGAACAACTTGAAAAAAGAATGTTTTTTTTGAGACATGTTATCAGTGAAACCAGACTTTGGATCTTAGATACCTCAGTTATTCAGGTTTTCTGTGAAGTCTTCTTCCCAGCCACTCTTCAGAAGCTGCCTTAGTAAAGAAACTTGCCTTGTTTTCCACCAAATATGGCCACATAGCAGGAATTTTTATTTTTGTTTTAACTGGGATTTTAGAAACACAGGAATAAGGCAATTCAGAACTGCAGACCTACAGCTGCTCCAATTCAGTGATACTACATGTAAATAAGTTCAGTGGTTTTGTTGCAGAGCTGTTGTACTGATGCCCATAATTGTGTATGCTTAACATTTCATGGGTGGTGTTTCAGTTTTTCTGTGTTTATTGCAGTGATTGTTAACATAACATACCTACAGAAATCTGAGAACCATAAAATTTGTAACTACTGAATTATAAACAGTGTCCTTTGTTAGGTTTAAAATCTATATTAATGTTTCTAAGAGCTTAATCTTGTAACTGGTGTCTGTGTTAGCTGTTGTATAAAGTCCTGTTACTGGGTAAATTTCTGTTAACCAAACTCCTAAGGAAATGTCTTTGTACTGTTCTGTGCGTGCTGTGTGTATTTCGAATAATCTCGTCACATGAATTTCACTTTTCAGCTGCTAATTTGAGATGGGATTGAAACTGAGACTTAACATTAAAACCTACAGTTTTGCTTAGCCATGCCCTATTTTGGGGAATCTTCTGTAAAGGGGAAAAAAAAGTGTGGACTTTCTAATAGCATTTTGTTGGACGTGGAGATCTCTGAATTGTACTCCTGTGTATTGACCTCTCAGACTGAAAAGCACAGGTCCTTTTGCACCACGGGAGGCTTCTGCTGCAAGGTAGAATCTGCTCACTTAGATCTCTGTGACCTTTTATATGTCCATTTTAATATACCAGTAGTAGCAGATCTACTACAAAAAACAGTTCCTGGTTAGGAACTTGAAATGGCTACTATATCATTCACTGAGATAGCAATCTGAGCAGTCTGTTGAATTTCAATAAAAATCAAAATCTTTCTGCTCGTGATGTCGGAGTAAAAGCTTTTTTCTAGCCTTTTACTTATAGAGCCAAGTCTTCTTGTTCTTAGTTAGTTTTTAGTTATGTTCTCCGGCGGGATTTCAGTTGCAGAGACTGGATGGAAAAAAATGGGATATTTGTATCATCTTTGGGATCTTGGAATTCTAGACTTATGAAAAAAGGAAGTAAAAAACATTTACATTTATTTCATCTCTTGTTAGCTAGCACTTTCTTATACTGTTTAATTCTTTTATTGCTCCAGCTGACCTAGATTTTCACCACTGTATGATGGTTATTCCATTTCCAGCTTCTTGGTGCAAAATGTTACTTTGCTGGGTTCCTAGTGGGGCTAAGGGCAGAAATCATTTTCGCGCTGCTGGGATTCACGAACAAGTGTTGTGTCTTCAGTGATGTCGGTCACAACTAACTTGCATTGTTTTAAAAGCAAACTTAGAGAAGATGCAGACTGTGAAAATTAACGTTAAGCAAAATGTTACAAAAGGGAGGTGTGGAAAAGGAAGCTGTAGGTTCTTGAGACTGGCTCAGCAACCTTGAAGCATGTGTTAGCTACAGGTGCGTTTCTGATGTTTTTGCCATCTGGCTCCTGTCACGGGAGCGTCCAAGAATGCCCATTAGCCAAAACTTTGAGACTGTATCTGTACATAGTAGATACATTCATATTTATTACATGTTTTTTTTTCACAGTTATTTGTTTGCTGAAGGGCAGAAGATGGGAGATTTCTGTATTATTTTATGGATGATATGTTTGCCTGCCTTTATCTGTCTGAAATTAGTTTGCTTCACTGCATTGATATGTTTCAAAGCAGTCAGCTGGAGAGGATGAGAAGTGCGATAGATATGTGAAATTGTGCCCAACTCCGAATAAAATCTTCATGGTTTTATTGTTAATCGACAAACGTCTTTGAAGGGCTGCTGTATATCCAGTTTTCCTCAAGAGCACCTCAGAAATTTTGTTTGGGCGGGATTTGAGGATCGTGTGTCTTTGTCTGACATCTCTGCTTCCCTGGCAGTCCTGTCAGAGCTGCCCTGCGTACACCTGACTGGATTGCTCTAGTTCAGAAACGTCAGCGTGTGGCTATCTCTCTGCTGGCTTTGGGAAGCGTCACCTGGATTTGTTGGGTGTCCGCATCAGCAGTGACTGCGGGGCTGCGGATTGCAGGTGACTTGCTTTCCACAGCTGCCAGAAGCGGCAGGCTTGCTGTGCGTGCATGACACAGTGAACGTGCACGTCTTTATGACACCGGAAGAGTAAAGTTCAGGCTCGATTCATATACCTAGGCCCTTTCGTCTTAACCCATTTCTTTGACCGCTGTGTTCCTATCGGCAAATAATGCAATGTGTTGAAGCATTTTCAGGTTACAGAACTCCCAGTTCTTCCCGAGGCTCCTCTCGGAGGTTCAAAACACAGGCTTCTCTGAAGAAGCCATATTGGAAACACAATGCTGAAAGCACGCTGACAGAGTAGGGCTGCCTTTCGCTGGCGTGAAGGACCAGGGCCTAACGCTCGGAAAAGTACGCTTGTAAGAACAGTGGGTGAGAAGCATAGCAAATTTTAATAAATGACGATTTAGTTACTTGTGCACCTGCACAGGTGGCTAGAGCTCTGTGAGCATTCTGAGGCACAAATTCATTGTGCAGTGTAATTCTTGGTCAGTCCACGACTGTCTGCACCAGTTAAATTCATAATCCTGTAGTTGTTCACATTTCTTCTGCAGTGTTGAGAATTCTTTGGAAAGCGTTCTCATTTTTTCCTTTTGTAAAGTATACGTCATCTTCGGTTCAAACTTGCATTTAAGTAAGATTGACTTTTGCGTCTTTCCCTTTGCTGATTTTATCACAACTGTGTGATCGGAAGGGGATTTTGCTGACGAACGCAATCATTTCCCAGCATTTTTCTCAGACATAGTATAACTCCCAATGCCAAATACGAAAAGCATGTTTTGATCTGTATTATGGACACTTTTCACTACAGGCTTGGATGAGCTGCTGTTATTTAAAAAGGGTTTGTGTAAAGCAACGCAACGAAATTTAGTTTAAAAGCCAATTTCCGTAAGTAAATTGCCTTAAATCTGTGCCTGATTTTAATTGCTGCTGAAGGTTATGCTTTTTAAAGTAAGTCATAGGGCTTTTGTTGCAAAATGAAACTATGATTCCAGAAATTTACTGAAATATATTTTTATCCCAGGTGGCCTCATGGGACCCGTGAGAATGATTTCTTCTGGCCATGAACTGACAACTGATTATGATGAAAAAACTCTTCATGAGCTGGGTTTTAAGGATATGCAGGTATTATCAGTATATAGGTAACAGCCACCACTTGATAGTTTGCTTTTGCCTCGTGCGACTGATAAATGTAGGTGGTGGCAGAAGGTACCTTTTAGGGGGGAATCCTGTAGTTTTCTGAAACTAATTGTTTAATGTTACCTAACACCTACCTCTCAGCTCAGAGGAATACTCTTAGTCCTTGCTGCTGTTTTCAGTCTTGAAAATAATTAATAATTTTAAAAGCCAAATCCTAGTTGTGTTAGCAGATGTGCAAACTCAAGGAACAAATAAAAACTTTCTGTTTTTTACGTTCATCAAGGAAAACGTGGGACCAGTGATAAAACAGAATTAAGTCTTCAGATTTTGTCCAAATTATTGAACACTTCTTAACTCCATAGCAGCAGTGACTAGCTCTCGCGTTTCATTGCCTAAATCTGTAGCATTTTAGAATGCTTATTTGTAATTTTGTATCTCAATCCCGAGTCCTTATTAGAGTGATTTGCTCACAGGTTTACTGAAGTTTACAGTATGGAAAAGACTAGTTTGATTTTGTGTAAACGTGAATCATGTTATGACAGAACTTCCCAGATGATCATCACATACCTGTCCTCCATCTAAAGGAAAACTAAATTCATACCATACGCCTTCAAAGATCTACTAACACACTTTTAGAAAGACTATTGTGGGCCAGTATGCTTACCTCTGCCATTGCTGGCTGGCTTGTAGCAGTTAAGAGTCTGTCTCAACTGTTGCTGTTCCAGGTCAGAAGTTTTCTTGGACTAAGTGTTTGATTGTTAATTAGCCCATTTTGCTACATGAACTAGATTACTTCAAAAGAAGAAAAAAAATTTTTTTAGGAATTTTTTCTTGTTAAGATAGGTAATTCTACAGAATTGAGCTATGGAGCAATCAGGTGAATACTTATGCTTGCAGAACTGGAGGGGGCCATTCAGTTTGAATGGCTGGATGTGATGGAGGGGATAACTGGTCAGCAGAAACAGTTCTTCTGAGAATGGGTTTCCACAAAGTGGTTAAGCCAGCATAACAAGTCCTCGCTTTCTCCACCCACACTGCAATTTGTGCAGCTACACCATAACTGCCTTAGGTGAAAGCAGAGCCAGCCTTGAATTATGACAGTCGCTTGAAATGCTGCTCAGTAAAGGTTTGACAACAAAGATATTTATATAACTTAATTCTGATCCTGTTGAAAATACGTCCGTAGTTTCAGAATATACTTTATTAAAGTTGTCTCTCTCCTTGCTGCTGTTTCTCTCTGTTTCTAGATGGTGTTTGTATCACTGGGTGCACCAAGGAGAGAACGCAAAGGTGAAGGCGTTCAGCTTCCAGCATCTTGCCTACCTCCCCCTCAAAAGGACAACATTCCAATGCTTTTACTTTTGCAAGAACCTCATCTTACAACCCTTTTTGATTTGTTAGAGATGCTTGCCTCATTTAAGCCTCCTTCTGGAGAAGTGGTTATGGAAGACAGTGAGGTAATTTAAATTAATTTTTTTAGAATAATTACATAGCAGTCTAATTTAATTGGATCTTTTTTTCCTATCTAGCCTATTTCTTGTGTTCCATATCCAAATGTCAGATCTATCTGTGTATTTAATTTCACATCTGGTATCATTAGCATGATTGGCAGCTTTTCGTAATTACATTGTCCTGATATCACTTATAACGTCCTAAATATTCTAAATGCTCTAAAAAAGTAATTCTCTACAAAAATATCAGTTATGTAAATAGATATTCTGTTTAATCATGGGAATTGGCTTGAAGAAATGTTGGCAAAGGTGTTATGGTAAACACTTGGGCTTTTATCACTTACATAGCATCACTAGCTTGTGTGAAGTTAAATAACTACTAGTATATTGAACTGGTAGTTTCTTTTTAAGTTTTATTTACACTCAAATATTTCCATATATGTGATATGTGATGTGCTATGAAGATGATGTAACTTCGTTTCTTGCAGGTTCAACAAGACTTCAACCCTCATATTCTATTTTTGTTTTTACATTAAAGAGAAAACAAATAATTAAGAATAAATATATTTTTGACCTCTGAAATCTTAGTAAGGTTATTTTCACAAAATGCGTTTTTGATAAGAATGTATTTGTTTTATGATTTATCAGAGTGCAAGATGTGAAGAGCTCCACCTCCATGCAGAAAACTTATCCAGACGTGTCTGGGAACTGTTAATGCTTCTACCAACGTGCCCTAATATGTTACAGGCATTCCAAAGTATTTCGGATGAGCAGGTAAACAAAGAATGTTTATTTTAAATGTTTATTTTTGTTATGCAGGGATGTTTTAGTGTTGAATTTTCCCCAAAGAGGAATGTTAAATAGCAAGTATGTTAAGTACACTAATAAGCAAGAGGGGATGAGAGGGTCTTTTTTTGTTCTAAGACGTCAGTTTAGTTTCCAATGTTTGTTTTTATGATTTCTGTTTTAAAAAAAAAAAAAAAAAGAATTTCATGAATGAAACAGCAAATGCTACTTAGAGTGATAAGTAGCAGTAGATAAGATCTTTTAGTTTCAGTTACAACAGCGGTTTCTTCATCTGTAGTCTAGTGTGTTTAAAGCGTTTCAGACCTACAGCTTTGCTTTAATATTATGGCTGTTGTGGTAGAAATACTTCTCATGCATTTTTTTCTGCAAGTTCAACACGTGGCATTTACCTAGTGGTTTCCTTGCACAATAGGTAAAAAGTATGCATGTTTTAAGTTCTTGAAATTACATATTACAGTCCATTATAAACACAGACATCAAAATTAAGGCAGAAATTATAATTCAGAGTATATTTGGCTTCTACTTAAAATTTTATTCACCTTAAATTTTAATCATGTTGGAGGTTTATTGAAATTTCACTACTGTTTTCACATTATTCAGATTGTTATTCGTGAATAGAAACATGCTTGAAATTGTCTAATTTCAAATAACATATGAAACTAACGAACAAATGATTTGTCCGTGTCCCTTTAAAAAGCTTCCAGTTGCCTTTCTTAGGTAGGTGAGCATTAGGTATAATATTTAATTATTCTTTATCTTCTTTATTTCTAAGGGTAATGATGGCTTTAGTTGGAAGGATCTTCTGCGAATAAAAAGCGCACATAAACTGTTATATGCACTTGAAATTATTGAAGCTCTGGGAAAGCCCAATAGAAGAATAAGGCGTGAATCTACGGTAATAGGATTTCTTGCACAGAATATATCTTTATATATATTTTAGTTCTTGAGCAGTTTTTATAATTATTTTTTCATGTTTATCTTTAGGGAAGTTACAGTGATCTTTACCCAGATTCAGATGATTCGAGTGAAGATCAAATTGAAAACAGTAAAAACACATGGAGCTGCAAGGTTTGATAGTACTATAGTATTCTGCAATATGTAATGTAGTTTTTTAATAATGGTATGAAATGAAAAGCAATTTAAAAATCATATATCTAAGAGTTTTTGATCTGAAATTTAAGGGTAACAGTGAAGCTTTCCGTAGGTTTTCTGTGTTATTGGGCCAGTAAATTTATTGTACTTAGTTGGAAGTATTTCTTTTTTCCTTCATAAAAAAGCTAGCTGCATAGTTTATCAGATTTTTTTTTATAAAGCTTAGATTGGTATCTAGCTGAGATCAGTGATATTTATGTATCTGCCTTTTTTCTCACCTTGTTTCCATAATATCCTTACAGTTTGTTGCTGCTGGAGGGCTCCATCAGTTACTAGAAATTTTTAATTCTGGAATCTTAGAACCTAAGGAACAAGAATCATGGACTGTGGTAGGTGATTATTCACCCTTTTTTTCCAGAATAACATAGTTGTCATATGTAAAGACTTCCATCACTATCAGCCTTTGTTGTATTTACTTTTCTGTAGTAAGTGAAAAGTTTTGAACTGATCAGCGAACTGTGAATGGCTATATTTTAGTTAAACGCTCTTGTCATTCATCCATATAGAAGTGCTACAGAACGTAATGCCAGTAGCCACAGAGTCTGCACCAAAAAAAAATGAAAATGAAAGTTTGAATTTCCTGGAAGAATTTATTTATTCTTTTAAAAATTCTTTATACTTCAGACTTTTCATGTTATAAAGCCAGTCTTTGTATTATTTCTTCAAATTTTTGTTTCACTTTTTTCTCTAATCTTAAAAATTCTTATTTTATAGAATGAAATAAAGTACACCTTGGGCACCACTTAGAGAAAAAGCCTGGGTTCCATCTTTAGGAATGTTTATAACAGCGTTGATCATACATGCATATCAAGTTTAAAAAAAAAAAAAATCAAAATTTGCTAAATAAAAAGGTCATACCTTATTTTTACTTTTTTTTTGTTGTAGAGAAGGTTGCTAATTTGGAAGCTTTTATTATAGTCTATTTTAAAAGCAATAATCTGCTAATTGTCTTCCTCTCTGAAGAGGCCAAGAAACGTCGTTCCTTGGAAAGTTTGGCATTGAGACAAACTGCTAGCATTGTGGCCTTGGGGTTAATAAAGACATTTTCCAATAATGAACATTTTTAATTGTTCTTATATAAGATTTTAAATCAGTATACTATTACTAGTCTGAGGTAAATTCGTATTTTTTATTAGATTAAATTTTCTTCTTTTATATTTTCAATTCTTAGGCATTTGATAAATAATAATTGAAATATCCCAAGCTCTGAGTCACGTATATATAAAAACAAGTAAAGAAACGAACATACATATATATGTATAAAAGTGATGCTAAAAAAAAAAGCAGTTGTACTTTTTTATTACGAGATTGATAGTAGTTTTTATCTGATTTTTAAGTGTTTGTTCTAAAACTATTTAAGTATTAGAAACAGATTAGCATCCTCTCTATTCAATATATAAGCAAAAGATTGTATGGTTACTTACACTGATCTGTCCGGAAAACATGCCTAGCACTGTGAAAATAATGAAAAGGCCGGTTCTGCAACTAGATGCATTAGTACAGTGTCCCGAACTTGTGCAGCATCTTGTAGACTTAGGTGTATAGGTGGCAGATAGCTGGTCACCTTCATGTGTTGCTGTGACACAACCCTATATTGTTGTTAATTTTACTCTCATAGCGCACCTTCTGCTGGTGGAGTTGACCGTATGCTATGTATAGCAGTGTGACTGAGAGCTATGAAAACTGATCTCCAGAGTTACTAAATGAATCGGTGGTTTCCATCTCTGACGAGAGGTGTTACAATAGAAAATGCTGTTTTCAGAGTGGTACCTGCTTGACTCTACGTGGTGAAATGTTTTCAAATTAAAAGCACTTCAGTATGCTGTATTCATTAGCCTGTGATATGCTTGAATACAATGCAGGGAAAGCTGTTAATCTCTTATACTATTTTCCCTGTGTTATTTCATGCACTGTGTAACAGATTGTGTCCGCAATGCACCTGTTGTTAGGTCTAGATCATGAAAATATCCTCAAGTAACTTTTTTTTAATACCCTTCCTCTTTAGCATCTACTTTTGTTAGGGCTTGCCACTTAAGAGTTCTAGGTGTTTGTGCTTTATAGTTTGCTTTAGCTTTTTATGTGAAGTTCCATAATAGACAAATAATTATTTTGTAAAGTAAATCTCTGAAAACAGGAAAATTGCATTTTCTTCTTATTCACAGTGGCAGCTAGATTGTCTTGCTTGCTTGCTGAAGTTGATATGCCAGTTTGCAGTTGATCCTTCAGATCTGGATTTAGCTTACCACGATGTCTTTGCCTGGTCTGGTGTAGCAGAGAGTCACAGAAAAAGAACGTGGCCAGGCAAATCAAGGAAGACTGCAAGTGACCATGCAAAGGGCCTTCATATACCTCGTTTAACAGAGGTAAGAGATAAACAGTGTGTCTACTTTGTGAACTTGAGAAAGATGGCTCATTTGTTGTGTGAAGCCTTTAGTTTGGTAATAAAAGAAAAATCATTAGTGAAAAAATTATTAATATAAATCCTAGAAGTTGTTTTCTAAAGAGCTATGTCATTTTAATTGCTTTAAACCTACCGGATTTAGAAGCTGGAACAAAAAGAGTTTTTTTGATGAGTTGTCCAAAGAAACGGTGTAAATGGGAATTTGAGCGTGCGGAATGGGAATTTCAGATTTACCGGGCTTTATTCCTTTTTCTTACATTTTGTTTTCCAAATTAATTACTCCTGTTTTTACGGTACTCTTCTGTCTTCTGTGCTGTCCCCATCCTCACCAGATCCTTCTTAGGCTCCCTTAGTGAACACAAAGTATGAAGTAATTTACTCTACTAAGAATATCTGAGTGAGTGTATGGTAGATTTACCCAAACCTGTAAACCTTCCTCCCAGATTTTTGCATGCTAACTTCCTGATGTAGAGCAAGCTTGATATTTAATCCATAGTCTTTTGGCTTTGGATAGTTAGAGGTATGCTCACTGGAAACAGATTGATTTTGGGCACAGGAACAGTTATCATCGCCAGAAAGGGTGGGTCTGAACTACCCTGAGCTAAAGCCAAACTTCCCGTTTGTCATTCTTAAAAATTTACTTGCATGGCAAGACCCTAACTCTTCTGTAAGGATTATGTATTGGACAAAATAGCTGCCTAAATTTCAAAAGCTGCTATGAATTAGGCAAATGATCAAATACTAACTTTTATATTATTATATGAACTTTTTTAAATGGGAGGAGAGAAATTAACGCTGTTACTAGTAGTAATAACGGGATTTAGATTTTTAATTGTCATCAACATGTATTTTTTGATTGATTGGACTTGCTAGATAAGTATTCTGAAAGATTTTCTTCAGACTTTGATTTTGTAAATTCTGTGTAGCCTGTCAGCAGTCCTGTAAAGATTAATAACTTAAATGAATGAATAGTCAATAAAACATGTTAATCGCAAAGAAACCAGATAAATTTACATAGACGACCTCACCCTCAGCCTTCTCCCCTCACGCCTGAGATATTTACAAGGAAATTAACAGTTTATGCTTTAAAAAACAACTTTCTTTTAGTGAAAGGATTGAATAGTTCATTATTTCTTCTTTTCAGTTAAACTATCTCTCAAAGACTAGCAGAGTAAAATCTTAACATCTAAACTTACTCAATAAAACACAGGATTTTAGACATGCTTTTATAAAAATCAGAATTATACCATTTAACTATGGAGTTAATCCCTCTACAAAGGTGGGTTTGTTCTAGATTCATGCAGTGTGAATAATTTAAAAACAGATCAAAAAGCTTGTTGTTATATTAACTTTTTTTTTCTTTTGACTTCAATTTTTAAAGGTGTTTCTTGTACTTGTCCAGGGAACCAGTTTGATTCAGCGACTTATGTCAGTTGCTTATACATATGACAACTTGGCACCTAGGTACAATATCTTTTTATTTTCGTAATAAAACTTATAAAGTGTGTACGTTTTCCTTGCATGTTTTAAATTAAGTGAATAGCACTCATATCAGAAATTTAAATCTATAGGCATTAGACGTGCTCTTCTTGGTCACCTTTTTCTGTAGTAACCTACCCTTATGAGTAGTGGAGGGAACTCCCAGAGTTCATCAGCGATAGAAAATCACTGAACTAAACAAATGGTCAGAAATGAATAAAAAGAGTAGGTGTAAAATCATCTTGGAATCTCATGTTGTTTAACCAGTTGTTCTCCAACATATACGACATGGAGCAACAAAATATACAAGATATGCTCCCATATAAATTTTCATTACAAAACTATTTTTTGTTATCTCTGTAGCAATTAACATTCTCAATTTCAAGGCAATATAAAGGAGAAATCATGAAAATAAATTTGCTTATAAGTTGCTTATTGATGTGCCTGTTTGAATTTATTATTCTTAACAGAATAAGATTAGCTGGTTACTTCTGAAATTCCACATATTGTTTTAGTGGGTGTGCATGTATTGAGGGCAAAATTTAACCTTCAGAAGCTGGGTACTAGAGATTTTTGTCCTTTTTACCATTTGTCCATCCTGAGAAAAGCAATTCTGCACAGGACTGCATAGTTACAAAATCTGACTGGTGGTGGGGAAGTCATGTGTTTTAGTTATATCTGATGTAAAATTACTTGATTCCAAGTACCGGATAGTGTGTTTTACCATATTTTTAAAAGATTATTAAACACACACAGAGCATTTTCAGCCAAGTCTACACACATGTCTAGCTTTAACCTCCAGCATAATTACAGTAACAATTTTAAGTATGTACAATATGTTTTCAAGTTTATAGAGCCGTTACTGCAGTTTATAAATATGTAAGTAAATAAATAAATGACATATTTAAAATTTAAAAGGATTGTTCAAAGTGTAGTTCATTATGAAGAATGCCACCTTTCTTCTTTATGGATCTATTCTTGGTTCCATTTTCCATCTTTTCTTTCTCGGCTAAAATAAAGAGGTTGTGTGGGTTTTTTTGTTTTTTGTTTTTGTTTTTTTTAGCTTGCAGTCAATAGAAATGTAAGAGAGTGAATTGAAGGTTTAATAGTTTTTCACTGTTGCTGATTTTTGATACTGCAAGAAATGAACCCCTTTAAGATTAAAATTTTAGTTTTCTTAGTTGGTACTTAAGAGTAACTGTGTTGTTATTTCTAGTCACTTGTATGTGCTTATGTTTCTAAATGGTAATCTGATGTGTTCTGTGATAAAATTCAAGTGGCTTTATCTTCTTCCTGCTCAGGGTGTTGAAAGCTCAGTCTGATCACAGATCAAGACATGAAGGTTAGTGCTGCAAATAGTTGTATTATATGAACTAATGATAATGAGAACATATTAAAGATATCAAATTGTATTTCCTTTATTCCACCATTAAAGTTCTGTAAAAACATGTTCCTCAGTGGTATGAGGACTGTTGTAGTCTGGATGGGAATATGCAGAGAAGCTCCAGAGGATTTGCCCTGTGTTCCTTCTCTGGAAATTGTTTTAGCTGTATTAAAATTTTGTACTGTGGTTGTATCTTCATCTCCAGAAGAGCCGTTTTTGGTAGGAAAACCAGCTGTATTCTTGTCTTCGGAAGAGCAGCATATTTAACGTCATAATATAGTCGCCAATCGTCATCTTTATTCTGGCTTACAGAAGTCATTCTGGCTCCAGAATTCCTTGGAACTTCCCTGCCTAGCCTTCTTGCAGATGATTCCTACAAAAGCTCTAAGTAATCTGTATCAGATTAGGTCTATATCAGGTTAGTTGTCAAAAGTACAGTGTAGGTTGCCATAAATGTAAGCAGGTCCTCCAAGGGTTAGGCATTGCCCTGGGTTTTTCTGCTTCATTTTGTGTTGCAGAGGTTATGTCTGTGAACCTGAATATTCCTCAAATGGCATATATCACCTACTAGAGTCTTACCCTGGGCTGTTGAGAAGAAAGGTAAAGCCATGCTAGCTAGTCCATAAAAAAAGTCCATGTTAAGAGCTGATGCAGCCCATCAGCAAAGTTCCGGCTCACTTTTTAAGAAGTAGAGAGGTGAAGGGAAGGAATTGTGCACCACATTGGTAATACATAATTAACATAATTTAATTGAGATCAGTAATACAATGGTCAGCATTTAGTAACCGGGTTGGTAAACTGCTCCGTTTGGTGGTGTCTTAAGTGCCAATAAGGGTTTAGTCTTGTGCGTTAGCATGATTGAAATGAATGCCATATGTGCCAGAACTATGCAACTCTTCAACCTGGAAAGCCTATTTTATTTCAAAGTTAGTGTGATGTACTCTCATTTTTTCTTAGTTACGCATTATTCAATGTGGCTCTTGGTGAGCTGGGCTCACTGCTGTTCCTTGGTGAAATCCAGTCTGGCAGACAGTGATCATTTGCAGGACTGGCTAAAGAAACTTACCCTTCTTATTCCAGAGGTATGTTAAAGGAGAGGTTATTGCATAATTAGTGATTAGTGCATAATATGGAGCAAGTTTAACTCTTGTTTCAAGCTGGTGCTCTTCCATTAAATTCAAAACATGTTGTTTCCTGCTAAAAGTAGGCAGGTTCTGACTCAGTTACTTGGAGTCCTATTTAAAAAGTAATCACTCTGTAGTTAAAATGTAGTGTAAGATGGCATATCTGTAGTTGACTGCAAACCAGTTACTGTTATAAACTCCAGTCTTCATTCCTGGCTTCCATTTAAAGGTAATTTTTTTGTTGAAATTTCTAGGTGATGACCTTTAACATGGATTAGCCTAACTATACTTTCCTCATTGTAATATTTTTCCAGCTATACTTTCCATCACAAAATGAGGTGAAAGTTTGTATTAAATTTTCTCACTAATGAATAATATCTTTGCTTAGTTTTATGTGATTTGTTTTGATGTAAGAAATAAAAACTTGAAAATTGCATAATTATGCATAGTAGGAAATTTTCTTGTTTACTAGTGATTGCTTAAAGGTGCAATATGGGCATGATGGGGTAATTGTTATTATTGTGTTTTATTACTTAACCACAGAAAAAGCCTGTATGCTGCCCCTCCTGTAATGTAGTGTTTTCTATTTCAGTAACTGGCTGTAATCTTCAGTGTAGAAAATACATAATAGAAGAGGCAAGAGGCACATACAAATCCGTTTTGTTTTTTTTTTTTTTTTGGTTAAATGTGTATCTTTTGCATTTTTAATTTCTAATTTAAGTGTGTATTACTTGGAATATATATTTCTAGAAAGACGCACTCTGCCTTGATAACTTAATCAGTATTATGAGAGGAATTGAATTATGTATATATGACAGAGAAGTCAAAAAAAAAAAAGTCTTCTAAGTAATATTTTTAATATATATAATCATTTCATTTATTTATTTGTTTTTCATTAAGACTGCCGTTCGCCATGAATCTTGTAATGGTTTATACAAATTGTCTCTCTCTGGTCTGGATGGGGGAGACTCAATTAACCGATCCTTTTTGCTGCTGGCTGCATCAACGTTATTAAAATTTCTTCCTGATGCTCAGGCTTTAAAACCTATGCGGGTAAGAATTTAACAGATTACAAGATTTTGTCAAAGATGTGTTTAAGCTTACTTTTGTCAGTAGAAAAAGAGAAAGAAAAAATGAAAGCACATACCATCTAACTGTTTCTGAAACACTCAGATATGAAGACCTTTGGTTTATATTTTTCCAGAAACTTCCCAGAAATAGTTAAAGCTGTGACACTGCACTAATTTAGGGCTGGTCTATGCTTGGAGGAATGTAGAATAATGTTTAGGAGGCGCTCTGCTTCAGGAATTTTAGTGTCCATGCAACACAGCGTTAGGGAATAATAGTTATATTTTCAATTTATGCCCTGACCACCCTTTTAAATGTAGGTAAGTCTGTAAATAAATAAGTACATAGTTGTACGTGTGCATCGGTGCTCTCTGTTGTGGCTGAATGTTGTTTGTTGTTCCCCAGTTGATTGCTGCTGTTTTTCCGTTTGAGTGTTATTGTCCTAATAGCTCTGCTAAATAGAAGAGGTTCTATGAATGCTGCCAAACCTACTTCAGGAAGAGTTCTCAGCGTTAATGTATGCAGATTAATAGAGGTGATTTGAACTAACCTGGATGATTTTGCCTAAAGTCAATTAGGGACTACAGCAACGAGTATCGGGAAGGCAGTACTGACTTCAGCTAATGTAGCTAAATCTGAAAGAGAGCAGTTGTATGGCTATTAAGTGTGAACCTTGATCCTGGGTCTGCGAGGCAGTTATTCGTTCTTGTGACCCTATGTGGCATTTGTTTTTAAGTGACAGATGGTTAATTCAGTTTGTCTGCCTTAGCTCTAAACTATGTTGACAGAAACAACGTTCAAATTAAAATAATTTGCAGAAGATTTGCACTATTTGACTAGCTTTCAAAAAATGTTTAAAATAATGTTAAGTTCACTCAGAGTTTCTCATGTTTCTGTACACTCTAACACTAAAACTTTTGCCTTTTGCAGTGTGGAGGACAGAGTCAATACTATTCTAGATTTTTTTTTTTTTTTACGTTATGGTAGATTAGCCTGACACCCTTTCAGCAAAATTAATAACTATTTCAGAAGAAAAACAGAGGGTAACATGCACTGTTACCATTGTGGAATACATTGTTCTTGCACTCGGCTTATCTTGAGTAGGGCTCCGTAGAAAATAATATTCTTTTAAAGTTGGTTTACTGCTTTCTTTTAATACATAATTATTTTCCTCAGTGTACTTTGGAACAAAAGCGATTTCTTTTCACAGATAGAGGATTATGACGAAGAACCAGTGTTACGACCAGGTTGTAAGGAATATTTTTGGCTGCTGTGCAAACTGATCGATAACATACATGTGAAAGATGCAAGTCAGGTAGGTTTTGCTTTACATTCATTTAAATGTGTGCCTTTTCTTATTTTTATTATTCAGACCTCTTTTACTTTAATAGAAAGCATTTTTACTTAAGATACAGTGAACTGGTATGAACTGCTCTTGCATCTCTCCCTTCTCCCAGCTGTCCCTACTGCTCTCTGTATATTTCATAACTCTTGGCCAAAGGAAGATTTTTGTTACAGAGCTGGTAGAGTAAAGATGGGGATGGGTATAACACACAAGAAGGGTGGACTACATAAAGGTAACGGTTATTGTGGATATCATAATTATTTAGGGGAGATTCACTTTTGATAGGAGAAATAATTTCAGTCTGATCTAAGGAGGAGATAAGCAAGCGTTCAAGCAAAAGCTGAAAGAGAAGAGAGAGAATTTTTGGTAACAGCCAGTCAGCACAAGTCAGAAAGATTATTCACAATCCTTGAAACGTCTCTAAATGGTTAAAGTAGCCTTGTTGGGCATCTTCTGCAACTGCTTCTGCTGGAGGCTTTATGTAAATCTCTTTAGGTTATTGTCAGTGCTGTGACCGGAGCGTGGGGAGGGAAAGAAGATACAGCCTTAATCCTAGTTTCTCCAGTGGAGAAAATCTAATCCTCTCCTCATTCTGGATGTTCCCGATAGAGGCAAAAAAAATGGCTCCTCCTCCTTTCTGCCATTCAGTTTCCTTCCAAGTCCATTTTATTAAATGAATCTCATAGTTAGGCTACAGTTCTGCTTGCCTCTCCTGCATGTTGCCCAAGCAAGGAATGGTAGTGAGGCTTTTCAGCCTTCTGGTGATAAACTGCACGTTGTAGTTGTAAGAACTAACGTTTAACCATTTCACTTTAAAATAGCATTGCTCAATTTTCTTTCCGTATGGTAGATATAGTATTTTTATGGGATCTGGAAATAAAAGAAGAAGCGTTACATCATTTGAACTGTGCAGCATAGATACAAAAAAGCAAACAGTTTTACCACATTTTATGAAAACGCATTAGAATATTTTTGGAAGAACTTGTTTGAAAAATGAGTTTTAGCTGTCCCTGTTTTTCTATGTGCTGTAGCAGATTTTCATCCAAAAAACATATGGTTTGAACCTTAGATTCAAACTGGGCTTTTAATTGTAATTCATGAAATAAATAATTATTTTTCATGTATATTCCATTTTCTTCGTTTTTAATCAGACCACACTGCTTGATTTAGATGCACTCGCAAGACATCTTGCTGACTGCATTCGGAGGTAAGATTTGGTAACGGTAATTTTACTTGTGAGCTGCATTTTATCTATTGCTACATATTGCTATAAACATAGTTTCAACATTTCTTTTCTATATATATCTAGCAGAGAAATCCTTGACCACCAAGATGGTAATATAGAAGACGATGGACTTACAGGACTACTTCGTCTTGCAACGAGTGTTATTAAACACAAGCCACCCTTTAAATTTTCTCGGGAAGGGCAGGTAAGAAAAGGACCCTGAAGAGGTCGAGGCAGTGCCTTCTCTTCTATCGTGCTTTCTTCCTTTCATGTTTTTTCCTCTATTTTGACTGCAGGGCTCAATGTATGAGAGTATGTCATATTTCTAGCCTTAGGATGATTGATAGAAACAAACATCTCATTCCTTTATTAAAAAACTGCACGTACATCCCCTTTCTAAGTATATTTAACTTCAGGATACAATTCTTACATCCTAGAAATTTGATTTATTCTCATTTATGAACTCTACATGTTTTCAGAGTTGATCAGCATTAACTAGATTACTAGAAATCATTAACAACTGCTGCTTTTGACCGTATCCTGGGACACTTGTGATTTGACAGTAGCTTTTAGGTTCTACACGTGTGCAGCGGTGGACACCTGGTACAAGACTATTACTACAATCCATCTCCCCTCCTTGTGGCTAGATAGGAGAATAGGCAGGCAAAGGAGGCTCCCAAAAAGGTTCTCCTTTGTGTTGTCAGGCCATGTGGTACTAATGGTTGAGGGAGAATTGGGCTTGTATTGTCTTCCCCCGGCCCTCTAGGTATTTGTCATGGTCATGCTGTATGGCAACTTGATGGACTGTTGACTGAAATTTCTCCTTCTTGTACACTACTGTACAAAGTCTACTTCCACAACCTGATATGCTCTGTTTCTTAGTGCTTTCTTGAAAATTGTTGTCTGTCTGTGGAAGTGATTTTGCATAGGCCGTTGGATAAATTGATACTTGCACAAAAGGCCTGGTCTAAGAGCTGACTCAAACTGACGTTTCTTTCTGTACACTATACTGAGCTTGTGATTGGACCTTTAGTGAGCTTTGACCAGGAAAACAGACCCATATATGCAGTTATGTTGCATGTGTCCTATCTGTTTACTCTGACCCTTATCATAAAATGGTTCTGAAGGTAATTTTACTGTTCAAAAGTTTTAATAGCGTCTACCTCGTTTATGCGCTACCTAACATAAAGTAACATTGTTGGCAGCGTTTTGAAAGACTGCTGCCATGTAATTCTCTTGAAATAAGTCTATTTTAAGTACGGAGAGGTTGAAGATTAAATAAGAGCAAGAATTCAAGTCAGAGTGCATCGTGGAAGATGGAACAGAAATTAGAATAGAATAGAACGGTGCAAAGGTCAGGTATGTGTAGCTTGGACATGTGAAGGGCATGAGAACAAAATGCAAGCTAAAATAGACAGGAGTGATAACTGTGCAGAATCTCAAAATATGTTCCATGTATGTAATGTATCACGGAGGAGCCATAAATATGATTTGAAGAATGGAACGTGAGCAGAGCAGTAGCAAAAAAAGACTTCTCAAAAAGAATGTGGCTTTGCTAAGAGACAGGGACTTAACAGATTATCTGAGGCTATGTCTTGATCTAGTATTAATTTTTTAAAATATATATGTACAATTCAAAAACTTATTTGAACTGCACATTATAAAGTCCATTATCTGTTAGTTATTTCACTGGGCTAACGTACCACTAGTGAGAAGTTTTACACTCTGTTCAGTGTAACAGGATTGTGAAGGCACGTGCTTCCATCTGGGCAAAGGTTGCTGAAAAAACATCGTGGAAAATACGGTATACTGGCAAAGTACTGCAGGTAGTTTAGACTTGCCCAGAGAACTCTGATGCTTGGCATGTGCCCTTTCTTCACCACAGATTCCTTCTCTTACTAAGCAAAGTGATGGTTTGGCAAACATTATCCAATTTTAAAGGTCACATGTTGTGACAGCAATGAGTACCTGTTCCACCTTCTTTGCTGTCCTTTACAGATAAACTCTGCCTACTTTATTCTATTCTAGGTGGACAAAAATGCATTTTTAACATGTAATAGCTAACACACTTGCACTAGGAAGGTCTATCTTAAGGCCACTTTCGTGATTAAAAATGTATGTTTTTACAAGGTTGAGGTTTTGTATTTATCCTCTGAACAAAATCACCTTTGAGTTGGTTTTTTTTTTTTTCCCCTGCTCCATCAGTCTGAATACAATCAGATGGTGCAAGTACAAGATTAAGAGTGTAAATCGGAAAAAGATAGAACCGGATCGCCGAAGTTGACTTCTTTTCTGGTTTGTGAGACTGCACCTTGAGGTGGCTGCTGTGTTGGATCACCTGTTTGAAAAAGGCTGGGAAACTAGGCCGCAGCTGAAAGTACAGTCCATGAGCCCACATACCAGATGCAGCTGGTCTGCTGGTGAGCTGTAACCAGCTACACCTGGCAAAATGCAGTTAAGAGTGGAGAGGAATGAGGCTGCTACCCCAGGAGCACATGTGATAGAGGTTTAGCTGAAAGGAGTGCGAGTTGGGAATGAGCTTGGAGTTTGGCATTTAATATTTACAACTTGATAGGCCCCTATATTTTCCCTTTCTGTGGTGGTCTGCACACCTTTGTTATATCATGGGAGGGGAAGCTGATGCTTGACAGCTGCTGTGTGTATTAGATACCTGCATCTATCAACGTAACTCTTCGATCAGGGCCGACCTCGCCTCCTCAACTGATAGGCTCAGCGGGCATCATTTTTGTTCAGAAGTTTTTCGTAGTTTAAAAAAAAAAACTCTCCACTGTTTATTGCAGTTTGTAGGGTTAAAAGACCTAGTCCTCTTTTAAGGTCTTAAATACATGGGAGAGAGGATTTCCTAGCTTGTAAACTCTTTTTACTGTTTTGCTTAAGCTTCTGACAGTGTGGCTATTGACTGTTAGGACAGTGTGTTTATCTTTCTGCCTCCTTCAGGCCTCCCCGGTCTCTCACCTTATTTAAATGTTGGAAAACTTTCCTGATGGTGCAGAGACAGAAAAATTTACTCTCAGGAAGCTAGACGTTCCAGTTCTTTTGAGTTTCATACATAATGAGAGTAAAATACATCTCCAAAGCATGAAAAAAGTCTGCAAAAGTATTGATCAGGAGGAGACTTTTCCATAGTAGTCAGACATAAACATTCAGACATAACCTTGGTTGTAAGATTTCATATTAGCGCTATGCAAATTCCCCTACACAATGGAGCAAGGCTTTTTATGGTGGTTTCCCCATGTGAGGTGGAGTATGCCATCTTTGGATTTATATGGAATTTAGTAAGATTTTAGAGCAGGAGTCTGGCCTTTTAACCTCAAAAGGCTACTTAATATAAATAAATAGGGAAATTCAGGAACAGGATTTTTTTAATTACAGTCTGGAAATTGTAGAATTAAGTATACTAGCTGTATTGGTATCCCGTGCACTACTCTCAAATGAGAGCGACTTCTGTCCCTCTAAAAAATTGAAGAAGATATCTTTGGGAAAAAATACTCAAAAATTTTGCAGGGGTAGAGTGTTTATTGTCTGATTATTTGGAGAACTAAAATGATAAACTTTTAGTGTGATGTAGTGATTAAATATGTTTTGTTAAGATTGCAGCCATTTTACTGAAGCAGCTAAATATAGGCTTGGGATCATGTCATCTGCCTTGGACATAAAGTATGCCCGTGATTGCCACTTCTGAGGGAATTTGTTGAAATACTGCTTTCCAAATTCTGTGATATTTTCTTCTTTCATGGTCACTTGTAATGCCACTTGCATTACTAATTAGTAAAGTTTACTCTGTAGCTGGAAGATGGAGGAAAGCCTTTCACCATTCTACACTTCTTTAAGGGTTGTATAGTTCTGGAAGGGTATGACCACATTTTCTTACAGATCTGTACGTCTTAGGGTTATTACTGCCTTTTTAGTGTTTTACTTTTGTTCTAATGTTATTGAATTAAATTGACTAAGAGAAGGTCCTGAAGTTTGGGTGTATTCCCTCTCAGCTTTTTAGTGTATTAAACTGGGAAGGTAAATGTAATTAATGATATATATTTGTCTTTCAAATCCACCTGGCTTGGCACAGCTGTGCTTTGTGCCCCTTACAGGCTGATCAATATTCCAAAGAGGTAAACTGAAGTGATAACATTTTAACTTTTACAGTCCACCTTATTCTGTGAACAATGTGAAATAGGCTTACAGTACACATGGTGCATAGTATAAGTGTGTTTTGTGAATAATTATTGATTCATAAAACCCAAACTGGAAGCATCATCGCTTTCACTGAGTGAAACTAGTCTTAAAGTTATTGAAAAATACATATGAATAGTTTGCCAAAAGAAATTATCATTCATGAAATCCAGACCCCCCTATTAAAGGCCGCTAATTTCTCTTACTGATTTCAGTAGCACCAGGATTTTATGCTGTCTTTACACATTGAAATTCTGTTTTTCTTTGTTTGTGCAATTTACTTTTATCACATGTAACAAAACATATAGCATGTTTATTAACATGTCCTTTTATATACAAAGGACTAATGAAAGCACATAGAGGTCTGCGAGGTTGGTGGATTTCATAGTGGTTTTTATGATAAAATATGCATGCTGTATTTCTACATTAGAGACTATTTCTACAAATTATGCCATTGTAGATTTCTCATGTTGTGTATCTTTGTTAATCAAAAAAAATCTTGTACTTAACTTGTATCCATGCATTTTCAAGTTGCAGGTGTCTGGCAGACTGAATTTAATTCTTCTCTTTTTTCTACGATCTTTTGCCACATGCTGGAGTTAGCATATGGAGAGGATAATTTGTCGTTCTTTTTCAGCAGGCTTGTTTCTCTTTAGGCTGTAATATGTTTATAATCCACTACCTATAATATAGAGAAGACTATTGATATTCTCAGTTCAAAACTTGTATACAAGCCATAGAAAGTTCTGTAAATGACAGGGGACCAGAAAGTCTGTAGAAGTTCCTGGAAGATTGATAATAGATGACTGTCTTGTTCTAAGAATTTGTTCAAACTGGATAAACTTGCCGACTGACTTGTTTTACAGGAATTTCTAAGAGACATCTTCAATCTTCTGTTCTTGCTGCCGAGTCTAAAAGATAGACAACAGCCAAAATGCAAGTCACATTCTTCAAGGGCTGCTGCTTATGACTTACTGGTAGAAATGGTAAAGGGATCAGTGGAAAACTACAGGCTGCTCCACAACTGGGTTATGGCACAACATATGCAGTGTAAGAGCCTTTGTTTGTGTGTAGCTTTTAAGTACTGTGTGGAAAATTAGTCCTTTTGCATTTTCTTTTTATTTTGTTTTTGTTTTAAATTTTTGGATTTATAAAGTTCAGTAAAGAAAATGGAAGCGTACCTCAAATAGGGACTGCTCTTCTGAACGCTCTCTGTGCGTCCTGACTGATAAGGCTGGCCGTTGTGAACCGGTATGGGAATCGGAGAGATTCTGTTTCCTCCTGAAACACATCATGAGTGTCTTCATTTAATGACCTGCTAAAAATAATAGTCTGTTAAGAATGTTTAGCTAGAAACAGAGAAAAGTGAAGATCATGCAGAATACCTCTGCGCTTAAACTGGATAGTCGCTCTCCGAAAGTAGTAATGAAGTAAGATGTTGGTACTAACAATGTTCCTAAAATTCCCCTTTGTAACTCTACTGCTTATCCAACATCACTTACAGTAGTGTCAGAGCGCAGATGTAGGTATCTTTTGCACCTAGCAAATGAACGGATTTAATCATCTGTTCTTAAATATTATTTATTTAAAGCATGCGGTCCTGTTAAATGTTATTAATGCATAGATGGTCTTATTTGAGTGGGTTTTATTTACACGTGCTTCATTGTCTTGTGCTGGATTTTCATTTGTCTTTTTTCTTTCTAACATGAACAAGCGTGGTACGTTCCTTACTACCAAGGCACACCAGCTGAGCTGCTCTAGATGTACTGACTATTAGCAGTGCTGTTATGTTTTTCGTAGCTCTCATACCTTTGTAGTTGACTTTGAGTCCGTACTTAGATGTTTACTGGGGCATGCAGTGCGAGTAAAATTTTGTCATGGCTCTTGGCTTCTGTGCTTCCTGTGTTTTAGAAATTCAGTTCCTATGTATAGTTTGTAAATTACCAAAAGTTTAAGTTAGTTAATGTTTTATCTTTGATTTGTAGATTCTAATTATGCATTTTTTAGCTTGATAGATTTTCTTTCACATGCCCAGTTTGAATTTCTGTAACCTGAGGATCTGTAATTTATTATAATCTATGGAATTGATTTAGTACCTTACAATTCAGGAAGGACATTAGAAATCTGATCTTAATAATATTTTATTTTGTGTTCTGTACTCCTTTTTTGGAGACCTAAAAAGCCTCCAAAATGTCCCATGTTTAAGGAAAATGCATAGAATATGTTTTATGAAAATATCTGATATTTCTGATTGCTGTGAGTACATCTTCAGCTACTGGGGTAGTTCGTATCTCTCCAGGTCATAATTTTCTATAGCTAGTAGTTTTCTCTCTCCAAACTCCAATTATTCATGGTTGCTGAAGTTTTTTGTAACATTTTCCACAGATGTTGCTTTCTTCCAGATATTCTCCTCTAGATTGTTTGTTCCTTCCTGCTTGAGTTCTCCAGAGCCATCAGGTCCATGGTCCTACTCCATATTCAGAATATCTCAGTTCCATGAATGTGAATTTTATTACAACTGGTAGCGTGCAATTGTCTCTTCTTGGGATGCTGTTGTTCTTTAGGACTGCTGATGCCTCACTTGTTTAAAATCTTACCGTTCCATTGATGTGAGCTATAGAGTCTTAAAATCAAAATTTTTCACTTTACTGAAATCGGATTGCTCTTTAAAATAATCTTAGCGGTAGACCTGTCTCTCCCTTCTTCTTAGGAGACACATTAAGGAAAACATTATAGATTTCCACCCTGTCTTTGGTTGTAATATTCTGGTTTTGTTGTTCATTGGAGAAGTTTTCAATCCTGCCACTTGTACAGTTCCTGTCATCTAATCTGCCCAACTGGCATATTTGCTGTTCTGCCATTTTTTTCTCACACCCTGTTGACTGAAGCCAGGATGTGTGTGCCGGTCATTAAAATGTTTAACTGTATACTGTTTTTTATACTTAGACAAGTATGAATAATGTAAAGTAATTGTAGTCAAGTCTTAACTGAGCAGCATTTTTCTTAAGTTTCCGCTACCGTGTCTCCCTTCGCTGGTGGATGGAAGAAGGGAATGACGTGCATGCTTTTTCTACTTTGCATTTTGCTATACTGAACCAGGTGGGATTTACCAATATGTATGTCATTCCAAAATTGTACTACTCTAAATATGTTTTTTAAAATTTTATGATCTCTGTTTCCATAGAAGATTTGATCTCATCTGTTTAGTACTCCGATCTGGTTCTCTGAGTGAGGAAGATCGTCTTACCCGCTACAGTTATTGGCTTAAATATCTTTGTGGGTAAGGTTGCACACTTACATTGCCAATATTGTACACAGGTACTAACGAGATGAGATGAAATGTTCTAGGAGGCACGTCCCTGTCCTCAGTATGGTTGAATTGGCCTAGTTGGTAAGAGACCATATCCAGGGGAAAAAAAAAAAAAGAGGTTGGAATAAATAAATTGAATGGAAGTAAGGGGATGAGGAACTTTGGCAGTATAAAATGGGGAGGAAGTTGTCTAGAACTCATTAAAATTAATGGACTTCCTTCCTACAGCAGCAATCCTGCAGGTTAAAGTGAAAATACACAGCATTTTAAACTGAATAAATAGCAATGTCTTCATGCATTTTAAGCAAGTGATAACTCAGGAAATTAACTGCGAAGTATCAGGTGATATTCTGATTTATGTTCCCAGCCTCTTTCCATGCATTTCTCAACAGGGAGGGCCTACATTGAGTGCAGACTCTGATCTTACTGGAGGAGAATTTAGATACCCTCTAGTGTTCATAAAATCTCTTGTAATTTTTTTTTTTTTTTAAGGTGAAGACTAATAAAAATTTTAAGGTTATAGGGGGAGGGGGGGAAGCTTAGGCAGCTTGGTTTCCAGAAAGTTCTTTAAGATAGCAACTGATGTTATGTTTGGAGCAGAAACACAATCAGAAGGTGAAATACAGAGAAATGCAAGGTCTCTTGAAGGGGAAAAATTAATTTTATTGTACTTAAAATAGGATGCGAATATTGCAACTTTGGTTGCAAGTTCCATGTCTCCCGTCCTGAAAAAAGACTGCTGTTTGTAGTGACAGAGGAGCAGTGAAGTTAGACTTAAATGAGGCCAAATTTGCCTTTCTAGTTAAAATCCATAAGGAAGAAGGAAGGTTTTTATCAAAATGAAGATAGTTGCTTAAAAATCCCAGAGGTCAGAAAGTTGAATTCTCCTAAGAAATTTCTCATAGAATTCCTAAAAGCCCTAAAAGCTCAGATTTTTTTTTTCGTGCATATTAAACAATCTGTGAGGTGATGGACTTCTTAGCCAAAATACAAAGGAAAAAGTGTTAAGTAGAGGAAGCTGTCGACTTCAAGGAATGAAGAAAGATAAGGACTGATCTGATCCGAACATCCTTTCAGTTTTAAATCTCTCACTTTTGGGGTGGGGATGAGTCATGGTGGAGCTAAATCTTTGCCTGTAGAATATAGACATTCTTCACTCAGCCAGTTGTCCTGTTAATTCAGATAACCAGACTCCTAGAAGACTTCTTTTAAAAAAAAAAAAAAAAGAAAAGAAAAGTAGTCTTTGGCCAATATAGTAGGATGCTGGGTCATATTTAAAAGAGTACAGTTTGATCATGCTCTGTAATTCAGATAGACTGGATCAGCTCCTGTTTAATCTGGTTAAACATGACTGAGAGGTGAATCTTGAAGGACGTGAGAAATAGCCTAATACCTTTCAAATGGAGCTCTGTTCCTGAACCAGCCGCTGAACTTTGGGACCTTTTGATGCATTTTGAGCCTTCCATTTGAGGTAGCTGAGCTTCTTAGGGTAAAGACCTCACCGGTCTTGAAGTAAGAATGTCTTTGTTCAGAAATGTGGCTTGCTGTTTCGTCAAAGAAGAACTTTTGTTCGTTAAGGCAGAGGAAGATGCTTCAGCTCTTCTCGTAAAGTAAAAAGAAGGCATCTGATTCCTCTGTAATTACAACTGGATAATAGAGTAATAGATAGTGGATACTGCTCGGCTGGAGAGTAGAGTAACAGATAGTGACTCCCTGCATTGCAAAGGGTGAATTAGGATGTTGCAATTGAAGGATTTTGATTCAGAGGAGGAACTCTGTGTCCGTCTGCCGTGCTAATTACTTTCCTGGAGAGGTTACACTGAGGAGAGCTTTGTTTCGGTTGGCCAGCCAGGCCACTGTAACCAAGGTAGCATTAGGTCATGCTACTGAAATTTCTTGAAACGGTAGAATTAAAACACTTATTCTCTCCTTGAAGCTGCAGGGCTAATAGTGGTTTTGATGCCAATGCCAAAATGAAGATTAGAACAAGTAATTGTAGTGCAGCAGAATATCTTGTGGGTCTGATATCTGAAGATTTGAGGATCTGTGCAGTGGATTGCAGATTTTTATAGATTAATTTATCGCTGGTAGTACGAATGGAGAGGAATCCCAAATGAGCCTTTGATATCTGTCAAAATAATTAAGGCTTTAAAATTTAGATCTTGAACCTCCCTAGCTTTTGTGCATTGTAAAATGACTAGACTGCTTTTTTGCTTTTGTCTGGTAGCTGAGAGGTGAATCTGTCTGGTACTCTAGTAGAGGTGCTGAATGGGTGGTGTGAATTTTGGAATGAGTAATTTGTGTGCCGGGGCAGTGACTGGTGTGTGTGTTTGGAGCTTGTTAAGTGCCTGTGCGATCGCTTTAGGCTGTGTAACTGCTGTGTGTGTGAGAGAGCGCATCCGCTGTGGTTGGCTAAGTAGCTGATTTGCTTCCATTTTAATTAAAGCTTTTGCACTTAATTCTCTAACATTACCACTTATTATTCGTAATTCAATGCACTCGATGGGAAAACACAGAGAAAGCAAAGAGGGTAAATGGATAAAGGATGTGGGAAGGCAATAGGAGTGGAGGAAATAAGCGCTAATGATTAGAGCACTAGGGAGGGACAACGTTCTGGAGGCTGAACCTCTTTCCCTGTGCTCTTCCCAGAGAAAATCAGGCAGCGGTGAATGGTAGACGTTTATAATGAGCAAGGCTAATCACTTAGCTTAGGAAACTCCAATTCAACAGAAAGCCTACCTTTTTAAAACATACCCCTTACTTTTCACATCACCTATTTGTTGACGCTATTCAGAATTCTACGCTATACTATAGATGGCAGTGTCACCACGAAGCTGCTGTAGAACAAGAGGTACAAACACTGGTTCATTTCCAAAAATCCAAAAATGCATCTTAGAATCAAATATTATAAAAGACTTTCTTATGTATAAAAATGCATAGCAACCAATGTTTATAATTTATGAATGCCTTTGATATATGGCAAAAACATTATATGATTTTACCAAATTTTAGCTCAAAGGTAGAGGTTTGAAGATCATTACTCTTTATAACAGTATCCCACTACAAGACACTACTGAATACTACAGAACAACTATAAGAGATGAAGCTTGCCATGAGTACTGCTTTGGAGAGCACACTGCCTCCAAAAGTGCTGCATAAAGGTGGCAAATCACTTGCAGCCCAAAGTGGTGTGTTCTGCTGTGCTTTCTGTTACCCAGTGAGAAGAGGTGAGGACAAGATATATGGAACTGTGTCTTTGTGCACCACCTTTCTTTCTAGGTGGCCTTTTGCTTTTCTGGAAACTTTTAAAGAGGATGGTTCCTGTATCAAGCCGTAAAGTAATCTCCCTGACATACCGGTACATAGTGCATTTGCTTAAAAAACAGTAACAAGCCTTTCTCATGTCTGTACATTTAGAATGAGAAACAGAATGTATTTTTATTAATGTAAGCATAAAGTTTTTTAAATTTATTTATGTCATCTTGGTAAGTTATACTTTGAATTGATTTTTGGTAATTCATACTTTTTCCAGCTTCCCACGCGCCTTACAAATGGGATTATTGGCCACATGATGATGTTCGAGCTGAATGTAGGTTTGTGGGTCTAACTAATCTTGGAGCAACTTGTTACTTGGCATCCACTATTCAGCAGCTGTATATGATTCCAGAGGCCAGGCAAGCAATCTTTACTGCAAAGGTATGGTTTTGGGTCTTGCATTCCTTGTGTGGATTTTGGTATAAGTTTAAATTTAGAATCAGTGTAAAGGCTGATAAATTAAAGACTTACTTTTAAGATTTACTTCTTGCTATAGTATATTTCTTCAGGATTGGTAGTTTGCTTTTTGTTTGGTTGAATTCTTTTGCTGATATCTAAAGTGAAGTGATATTTTGTAAATGTAGTTGTAATGCAATATGTTTTTAAGGTGACGCTCTAATAAAGCATACTCTCAAATTCATGTTTATGTTGCTATCAACTACATCAATTCAAGTTTGTCTTTATGTGACTTATGTGCTGTTCCTAACTCTCAGTCTGTCATCTTGTTAGAAAAAATGTCATGCTTGGATGTTTATAAAGTCCCTGCGTGTATATATCTTGCGCTTCTAGAATTATTGCAAATCCTGTAAGTTATTAGACATTGGATAACTTTCAGAAATATTACATTATTAGTTCTAGCTATTTATTGTAACAAAGAAAGCTTCATTTTGGTCCCTGACACGAACAGGGCGTATATAATGTGTGAAACACCCTAATCGACAGTGTCTTCATCATTTCTTAAATGTGTGAAACACCCTAATCGACAGTGTCTTCATCATTTCTTATTATCATTAAGTTGTTAGTTGCCGCTTAACTTCACCTAGAATTAAAAATTTATAAATAAAAGTAAAAAATAGAATTAAAAAAGGAAGCTGCTGATCTGTACATGAATACCTGTCTAGTACCTATCAAAAGCTCTTCGCTGGAATAAACTTTTAGAAAACGGAGTTGCTTTTTGACATAGGTTTAGTGTTAATGTGACAAAATATGTGCAGTAGTGGTATATATGTAAGTATAAAATAGTATACTGTCTCTTCATGTGCACAATCGTTTCTCTTAATTGTCCATAATAAAGTTATTTATATTTTGTATTTAAAAAGATGATTGTTTCGTCTTTTTAAATGTTGATTTTGGAAAGTAATAAGCAAAAAGATAAAATCTTTTTTTTTTTTTTAATGAATTTCTTTTAGTATTCAGAAGATATGAAACACAAGACCACTCTACTAGAACTCCAGAAAATGTTTACATACTTAATGGTAGGTGCAAAAGAGGATATTTTATCAAGTATCCTATTTTCCTTAAAAGAAAAAAGAAAAATGTAGCTACCATTCTATATGTGAATTCTTGGCAGCTCAAGTCTGTTTTTGCCTAAGTTGTAAATGAGGGTCTTGACTGAAATAGTTTTTACCCACTTTAAAGCTATAGTTCAGCAAATCAGTTAAGGAAATATTGGCATAATTTATGATGCTGCACAGGCTTTCATGAAGAAGCAATGTAAATGGTAATCTAAAATGGGGTTTAATATTGGACACCAGGTTTAATTAACAGGTCCAAGCTCCCAAACGTTAGTGACTGTCTACTGTGTTCTTAAAAAATGGTTGTGAGCTGAATGGATGGGAACGTCAAGCTCAGGTTCCGTAGTCTGAGAATGTTTCGTCTATTTAAACCTTCGCCCCAGCATAATGTTCAGGTGAGCATAGCGTGTTTGCCATTGTGCCAGGAGCTAAGGGAGTTAAGTTGTAAGCAAGTTATAACTATGAAACTCAAGCCTGCTCTTCAGTTACAGTTGTGGTGTAGCTGGGTATCAGGAGTGTGCTTGGAGGCACGCCCTGTCCACTTCCGCTGGTGATTCCCTGGGTGATGCAGGCGCTCCCTGGCCACGCGTTCTCCATAGGGGAGGTAGTGGGGCGGCTTGAGGTAGTGACCCATCGTGGGGCTAGGTGATTGTCTCATACCTTCACAGTTAAGTAGTTCATTGATTGCTGCGGGAGCCCTCCAAGAGGGAATTTCGGGCAGTTCTAGAATTCCCTGTGCCGTGGCCAGTGCAGTTTGTAAACTGAGGTTTGTAAATTGTCAATAGAAACTATTCCTGCATAAATGATCACATAGGACAGTGCTCTGTACAGAGATAAAGACACTTAAGCAATGCTTTGTACGTAGTTAAGGTGTGTCGATAGTGATGAATTGCTCATACGCTGGGGTGGTCATGTAGGACCAGGGCCAGCTGGATTACAGGAGCTGAGCAAAATAGTGGTTCAAGGAGTCTGTCCAGATCCGACTGAAGACACCACTGCAAAGGTCCTTGCTGCACAGACTCCTGTCACTGCCAAAGAGCGCCTGACTGTCCTGGTAGGGAGTTTTGATTCCCTGCGTGAGCGTGACCCTATGCCAAGATCCCAGTAAATTATTTTTTCTCTGACGTAAGTGTCTGTGCAACAGCGTCATTCATCTTGTTGTAGAGGGTTGAACTTGATTCTTAGTTTAATCATGGAACAGTTTGGGGAAGTTACCTTCTCTTTGAAGGTTGCCCTACTTTCCCTCTATGTAAAATAAAATACGTTATTTTTGTTCATTGCATTTTCCTTGCTCTAGTGTTTGAAAGAGAAATCTGTTAAAATAAATCATTAAAAAAACTAATAATTTTGAAATTCCAACAGCCTGAGTAATAAATATGAGGCAGTACATAGATGTTTACTGTTGTTAAAATAGTGAAATACTGCCTAAAATAGTGAAAATGTTTTTGATAGAATATAGAAAAATAAAAAGAAGACTCAGGAGAGCTGAGTAATTTTTATTCTTTGCAATAGCTTTTGCAAAAGAAATTCATAAGCACTTTGAAGAAAAAAAAAAAAAAAAAAAAAAAGGAATGTAGACCTGCCATGAATCACAGAAAAAAATAAATCTAGGTATTTATATAGGTGTAAAATAGTTTGAGAACTTAACATCCGGTAAAGATTTACTGTTCTTAAAACCTTGAAGAAAAACTTTGTTTCAAAGCATAATATTTACAGGAAGCACTGTCTTGCCATGCATCCTTAGAAGAAAGAAGTGCGTATATAGAGTGTCCTCTTACCATCACACCTTCAGGTCACTGTCATCATTTATGATGACAAATTCTGCTGTAAATAAATTCTACATTCCCGGTGTGCACTGTAGTGGAATTGGGTGATGTATTCTTACTTTATATTACTTTGTATGCAAATACTTTTCTCTGATTAGAACACATGCAGCGGAGAACCAGGTGATGTAGTCTTATCCCATAGAGAAGTCTGAATGAGAATGAAGCAATTCTCAGAATCAAAGTCAGTAATATTCAGATATGCATAAATGTGGTCTAATGTTCATCATATTGTATTTTGTGGCAGAACAGATACGCAAAAAGTGGATATATCACATCTTTGGCAAAATACTTTTATTTTAATAATGATTCTCTTGTGATCAGTTAGTTTAAAACTATTTTCCATAAACATTTAAACACTTACCAGACTTTGTCACCTAATAGGCATATTAGGTTATTATATGCTGTATATAATTACATATATTGTATATAAAATACATGCATTTTTGAATACAATTTTACACGTATGTTCAGCATATGTGTGTAGCTTAAAAATATAAGGATTTTATGTTGATTTGTTTTGCTTGTTTTTTTGCCTAAAGGAAAGTGAATGTAAGGCATACAATCCAAGGCCTTTCTGTAAAACCTATACCATGGATAAGCAGCCACTCAACACTGGAGAGCAGAAGGATATGACTGAATTCTTCACTGACCTAATAACAAAAATAGAAGAAATGTCTCCAGAACTGGTGAGTTATTAAAAGGGAACAAAAGGAAGCTTGAAAAGCTATGGATTTGCTCAAGTTTTCTTGACAGAATTTATTAATTCATTCACAGAAAAATACAGTGAAAAGTTTGTTTGGAGGTGTTATTACAAACAATGTTGTTTCTTTGGTAAGTATTTTTTTTGCTGTCTGTATCTTTTTCAGTATTTTTTTTTAACTTACAAACTACTTATTTCCTTTGATTTTCTTTGTCATTGCTGTGATTTAGGACTGTGAGCATGTTAGTCAGACTGCTGAAGAGTTCTATACAGTAAGATGCCAGGTGGCAGATATGAAGAATATTTATGTAAGTAATGCGAGGCTGTGCTGTATAGCATGGATCACAATTGTAAATAAGCACAGTCGAGTATGAGAGACTTGTACGTTATTGTATTGAATGCACTGATGCTTTTTGTATCTCTTCTCTAATCTTGATGTATTTCTGGGTAGCTATTAATAGTTGATATTACTAGGTAGTCTGGTCCGGTTGTTTCATCTTTTCAGTGCAACATGCTTTCAGGTGGTGCCATTTGACATTGATTAACAGTATTTCACTAAAGATTGTATTGCAATCAGTGCTTACTGCTTACTCATTTCTTTGTTTTAAAAAAGCCATGGTCACATTTTAGATGAGAGATCTGTAAATATCAAAAGATTTTATATGTACGCATGAACTATTGCTTACTAAGTTAATTTAGAATGTACATCAGGATTGTTTTAGGGTTTTTTTTTGTTTGTTTGTTTGTTTTTTTAACAATTATTAGTCTGCACACTTTGCATTTGGTTGTAGAGCACTTTAAACGGTTGTTTGGGACAGCTTGGAATATTGAGTGCCGTTTTTCTCTATTGATTCCTTAATTTTATATCTTGGTTCCAGGAACCAGTCTTTCTATCATAACTGCAACCCAATCTTGTAGGAAAGGAGTATGTTCTTGTTGCAAGCTTTTGGTGACTTTAACCAACTTTACTTGATAATTTGTGAAAGTGCTGTTGATTAAACTTATTAAAAGATTGAGAGAGGGTCCTATAAAGTAGTAAAGCAAGGCATGTGAGCACAAGGTAAAAAATACCCAATATAAACACAAGCTCTTTCTTTTCTTATAGGAATCTCTTGATGAAGTAACCATTAAAGATACCTTGGAAGGTGACAATATGTATACATGTTCCCATTGTGGGAAGAAAGTGAGGGCTGAAAAAAGGTATGCTTAAGAAGAAATTAACGTTCCTAATGTTTCTTGTTAGTAAATTACTGAATTTACTCTTTGAATTAGAGCAGTCCTTGAGATGAAGTAGGATCATGCCTTCATTCCGGCAAAGGCCTTTGAGGATGTGATTCCTATGCAAATGAGCATATAAAAAGATAAATTTCCAAAAGGAAGAATGCAAGACGTTTTAGAAAAAGATTACCATTCAGTAAAGTGTTCAAGACCTGTTTTATGTAAATTAGGAGGCATTTGTAGAAATTAGTACGTTTTGAAATTTATTATTTTTCCTGTTTTTGAAAATTGAAATTCTTTTTGCGTTTGTTCAGTATTTGATTATTCATTATGTAAGATGATTGCTTAGGTTTCATACCTAATCCCAATTTTCTCATTCTGAATTTGGTAATTTTTAAAACCTTTCCTTTCTTGAAAACGTCTACTAAAAGGCAGAAAAATAAAAGTATCAATTTTGCATTGTCTTTTTACTGCGATTAACAAAATTTTATTCATAAAATGAAAAGCCTCACAGTTTGTTTTTGTAGGTATTATAAATGACATGAGTGTAAGAGTACACCACTTGAAAATCCTTAATGTGCGGTTTATGAGATTTAACACAAGATGTGTTCTGCGTTGAAATTTGTGAGTTACAAAATAGTAACTCCTTCTAAGGATGGGTGTTTCATTGTTGAATTCCCTCAGTGCCTGTTTTACTGCATCTGTTTAGTAAACTGTCATTCATGCCCTACCAGTAAATTTGATGTCCATTCCAAGGCAAGATGGTAGTCTAAATGGAATTGTTCAGTAGGCTAAATTTGACTTATGCCGTCAGACTGCCCTGCTCTCAGGCATTGTGATTGCTGAATTTTATGTTTTAGGTGACTTTATAACTGATTTCCAATTGTATACTTGAAATGAACAACTTGAAAATCTTTGTGAAAGTATCACTTAACTAACTAAGGTTTCTTAAATCTTTATTATTTTTAATCCTTCAGGGCATGTTTTAAGAAACTACCTCGTATCTTAAGCTTCAACACAATGAGATATACATTTAATATGGTAACCATGATGAAGGAGAAAGTCAATACGCATTTTTCATTCCCTTTACGTCTGGATATGACACCTTACACTGAAGATTTCCTCATGGGGAAAAACGACAGAAAAGAAGGTACGCCTTGTAAAATGCATTCAACGTTCTTTGTCTCTTTCATGTTTCTGCCATCTGCATATATAACCTGCAAACAATTAGTGATTTTTTAAGAAAATGAAATCAAGCCAAGTTTTAATCAGCCTATATTTCCCAAGAAGTTATGCATTTTATTTAATATGAGAAAATGGACCAGTTATTTTTGAATTATGCCTAAAATTGTTTATGGAATGTGGGAGGAATTGCAAGAGGTTACATACAGTTCGTTACTGATCTACTTTGGTTTTGTAGAGTAATACTTGAACTTCAGAAAATGGCTGACCAACAGCCATAATAAATAAGATTTGCTAATTTGGAATAATTTAGCTATTAGTTCTAACCTCTTCAACTGTAATGCCTTGCAAAAAACTGCAAATGTTTCACAAGAGTAGAGACCTGTGCTGCTTTTGTTGAGTGTGGATTTTCTGGCTGTCTTCATTGTGCGGTGCTGAAAAGAAAAGGAAAAATTCTAAGTATATCTATAGGAAATGTGTATGTAAGACACACCAGCGTTGAAGTTCAGATGTTTAGGAAATAACTGGCTAAATATTGTATTACGTTATTTAAGGTTTTAAGGAAGATGGTGAATATTTGAAAGAAACTGAGAGTTACGAGTATGATTTGATAGGCGTGACAGTTCATACGGGAACAGCAGACGGTGGACATTACTACAGTTTTATCAGAGATATAGTCAATCCCCATGCTTATAAAAACAACAAATGGTGAGTTATACAAAGCAAAATTCTATCATTTCTTATGTTGAAGTAAATAAAAATTGCTGACTGTGTCAGACCCACTTATATAGGAGATGCATGCTGTAGGTCCCTTTCAAGAGCCCAAGGTGTTGGAGTTTGGTGGTGCAAGTATATCCACTTCTTAGCATGCGTGATTGTGTGCTGCAGCTGTAATAGTTGTGGAGCCCCCTGGACCCAGGGGCAGCAGGAGAGTGCAATGCTAATGTTACATTACAGCCAATGCTTGTTTCCTGACACAAATACTGATGGCTATATTGTAAGTATTTCAGTGTATGTAATTGGTAAGATTTAATAGATTGTCCTGCATCATAAAAGTTGGTTGTTACCTTTGAAGAGTATGCAGCTACATTTATGATTTTGAAATTCAGTGAACTAAATTTTCTTCTCTATACACTCACTGAATTCTGTATGGAGGAAATGCTGCTACAGTACAGAAATCTGTTCTCACTGTGCTTTTTATATATGGAATATATTGTTTTCACATTTCATTTTTAAGTTTATCTAGCTGGTGATTTTTTCCTATTGGTCAGTTCCACCCAGACACGATTTACAGTGATATGTTGCAATATTGGACAGTATTTATTTCTAAATTAATTGTTTTCTAATCATTATCTTATTTCTAAAGATTAAAAAAGTGGGGATCCCGGTGCCTTCCTAGGCGTAGGTGATGAGCAGAGACCTGTTGATAGAAACATGATCAAATGCTATGCAGTATTTTCTACCTTTTTAAAAAGAATTGTGGTATTTTCTTGCCTATAACATCTGACTTTAATTTGGGAACCTCTGTATACGTTGGGCACATCATGGTGATGAAGAGGGAAAAGATAGCTGGAAGAGGGAGCCTAGGAAAGGGATGAGACGCAGGCGTAGAAAGGGGGAAGTTCTTGCAAGGTGACACAGAGCAGGGAACAGAGAACCAGCCATTTCTGGAAGTCATATCTCAGTTTCTCAGCTAAGACCCTAAAATAGGAGAGAAGATTTCCGCTCTTCCCGCTCTCTATCCTAGCTGGCTGGAGCATTTTTGAAACAGTTCCCACTGGCCACCCGACGTCTGCCCCGAAGGCAGAACAACAAGTATACCTCTTTCTCTGAGCCCTACTGATACAGGAAATGGTTCTCGTCTTTTTGATTTCTATTTCCACTTCACCCAAATTGAAAAGAGATAGGCACATCTCCTTGGCTACGTCAGAACTCTGTCTCCACCAGAGTCAGGGTAGAGAAATGGGAAAAATAATGTGTCTCTTGATCAAAAAAAGATATCTGTTGAATTCCTGACTTCCTGTGATCTTAATGAGAAAGTCACTTTTGGGATCACTTTTTAGTTTGCCATGGTTAAAACAGGATTTTAGTAATGAATACTTAATCTGAAGGATCCTCTTATGTATTTGTTATGCTTTTACCTGCCCTGAGAGATGTAGGGCAGTTGTTTCAAAAGCTTACTCTCTTACAGGTATCTTTTCAATGATGCTGAAGTAAAACCGTTTGATTCTGCCCAGCTTGCTTCTGAATGTTTTGGTGGAGAAATGACTGTAAGTTAAGTCTTTTATTTTTCTCATGTTCACCTTTAGTCTACCACCTGTTGTGAATCTGTGTGAAATGGTTAGAAGAGTTAGCTGAGTTGTATTATACTTTGGACATCTTTGTTATGTAGGTGATGCTTAATCATATGTTCCTGTAGATCAGCTGTTCTCCCACTGTTGGTCTCCTCAAGTGATCTTTTTGGGGACAAAAGACTTTGCAGAGTGAGACTGCTTCAGCAGATGATGCAATCTCTATTTTTTCCTCACTTGCTCTAAGACACCATGCTTTGAACAGAGGTTAAGCTGATAAAGGAGAATGATCTTAACTCCTCCTATACCAACTGCAATATGAATTTAATTTGTGGATAATGATCCAAGTATTTTTTTAGGTGGTTTTAAAAGATAGTTGTCAAAAGTACAGCATAGATGTCGCTAATGAATCAAAATGAATTAGTGAAGTCTCTCTCCGAAGACGACATTTTAGGTATTTCTTTTACTCCTCACTCCTATCATTGTATCATTTATTTACTTATAAGAAGTGAGGAGGTTGCTGCTTCATGAAGAACTCAGGAGCAGGAGCTTCAGGAAGCAGGAGAAGGAACCGTTCTCTTGGATGGCCTTGTTGCTCACTGTTGACTGAAGAAATAATTATTTCAAGTCTGTACATAATTCTGAAGAACAGGGCTTTTTGATCTTTGTCTATACCTTATGGCACTTATTCCTAGATTATGCTCTGAGACCCTCCTGTGGTCAGATCCTTATTAGTTGGTGACAACTGAACGATGTCAGTTCTGTGTACAGCTGTGCTGTTGTTCAGCAGGGCAGTACTTTGAGCTCTGATATCGGTCAGTAGTTTTAAGCTTGTAGATCCACAGGCTTGAAGAGTTTTGCTTGTTCTTTTTAAAGTAAGAAGAAAACATTTCTTAAGTTGGAAAAATGTTGGTTTGCATTTGGAAATGCAGAGTTTCTTAACGCTGTATCGGCTTTGTCTTTTGGGTCAGCCCAGCATCTTTTGCGGTCAGTGCGAACATTTTTATGCAGTGTTAATAAAAAAAACAACTGTAAAATGACTCTCAAACTTTCTCAGGATATGCCTGAATTGATCGTTTTTAAAAATTGTATAGGTATATATCATTTTATAAAACACATTATTAATAATGCAGTATCTTATTAAAACAGTTATGTGAATAAGTGATAAAGACAATATGCTGTAATGAAACAAAAACGGTTGCTTGACAAATGGGTAAAATATCTTTAGGTTCCAAAAAAAGAAGAGGTATCTGTGTGGTGAGAGAAGGAATTGGATGAGAAGTAAGGTCAAAATACTGCAGAGCAGCTTTGAAAAATTCAGAATGGGCCACTGTAGAAGAAAGAAGGACAGAACACTATTTGTAATGCTTTGAGCAAGAAATTAGTTGTCAGTAGCCTCTCTCTAAATGCCACGAAGGAGTCCACTGGCACGTGCACCTCAAATTATCAATAACTAGACTATTTAAAAAAATCTGGCCTTAATACTTTTATTTTCTTCTTGACAGACAAAAACATATGATTCTGTGACTGATAAATTTATGGACTTCTCCTTTGAAAAGGTATTTTTCTCCAACACTTGTTGCATGGACTTATTTCTACTTTCATGGTTTATCTCTCAAAGCAAAAATTATACAGATTTTTTTTTCTTAAAGACACACAGTGCTTACATGCTGTTTTATAAGCGGATGGAACCGGAGGAGGAAAATGGCAAAGACTACAAATTTGATGTTTCGTCAGACTTGCTAGAGGTACAAGTTGATTTGTTTTAACGCCAATTTAAACATACAATAACAAATCCTAAATAAATCAGTGGAATCTGAATAAACATAGGAAAACAAATATAATTTCAAACAGTAAGATGGCCATCCTTTCATTTAGCTGTTTTTCTTAGGCGAATGTTGTTTAATAGAGTATCAGCCTGTATTTTGCTAAAATAATAATTATTTCAGTGTCGATTGCTTTTAATAATTGCTTTTAATTCCTTGAAGCGAAATTCATTGTAAAAATTAGCTGAAACTTACAATAGCTTCCAAAAAAGATAAGTGCCTTTTTTAAGATTGTTACTAAAAATTAGAGGGAAAGATCAAGATCAGAGGATACAAAGTATCTCACCCAACAGTGGCAGTGTCACTGGGAGAGAGACTAGTTAAGAGGTGAGATACTGCAACTCCAGAAAATAGCATCCTTTAGGTTATGCCGCTGTTGTGAGGGAGTGCAGCTGTATCTCTTGAGTTAACAGTAAGACCGTAGTTCAGACAGTACTGGTGTAACTGGTTCAGGTCGGTAACGGAAGTGTCTGAAAGAACCCCAGCTTGGAGACAGGTCATGCTCTTCATTCAGTAGAACACAGGCATGTGTGGTGGTGGTGGGCTTTTTTTTTTTTTTAGAAGACAGAGAGAGAGAGAGAACAGCATTTCTGTACTACTTGTAAGTTTGTTATAAGAAGAACAGTTTAAATTTTGAGAAATTGCTTTATTTCGCTGTGGTTCGGGTTTCTAATTATAGAGATTGTTTCCAGCAAAAACAAGTACTTAACTGCTCATGGTCTTCAGTATCCAAGTCATTTAAATAGCACTGTAGTGGAGAATGGATAAAAATGTCTCCATGGGTGCAGAGAAAAAAGGGTTGTAGTTTTATGGCGATTCTTCCTTTAAGCGGTTACTTTCTCAACTGTTAGGTGTAGGTGAAACCTAGCCATCCTGTCTGGAAAACATTTGTAGCTCTCATTGTTCTGATGTGTGGCTTTTTGATAAGAAATAAATTAAGATGATTTCCATTACTTATAAATTTGAGAGATGTTTTCTCATTCTGTCCTGTAATTTTTAATTCAAATATCTGAATCATTCTGCTTCGTATTTGGAAAAAATGTGAGAGCCCTGTTTTCTTGTGAGTGCTTCTCAGTGTTTTTTTTTTTTTTTTTTTAACAGCTGTAACATTACAGGAAGTATTCTGATTAACCGCCACCCTTTTCTGAGCCTCAGTTACTCAGCAGCTTATTGCTTTGAGGGGACATAACAAGAGAGTAGTTCCAACCTTTTCTTTGCACTTTTCCAAGTGCAATTATGAAATTCTCAGGGAAAGTGAGATAAGAACACAACCACTTGTGCTTACTTTAAGGAGCAACGGTCAGAAAAGGATCCCTTCCTGCATGTAGTCCTGCAGAGAGTAGCCCAAGTATTAGTAAAAGGGGTAGGGGAAACACGAGCTTGCAACAGCTACTTCTCTCTGTTCTTCTCAAGTGTTGAGGGCTGCTCTAACTTATGACACGTGACTATTTATATAAAGGTACTGTTTAGGCTATGCGTGGTCTGAGGAAGTGCAAAAGAGAAAGCACAGGAGCACAGAGTATGTTGGCAGGGACCTCCCTGCCCTAGATATATCCCCCAAATGGGATTTGCAAGTGGGTCTCCTCCCTTTTTATTGACTGAATATTGGCCAGTTTCTCTGCTCCTTCTGGCCCAAAGTATTGCTTTATCAAATCTCCCAAATGTTTGGCTCTTAAGTTAAAAGGACTGTTCATTCTTAGCCAGCAAATCAGATTGTACTTCCTGTCCTTCTCAGTTTGTGAACATGAAAGTTTTGAAACTTTAAAATTGTTTTTATGTGAAAAATGCTGCAAACAGATTTGATCAAAAACATGATTTCAGAAAGAGGAACAGAGGGACCTGGCATGAAATTCTATTCTGGATGATGATGGAAAGTCAAATCTTGCTCTTCAGGAATTTATCAAAAGCTCACAGAGGCTTTGGGTCAGAGCTTTAACCTTTAGCTATACCAAGCCAGGCTGTCTGAAAGTCTAACTGATCTGAGTTAGAGAGACTAGGTACTTAGAGGGTTATTTTAAGCTATTATACTCTTGCAGACACTGAAATGTGGTCCTGACCTCACATTTTTTTTAAAGATGTTGGACCAATTCTGAAAACTTCAGCCTAAAAATGGGAGTAGTTAAGATGCAAAAATGAGATCACAGAATAAGGAAAGGATACGGAGGTATGCTCTGCAGTGGTATAGCAGGCAAAACTAGCATCTGCTGTAATAAGAGTAAACCAAGTTTGAACCAATCCTTTCAAATAAAGGGAATAATTTTCCTGAGAAAAAATATTTTCTTTGCCACGTCAAATGTTTAAATATTCATTAAAATCATGCTTATATAGTGAAATAAACTGCTTTCTTGTGTCTGATGTTAGCATTTTTTCTTCAGTGGATATGGCATGATAACATGCAATTTCTTCAAGACAAGAACATTTTTGAGCATACATATTTTGGGTAAGTTTTTTGTTAAAAAAGTGGTTTTAAGGTGTCTTTTCTTTATGCGGATTTTCATTATTTATTTTAATTAACAAATAAAATCACTGACTCTAGGTTTATGTGGCAACTGTGTAGTAGCATCCCAAGCACACTACCAGATCCAAAAGCGGTTTCCCTGATGACAGCAAAGGTAAACACTTCAAAAGTGTATAATGCTTATTTTAAATGGGAGCTCGTTATGTTTTAACTCAGGCATTTTATAATTAACGGTACCTTTCTTTTTTTTCAGTTAAGCACTTCCTTTGTACTAGAGACATTTATCCATTCAAAGGAAAAGGTATTCTACTTACTTGCAAATGTTCGGTAGATTATATGAAATTAAAAAGGCATTTTAATAAATTTATAGTAAACGCTGCACAATGGAGAAAATGTGTGTTCCAGTTTTAGCTTGCTTTGTCTCAGCACAACATCAGGAACAACAAACCTTGCGTTCTTTTCGTTTGGAAATTCTTGGATGATTCAGAGATGAGAACTGTAATTTTAACAAGCACTTGTTAAAAGTTTAGCTTAGAAGAGATTGTTTACCATTGAGCAACCATTCATGATGTGCTCATGAATTTTTAAGTTTTAAATATTAGCATAAGCAAAGAGAGAGTTTGATTTCATCTGAGCTATCTTTATTTTCAGTCAGATTTTACTTTCAGTCTGTGGTGGCATAGCACTACTAATTCTAGATCCATCCAGGGTTAGGAAGAGTATGATTGCAATTACAGTTGGACAGAATTGCGCAGATAACAACTACACGTTATGTATGACTAGCATTAGTTTCAAAGCACATACTGCTATTTTTGTGTAGATGCAACTCATTACTCATTTGTAAAACATTTAGTGTTTGTTAACTATGTTTGTTCTTAACATTCAGTAATTTAACTGACCGTTTAGAAATGTTTAAAGATTAAGTTTTAATTTATTATTTTAAGTTACAGCTTTTTCTCTATTTCTTTTACAGCCCACAATGCTTCAGTGGATTGAACTGTTAACAAAACAATTTAATAACAGTCAGGCAGCTTGTGAGGCAAGTGACTTAGGAACTCCAAGTACAAACCAACTTTCTATGCATTGTTTTACTTTCCTAGAGGTTCATATCCCTGGGATATTCTGGGGTGTGAGCTACTGTGTTTGTCATATTTGTGCACTGTGAGATGAAATTCATCCTCTCTGACCACTGCAGATCCTGGGGAATAACTTGTCTTTTGGTTTCGGAAACGTATGGTGAGGTCACAGACCAAAATCATTTTGTATCCGGAATAAAAGACTAGTTGTGTCACATCCTCTTTATTTGATTGATTATTTCATATTGATTCGTGTTATGGAATAAGTTTATGTTACAGAGCAGTTTAAATGAGATCACATAAAAGAAGTAGAAAGACAAATTCGTGATGAAGGAATAGAATGGAAGGGAATGGAAGAGAGAACAGTGAGATAAAAGCCGTGGAGCAATGAAGGGGCTTAGGAGAGGAGTAAGAGCGGAGAGTGCCAGAGTTAGTTGAAAACAAATTCATACAGAGTCTTGCTAGTGAAACTGAGGATCTTGAACTCAATCTATAGAAAAACTAAAAGCTTCTAGCAGAAAGAGGAAAAGAATCGAGTAATGGTTTTATAATAAAAAACCCCTCAGGAAGCTGCTTGAAAGGAGTCAGGGGGAAAGTGGAGACAGAATGAGAAACCACGGGCAAAGAATTCACTGTGGTGTTGGTGAAAACACAGTTTTTAGATATTGAAGAAAAAATTATGATAGACTTTCTGTGATAATTTGCATGTACAAGGACCCCTATTATGTACTGTATCCTGCAATAGACTTCATTCAATACGAATGGATCAGATTCATTGTTAATTTATAAATTCTAGGTTGTTAAATCATGTTGTAATATTCAGTGGTTGGGTGACACAGTTTCACTGGCGTGGGGTAGTCCGAAGGTGCTTAAAATAAGTAAAGACATTTAAAATAGTAAAGGAACACTAAGGTACAATTAAAAGGAATAACAACTTGGATTCTTTTTTTTTTTTTTTCAACTGTCTGTCTTTCCTTGAGAATAAAACAATATTCTGGGAATGAGAAGACTCATCTGAATTATTTGCTGAGTCTAACTTTGAATGAATGATTCTCTGTTACTGTTACACGTTTTCTGTTTCTGGAGATAGTAAGGCTTTTCCACATTTAAAACGAGAAGGAATCTAGTTCAGGAACTGAATTCTTCTGTAGACCTATCCCTACTCTGCAAGATTCTTCAGTTTATGCTTCATTGTGAGCATCATTTTGAATTCTGTTGACATCATCCTTCCAGATAAATGAATAATGGCATGCAGAATACAGGGATAAGAAGATACTGAATGTAAATTTACATTAACGTTTATTGCTATTGATCTTTATTCCTTCCTTCTCGTGCACCAAGGACATTTAGATTTCCATTCTGAATTAATATTTGCTTTCTGCTTAATAATTGCAGCATCAATATCTCTTTAAACTTTAATACCATGCAAAATGAAAGTTAGACTAGAATATATTTTTAGACTTGTTGATTTGGAACAAAACTAACCAAGTATATACCTTCTGCAGTGGTTTTTGGACCGTATGGCTGATGATGATTGGTGGCCAATGCAGATTCTAATAAAGTGTCCCAATCAGATTGTGAGACAGGTAAGAAAAAAAAAACATGATTTTATAGATCAGGTGACTACTTCACCCATGAACAGAAATTGCTAATTATTATGACACATATAATAATTCTGAAAGTTTTCATTGATACCTTTAATTGTCTTATTCTTCTCCGTTCTTGCTTACGATTGAGAGAATATATTTGGCTATGGGATCATTACTATTTGAAACAAAATCTTTATGAATATAGTGCTGTGGTTGTACAATTAGGGTCACAAAATATGACAATACATATCATTCATGGTTTCTGCAACTCCCATGTGATCTGCACAATTTTGAAGATCCTGTGTAAAAAAAATTTCTGCCTTATGCAATAGGGTGAATTAATACCTTTTTCTGGGAATGTTATAATAGTGAAAAAAATGTATTAGCAGCATTTGAATATTCACAGTTATCAGTAAGATATGACTATTATTAATAGTTTCACTTATATGTATACTTTCTTTGCAAGTTGTCTAGGTAAAAACTTATTATCAGCAATTACTTCTTCTCACTTGAACCTCCATTTAGGTTAAGTCATCTGGTTATCATTGTAATAATTCCGTAGAAAGACATGCGTAGTTTTCTGTTTGCAGAGCACCTCATTAAGAGAATATGTTTTGTGGGGAAACACTATGCTGGTTCTTAGGTAAAGCTCTAATCCTTGATGAATGTTTTGTAAATGAAAGTAACCTGAAAGAATCTCCTTAAAATTTTCACAAAGTCCCACTTACAGACAGAGGCAAAACAAGAAAGAGTTTGCCAAAAATATCTAAATATTTCAGAAACGGGGGGTAGAATAAAAAATAACTTTTATGGCCAGCAGTCTTAAGGACATGCTTCAGTACTATGCAGTGCACGTTAATATTAAAAGCTGTTCTAGGCTTCCTCCATAAGAACTATTTATAAAAAATCAGGTATGACTATTCCTTTAAAATTTGATATGTCGATACACTTACAATCCAAGTGTGTTCATCTCAGTCTCAGCTTTAATTTTGAATCACACAGAGCTGGAAAGAGTGTTTGGAGGCTTAATATTCTTTGCTGCAAAAACTTGTATTGTCATATACTTTCAAAAAAAAAAAATAAAGAATTTATTTACTTATGTATTTGCAGATGTTCCAGCGTTTGTGTATTCACGTGATACAGAGGCTGAGGCCAGTGCATGCACATCTTTATCTCCAGCCAGGAATGGAAGACTGGTAAAATCATAGCACCTGAAAATTTCTTTGTATTTCAGGAGTTTCAATACACAAAAGTGGCTGCTGGATTATTCAAAATGATCCTGTAAAAACTGTACTGTTTCAAATGTTCTTTATTATTCTACACTAAATAACTCTCATTCATTTAAGAATACTATTGTGGTTGGAGAAGTCAGTGTGTATAGATACGTTAATTAAGATGTTTGTTCCCTTAGGATAGATTTTGAGGGTGGCCTTTCTTTTAAGCGTCCAAAGCCAGCTGCAGGTATAAATATGGCTACTTATTCGTGATGGTGTGATTGTAAATTGGATCCAGAGATACACGGGGGACATTTTTAATTTTTAAATTCAACATAAAGAGGTTGGAGGTTAGAATCCAGTCCTGTGCCATGTAACTAAATCACAGTTTTAGTCACAACGTAGAAAAAAGTATTAGATTCTGATCTTTTTTCTGCTAATTATCAAGAAAACTGTCACTTTATCTCCAGTTATAAAATATATATTGTTGTTGATACCGATGTCATCGGAAGAAGAAAACGAGTGCTTTTTTTGCTAACGTACTAGGTTACACTTGTGATCCTTTCCCTAAGCAAAAATGGCAGAATTTGTGATAACTGAAATGCTGTAACAAAATTCAGAACATGAAGATACATTTTTCATAACAAAAAGTGTAATTTAATTTTCTCTGGAAGCCTTATTTTAAAAGACTGTGCCACTTGTTTTGTTCAGTGTTGATATCCAACTTTTAGTGGATAGATAAGGCTGAACATGTATGTTTTCTGTCTTGTCAGGATCCTCCCTCTGTGTTTAGGAAACTGCCTTTCCCTAGTGCCACGGCATAGCCAGACGTAGCAGCGTTCTTTCTTGGAACTCAGGGAATTTGACATGCAAATCGGGGAGATGATATAAGTAGGAGAGCCCGTAATCCAGTTATTTTCGGAGTTCTTTTTCTCGTTAGAATCTAGGTTCAAAATACTAATTCTAACAACCATTCAGCATTTGGAGTGATGGATGCTACTGGAATTTAAGCAGTGTTGTTGTCTAGCTGGCATAAGACAAAGTGTCAGAGATCTGAGTGTTAGAGCAGGATAGAGTGGAAGACTTGTTTTTTTCTGAAAATTTGTTTGGACTGGTTCTAGATCATTTTATGTTCCATCTGTCCCGTGAAGTATCTAAACTGGGCTATGTTTTCAGTTCTGATGACATGGATGGTCCCGTGGAAGACATTGGCAGTCGCTCTTGTGTAACTCGCTTTGTGAAGACTCTCTTGTCCATTATGGAGCATGGTGTTAAGCCTCACAGTAAACATCTCACAGAGTACTTTGCCTTTCTATACGAATTTGCCAAAATGGGAGAAGAGGAAGTGAGTATAGCCTTGAAATTTTGCAAATTGTGTATGTATATACATGTATGTATTTTCCAAGTAATTCAATATCTACATATTTCAGAGCCAGTTCTTGCTTTCACTGCAAGCCATATCGACAATGGTCCATTTCTATATGGGAACTAAAGGACCTGAAAATGTAAGTTTGAGTATCTTTCACAATGAGAACTAGTCTTTCGTATTTTACTTATGTGATGGTTGGCACTTGGTCTCTTGAACTGTTTTTCAGCTGTGAAATTGCTACACTCCTATAATTTTTTATTTTAGTGTTTAGGTGAATGTCGTGTTTATAAAAGATGCTGAATTGACTATGCTATAAACCACAGTTTTCAATTTAGTAAGAGATAGGTATTAAGTAGAAGCCATTTAAGTTGCTCTTGTGATGCTATTAGTGATATCAATTGGATTGCTTACTACTTTTGTACAGCTTCGGCTTTTTAATTTACTTGCGTTTTCTTTTATTAAATAGATCACCTTATCAGGTTGTGTAGTGACCTCAGTCCAGCTTTTGCGTTTGGAAATACCATTTAGCTTGTGCAAAATGAATGTTTGCATATGAAAATGAGGTAGTTAGATATTTATCTGATTTGTCTCAGGCAAGTTTGTTAAGGTGTTTTGAGTAACAAAAAAAAAAAAAACCAAACAAAAAACCCCACCAAACCCAGTACAGAATATATGCACCATCTACAGGCTCTTTGAAATCAAGGCACAAAATGTCTACCTGGAAGTTATCCTTTTTCCCCTTCAGCCACAGGTTGAAGTACTTTCTGAGGAGGAAGGGGAGGAAGAGGAGGAAGAGGAAGATATACTTTCTTTAGCAGAAGAAAAATACAGGCCTGCTGCACTTGAAAAGATGATTGCCCTGATTGCTCTTCTAGTTGAACAGTCTCGCTCAGAAAGGCAAGAGCTTCTGAAAAATGGAAAACCAAAAGCAAATTCTAATCTTAAGTTAGTTTGGCATGCAGTTAGAGCTTTTCTGGGTTTTGTTTTTTGTTTTTAACAAGCATGAATGAGCTTGTATGTGGGTAAGCTGTATCACTGATAATTTTGAAGTAAATATTCTGTCATTGTTGACCAAATAAAAGATTTGAGTTAAATCCTTGTTCACAATCACATTCAGTTACCCTCATTTGTTTTTTAAGGGGCGGAGGGTTTTGGTCTAATTAGAAAATATTTAGTATTGTTCAGTTTTATATCAATATCTGTATTTTCTCTTATGTGTTGGGATACTGAGGATTATCAGCTAACACTCGAAGTCCTGTATGTCTCCTTAAACCTAACTTAATAGTTTCCAAATAAGTGATAAAGATTTTCGTTTTTTTTAGGCATTTAACTTTGTCACAAAATGACATGGCAGCATTAACTGGAGGAAAGGTAATTCATTTAGATATAAATGCATAAGCCTTAAAAAAAAAATAGACACGTATGTGTGTATGTGTGTGTACATAGGTAATTATAAAGATTGTAGTAATATCTTGTTATTTGTTACAGGGTTTTCCTTTTTTGTTTCAACATATCCGCGACGGTATCAACATTAGGCAAACTTGCAATCTCATTTTCAGTTTGTGCCGGTACAATAATCGACTTGCAGAACATGTAGGTATTAGGACTATAGCTATTTGTTTAAGATCTTTTCTAAAAAGTATAATGGGGTGATTTATTATTTTAACTGAATGAGCATAAGTCTAAGTGAGTCTTGTTTGTTTTGTTTTTAAGATTGTGTCCATGCTTTTCACATCTATAGCAAAGTTGACTCCTGAGGTATGTAAACATACTGCCTGTCTATTAAATAATTTGTATTAATATTTTTCTGTTTTAAATTACTTGATCCTTTGCTAGTCAAAAGTTCTGCATGGAAAATGATCCATGAAAGTTTCTGTGACAGAAAATAAAGTCTAACTGCACTGTATATTAAGTTTTCTAAAGCAGAAATCTGGTTCACAGTTTCAGTTAAAAGTTTTCTTCAAAGCCAAATAATGTATTTCTAGATTCTCCACGTATCTTTATCATCTGGTTGTTCACGTTTTGGGGCACTATTTTGCAGTTCTGTGCGTGCAAACACATCTCTTAGTCGGCATAAATTCCTGCCCTGATGATAACAAAAATACTGAGAGTTCCATATGGATTCCGCATGAAAAATATATGCAGAGTGGAGAAGTGTATGTTACGCAAGGACATCCTTGTATGTTGCTGTCGGAAAAGAAAAAAAAAATCAGGAAAAATTGAGGGCATGTCAAGCAGAGGAGACATAATCGTGGCTGGGAAAGAAGCACATGCTAAATGATTCTCATGACAGCTTTGCTTTGTGTGATAGAATGGGCACTATCAGATGACAATCTATTCCCTCCTTCATGCTAATATTTGCTACGTTTTTATGCTTTTTTGCTTTGCACATATACACATGCACAATAGACACCTTTGGTGAGGTGCAAGGTATAAAATAATAATAGTAACCATTTTATCAAAGCATTTTTAAAAGCTGTGTGAGTCTTAGCAAACTTTAAAAATAATTAATTCAAAGTTAGAGCTAACATGGTAGAGTAGAAATGTTGAAAGTTTCAAAAGGAAACTGTAAGCCGATAATAACGATCGGTGTAAACCCTCAATAATTATGTGATGCTTTTGGAAAAACTTTTCAGGGTTCATGTACGTGTTATGCAACCACATGAAAATAATAGCTTATCTGAGGTAGTGATACCTTCTACGTATATAACAGGGTAAATTGATAAAGTCAACACTATGCAGCTTAATATTTGCCCTTTGAGAATAATGTCTGGCTTGCAAATGTATTAAATGTTATTTTCTTGTAGCTGTATGCTTCTACTACTGGTCGTGTCTAGTATGGCCGTGTTGCCATGCGCTAGCTCTGACCAGTGGCTTAATTCTACTATATACACATGTGGATTACACACACAGATGAAATAGTAAGGGGTTAAAAGTATTTAAAATTTTCATGTCTGAAGTTCATAGAAATATATTTTTGTGCCAATATTTGGATTTTTTTCAAGAAACGTCTCCTAAAAAATTACTGGGTAAAATGAAATAGATCAAAATAGATATTTTTATTTTTATGCATTACAGGCAGCCAATCCTTTTTTCAAATTGCTGACCATGCTAATGGAGTTTGCTGGTGGACCCCCAGGAATGCCACCCTTTGCTTCTTACATCCTGCAGAGGATATGGGAGGTAAAATATGTAAAAGGAAACAGAAGCTGAAGTGCCTTTTTCTTTGACACTCTTTTCCACTGAAGTATTTGAAAGGGTTTTACACTACACTGTCATCCTTGCTGCATCAATTCATAATCTTTTTCTGTGACTATTTCTCTTCCAAATAAACAGCAACAGTTAATAGATATGAAAAGTTCTGTTGTAAATTGTGTTATTTTAACATCATTCTAGTTAAGTGGTACTTCAATTTAACTTTAAACTTTAGTTTAAGGAGAAATTAATTGATTCATAGTAAGGATCTAGACTTCCTCTTGTGGGCAAATTCCTCTAATTATTCTCGGTTATCCTTTGTCAAGGTCTGCAATGTTTCAAGGCCCATCCTTTGTCAGTGTTTTTGCCCGTTATGTACTGATTCTGTGAATATCAACTACATATTTTTGTTCTCTGTATTCATTAACACTTTAACAATTAATGTAAGTGCTAATTCAAATCTGATATTTGCTGTGGTGCAGGAGAACTCTTACTTGCGTTTCTAAAGAGAGGGAGAAAGACTGTCTAACAGAGTGCCACAAGCATAAACTCCTTGATCTGAGAAATGCATTAGGAATTCAAGCTTTTAGTTCAGCTAACTGCTGTTTGAGTTTCTGGTTGAATTTGTTTTCGTTTGTTACTGTCTAAGAACAATATATCCAACTGAAGGACTGTTGAGGACAAGCTGTTGAATCTTCATTCCCTTTAGCACCCTTTTTTTCCTTTTTTTCTTTTTCTTTTTTTTAATAACTCAACAGAGAGGGGTTGTGAAAGATTATTACTGTGCAGAATTCGAGCTTGTGATAAAATATAAACCTGTCTTATCCACTGAAATGGTCTGGGGTAGAGTATGGTTTTTTGATCCATGAGTATTCTACTGCTGGTTAGGAGTAGTTACAGGATAAAAACAGTTAAGTAGTCTGGGAAGGCGTATACCAAGCTGTTGTTAGGTGTTTGATCTGAATATGGACTAGCTGTAACTCCTGCAGCTCAAGTAAGAAGAGTTCAAACAGTCGATCTCAAGGTCAAGAATTAATCTAACCCCCTTCTGTGTAAGGGGAAGTGGTAGGTTTTGGCTTTCCCTTAACAATAAGGAAACTTTTTCAAAAGAGTTTTTGAAGTTAAGCTTCCTATGGCAATATATAAGTTATGACATAAAGTACCTGAGCTTCCTGTTTGAGTCACTAACTATAGATTTTATGTATGTAACTTGCCATAGGATGTTCTTTTTTATTTCCCTCCTCATTGCCGCTACACGTACTGAACCTGCAGAGGAAGCAAGTTGGTGGCCGCTTTCTGATGTAAAGCCGAGTTTTTAACAGTTGAGGTCACCAATTCGATCTGCAGTGTTGCTAGCGTGATGATCCTCACGTTGTTGACATGTTAGAAGATTTAGAGATAGAAATTACGTACACGTGGATGGGAGGCCCAGTAGTTAATGCATAGACAGACTGATTTAAAGCATGAAACAACTTTTGCAAGCCTTCCAGTTTCTAGAAGTCATTGAGAAGTGATGGAGTGATGAAGAGAGTGAACAGTTAGCCTCTTTCTTGGAGGTTTCCTCTAGCTATTACGGAGAAAACTTGACGGATCAAATTGTCATTTCTAAAAAGGGAGGAGATTGCTCTTGATATATTTATTTTTAAATGGAGATTAAAATTTTATAAGCTGCTCACGTCAGCCTCTCGTATTCTTCAGGTGGGTGATGCTAGTTGGGAATGGCTTCACCAAGGCAGTTACTTCCTGTGGCTCCTTAGACAGAGTTCCTTCTTCCTTATCTAGGTACCTAGACCTTAAGGTAAAAAGCAAACTGTTTTTAAAAGTAGCAAGTTAAAAGAACTACATTTATTGGCCTGATAGTATGTCAGCAAATTTCCGTCCACGCAGAACCAGACAAGCACAGGAAGGTACATCGTCTCGTTACGTCTGTAATGCTTTCATGACTGTACAGCAGCACGCCGCACACTTTTCATTAGCTTTGGGAAGCATTAGATGACTGTATTCCTTGAAACTGCGTGCTCATAAAAATCATAGTTACCCTGAGCATCAAGCTAAATGAACATATTCGCATACCATTTATGTGCTTTTGATATAACATGTTCAGAAAGTATTGATTCACTGTTAAGGTTGTGCGTTAACTATTAAAAAAAATGTATTTCTTTATAAAGAGAAGACTGTTCACTTTTCTCTTTCTACATTTCAACTGTTAATTACATCAAAGAGAAAACGTGCGGAAAAGGATATGTAGAGCGACCTCCTGGATTGAATGACAGATTGTGCTTTCAAAAGCTTCAAACAAGTTTTAGAGTCACAAACCCCACTGAAATTTAATAAGGCTTTGCTTAGTGTGCCACAAAACCTAAGTCGTGTAGGTGCTTCGAAAGCTCTACCTGATTTTGAAAAAATTTGTTGAAAGTCTTAATCGTTGTTTTTAGTTACATGATACAATCAGTAAATACTATCAAGGTTCTCTTTGACTTTTCCTGTTTTTCTTTCAGGTCATTGAATACAACCCATCTCAGTGCCTGGATTGGCTGGCTGTGCAAACACCTCGAAATAAACTAGCTCACAGCTGGGTGCTGCAAAATATGGAAAACTGGGTTGAACGTTTTCTTCTGGCACACAACTATCCTAGAGTGAGAACTTGTAAGTTAATTTAAATTAAAGACATGGCTTCTTTCGTTGTGGCCAGTAGTTGTGCCTGTGCTATTGCTGTCATGAATGAAACAGATGCCCTTGAGCTTGCCTTTTCTTCCTTCTGCAATTGTTTTAGCATTGCTATATTTTAAAATATTGATACAACTGTGGTTCCTCATCAAGACATGTTACCTGGAGTTGGTGAAAGGCATATTTTTGTTTATTAACTTGAATGATACATTAGCAGGTTCTTTATCCTACGCAGTTAATCTACGTGATTCAGGACAACTCAAAAGAAGAAAAAGGACTATTCCAACACATTCCACATAGAGTTTTCATCACATAGTTGCACTGTGGGTAGGAATAGGACTTGCTGTTTTTTTCACCCATCACAGATGAAGTCTTTTGTTGAGTCCTTTGACCTTGTGGATCCGGGAGAAGCCTATGTTTCTCCCCAAATCCAGGGTCTCCTGGCTCCCTAGTTTGTTCTGCCAGGAATCACACTGCCATGCCATTGCCAAGATCACTAAAAAACGTGGCGTCTCTCTAAATGTTTTTATGAAAGGAATCCCACATTAATAGAATACATTAAGCTTCACCATATTTTCTGGACTGTGGTTGAGAGACATATGGAAACTGGAGATGCAGCTTGGAAACTGTAGAGATCTGTAGACAAGTAACGATGTCTTGATGAAGCAGTAGACAATCTATTCATAAAACAACATCATCTAGTTTTGTGTGTCTGTAGTAGGGTGCATCATGTTACAATAGTTAGAGGAAAGCAGTAGACACGAATGTAGGGTAAGGAGACCTGAATGCTATTCTGAACACCTCTTTTAACCCGCTTTGTGCCAACCTTACTCGCAGTTTTTTTCATCTCCGTAAAAAAATATATAGTAATACTTGCCAGCTTTTGTAAAATGCTTTGAAATCCGTGAGGGAAATACGACATAATTTAACTTCTGTTTAAATGACTATTAAGCGTTTTATGCTCTTTCCAACAGTGTAACAAATTTGTCTTTATTTGAAGCTGCAGCCTATCTCCTGGTGTCGCTTATTCCAAGCAATTCGTTCCGTCAGATGTTCCGATCCACCCGCTCCTTGCACATCCCTACACGCGATCTGCCTCTCAGTCCAGATACTACAGTAGTTCTTCATCAAGTCTACAATGTGCTTCTTGGCCTTCTTTCAAGAGCTAAGCTGTATGTTGATGCTGCCGTTCATGGCACTACAAAACTGGTGCCCTACTTCAGTTTCATGACATACTGTTTGATCTCAAAAACTGAGAAACTCATGTTTTCTACGTACTTCATGGACTTGTGGAATCTTTTCCAGCCTAAACTTTCTGAGCCGGCTATAGCCACTAACCACAATAAACAGGCTTTGCTGTCTTTTTGGTACAATGTGTGTGTTGACTGTCCAGAGAATGTACGCCTTATTGTGCAGAATCCTGTGGTGACGAAGAACATTGCCTTCAATTACATCCTCGCAGACCATGACGATCAGGATGTGGTGCTCTTTAACCGCGGGATGCTCCCCGCCTACTACGGCATCCTGCGCCTCTGCTGTGAGCAGTCCCCTGCGTTCACAAGGCAGTTGGCCTCTCACCAGAATATCCAGTGGGCCTTCAAGAATCTCACGCCACATGCCAGTCAGTACCCAGGAGTAAGTAGATTGATGCTGAAGAATGGGATTTCATTTTTAATGTTTCCTCCCTTACTGAACTTCTCTTTTAATGAAAGAGATAAAATTACTTATTTAATGTATCCAGTGGTAAAAGTATTGTATTTGATTTCCTGTGTAAGTAAGTAAAATGTGTTTAGATGCTGTTCTTTGGGGAGCGCGTTTTGGATTTTTTCCCTTTTTGTGTGGCCATTGGAGGGCATCTGCTTTTTGAGGAAGCAGACATTGATGTTTCTGCTTTTCTTCAATATTGTGTACCGCGGTTTGTGAGGCACAGGGAAGGAGCATTCAGCAGTGGTCTCAAGAAAGCGCATAGCGGTCCAACGGGCAGACTTGGAGGAATTCCCAGCTTGTTTCCTCTTTGCTTTCAGTTTCTTGAATAGGACCAAGATTTAGCCTGTTTCATTTAAACAGGGGATGGCCTGCGGCTCGCTTGGGAACGCTTGTGTACCTTTTGTAAGGCACTAGGACGCTGAGAGTTCCACTGTCTCTACAGTGTTTCGACACTTGCAGTAGAAAAATAGGTACTAGTTAAACTACTGTGTGGGTAATGGTGAAAAACCAGGCTTGCGAAAAAAGAGGCAAAGTGTAGAGTTTTGCATGATTACTCAGTGATTCTTGCTCTCAGGTCCTTTATGCGTATGCAAGGACAGAAAGAGTATAGACCTTTCTTCACTGGATAGAGTAGGAGGATGTATGGAGTCTTCTGTGTTGAACTTCTGTCTAGTTCAGCTCATGGGTTAAATTACACTCGGGCTGTCTGGAAATAGTCTTGCTATTTACATCCTTTTAAGGTTTGGAAGGGTAATCTCAGATATTTTCACAAGTTCAGAGTATTCTTTTTAAATCTGCTGCTAACTTCTTCAGAGCAATAGGCTACGTAGTGAATATCAGCAGATAGTTTGTGTCCCCTAATCCACACAATGAATAGTGAAGGCTAAAACAAAACTGCATTGTAGATAGAAAAGAAATAGCCACAACTTTTACATTTGATTTTTAGCTTTTAGGAACCATTTAGTTTAAATTATTTAAGTTTCAAATGTTTTCTGCTGATTTTATAACATTGCTATAAAGCTTAAAATATATTCCCTTCTAACATTGTTTACATATATTTCTTCTGTGTATTGTTTAGTAGAACTAATACAGAGGAATAAATAAGAAGATATAAACGATAACGTATTGAGAGAGATTCTGCTAACCTGATACTTTTGTGTGTTGTAGGCAGTAGAAGAGCTGTTTAACCTCATGCAACTATTTGTAGCTCAGAGACCAGACATGAGAGAGGAAGAGATAGAAGATATAAAGCAATTTAAGAAAACAACCATAAGCTGTTACTTGCGCTGCTTGGATGGACGGTCTTGTTGGACTACTTTAATAAGGTACGTTAATAGTGAAGTTGTAGTATAGCACTCTGACCTTGTCTGAATAAGAATATATTTCATGGAACGTGAAGTACCATAAAAAATATGGTTGTTCATTTGATACTCTTTTTGAAAAATTTGCAAGGATATTTTTATTCAGAGGTAAACAAATAACAATAAAGTTATAACTGTTTTCCAAAGTCTTATCGTTTGTGAAAATAATTTATTTTAGAAGGTTTGATCATCTAACAATTAATACAACTAAGCAAATATTGTGCAATAAACAGCTGCAAAACAAGTTGTATTTTGTCACTGCTCAAAAAGAAAGACCGTGGCAAAATGGCATTAGCAGAGCCCCTGACAAAAACTAAAATCAATCAAACTTGCAAATTCAGCATTTAAGCCGAAATTCCATTCTCCTACCCCAGCCTACCACGATTTGTCTAGATTGGCAGACCAGTAATTTCATCTGCTGGGTTGACACTTGCTATTCTTGGGCACAAGTGTTATTTAGAAATTGTGCTGGTGGGACAGAGTTTTCCTATATCATATCTTCACTTCTTTTTTTTTTTTTTTTTTTTTTTGGAGTATATCGTAGTACTATATCTGACATAGGTGATTTGTTGTTTTATTTTATTTGATTTTATTTTGAGTATGGCTATAAATAGCCTGAGCGCATAGGCCAGGCATCAGAGTTTTAAATGGTGCTGTTGATGGACTGAAATGCTCTTGTGAAAGGGAGAAATGGCCTGTGTTACTTGCGGGATTGTATCTAATTATCTGTCATCGAGTGCAACCAGACTTCCCAAATGTGCTGGAAGAATTGCTGTCTTGAGATGAATGATCAATCAGCTATTAGCACATCCTTTATTTTCTGTTATACTATATAAAATGTTCTGACAGAAATATTTTTATACATGTACAAGTCCAAGCGTATGCTTAACTGAACCTTCTATGTAAATGCATTATTTGAGAAGCATGAACTTCTGTCTTTTGAAGTACATTGTTTTCCTTAGTTTTAAACATTGTTCCAGACATTATTGGGATATAATGCCTCTGTAAAGTTTGTTTATAAATTACTTTGAATAAGAGGCTATTTAAAAAGTAAGCTGACATTAGAGGCATCTTTAAATTAAGAAGTAAACAATTACATTTTGATTTTTCTTCTTCTTCTGTGATTATTTTCTAAAATACAGAATTTGTGTGAATTATGGAGGATGATAAGCAGTTTTTAGTTCTAAATGCTTGGATTTTTTTTCCTAGTGCCTTCAGAATATTATTAGAATCTGATGAAGACAGACTTCTTGTTGTGTTTAACAGAGGATTGATTCTGATGACTGAGGTAAGTATTTTGTTGTGTAATTTAAATAAACATCTCGCTTTCTCAACTCAGCGCTTCCTTCCTTACAAAGGTGTTGGCTGTAGGATGTTTTAATATGGTGTCATTTAAAATAAAGATATGAAATAAAACAAGATCTCTACGGATCATAGGAAGGCCAGAAAAGATTGCCAGACATTCTACATTTCTAAACAGTAATGCAGGAGATCTAATGAGTAAATTTGAGGCAATAAAAATCTTAATACTGGATAAATGGTTTAATTGATAGCAGTGACTTGGTAGAATAACTATAAAAGGATGGAGCTTAAATAGGAAGGATGAGCAAGAAAGCAGTGGTGTGTTCTATCATATATCAAGGATAGATACGCTTGCTCTGAGGTCTGCTACGGAGGGCAAATGATATCTGCTGAAAGCTTCTAAGTTATGAAGAAAGGGCAAAGATTATGGGAGTTCTTGTGGTATGCTCTGCTACAGATCACTAAACCAGGAAGGTGGGCGGATGAGGGCTTTTGCGACTCAGAAATAATATGGAATTGTGACACCTGCAGGTTGCCTTGGGAGGGGAACGTTGGGAGCACAGTACCATTTGTCCGTTAGTTCTTGGGCGTGCTGGTGACAGTTTCTTGACGCAGAAAGCGGCGAAGATGACTGGGGAGTCGGAATGGATTCTAATTGTAATGTAGGCGCTGATGGAGAAGGTGAAGTTGGGAGGCAGTTTGGATGAGTGTGAACAGGAAATGAGTCCCTTAAGAATGGGAGGAGGGAAGTCAGAAGTCTTCGATACATTCAGAGAATTAGCTGGTAAGATGTCACGGAGGCAAGTCTAAGACGAAAAAAATTACAAATAATTGCAAGAGGGAAAAAAAGCTCCCAACTTTCCAAATGTGAAGAAAGGGTAGGCAGTATAATAGGAAATCAGTTAAATCAGAAGCTCTTCATTGGCATGAAGTGCAAGAAGAAAGCATGCAGAAAATGGAAAGAAAGATTTTTAGGACAGAGTATAAAAGAACAAAAGGAGAATGGAAGGATAAAATTAGAAAGACCTAAGCAGAAAGAGATGCAGCTATCCAGAGCTGTCAGGAGTAGTAAGAAACCGTTGTTTACTTTCTTTACATGCATACTTCCCCTGTCTTTACTTCTTTAATGAAGCTTCTTTGGTAGTAAAAGGAAGATTGAGCAAAATGTTTGTCTGCCTCTCAACACAGAGGGAAAGCACCAACAGACTATGTTGAGAGGGATGAGTTTATGCTTTTTTGGCATCGTTCTTATTACAGATCAACTGTGAGTGAACGGGAGCGCACAGTCAGAGTTATTACTAGTTAAAAAGGGTTAAGGTTACAGGTGAAATACAGAAATAACAAAGGATACTCAGATATCTATTGCGCTTAACGTTTTTGAATGCTTAGGCTGTCAGTTCAGATCAGAAGTGCACTTTTAAGGCAACTCTCCCTATCTTCCCTACCCACTTTGCTTTCCTTCGCAAGAAGGAGCAGTCTAAGAGCACGTAAACGATATTCCTTTCAGATGACACTAAACCTAAAGAGGTATTTCAGGAGCGCACATCGTGTACTCCAGCTGCAAATGGACATTTGGTCCATGCGACCAGACCAGAGTTAATCCGAAATAGAGAAACAAAATGAATAAATAATGCAGCCGTGAAATGCGTGCAGTTTGGATGTCAGGCCCTCCGCACCGACTGTTTCATTCTACAGATCCACTGGTACTGTTCTGTGCTGTTGACTAATGTAGGAAAAACCTAAAAGACGTTGCTGAAAAACCCTGAACCGTTAGTGGCAACTCTTTGAAGATGAGTGAGATACAGGAAGACTAAAAAAGGGCAAATAAAGTTATCTTTTCCTTTTAGGGTGGGTGGAAGAGGTTGGATTTTATTCAACGCTTCCATTATGAAGTTTTCTGATGGACTAGAAAGTGTCATTAAATATGCTGGCAACACAAATTAGGAGGCATTTAGGTGTGTCTTGAGAACAGGAGTAAAAGTCAAAATGGTCTGGATGTGTTGGAGAAACAGTGTAAAAATAAGATGAAATTCATTCTTGGCACATGCAAAACAGTGTAATTAGGGAAAATAAACTGGTACAAAACAACTGGATAGGCAGTAGTTGTAACTGTGCAATAAATGGAATATTAGAATAGATTGCTTTGGAAGATGTAAGCCAACACAAATGGAAGTCTCCAAGAGTAGTTTGAGCAAACTTCTGTCAAGGATATAAATATATTTAGTCTGCCTTAAGGCATATGGATGGATTAGATGATGCTTTGAGGTTGATTCCGGTCCTGTTTTTATATGACTTACAAAAAATTCTCTTAACTTTTTTATCTTGGTTTGTATTTTCTGCCACAAAGTGTGATAGAAAAAGCTGGAATTACAGAATCGAATAGAAAAGATAAAAATGAAGACACTGATGTACTGTTTGAAAATTAAATTTTTACAAGCTTATTACAAATTTAAGCCTATTGGCTCACTGCGGTTAGTTCCTCCAGAATATCTGTTGCCCCTTGTCTTTTAAACGCTTACGTTCGATAAACTTGGGCTAAAAAGTTAGGAACCGAGCTATAGCTTTGTTCACGTGCGAAACTCATAAGTAGACTAACATACAAGCATGTGTATGTGCAACAGGAACTGCTGTTTAACAGCTTAGTTAACTTGGATCGGTACTAACCACTGATAATGGAGATTATAAAGAATGCCTAATATAAGATGCAGATCATCATCAGGTAAAAACATTGCTAGAAATTAGATGAAACTGATGTTCAGCCCCTAGCTGAATTGCTTTACAGCTTGATGCTACCAGGCCTTATGTTTTCACTTGCTCACTGAACGTGTTTTACGTAGTGTAAAAATACTGTATCAAGCAGTCGTCACATCCAGAAAAGAGTTTTCCGTTTTCGCAGGGTTTTAGCAGGGTTGTCTGTATATCTTTCATCTTCATTGTAATATAAAAATGGCATATGAAGATTTTGCATTATAGGGAATAAGATTACTATTTATTTATCCTTGAAATATCCCAGCAGATTAAATATATTTTTTTTACATCTCATGCTGGAATTTTTGTGGTATGGGGAAGTGACTTGCTTCTTCCTTCCCAATTTTTCTATAAATCAGAGGTGCCCAGAAGATATTTTAGTTAGAAACGGAAAAGTAATTTATCTGACATAGAATCACGTATCACATGTCCTTAAGCAGCCTTTTGAAGCATGACTGGCATCTGTATTAATCTTACCTTTTTTTCCCCAAATTCACCTATGAGTCTTTCTTTCTGCATCTCTAATATCACTTTGTATCTAGGCAGGAAGATTGAGATTAGAGAGAGGTAACAATACAGCATCTCCGATTACGCTTTGCCTACTAGTTTTAGATAAACGCTATGTATAAAGACGAAAAACTTTGTAATTGTGTTGAGTCAAAGGTAATTGGCAGGCTGCCTGACTGTCTCGCTAACGTTTAAAGGGTTTACCTTGAAGGTAAAGTTCAGGGTGTTTTTTAATGTATTTCTTTTTAAGCTGTGGATGTGTTCACAAGGTGCTCATTTCTTGAGCAGAGGTAGGTAGCCGCTTGCGTAGAGGTTATTGCTATACTAAGTCTTACAGGTTCAGTTTTCCTCCGGCACACACGTGAAAAATTTGATATGGCTCTAGTTTTTGGGTTAGATGAGAAGAACAAAAATCAGTATTATGACCAAAAGCGAGTTTCAGTTTAACTCGCCGACAAGACTACCTCTTTTTCATTGTTGCCAAAACTATATATGCAGGTCAAGAGTTGTGTCCAGTTGTTATGTAAAATGCCTGTTCGTGTAGTCTTTCTTTCTCTTTCTCTCTCTCTCTCTCTCTCTCTCTCTCTCTCCTTCCTTCCTTCCTTCCTTCCTTCCTAGTAAATATACTACTTGTGTATCTAAACTTACTCTCTTTCTGAATGTTGGCATCTTTCCCTAGCTTTATTTCTAGCACAGTACATTTTGATGCATCTTTTTTGAGCATAAAATAAATCTAAAAGCAGTGTCTCTAGATTAGAGTTAGAAATGATAATGGGTGTATGTATTTGGCAACAGAAAGTTGTGCTTCCTTTTTTATAGTCCTTTAACACATTGCACATGATGTACCATGAGGCCACAGCCTGCCATGTGACTGGAGATCTGGTAGAACTTCTGTCTATATTCCTTTCGGTTCTGAAGTCAACACGTCCGTATCTTCAGAGAAAAGGTTGGATTATAACTCTTTTAAAGGATTTCTCCTGTTGTTCTCCCGTTTAATTAAGTTGTCATGACCCAAAAACTAACACTTTGTCTTGCTTTTTATCTGGTTTTAATAACTGACACAATTTCCGTACAGTAACAGAGATGAGATTATTAACAGTTATTAAATTGTTTAGTTATTAAATTGCTTATGGACGTAATGCAAAACTAGATGAAGTAAATTTGATAGCAGTGGACCAGTGACGTCATAGATTCCTAAACTGATTAAAATCACGTTAGAGGAGAAAAACCACAGGTTTTTGAAGAAGTTCAGCAGTAAAATTTTCTGCTTTATTTCAAGAGCTATTGAGAAATTAAAATAAGCACATTTGTGTGTTTTTTGCATTTGCAGATGTGAAGCAAGCTCTAATTCAGTGGCAGGAGCGAATTGAATTTGCCCATAAGCTCTTAACTCTGCTGAATTCGTACAGTCCTCCAGAACTCAGAAATGCTTGTATTGGTAAGTCATAATAGTATAACTGCAGTCAGGAAGAACCATCTCTGTGCAGTTACCTGCGCTGAACTTTAAATTCTGGTTTTGGAATTGCAAATGTTCGTTAGAGACTATATAGACTAGGATTGTTTATTATTAATATCATCAACAAAGTTGCTCTTCTAACTAATTTTATTTTCATCAGGTTAAAATTAATATTTGTACTTTGCTAGTCATGCAGATTGTGTGCACAAAAAGTTGGCGTTCGTTCTGAGAAGCCACTTTGCTACAGAACTTATTTTAAAAAGAGGTTACGTGATAAGGAGTAACTCGTGAATTCAGGTGTTAGTGAGTTTAGAATCAAGTCCCAAATCTCTCATGGAAATTCCAAGTAGTAACTAAAGCTCCTTTCAGAAGAAGGATGCATGGCGACCAAGTCACTCTGAGTAACAGCTCTTAGCGTCTGGTTTTATGATCCATTTACTGGAAAATATAATAATAAACGTAAAGCTTAAATAGCTTGTAGGAGTGAATGGATTTGCTTTATAAAATGTAGGCATAGACATCATAGGAAAAGTGTCTTTCTTGCATTGGAAGACCTATTTGAAAAGTTTTTCTTATTTAGGTTTTTAAGTATTGTTTAATGGGTAAAATCTTCATTTTTATGCATGTTGATGAAGGCCTAAAACATTGTCCGCATTAAACCTTCTTTTTGTGACTTGTATGCATTTTCCCCTTATTTTGAGTGCCTTTCTCATTGCCCTCCTGGCTGCTGCTGATTGACATTTTCCAGGCATCAAACCTGATATGGTAAAGAAGAAGGAAAAGAGGGTAATTTTATTGAGCTTCTACTTTCTGCAACCTGGCACCACTCTCATTGGTTGTTGATATAACACGGAGCAGATTTTCTTCTAGTGGAGGAGGTGAAGGGAATCTTGACCGATTTAGGTGTATTCACTTTACATGTTATTCACAGTAAAGCCTACTTCCACGATGCGCACTAGCAAAAGTGATATTAAAGAGCCTAGGTCTGAAAATGCATGAGCCATAAACTAAACTGTTTGCTGTTAAGAAATAACAAAGTGTAATAGCAAAAACAACTTTTTATTTGTAGATGTCCTCAAGGAGCTTGTACTTTTAAGTCCTCATGATTTCCTGCATACTCTGGTTCCATTTCTGCAGCACAATCATTGTACATACCACCACAGTAATATCCCAAGTAGGTATTTCAGTGATCGTATTTTGAAGTTATATTACACTGTTATTAATCTATCATGTGCCCTGCTAATTTCAAATATTGACCTTTTTTAATATATCCCTGTTTTATCCTAACTTATACTACAGTGTCTCTCGGACCTTATTTTCCATGTCGTGAAAATTTGAAATTAATAGGGGGAAAGAGCAATATTCGTCCTCCTCGTCCTGAACTTAATATGTGCCTCTTGCCTACCATGGTGGAAGCTAGCAAGGTATGAAAATATATTTATCATGTGAATAGCTATTTGTCTGCTGTTTTCCCTCTTTTTAAAAGTATTAAAAGAATCCAGTAGCTTAATACATTTACTTATTCTTTGTGAACAAAGCATAATTCTTCTTCAAGATGTGTTGTCCTCATATACTCCATTCTAGATGTGCACTCCAGAAGCACCATATCCCTGCCCTTGTGATACACAGCTTCGTATTCTAGATGTGATGAGAGTTTGAACCTTGTCTTTAGAAAAAAAAAAAAAAAAAATCATTTTGATAATCTCCCAATCTGTTTGTGACATTTATAAAGAAGATTTAGGAACAGCCCAGGGATCGTCCAGATGGGTTTCAAGCTATGTTCAGACTTATTAACAGACAGTTGAATAGATCCTCCGGGTCTCGTTAGACTCCGTTCCACCAGGACTGAAGCACAACCTCCTCTTTGTTTGGGTAAAATACTGATACCTGAAACATGCAGGGCTATTGTATAGGGCTTTAAGTCTTTTACTTTCTATTCTCCCTTCTGTGGGCTTCCTGATGGGATGCCAACTTTGGTGGGGCTACTTTGTAGTCACTTGCCATGTCCCATTACCACAATTGCAGCAAGGTGGGATCTAAGGTGGGATTCAACTCACATAACTTTGCCTATCTAAACGGTCAGCGTCCAGCTCTTTCTATGGTTAATGGAGAGAAAAAGTTACCCTCAGAAGGAGATTCATCCTTTCTGTCTTAGACAGCTGAATCTGGACAAGTTGACTCTTCCTCTGGAGAAGTCTGTGTCTCTCTCCACTGACTGCAGAGACTACTTAAATGACTAGATTTTAGATAGCTAAAGTCAGGTAAGATGAATCCCACCCTTAAAGCGAATATGTATGGACAATCATTTGAAGAAGGAAAATTAGTTACTTGCTGTCCAGTAACTATGATTCTTCAAGATGTTTTGTCCACACAGATTCTGTGGTCCTCCTCCTATGCTAACTCAGAGGAGTCCTGTCATAGGGGATTCTTATCGGTGAAGGAATTGAGCGGTGGTTGAAGCCGCCATCCCCCTTATGCCCTCAGGTACAGTGGTCGCAAGGACACACTGGGTGCAGGCACAGCCCCAGTGGACACTGCTATTCAGAAAGAATCCAATCTCCTGCACATGGGGCGTATGTGCACGTAGATGGGAATCTGTGTGGACAACACATTTCGAAGAAGCACGGTTACTGTAGGGTAAGTAACCCTTCTTTTTTAAAGCTTTCAAATGATGCTTTGTATATTTGTGTACCATCAAATTTACTGTATAACCAAACTTTTAAAAAGTGGTATAGAACCAGAAATTACCTGTAGTGGTTTTCCCATCATGCATCCAGCTGCAATGGATGTGACAGAAAATAGTATAAATATTTGAACTGAAAAGTAATTATATTATATGACACAGTATCTTACACTTTATAATGCATTCATATATGTTAGGAGCTAGCAGACTTGTAAGCCTCCGAGATCACATCCACAATTATGTTTGCCTGTGTTTTTGCATGCTCATTTTTCATCCATTTGTTTTGTTAAGATTGCATTTGTTTGCCTGAATTTTTGAGACTTCTTTCTGGCTATCTGGTCTACAAAATCTGATGCCCTTTTGAGCATGTACATCCCAAAGAGTTTAAAATGTTCATGTACAAAACCCTTGGCATAGATTTATCATGTGCTTTGAGACACTCCTGAAAATACCGCTTTGAAAGCTGCTGAAGGCATGATCTTAAGAAAATTCTGACTTCTGAAGACATATAGTAACCAACAAATTATGGTCTAAAAAGCACTAGTGTATATTTAGATAACTGTATGTGATTTAGAATTATTGCTTTTTTGTCTGATCGTCTTCAAGATGTGATCTTCACGCAGCTTTGCGCCTTCTCGGTCTGCTCATTCAGAATCCTGCAATGAAGAATTTTTACTGAGAGGGGGGAACTGAATTTGCCATTCCTGCTATGGTCTCAATGTTATGCTTGCCGAGGACGCGCTGATGAGACGCGGCTGGCCTGGGTTGGTCTTGAAAATTCCCATAGTGATCTTCTGTAGCATTCAATTAAACATTTTAGGGCAAAAAGGGCAGTCAGATTAAGCTAAATGCTTAGGAAATCTGGTAGCTGTCCAGTTGCTTATGTAGTTTAAGTGAAGCTCTCTTAAATCTTCAGGGCAAAGATGATGTTTACGATCGTATGCTGCTAGACTACTTCTTCTCTTATCATCAGTTCATCCATCTACTATGTCGAGTTGCAATCAATTGTGAAAAGTTTTCTGAAACTTTAGTTAAAATGAGTAAGTATGAAAGTTACACAGCCTAAGTATATTTTCTTTTGCTGCAATAATTGTGCTTCTGCACTGAGTTTTTTATTTAACGTTTTTAAATAAAAGCAGTGTTTGTGAAACTTGCTGTAGTAATAGTTTTAGAAATTAAAGTTTTATTCTTGTATCCACAGAGCTGTGCAACAGGTGCAGTCTTACGTACATGATTGTCATGCCTCGGGCTTGTCCAGAAAGGACCCGAGGCAACCAGTGAGATCTGGTCAGATCCTGAAACCTCAGTCTCTCTGCCAAATGATGCCATTTGTGGCAGTTATTTTTAGGATTTTACCTGCCCAGGAACACATAGGGCGATCTAGACAGCCGCTGAATGGTACTCACTCTGTTGTTATCAGCCTAGGTTTAGTTTTACTCCATTGCTTTGGGAACTGCCACGATAGTTAACTAAGTTTATAACCGTCCGATGAATATAGTTTGTACCTGAAAAGACAGACACTGTTTCAGCTCTGCAAGTAGGTAGCACTAGTACTTGGGTTTCTTCGTATAACAATGTAAATCTATTATTTTTTCAGTGTGTGAACAAGGCATTGATGGCTTTATCTGTATAATTACTCCAGCCGTTCTGCCTGGTTCTCTGCAGTAGAGCATCCTGGTCTGATTTGCCCCATTAAATGCGTGTGTTAGTCTGAAGGCACATCATCTCCTCCCCCCCCCCCCCCCCCCCCCCAAAAAAAAAAAAAAAAGGGACCCTAGGATAGGCACAGTGTGATAGGTGCAGGTGCCCAAACATCGCAGTCGTGCAATTGCATTTATCACGTAAGGCACACGTGCTGGGAGTTGTCTTACCTTACTTCCATTGCCAAAAACTTAGGCATCCAGTCAGAGTCCCGCTATAGTCAGTGGAGAGATGTAGATTCCTTCAGATGGAAATTTGTCTCCTGATTCTTAAGATACTTGCCTTAAACAACACGATCACCTGCTTGATTTCTCTGCCTGTACAATCTACGCAGCTAGCTTCGATTAGATGTCAAACTTCTAGACAGTTAAAACTATACAAAATTAATCATATACAAGAAAACACTATTAATAGTAGTGTGGATGTCCTTTTGATCGCCTGAATCACCCATTTTTCCAGTATTTGTCATGTCCTTCTGGCTTTAACTCTAGCATTATTAATGTGTGCTGTAGGTTCCTTGGGTAAAAAAGTGTACTGGGGAGGTGTATTGTTTGGTACTGCCCAGCGTATCCCTTAACTGTTTCATTGTATAGGGAACAGTAGTGCTTGGGGTAATAATGAAGATTATCCTTTAAAAATTATATGCCGCTTTTAAAAAGATATTTAAAACCTTGAGATATTTAAAACTTTTAAGTGCCATAGCTGATCAGTTAAAAAGGTAAGAAAGCAGTAATGAATCTGGTTACAAATCCAGAACTAAAGCCAGCTGTTCTTTTAGTTTTTATATTTTTACTTTTCACAGAAATACTCACGGGATGTATTTATTAATTGTACTGTAAAAATTTCACAGACCGTAGGTCTTTCTGATCATATCCTTTGCATGTGATCATATAAAATGAAACAGTACTTTGGAGTGATATATATATGTCAGCAAATGAATATATCCAACTAATATCAGTTTTAGATCGTTCTCACATGGTAACTTTTATTTTCTCATAAAATTTCAGGTGTCCTAGTTGCGTATGAAGGTTTACCACTTCACCTTGCATTATTCCCCAAGCTTTGGACCGAGCTTTGTCAGACTCAGGTAAGATTCAATTCAGTGGGTGTGAGAACTGATTCCATGGAAGTACAAGCAAATGCGGTTTGACTGTGAAACAGCTCTTAACTAGTAAATCATAACTACTGGATATTGTCTACTCATTCAAAATATTAACATTTTGAATAGACAGTCCCTCTGTTTATGTGGCATGTCATCTAATAAACCCTGATAAATCAGGTATAGACGTTTAGCAAGTTTCGTTTGGTCCCAGAATTCCCTAGGTCCAGCAAACTCTTATGCATTAACTTTATACGTTACATGAATATAGGAAGAGTGGGGACTTCTGCAGTGTACAGGATTTACTTCTTTCTGCCTCTCTGGGTTTTCTGCTTTTTGTATAATGTAAACACTGGTGTGATAGAGATAAAAATTGAGAGATCTCTAAGTCTGGTGTCTTCCTTGTGCAACAGCTGGTAGTGCACCCGCTGCGAGGAGGGGCCTTTGCACCTCTGCGGGAGGTCCCTGTAGTTGGCCCACAGATTAGGAGAGACTGGCCCTTTAAATACGTGCTGCTCGTGATAACTTGCATTCCCATGGAATAAGCTTTATTTTAAACTGAAAATGTGAGACAATAATTGAGAATACTTAATTTGTACAATTTACTAATACTGATAACAAATATTTCAGGACGATCAGGTAAGAACTTTCCAGTATCAGTTAGAGCCCGGTGGGCCCGGTTAGATGGTGGGCAATCGAGACAAACGTTGGAGACAGTGTTAACAGAGTGTCGTGCTTCCAGTGATGATTTTGCCCTGTTCTTTCTTTCTTCACTAGTCTGCAATGTCAAAGAACTGTGTTAAGCTCCTCTGTGAAGATCCAGTTTTTGCAGAATACATAAAATGTATTCTAATGGATGAAAGGACCTTTCTTAACAACAACATTGTATATACCTTCTTGACCCATTTTCTTCTAAAGGTATGTGGTCTTGTAGTGATAGTTTATACTCCGAGAAGTGCAGTCATACGTATTATTTCAGTTTAGTGTACTGTTTTCACAGTACTTTTTTTTTGTGGTTTTAAAACAAGTCTTCTCTTTACAGGTCCAAGGGCAGGTGTTTTCTGAAGCAAACTGTGCCAACCTAATCAATACTCTAATTACAAACCTAATAAATCAGTATCAAAGCCTAGAATCTGACTTCAGCAACCAGAGAGTTGAAATTTCCAAAGCGAGCTCTACTTTAAATGGGGTGAGTCTTTTTTAAGCCATTCAAATATCAGGCTCTTTTAGGAGGCAGCTTATTTTCTATGGAAACACTTCAGTGCCGTGTGCCAAGCTCTGATTACAGAGGCGCACATTTTAGCTCAACTTAGTACGTAAGTGGAATCCCTGGGGTCAGGGCGTTTAGAAGCTCACTGCCGGCTAGAAATTTTAACGTCTACTAAAGAGACAGTCAGGAGTTTACAGAGCGCCTGTCTGAGCTCCCCTGAATTCTCCACGCTGATGGTAGCGACCATGGGACTAGGGGAGCTGCGTATTCTAGAAATAAATGAATACATAAAAGTCATGTAAAGTACGCTGGAATTAAGCATTGGAATGTTGTAACCAAGCAACAAGTTTCATCTCGCAGTGAGCAACACAGTGTTGTCATCTGCTTAGGAACAGATAGATCTACATTGTAGTCTGCGTGTAGCAGTGAGTGAGAAATTTCAGTAGCGTAGGTGTATTTAGAATCTGATCTTTTGGATGTTGAGAAGTGTTCAGAACATACTGAAGCCTCTTCTTATTACACAGATCTCTGTGTATAGGATTAATCAAATAAGACTTTTAAATTAAGCTAGTCACGTTTACTCTGTTTTTTCAGGACCTCCGAGCACTTGCCTTGCTGCTTTCGGTGCACACTCCCAAACAGCTCAATTCTGCCCTGATTCCAACTTTACAAGAGCTTTTAAACAAATGTAGAGCTTGTCAACAACAGAGGAACTCATTACAAGAGCAAGAAGCCAAAGAAAGAAAAACTAAAGGTTTGCTTTCTATAAAGTTGGTGTCATTCTAACACCTTTTTACAGACTTTTAGAAAATTAATGTAACACATTGCTTTCTTAAAGATGAAGGCAGGCCTTCTCTTGATTACAATTCCTAATGCTGCACAAGAAATACGATGTTATTGTGGCGATAAAACGTTAAGCAATTACATGAATTGTCTTTAAGGAAAGAAACATTTGTATTAATTGGTGTGCGTAATGTGGAAAAGTTCTTTGCAGGATGAAAATGTGAAATGGCAGGCCTGCTGCTTGGATGGATAGCATGAAGACAACGCAGTTTTCCTAATATAGGTACCTTTTTTTCTTACAGACGATGAAGGAGCTACTCCTGTAAAAAGAAGACGGGTCAGCAGTGATGAGGAGCACACTGTAGATAGCTGTATCAGTGATATAAAAACTGAACCACGGGAGGCGTTGACCCCAACAAGCACTTCAGATAATGAGACAAGGGACTCTTCAATCATTGATCCTGGCACTGAACAAGATCCTCCTTCCCCTGAGAACAGTTCTGTCAAAGAGTACAGAATGGAAGTTCCATCTTCATTTTCAGAAGACATAATGCTAACAACGAGGTCACAACACACAGAAGAGCAGTCAGGAAATGGTAAATTTGAAGAATGCAAGGAATTTAAAGACCTGCAGACTTCTAAGGATTCCATTGTAGCGGAGGAGGACGCAGAATTTCCTTCCACTTCGATCTCAGCAGTTTTATCTGACCTCGCAGATTTGAGAAGCTGTGATGGTCAAGCCTTACCATCCCAGGACCCTGAAACTAGTTTATCAATCAGTTGTGGCCATTCCAGAGGACTTTTTAGTCATATGCAGCAGCATGACATTTTAGACATCCTATGTAGGACCATAGAGTCTACGATTCATGTGGTCACAAGGATATCTGGAAAAGGAAACCAAGCTGCTTCTTGACATTAGATGGAGCATGTCTGCTTTTAAGTCTTTTTTTTCCCCCCCCAAAATGCTGTTTGTATAAGTTTTGCTTATTTCTGTTTTGTGCTTCAGTTTGTCCAGTGCTCTCTGCTTGAATGGCAAGATAGATTTATATGCTTAATTCTTGGTCAGGCAGAACTCCAGGTTTTTTGTTTTTTTTTGTTTTTTTTTGTTTTTTTTGCATCTACCGTACACTTTCTTAAAGGGCAATCAAATAATGGATATGTTTTATGTAATTAAGAGTTCACTGTAGTGGCTTTCATTTAATATGGCTGTCTGGGAGAACAGGGCCTCCTTGCCCTGTACGATGTAATTTAAACTTATGGCATTTTTACTGTGTATAATATGGTGTCCTCTGTGCCAGTTTTGTACCTTATAATAGAGGCAGATTGCCTCAGATCGCTGTGGTTCTTATTATCAAAATTAAGTTTACTTGTATACTAAACAACCACAAGAAATTTGATTCTGTAAAGAATCCTCTTTAGCTGTGGCCTGGCAGTATATATATGGTGCTTTATTTAACAGAATACCTGTGGAGGAAATAAAGCACACTTGATGTAAAATTAATTGTTTTATTTTTATTGACATGATCAATTGCTATTCTGTGCACTTCATTAAACTGATTGTGATTACTTTTCATTTGTTTATATATGTTGCTTCAGTCTTTAGATTTGTCAGCAAAGACAACTTGAAAACTGAAACAGGTGCAGAGAGCTGTGGTGTTCGGGTGCCTCTGATTTGTGTAAATTTGGTCCTTTTTGGTGTACTTTGCATGAATGTTCAGTCTCACAGTCAAGAAGGGTGTTTACTTTTATTGCAGTAGTTAAGCACATAAAGTGGTGTAAGAAGCCAGTGGACCCTTTCGTTTCTTCCCTTGACTTCAGCCTGCACTAGCCTGTTCTTCCGCTCCCCCCTGCACCACCTGCAGCCTTCCTTTCCTTTTCCTCTAGCCCTGCCGCCTCTGAGGCCCGCTCCGGCTCACTGTGCTCCCTCGCTTTCTTGGCGACTTCCCCAGCTCCTGAAACGCTAAGATGACTTTGTCATCTCTTCCTGTCCTGTTTCCTGAGTAGTAGCCATTTTCTGTGTGATCTGGTTTTTGATGGTTCTAGTTTTAACCTCTAGTTAAAATCCATTTTCGGCTTCACTTTCCAGTTTATCTCATTTGGTTTTCTGTTGTGTTTAAAACGCATCTATCTTGGCCTTTTCTCTTCTGAATTCCTTCCTCCTGTCCATCACTTAATGTTGTTTAGCATCACTTCTTCAGTCCGTGATTCTGTTGTGCAGCGCTTTTGTGACTTCTCTTCATCTCTTTGCATCTATTCTCAGTTATTTCTTTTACCTCCTGTAATTAATAATTTGTCTTAAAGTTTACACTGTGTGTTCCCTTTGTAACAATATAACAAGCTCTTTTTTCTGCATTTACTACCACTGTAATGGTACTGCTGATTGCTTAAGTCAGTCTCCTTACTCAGATTTTAAGTAATGATGTTTTTACTCTCTTTAGGCATAGTTTTATTACTATTTCTAATCAGCTTCTCCATAGATTTTAACTTCAGAGAAATCAGCAGCAGCATCTAGCCAGAACTTCTACATAACGAGCGACAGAATTCATCAGTCGACTCTTCCGCCAGACCTAGTCACTTGTGGCTAAAATCTGTTTAGAAAGATACTCCCCGCACGATCTAAAATCTTCAAGTGAAAAAGAACCCATTACATCCCTTCGGTAAGTAGTCTCAGTTATTAATCACGCTCATCAAAAACGTGCATCTGATTTTTGTTACGCTCTCTGACTTCAGCTTCCAGCCATCGCACTTTGTTGCGCTTTATTTATTCTCATACAGGTACCTGCTGACCACGGTAAGGTCACGCCGTAACCCTCTTACTGTAGAGCAGGATTCTCTGACCTGTGGTGGTTCTTTTCCCTGTTATTTTGAAATCCTGTAAGTGGTGGAACAAAATTTAAAACGCCAGCCTCGTAATGGTTGCAGAAATGACACACAAGTAAAGTAACCTCTTTCTTCCTCTTCCGTGTTCCCTGCTTCACATTAGTCCTTTCGTTTGCAGCACTGCAGTGTTCAGCTGGTCACTGACCACGTCCTTTAAGTTATTTTTCAGGATGTTTTCCCCTACAGATCTGTGTGTGTGTGTGTTTTGCAGATGCTATCAGTGGCAATTTTTGTCTCTTAGATTTGTGACACTAGTTGACAGTGTAATTGGTGATTTAGAATCCTGCTAGAAATCTATTTATTTGACGATCGATTTCCATTAGCAAGAATTGCTGGAAGTTACAATTTCGTACTATGTTTCAGTGATATGGTTATGCTGGGTTTTAATGGCTCTTTAAGCAAAATAGCCTTAAATAGTAAGGCATGTAGCTTAGGTAAGCTGAGGTGTGCTATGCCAGCAGTTCCCTTTGCAGCCTCATCAGAAAGCTAGATCAAATTGTTTGACAACACATTAAGAAACATGCTGATTAGCTTTAATTAAAAGATTATCCTTTGGTTCTAAACTGTATCTCATACTAGCTTGTTTATTATTTTGCTGGCAAATTGTGCCCAGATTAACAGAAATAAGAACAGCTCTTACTGCTCTTCCCTTACATTACCTTACCGGTTCCCCCATAAACTGAGTCTTCCTGCAGTTCTTTACTGGGAATTTTTTTTCAGGTCCTTTGGAACAAAAGTGAGTGGTACCTGCACAAACTTGTTTGCTCTCCCATATCTTCTTTCTCTTCAAAGTTTGCACCTGTTTATCTTCCTCTGTGTATGTCCCTCGTTTTACATGTTCGGTAGGCCATGGTTTCTTTCATACTAGCCCCCTTCTTTCTTTAAGCCATTTTTCTGGTTTGTATTTCCTTGCCTTGAAGAATGCCGTTTGTCTCCCTGTCTTTGAAAAACTTATCTCTAACTAGCTTCCTCACTCTCTTGCATCTTTGTCTCAAAGCTTTTATTCCCTTCCTTCTACCTGTATTAATGATTCTTTAAAATTGATTAATCCTTTTCCCTGTCTATACTTTCTTAGGGACTTGCTCAGCTCCCATGATTTCAACTACTGTCCTCTCTGACCGACTCATTTCTGCGCTGTTAAATCCCACCTCTCATCTAACGTTTATGTATTTCCTCCTGGAGGTCCCATCGCTCGTTTAACCTCTTCACACCCCGAGCGTTTAAAACCCTTTTTCCTTTCGCTGTCTTCACTGGCTGTACAGTCCATACCAGTCACCCTCTACCTCCTGGACTCTAAGACCACCCGTTACTCTGATTTTCTGCTACCAGTATTCTCTTACAAAAATCTACTACAAATCTGCTCTTTCACCCTTAAATGTTTTTCCCTTTTGTTCTCTCAGATACCACGTTCTCCAGAATCTTGGCACATTGTGAAAGCCATACATCACAAACAAAATTCCTTCTTCCTCTTCCTGCTGTCACTTCTTTCACAGTGCTCGCTCTGCCTCCAATAACTTCTGTGCTCATCAGTCTCGTTTTGAACACATCAATCCCACAAAACTTGTGCTTATTTTCCTCAGACTCCCTACCTGCCTCCATTCCTAATGTTTTCTGTTTTGTTATATTGTGAAACTTGAGGGTAGGGAACTTGCAGCAGAGATTTGTTCAAAAAACAAAAGTACGTGTAGTACACTAAGCCAGTTATCGTCGTATCGTTACTAAATGATCTGAAATTCCAAACCCTGCTCCATCCAACTCAAAGACTGGTAGCAAGTGGTTTAACATTCTTCAGTTTGTTGAACTTTTGCAAAGCCTGTGAGGAATATGAGAAATTTTTAACAGTTGAGAATAAAGTGTTTTCCCTAAGATAGCAATTGTATTCTGTATACCCTGGTTGGCTAACAGTGCTAGAAATACTTCTGAAGGCTACCTGCTACAAGTACAGGGAACTTTTATTTTCTGCACTCTAAAATAACTCTGTCCAGAAATCAGCCTTTCAGGTCAGCAACATGATGCTCCTGTCAGCAGAGTTCCAGCACATACAGTGAAGACAGCAAGAGTCCTGGAACGCTGGTGAAGCAAAAAGGAAAGCCGTGCCCTCCTTTTCTGACTGGCAGGATAGAGCCCAAACCAGTCAGTCCGGCGCTCTCTGTTGGTGTGAAAGCAGACTTCATTGCCCACTTCTGCTGACAGTGGAAGGCCAGCCTACCAGCAGGATCAACAGGTAGACACTTACCTTCATGTTTTAATTCAAGAACGCTTGTACACATTATCAAACTTACAGCCATGCAGGCATGAAGGAGCGGGAGGAATGCTAAAGAAGAAACATCATCTTGAGTTTAGTACACCTTTCATTGAAGAGGAAACGAGGGCTGGCTGGGGCTGTTCTTCCTCTTACCGTCTCAGACCTTCCAGCAGCAGTCGCAAACAGTTTTCTCGGGGAGCTGACTGTCCCACACCAGGAAAAGGGGCGACACTAGGACCACAAGTCATTTCTTTTTTGAACTGTCGACTGCGGACTGGGCCAGAGTTACTATGCCTGCTGCTGGAAGCAGACAAGAAAATTCTGGCTAGCAAAACAAACTAGTAAAGGGCACTTGTGACCCAAAAACGCACACCTTTTTTTTTAGCCAGTAGGGAAAAGCAGTGTTGGAGATACTGCCCAAAAAAAAGAGTGCCAAGGGTGTAGGACATAGCGTTTGAAGAAACTTGTGATTCTGGGGAGCGTATTACTTTGGATGGAAGTAACAGCCTACACTACTCAGATACTAAGTTGTAGCGAGATCTCTTAGACCCCGTCTACACACAAACCGACTTCAGCCTAATTTCAATTTAGGGATCTCAATTTAAACCTAGGTTTTCCACCTTTAAATAAAGGTTGTCGCTTGGCCAATTAACACTCTGGCTGAAAATTATTTTTTTTTGTACAAAAAAACTAAAGTTTTTTTTATTCTTGAATATTTAACAAAAAAGAGGCACTGAACTTAAAAGCGTTCAGGAAAACATAAGCCCGATCTACTAAAAACGGTCTTTCTCAAGAGGGTGGTTTCTTCAGCCTCAATATGGACACTTGCAACATAAGCAATGGAACACTTACTTTAAAAACAACAACAAAAAAAAGTCTTTGTACATTTGTCCTGATGATATTAGGTGCTGCTTCTTTTTACTACAACAAACTCTTCCTAAGTTCATAGGGGGTAGTCTCCTGAGAACTTAAGGGAAAAATCTCTCCTGTAGGGAAGCGCAGCAAATCTTTGTCTTTTGCCCGATACAAGTTTGTCTGCGGTAAGGTTGCTGTATGTTAGTGTCCTGTGAAATAAAATATATAGGACTCAAGTTCTAGATATACTCACTGAGTTTGGCAATGTCAGTTATGGAGAAACTATACTGCATGTAAAAATCATTTTATTGATGCAACCAGTTTTTCCAAAGGCAGCGTGCCCTTTTTCTTGGTCCATTTCATTGTTTCAAATTGCATTATTTAATTCATACACTTTGTATAAAGCATTTGAGAAGTACATTATCCTTGCTAAACTCAATGTGGTTATGATTAAGAAAGAATAATGATTCTTTAAATATCCCAGCTGTTCTCCAGTCAAATTTATCTAACGGTTGTTTGCTTTAATTTGAGCTATGGGATTGCAAAGGGCCATAAATGATTTAAGCGGCAGGTTACAGAATTCCAAAAAGAAAGCATTATTACTGTTTGTTGCTTCCAAAACAAATTTCACACTGAGGTCAAATAAGGGAGTACCGTGCATGCAGACTTAACAGTGATAACCTGCATACCAACCAGAATCACATGACATTGCTATCTTTCCCTAAAACTGTCTGCAATGTTGGAAGGAAATTCAGTCTGCAGTTAAAACAATCTCATAAAATATTTAAAGCGGCTGTAAACTATCCCCCACATTTCTTGAAAGTTAGACTTTATCAGAAGTTTTATAATGCCTTTCAGGTCATCTCTGGTGAGCACCCCACTTCCCAGAGGGACAATTCTGCCACTTCATAAATCGACTGTTCAAGAACTGCAACTGCTTTCTACTGCTTCAGTTAGCTTCGCTACCTGTGGTGGCAATACTTACTGCAGCTGACTCATAATTACTCTCTGAAATTAAGCTGTAGGCAATTAGAACCAAGTCCAACTTACAGGCCATCTCATTCACTAAAAATCCATAAATAATGCTTAAATTATATACAGTATCGTAGAAGTGGGTCTTTATTCATCCCACAAATAAATTATTTCTTTAAAAAACAAATGTTAACAATTTATAAAAAGTAATGCCCTAACAAAACTACAGTGCTGTTGTCATTCAGTATTGTCTTTGAATTGTTGCAGTAAAACATGTATTTCTTCAAAATACTGTTTCTTCCAACATTGTCTTGTACTATCTTCATTAGAGACAGGAACTCCTTTGCACTCTAACTGCAGTTCCGTTTGAGCTGCCATATCCTTGAAATTCAAGGCAACCGTTGCGTAATGTTCTGAAGGAAGAAAAGATGACATTCAATACAGTGTTTGTTAAAAGGGTTAAAATTGTTGTAGCTGAGTTCATAATCACTTTTCCCTGCATCTGCGTGAAGCCTGTTTTCACAGATGACAACTTCTGTGGGCATCTGGCTCTTGTTCAAAGAATACAGAGGAAGCAAGCTTCCGGTTAACAAGTCTGTCAATTGTCACAGTTGTTCCTTCTCCGTTTAAAGTGCAGCGCCTCAAATATACTCACCATCAGGCCAGTTTCTACATCTCCATTTCAAGACAATTCTTTGGCTTGGGACCTGTAAGAAGATAGGAGGTTTCCCCTCTCCATTAGCATGTTCCTCTACTTTTGGAAAACTCACATTATGACTATGCAAAGCCAATTCCCCCCTTGAGAAATATGAAAAATATTATTTTAATAAAAGTAGCCATACCCTCACAGAGGATTAGTATTGGTTTTTTGGTTTTTTTTTTGTTTTTTGTTTTTTTTAAATAAACCGCTTTTGTCTCGCTATAGCATATGGCCACACTGATGACATACATACTAAACATGAAATATTGATTTGAAATAGGCAACAGTAGTAGGGTTTTCACTACTATGAACTCTCTAAGCATGGCACAGAGTATGCCAATAATTTTCTGGTATGCCGTTACTGTAGAAGTTGGGCAGTACTGCTTGAAAAAGATTTCAGCCTGCCAGCAGCTCTCGTGAGAAGTGAAGGTAATGCTTCAGCATAAGTACACGCATCAGTCAGCTGACGCTTGGGCTGAAGCAGGTTCAATGCTCTAACTTAACTGTAAACACAGAACTGACGCTTACTAGGACTACAGCAGTTTTAAAGCATCATCATGCATTCTTCTAGTGATAGCATTTTTCTTAGCCTCACAACTAATTTCAGTGACCAGAAATGCTCTTACTAAGCCACACTGTATCTTTTGACTGCTGTTAATCTAAATGGCTCCTTATCTAACTGCAAAGGTTGATTATCAGCAACATAATTAACTGCCCTCAGCTTTGGCAGTGGGGTATTACTACTAAAACCTGATACACAGGTCTCAAATATAACAATTCTGCAGTGTCTTTTTTCCCCCCTAGACTGAAAACTTTTTGGAGCCAACAACAAATTTTCTTAGCTTGAACTGAGAATACAATTTTCCAAGGCTGTATTTTTTTTTTTTTAATTGTTCAATTGTTAACCTATCAGTGATACTTACACCCTTGTCATCTGGATGAAAAAAAGATACCAATTGTAACCTCAGCATTTCTCTAGATGCTTTTCCAGAGATTTCAAAAACTGAGCTGAGCGCTAATCATCATTAAGGTTTTTTTTTTTTTTTTCCTCCGTATTTGCAAGAGCAATTAGTTGAGGGCAGTGTAACATTTGACCTCAACAGAGCAGAGATCGTTTCTCTAGCATTCCAGTTAGTTACAAGAAAAAACACACTGACAGATTTGGGAGATGAATCTTAAACCATCTTTCTAACTCCTCCTAGGAAAAAGGATTGTGCAGAGTTTTCTCCCTCACTGCAGTTCCTTAGGTGTAGCTGATGCCTGCCCTTTTCATGGGGAAAAATAATCAGGCAACAAAATAAATGGCTTTTTGCTGGTTTCATGATCTAGAGGAACTGAACATATATTAGAGAAGCTGAAGCATCTGAATCTTTTTTTTAGCGCCGAGAAGAAACTGCTGCCCCACTTTTTCACGTGCAAAGTAGGACCTTTATTTTAAAGTCCAACTTACCAATTCTGCATATTCGCCACTAACACAACCATCGAACATCTGAAGCTTCCCTCCTTTTTCAGCTTCAATCACAGCAGAACATTTAGAAAACTTCTGAACCAACTATCAAAACAAGAACACAGCACAAGAAGCCAGTTAAATACAAATTTATACTGATCCATAATGCACCGTATCACAAAACAAAGGCGGTCTGCTGAAGACATCAGATGGAAGGGCCACGAGAAATACAACTGTAATATAAAACATGATTCTTTAAACACTGATGGAGCTTTTAATTTTATACAGCACGCCACTGAGCTCTTGTCAGTACTTGTAGGCCTCAATGAGCTGACAGAATGAGAACATAAATGCTGAAAAACCTGTGATAGCTATAAAGACCAGTAAAGACCCAAGCAACGCACATACACGCTGAAGTGACTGGCTGATACTAGATTTGAGAATCAGGGAGACACGACAGCAAGGAAGAAGCAGAAGAACTGCTGAAAGCCTTTTTCTTTTTTCTTCCCCCCCCCCCCGTCAGAAGGCTGGTGTTTGTTAGGATGCTAATTTAAGGTCTCTGAGACAAGCCCAGGCTCTTTTGAAGGATGCACAACTGGAAGTAGTAATTTTATACACTGTACCCAATAAGAAACAGTATCATTACCTCCAAAAGTTAATCAAATTCACCTGCAAGTTGTGGATAACAACAGTTATGTTACCGACCACTTTTTAAGAGCCTGAATTACAAGTACTTATATAAAGAAGCTAAGCCTTTCCTACGAGCAAAGGAGAGTGTGACTGAGCTGCATACATAAAGATGCAACCTCACTTTGCTTAGTTGACTCTGCTTCCTATTAAGGTAACAGACCAAAAAAAAAAAAAAAAAAAAAGACTAAGTTGCCCTAATAACCTCTGGTTAAACCAGTGGCAGTAGGATCATTCCACATTTAGTGCTTTCAGAACAGTATCTCAAAAACCTGAGACCGTGTCGAACTAGGTCAGATTCCTATCCTTTGTTCATTATTAGGAGCCCATCAAACTGACGTACTGTCTCAACAACTGTCAAGTCCTTTCTGCACTTTCACTACCTCACTGGCTTAAAAGAAAAAAAAAAATGGCAAAGCTGTAGAGCAAAACTAACATTATGAATTACAGCTCCTTAGGTGAAGCGGCAAGGAATGAGTAACTCACGATACTTCAGGTTTTGATTGATCTCGTCTCTTACCACCTATGATGTGATCAGGGAATATTATCTGTACTTGACACCAGGAATATTTATTTTACTACTCAAACAACTATACTGATATAACATCCACCTTTCTTGTACATTTTTATAGTTTATTAACTATTGAAAGCATCACTCACTTCCTTAGTTGTGAAGATGCCATAAAGTTCATCTGCTGGGGAGTTGAACGTTTCTTTCATTAGTATCTTCACTGTTGGAATTTTTACACCAACAATATCCAAATCCTGTAAAGCAAATATTCACATGAGTGATCGCAGGATCAAGCGCTTTTAAAACTTTTGGAATGGCAGAACTGTTGTTACCTGTGCAATCTTAACATACTGTCATGTGACTGTACGTTGTTATACAACCTACTTCCATATTTACGTGAGCGTATTCTTAATCTTTGTTCACTAAATAAATTAGATGCTAACAGTTTCATCACTTAATTGACTCTAAAGAAAGCTGAAGCTAATTTTAGCCTGTGGGAAATGAGCAGCGTAGATACATTTCAATTCACCTTGAAGCTACAGCTGTTACAGAACAAAGCCCAAAAGGGTAACACTGGTATCCCCTTCCCTGCCTGGAGAACCTGTGCCCAGGTTCTGTGACAGGTCATTTCTGTATTACAAGTACTGATCACAGCGGTGAGCTGGCAGTTCCATCCCAAAGGCTTTTCACTGCCACAGGTAACCTTATAGGGACACACCGTTGTTACTAAGGCAAAATCCGAGGAGACTACAATAATGGTGATATTGAACTTCTACAACACTTGAAGCTAGCATACTTGCATGATGTTCCCACTTAGTTTTCTCTCAGCTGCCAGTTCCTGACCAACAGTAGCTTTTGTTGGCAGGATCATTCCCAAGGTAAACTCTGTAATGAAGAAAAGCACGATTCAGTATGAAACCAAGCTGTACAACCACCCCGACATTTAGATCCGTGTAATGAAATTGGCTTGCCAAAACTGAAGAGTGTAGAAAGCGCCCTGGCAACTTCAGCCCCGAGTTTTCCTACTTTCCCTGCACCTTTTTATTACCCACACAACCACACGGCAATTTCCACTAAAAGCCAGGCTTTTCAACGTTACATGACTCAAAATGAATAGCATTTTCCCATTAAGGTGCACACCATCTCCACAGATTTCTGAACAGCGTGTCAGAGAAACGACAAATTGAGGGTAGGGCCCTTCCTTTGCTCGCCATCTGGTTGGTCCACAAGTCTTCAGCGATGGTCAACGTCGCTGTGGTTAGTGCGTGTAACAAAATGCAGCCCGAGTCTCTACAGAAGCTTCTCAACACTGCCGTGTTTGACAACAACAAAGGTTTTGACTGCTAGGACTAGAACTTATTTTTATCTCAGCTGGTGTTAATTTAACGAGAAAAATACAAACCCAAGGACCTGTCAGTGTATTGCCAATTTATTCAATCAAGAAGACTGCAGAAAAACACATCAAACTTGAAAATTACCTGTTTTGAGTGCTTTCAGATAATCTCTGAGTGCTTCTCTGACCTTCACGGTTCCTTCAATTCTCATAAGATCCTTCAGAACATCCCCTTCCCCTTTCTTTTTGCTAACATTTATCTAGAACAGAAAAAAAATACAGAATCTAAGCGGTATCTTAACGCTAGCCTTTTGGATTCTGACAACAAACGAACATATTTTGGTTTTGTTTACTATAAACAGAGGACAGCTGCAATTGCAACTCCATTATCTTCTCAGTTTATCAACCCTTTACTAAAGCTAAGTCCTCTTGGGGTTTCACTTAAAATCTCCATAGTAATTTTGTCAAGATCACCAAGTGTAAACAGTGTTGTTTACTACACAGCAGAAGTTGAGTAATCTGTAAAAGCCACAGTATCAACTACAACGCTACCAACAAAGATTTTTTTTCAAAGACTACAGAGTTCTTCTCAAATTTGTAGTTAATGCATTGTCATAAACGACAGTTAACAAAAATAATTGTGCACGTCGTTCCTGTTATGCAAGTTTGAAAACAGAGATAAGCCATTATTTAAGTATAAAAAATAAAAAACACAAAGAGCAAAATAAACTCTCCGACTCTTATTATCCCACTTAACCACAGGATAAATCAAAACACGATGCCTATATGTTGATTAATGTTTTATTTAAGCGTTCTGGACCTATGTAGCCATATCAGTATTTCACACCTACCTCTGTATCATCTACCTCATTTTCTTCTGACAGGTTAGGAATTTCAACAGATCCCTTATGTTTCTCACCAGATTCTTTCACTGTACCTGTATTAACATAATGAATTCTTAAATGCATTATTAAAAACTATTTTCCCCATAGCAGTAGTTTTACACTTGGAAATTTGTTGTAGCAGTGTTGTTTGAAACAAGTTGCCTAAAATCTAATTTAAAGGAATTAAATCACAACCAAAAAAAGTCTCTAACATGTCAGACTATTTTGTAATAAACTATTCGCAGAATCACGATATTTTCCTGTACAGATGCATATGCACACAGATACATCTTCTCAGTATGCTCTGGACCGTCATTCTGCTAGCGCTCTCCTCTTCAATTGTCAGCGTTTCAATCCTCTCCGCTTATGACTCATTTCTGCCTACAAAGAAGGTGACTATAAGGGGGGGGGGGGGGGAACGAACCCCCTCCTTCCCCTGAATTTGTCTCCCCTTTATTTCAGTGCTCCCTAGAACGCTAGCTATTCCTTCTCAAATATCTGAAAAGCTCCTAACATACAATGCATATTGCCATAGAAAAGAACAAAGCAGACACATGCATGCATAACGGTGTATAACAGCAATTTAGAAAACAGCAAATTTTTTGGACAACAATCCTTCCTACTTGTAGTAGTTTTACTGACAGTATATCATGGTACAAGTCATAACAAGTTTGCAAGAGCAGACATTACATTCTGCTTCTGTAGCTTTCTAGGCAAAGGCCATCACTACTCCACGTAGCTTTGCATACCAGTTCTGGAATATGAAGCTGGTACCCTACTACCCTGCCTCAAACTTTACTGTAAAAAGAGTGAATATATGGTCCCAGACAAATTAGCGTATTATTTTCATTCACTGAAGACTCTTCCTCCTTACCGTGCAAAAGCATCTAGTTAATTAAGTTTACTCTTTAGATCATGTTAAAAATCTCTTTAGAAAGCAAAAGCAGAAACATATAGCTCTGCCCCAAGTCCAGGCTTCATACTGTTATAACAACTAGTTGTCAAAAACACATGCAACGCAACAACAGTCTATCAATCAGCAACGCTCTAAAATACAAACAATCCACAATGTTAAGCACAACAGGGGGAAAAGGGTCATCATAAAGATCAATGTAGTATTTCTTTGGATTCTCTCACCTTCCGAGGAGCTAGCTAGCTCCAGCTATTACTTACCATCAACTCTCCCTTAATTGTTTTTTAATTACTACCCGGAAGTGACCACCAGGGGACCACCATGGACAGATGTAACCCAGTCTACTATGGGTCAAGAGCGCAGCAAAGTACACACGAAAACGCTCAGACATTTCTCGCCAAGCAAGAAAGTGAATGACAAGTGAGTAACGTTAATTCCACAAAGTGGAATATGGCACAAAGAGCCCATCCTAGTCAAGCTCTAAGACAATAAAGCACGGGCGTATTAGGAAAAGTCCACAGGGCAAAGGGCGAAGCTCAAGACCTCTCTTGGGCTTCCCAAGTCTCGCGGGAGAACCTCTTATCTCAAGTACAAAGCCCTGTGAGCTGCTTGATTATATACCATTATACCACTTCTGGATCTAACACAGGTCACGTGCAGCCATCTCAATTTTCTCTTTACTGCATTCTTCCAGTTTCAGGGTTAGTACAGACAAAACTACGTAACGTTATCTTGGCAGATGTTGAAACAAATCTTCGTTTCAGCTACTATGCCCAAAAAGGAAGTGCAAGGGGCAGCAACAACTTTTTTGGAACAAAACACAAACTTGACTTCTATCAACTCAGCTAATTCAATTAGTGATTTTTAGAATTCTTAAAACAAAGGTTCCCAAACAACAAGACTAAGAGGACAAAGTTGTATTTATAAAAAACAGTAAACAGACTTTTTTTTTTTTTTTTTTTTTGGACAAAGCTACAGGAATTGCTTGTCCAAGGAATTAATGCAAATGGTATCTGTGCTGCTGTGCTGGTCAGGAAAATCCAGTCAGAGTTGGTTTGGTTGTTCAACATTATGGAAGTAGAACTTAGATATAACTTCGTATTTTTAGTATGATGGTAATGTAAGCAAAACTATTACCATTTAATTGATAAGATAGTCAAATAAGTTACTTAAAAGACATGGAGCTCCATTAACAGAGCTAGGAATAGAATGAATTCTTGGTTTCCTGTCAATCCACTACTATTTTAGGAAATGAACAGTGAAAGCACACTTCTCAGAAAGACTGACCACTGTTGAAATACTGAATTTTAAGAGGAGATGCACCAGTCTTCATAAAGCTTCCATCACATGTAGAATACTCCATTAAGATCCTCATGACATCTTTTACCAAATGAAAGAGAGGACAGCCATTTTGCTTGGTTTTAGCACCAGTAAGTACCCTTAGTTCCTCACTTTCATGTCGTTCTGTAATCTAAATTGCTAAGGGGAATGTTTTTCTTCCCAAACTGGCTGCAACATTTCAGGGATTCTACCATCTTTTCCTTATATATTCATACCTTAATCACAGTTTGAATTCCTAGTTACCCTAAAAGATGTGTAGAAGGACATAAACAGCTAAAAACAATAATGCTGTGATTAAGTCTGAACTCTCATTTCTAACTCAGCGTTCTCAAAAAACACGCAACATGACTGCTATTGAATTAAGAAAGACAACCCTAGCTCTTTTGGACTTTCACTGTGCAGTAGCAGAATCCTTTAAAATGTGAGTTTACAAAGATGTTTCACTCTTATACAACACTGAACTGAGCAAAGCAAGTACCTAACTGCAGTATTAAGAGTTGTGTGGTTAAACACTGAAGAGCATAAAGACCTATGAGAGAAGGGGGAAAACTATTTAGAAAAAGTCGCATAGAAATACAACAAATTATAGTATCTGCTTACTTCTAAGCTTTATACAGTGTTGTGACACTGAAATAAAGCATTTCAAGAACAAAACCAAACTAACTAGCATTTAAAGCTTGGATGATTATAGCTGGTCAACTTGAAAAAAAAAAACATTATTTTTGAACTTAGGCTGGAATTTGGTAAAACTCAAATCAGATTATTAGAGTTATTTAAACTGCACTGAAAGAAACAGTACTACACAGTATTACTACTATATTTACCCTCTTCTCTGTTAACATTTAGATGACAACTACTAGGACTACTTTCTTAGTTTATAACACACTTACAACACAGGGATAGGTAACTATCAATACATACTAATAAAAAAAAAAAACAAAACAAAACAGTACTAATTTAAGTCCCCTATTATTACAGGAGCAGAGCTCAGTCCCAGATTTGCTCAAATATGAGCAATGGTCTCAGCATCAAAGTAATGTTAAAAATCACAGACAGCCAAACCAGAAAGAATAACAGCCATAAATAACTGCATGGGAAAAGATCCATTAAAAAGATCCATAAAAAGCAGAAGTGTAAAACACAGGCAGCCCACTGGAGCCGGATTACCTGAAACACAGATCCATAGACTACAGTCCTGTTTTGGGGCACAGGGAAAAAAACAGAAATAAAATAAAATAAAAAACGGCCCTTGATATTCCTGCCTCCTACAGTAGCATCAGAGGCCTAAGAAGGGAGTGCTGTATTTTGGGAAGGAACAGCCCATCGCTTGGCGCGTTACAACAGCCAGGTACAGTTGCCTAGGCACACATCAGCCGTTCCTCCTTCTTAGTCTAGCGTCAGAAGCGCCAGGGAAGGGTCACGCTTTGCCCTCAAGTTTTAGGCATCTACTAAAGGGAAAAGCTTCCTCGATGTAGCTAGTTGCAGACAAGTCTCCCTCACCCAAAGACACGTTACCAGGCTGCCAACGAAGAACCGCCACGGGCCGAAGCCGGCCGCGGCCGAACCTCCACGAGGCAGGGCTCCCACGCGCAGGAGCACAAGAAAAACGCGGACCCCCGCCACCAGCTTTCTTTCTTCACTGGGGCAGTCACAGTCCCTGTCATCCCAAATAACAGCAAGTAAAATCCAGTTTATTCCCACTAGCCTTTTTTTTTTTCCTGATATAATTCGTTACCCTCAGATCTGTGAAGAGTTACAGAAAACGATGTAAATTCCATTAATTTTTCGGAGACACCTGCGCTTTTACACTTCAGTTCCTCGTTTCCTGCTTATCACCCCGGACACATTAAGCGCGCGGAGGTCGTTCAGGCGCACGGGAAAAACTTCAACTCAGCCACATCACAGGCCTCGCTGTAATTACCTGCTTCTCGCAAAGCAAGGGGAGCAACGCCCCACCGATACGCTGCTCAGCGCTGCTGAGAAACGTGCGCGGCACAAAAACTGGGAGAAGGAAGAATCCCGACACTCGAGGCTGCTTTTATGTGACTACAGGGGCTCGTTCACAGTTCAGGTTTTACTCGTCTGCTGCAAATTTCCCTGGGGTTTTCATTCCGGGCAGTTAACAAAAACGTCCCCGCTCTCGCAGCCCAAACCAGACAGCTTCCTTTCCCGCGTAACCCGCGCGTTACCACAGCAAAGCCGCTGGGCAGGGCCAGCTCCGCCAGGCGCCCCGCAAACAGCGGGGCTGGGGGGGGGCCAGCCGCCGCCACCCCTCCCACCCCCCACCTCCCCAGGGCAGCCGGTCCGCGGTCCCGGACAGCGCTCCCGGCGCGCAGCCCAGCCCGCCGGCGGCAGCGCCGCTTCACCGAGGCGCTAACGGCCGCTAACGGCCGCCGGCGCGGCGCGAGGCGGGGCCGGGCGGGGCCGGACCTGCCGGCGGCGCGCGCCGCCCGCCGCCGGCCGCAGCGTTACCTTTCCAGCTCAGCCGCAGGTTCCACTCGTAGAAGAAGATGAGCCGCCCTTTGCGGCTGCTGCAGGACGCCTCGCCTTCCACGTGCTTCAGGTCGCCGATCTCGCACCGCCCCGCCTCGCCCTCCACCACCAGCCCCTCCAGCACCTCCTTCAGTTTGCTCTTCGACCAGCTGGTCGCGTCCCGCTCCGTCCTGCGCCGGGGAGGCGGCAGTTCAGCACCGACCGGCCGGCCGGACCCCCCCCACTCCCCCGCACCACCACCACCACCCACCACCCCCCCGCGCCCCTCACCAGTGCCAGTTATTGACGTTGGTGCCGTCCGCGCGCTCCTCCACGATCCACCGCGGGTCCCCCTGCCCCCACTTGGCCATGGCGCTGCCCGCCCTGCCCCGCCGCCGCCGCCGCAGCGCCCGCCTCCGCCGGCAGCCCAGCCGCTTCCGCCGCCGACCCAGCCAGAAGGTGCCAGAAACTTCCCCCTCCCCCGTTCCTCGCTCCCCGCCGCCGGAGGAAGAGGAGGAGGAGGAGGAGGGGGAGGAAGGCGAGGCCGCGCCGCCCGCCCCCGCCCCTGGGCGGGCTGCTGGGCTGGCGGCGCGCGTGTCCTGTCGGAGCGGCGGGGGCGACCGGCTACGCGGCGGTTGAGAGATGCTTGAGCTGAAATAACGAAACGGCGTCACGTTTGAAATCTCTTTCATTGTGTTGCTATTTCACACGCGCTGTGAGGAATGGAATACGTTTTCAGATACCACTGCTCCCAGGAAAGTACAGTCATTCTGCAGGCCCCCCCCACCCCCCCATCCTTAGCTTGCGTTTCCTTTCCTGTCCGTCTCTTACGGCAGGAATTAAAATCTAGATAGCATCCCCGTATTTTTGCTACTCATTGAATTCTGTATTGTTCCAAGAAGTGTCATTGTGATTTTTCATAAAGAAAAGGTTTCTCCATCGAGCATCTTTTCGTTATTGTTGAAAAATAAGTCTTCGTTATCAGACTCATCTTGTTCAGCCTCTGTATCCAAAATAATTGCCACTTCTGAAAATCTTACACCTTTCAGTTCTTTTTCGGGAGTGTGTATTTTGGCATCAGGTGTTAATGACCGGGCTGACTCACCGTTTCGGTCTATCAGAAAGCAATCCTGCAAGAAAACACGGGCAAGGCAAGGTGAGGCAAAAGACTGTGAATGGTACAGAGGGCACCAATTCTAAGCGAGAGAAGTAGTATGACTTCACACGTGTTCTGCCCCTGAAGCTTGCCAAGACAGCCCTGTTTCACGGCTGCGGGTTTTGGGGGCAGCAGTAAATGGGAACCCTTGCTCTACATACGGTAGAAGATGCAGGAGAATCATCACTCTTTTCGGGACAACAAAGTCCTCGTCATCCTCCTCCTACTCGTAAGCAGAGACGAACGGCCCATCTCAAAAGATTTTCATTATTTCAGATAAGACTTTCTCCCCCCCCCCCCCCCCCAAGTACTTTAAAAAATGGTTGAGTTCAGTTACTGGCTTACAGTTCTTCACTAGTTATTTCAGTTATTTGATGAATAATGATAAAATATCTTTTACTCCAGTCTTTGCAATTGAAAAGTGCGTTACCTGTTTTGTTACGCTTTCCACAGCAGGCTGGGCACCCACATTTCCAGGTTCTGTGTTCTTTTCAGGTGCTACGTTCTCTTCATGTTCACTTTCCAAATCTAACAGCAGCGTCTCAAGATAATCGCATTTTTGTTCAGCCTCAGCTATGTCTTTATCAGCATCACCCCCTTGGGTGTCTTCCATGCTGGTAAACGTCGTGATTTCAGTGTTCCTGAAAGAGAGTTAAGAGACTTCGTAGCACCTTCAGAGAGTTAAGTGACAAAATCTCAGCCTCTTTGTAAGCAGTATGTACACTGGTTTCAAAATCACTGGGATTTTACCCAGGTGAACGTTATGTCGCTTCTTGCATCCTGAACTCTGCATAGAGATCAACAAGTTGCTAAAGAGCAAACAGGAATTTGCCCAAATATAATTTATGTTACAAGACTAAAAAGTAGCAGCTTTCTTCAAACGTAGAGTTTATAACTTACGACAGTAACGGTTCTTCTAAATCAACCTATACATTAGTGAAAGGTACAAGGAACATCCTACGTTATCAGAGTAAAGAAGCCCATCTTTTGATATGCTAATTTTCATATCTTTGTGACATCATTAGCATTCTACTTACACATTATTCATGTGCTCTGTTTTTTCTATGATTTTTGGACTTCCATTTCCATCAGCTACAGCTGCATTATCAAAACCCTCAATAATTTCACTTTGCTTCTCAACGATCCACTGTTGCTTCTTACTTCTGAAAATGATCAATTAAAATAAAATGGTTCATTCTTTTTGAAGACTGGCTTTACAGGTTTCAAAAAAAAAAAAAACATGGAATATTTGTGTCATAAGTTTAAAGCACAACATGTGTTACCAGTATTATTCTGGGGATTAGTTTCACGTATTATTTCCTATTTTTCTGCATAATTGTTAGACTACATATTAATGGTAAAAGACTAAATACCCACTGCCCTCTTGCAAGTCTATTCATTTTCCACAAAGATATGGTCCTGCTGCCGTTGAAGTCAACAGCAAAACTCTCCTTGATTTCGGCATGCAAATTCATGGGAATAGCGGAGAATTACGTGGATAGAGTATAGCTACTTGTGCCCCCCTTCTCAGTTACGATTTCTGCTATCCACATTTCTCTGTTTTAGAAGGATTCTCTTTGCTTTTGCTCTGTGACACACACACAAAAAAGAAACCACCTTTGAGTTGATGTGGAGTAAAAGTAGTATCTAATATCTACAGGAAAAAAGCCTAGACATTTTAATTTACAGCACATCCGAGGCAATATTCCATCCAAATATCAGTAATTTATCAGATAAAAAATATTTTTCAAGTTGACATTTAAAGTAAAGTTACTAGTTGTAAGTGCAATTTAAATGACATCGTTGAAGTAAAAATATTTATACCTTTTTATAGTAAGAAATATGTATACCAGGAAGGCTACAAGGGTGCAGCCCAGCAGAACGCTTAGAACAATAGTGGCAGTAAGTTCAGGGGACATCGAGCCAGCAGGAACCTCTCTTAAGTCAGCAGTAACAGGCGTTTCAAATATTTTTTCCAGTTCTGACTGAATGATGATCTTCTGCTGTGTCAGTTTTCTGAAGATAGAAAAGTAAAATGCTGGTGATTTATCAGACTTTCATTTTGGTCTGCAGAGTACTGAAGAAAAAGAAGAAAATGAGAGAAAACTCGTCCCACGGTCTACCAAGAGCGGACGTCCTTTCTAAAGATTGAGTGTCATGTCTTCCATGGAAAAATTCCAGTTCTAGCCACCAGCCCAGGGGAAGATGTGAACTGTAATGCTGCAAAGCTTGGAACAGTGAGCTTGAGGTACATATCCTCTAAATCCACGTCAAGGCAGCCACATATATCACTTTACAGATACCAGCAGGGCTTTCCTCGGTCAAAAAGTTTCATCAGAGCAGAGCGCTTTCCATGGCTGCAGCCTCCAATGGTATTACCAACCATAAACAATTTCTAGTTAAACACAGAAGTTGAGTCTAGAAATCACATTATGTATTTTAAATAGCAGCTGCCCTTTATGCAATGTTTCGTGAATATTCATTCATACCACTGTCATGTTATGAAATACATATAAAATATACCTAAAATTAAAATATTTAATCAACATTCTGCAATTCTGAAATGAAAGCAATATCTGTTTCAATTATAACCTTTCTGCTTCAGTTTTCCTAAAAACTGACTCTTACGTATGTTTTGCACAATTAAACAGCCATATTCATTTATTTTTGACTAGCTCTGGAAATTACCTTTGAATAATTAATGAGAATTTTTTGAATTCTAAAAGCTCAGTTTGAGCTTTGAGGTAAGTTTCAGGTAAATTATTACTTGGTCTAAACCTGCGCAATCAAGACGTTGATAACTTTAAGGGAAACAAAACCTTCCTGACACCCAGCGGACCAACTGTAAGATACAGACCTTTTTACATCTTCTGCAGGTATTTCTTGGCCTGCCTCATCAACAGCAATAATTTTTAAGTAGGTTACATTCGTGCTTTCTCTTGCTCTTCTTTCATACTCAGTGGAATAACAATCAATGATATATATATTCCATGCAAGTATTTCTTCTAGGACCCTGCCATCATAGTAAGAAAACTTTTTCAATTAACTGGGCAAGGACAAATACTTTTACTCTGGAAATTAAGCGACAGAAAAGTAGCATTTACAATACAATATGTTGCACATACTTAGTGTTTTAATCTAAGGATGTCAAACCACAGCAAAGGAGTTAAGCTATTTGCCCAATATCGTACAGTGACTGAGTAGCAGCAGAGAAAAAGAACGTCCAGTCCCCAGCTCTGACTACTAAACTAAGGTACTTCTCTTTAGTAGATGCTACGTAACCTTAGTACGTAGCCTAAAAATTCTTAGATACCATTAGCATAACTGAACATTTAGGGGAGTAAGGATTAACAAACCGTTATACGTAGATTTCATAACCAATATTGCATAGCATATCGTATATTTAGTCACGCTTTATCAAGCAACATACGGTTCATTTCATGCTTGACGTTATTTTTATAAATACAGGCAATGATGCCTATAGAGCGTTATAAACATTAAAGGTAAGGAGATGGGAATCTGTTCTCAGGAATCTCTTCTCCCGATCCTTCATAAAAAGAGGTATTTTCACACTGGATCAGACCACTGGCCCCGTTAATCCATCATTCTGACAGGAGTCTGTACCAACTACTTCAAAGAAAGGTGCAACGAGTAGCTCTAGGGCTTACACCTAGTCTTCACCAGTGGGAAATCAGTGGTGTGACAGGGTCAATGTTACAAACTGATTTTTCCATCCTTTAAAGTGATCTTCCCTCAAAAGCATAGGACTCAAGGCCTCATATCGCCAGTGAAAATACCTGTTTATATATAATCGAACAAAACCTTTTTGGGTCTCATAAACAAGCCAAAAAGGTCAATATACATTTTTAACTATACTGTGACCATCCACACATTGCTAGCTAATCCCCTACTGCTGTAGGGCTGAGACCCTCTTGAGGAGCACTGCTGCTGTGCCGCAAGGGGGATTTTTCATTTGTAGCAAGGCTAGTTTTGGTTTGTGGATAGGATACTTGTCTTAGGATACTTGTCAGAGAAAGAAAGGTCAGTACATCCTCTCTCCTGTCCGTCTCCACGTTTGTATCTTGGGCCACGCTGCTCCTTCGGTGGCCAGTTAAAGCATATTTTCCATAGACAGAGCTAGACTTGCATGATTTACAGAAGGAGAGGAAGTTCACATTAATGCAATATAATTTGAGTATATTAGCTCTTCTCCTGATATGACTTCAGTTCGTAAGACTGAGAAAACCTCATAAAAATTAAAAGTCTGTGCAAAGGGCAGAGCATTCGGATGGCAGACCCATGAACCATCTGTTAACTTCTCTGTTTAGAAAAACTAGAGATAGCAACATGATTTTTAGTCCTACTACCAATAAAAGGCTTTATCCTCATCTGTTGAAATTCATAGAAATGTTGAGGTAGGAAGTGACCTCTGGAGATTATCTAGTCCAAAGACCTTTTCACAGTCTTCAGCTCTGGCCAAAACCATACCAGGAAAAAAATTGGCATATCTTTCAGGTGGATTCCTGTGGACTCCCTGAAATTATTCTCAATTATATCAAGTTGAAAGCTTGGCTTTTCACAGACCCAGGCTGTAATACATCCCCTGTAGACTCTCAGACCTCTATGTCAAAGGGACTCTAAATTTGTCAGTAGATATATCAGAATAAGCTTCATAGCTTCAACAATACCTTTTTATTTCAGCAATATTTTTTTCAACAGCATTGATCATCTGATTAAGAACAAGTACCACAATGTTGTTACTGGAGCTGGCATCAATGGTTACCTACAAAATGAATAAATCACACGTAAGGTTTTCTGAAGTATTTATATCTCTCTCTTCATACCCAAGACTGAGTTCCAAAAAAAAATCTAATTGTGAGGCTAAAAATGAGAAATCATAACTTTCCATGTCAACAATTTCAATAGAAATAAGCTGTTAAAATAGTATTACAGGCAATTCAAAAATTGAAGAATTGATTAAATTGGAATGGAACAAATATGGAAGGCTACTATGCCTGTGAGCAAAGTTTCAGGGAAAAGAGTTTTCCAGGTTTTCCCTTCTTGCATTCTGTTTTTTCACACACGTAATCCCATGAAACAGATTTCTAAAATTAGGTATGAATAAATTCTGAAAACATCTAAATTTCTCTTCATGATCTCCATTTATACCCATCATTTACTTACGATTTATTATAGATGCAGTATTTAAAGGACTCCGCTATCTAACTACAGTTTTACATGTCAAGCCTTCACCGGAGCGGCTGGGATTTGGATAGCAGGCTAAAATGCATCTGCTATGCAGCTACGTGGAGGTCATACGCTAACAAAGAGGATATCCTGGGGCAATTGCACAAGGAGGGTGGAAGGGAAGTGGTATCAAACTTGCAATACCTGATGCAGCCCCCGAGTTGAGGTAAATCTTTTCCTTGCAAGGAAAAGAAAACTAAAGAACAACCTCCTCCCAGGAATAAGGTGTATGTATGTGTGTGTGGGGAGGGGGGCAGGGGGCAGTCATTTTTCTGTGCTCACAGTTACTGCCAAGCACTTCCCTTCAAAGTCTTACCCGAAGGCTCCCTTATCTCAAGACAACTGTTAATTTAGTCATGGCCCGAGTTATGTAAGAGATTAATTTGGTCCATAAGTGTAATTGTCCTCTAAAAGTCAATTTTCATGTCAACATATTTTTCCTTGTTAATGGAAATGGCAACCTAGTAATTCTGGCCTGGGATTATATACTTTGTATTGGTACATCTAGCAGACTCACAATACGGTAGTCAATTTTTTTTTTTTCATTACCAAATTAGCCCTCCCTGACAGATTTTTGACATGGAAGCAAAACAGCACTATATAGCGATCTTCCTTACATTGACAGTTGCCTGGGCTGTGAGTCCTCTCCCACCTTGGTCTGTAGCTTGGACTTTCAGATAAATTGTTCCAGCCCATCCTCTTACAGAAACTGTAAAAATCTGCCCTGTATTTTCATCGATGTCAAACTGATTGGTTCCGTGACGCTCTAAGCTGTACCGCAGCAGGCCGTTCTCTCCCGAGTCTGGATCCGTGGCCTGGGTTCAAAAAAAGAAAGGCCATTTGTGAAACTCAGCTTGTGGCTTTTGGGCTCTACTTCACTCTTCAAACATAAAACTCTCCAGTTTGTAAGACTGGAATATTCCAGGATAGTGGCTGTCATATTTTTTCCTGTGCACTAAACAAAAGCGGAGCACAAACTCAGAATCAGACCAGGGCTATAAAAGCAGAAATACATTTTCCATAAAGCCTGGAGGATTCTACTGCTGCAACAATAAAGGAAGCAGGCTACAGGAACTGAAGGAAAACATCAGACGCGAAAAGGACAACTATGAGAACTGCTCCATTTTGTAACTCTCTTCCCCTTTGGGTCCGACAGATAACAAAGCAGTTAACAGCACCAAAGAGTGAGCAGTAGTCTATGCAGTATGAAAGCCTTTAGGGACCACACAATAATAGCATTAAGTCAGAACAGTCTGCACAGCTCTTCTGACTGACCCACTCGTAGGACAGGTATGGACTGGTTCCCTTCACCTGCACTATGTGATGCCTGGATGATGGGCAGAATCTGGCTCAAGTTTCAAGAGCAGATTTAGCAGTTCCTTTAACCTAGTTTACTTGTGGAGGAAATCCAAGCCTTTCAAAAGCCTTCCCGTATGATGAGGGCAGAAAGATACTCTACCTGAACGGTAATAACTGGGTACTTGTACGGCACGGAGTTCAGTATCCGAACTGAGTAGACACTATTCAGAAATGCTGGCTCTTCGTTTACATCTTGCACTGAGATTTTCAGCATTGCCACATTTTGAGAAAACAGGCCTATTAAACAAACGCAAGTTAACTCTGGCCGCTGCTCAGACTCATGTCAAACAAACATCAACAAAAGCACAGCTTCCAGATGCTGGGCCAGGCTGTGGCTTTACGGCAGCATCTGCTGCATGTGAGGATGAGGGAGGAGGACGGGAGCGCAGCAGAGAGATGCCTAGAGGAGCTTGCTCTGTCTCCGCCGGGGCTCTGGCAAGAACAGGCAGTGCAAGATAGAAGGCACAGCACTGCTGCTCCCTCAGCCCTCTCCAGCTGGCTGTGCTGTGCCAAGCAAAGGACAGGCAGGTGCTCCAGATGGCGCCGAGGAGCCCAATGCCCAGCTACTACATTCTCCTCTGACACTGTGGTAGGGCCCTCTGGGGGTGTGCGTCTGCTGAGGAAGGCTGCCTCTTGGTGCACCGCTGCAAAATGCTGACCTTCAGCTTGTCATCCTTCACATATTCTTTTCAGTTAGAGAAAATCATGTTTTCTCTCTAGTTGGTTGCAAATACAGAAGACAAATGTCATGTGTTCATCACCCCTGATTCAAGCTGGAATGCCCTTCAAAGGAAAAGTTACCTGAACGCTGGACTTGTGCGGCAGATGAGGGACTGTCGTTTGCTTCAATGAAAATTACATACTGAGAAACTTTCTCATAGTCCAAATTAACTGCTGTTTTCAGCTGACCACTGTTTGGATCCAATCTAAAATGACCTGCAAGGCAAATATGCACCTTAGTTGTTACTGTTACCATTTCACTTGTATCCTTCCTACCTGTTGCGTTTTGGTTGCTCTGTGGATGCTTCCATAGGCCCTCTGCCCTTAAGAATGTGAAATGCACTACCACCAAGGGCTGAGCAGCAAAGGCATCACAGCTGGGACCCTATCCTAGACCAAACAGGCTTTAAACATGTACGGGAGCAATATGCTTGGAAAACAGAACTGCAGCTTCTAGTTGCACAAGTCCTTTTTCACTTGTTTTGCAGTCTTTGCAGTTTTTCCATCAGTTTTTAATTATTCCAGTTTTCTTTGTGGCAAATGGAGTCACATCAGCGTTGCAAGAGCGGACAAAGCTAGATGCCTCAAAGTAGGTGCAAGTGCAAGGAAACAGTAGACTATGAGTGACTGGTAGAGAGGAAGCTGCTGGCTTACGGCCATTTCTATTTTGGCTCCCTTAGCCTGTAAATTATTCTGACTTAAGATGCAGAAACTCATTTGCTGGCAAGTTAGATCATCAACTCTCTAGTCAAAGAAGATTAACAAATTCTCATGCTAAAGAGCTCTGAAAGAAATAAATTCTTTCTTAAAAAAAAAAAAAACACACACACACACACAAATTTTTATCCTTGCTCTCCCTCTCCTCGTTAAATACAGCAGCGTCTGCCACAGAAATGACAGGTTAGTTTATTATCTTAGCTTTTTTAAGGCAGAAAGGAAATAATACTTACCTGCTTCATTGCCAGATACAATTGCATAAACAATCTGTTTTCCTAAAGTTTCAGCCACAGCAAAGGTGTAAATTAAATGATCCACTCCTGTATTTTCCATAACTGAAACACTAATATAGAAAAGAAATGACAAATCATAATGTTAAATTTCGTAACAGTTATTGTGCTGGCAGAGTTTAAAATTTAATTCCTTAAGAGCAAGTTTTCTCCCCTCTAGATGTTTGCTAGAGCTCACTGGCCTTCAGAGTGCAGTGTAATTTCTACCTTTCCAGCCAGACACTTGTTTATCCTTGAGTAAAGGCCAAGGAGGATTTTCATTTGTGGACGGACAAGAGAGAATGTATTAGCGTGGACAGCACTTCTCATATTCTATTAACAATGACTGCAATAAAAATCAATACTTGTTTATTAGCGTGCAAGAAGAAAGGGACAAAGAGGCTGATTTACACAAGCTGCACAACAAAGAAATAAAAGATAACGCCCAGCATCATGTACACAGAACCACGGGAGTAGCAGGATTTCCTGGACTGGTTATTTAAAAACTAATGTCCTTTCTTCTAAGTGAAGGAAAGGGAATTGCTATGAAACTTAGCTTCAGTTTTATTAGGTTTTCCACGACATGGAGAGTATGCACCAGTTATATGGAAGTTATATGGAACTGAATATGGAAGCCTCACCTGATTTCCGTGTTGTTAAACTGAGGAACAAATGGACGGTTGTCAAGTACATTAAGAGTAATCATAGCAGTGCTGTTTAATGATGGAGAGCCTTGGTCTTTCGCCATTACTGTTAAAAGGATCTTTCCAGATCTGGACAGGTTTCCAGTTGTTATTATTTTCCCCTCACTCCTGTCTTCTATCAAGAAGAACTGGCTGAAGTTTAGATCAGGGAGGATGTAATATTCAACACGGCCATTTTGCCCCTGCCATGAAAGGAACACAACTGCATATAACTATTGGTTGCAGCACCATATCATTTCAATGCTTTAAGTCTTGTAGTACAGACTCACTGGAATCCTAACATTTCCATGCCTAAATGGACAGAACGCCAGAGGCATTTTAAATACCCAGAGAGAACCGAGCTCAGAGTTACTTGGTGCTTAAGCTGTAACACAAGAGCAGCAGCATGGGAAAGGGCCAATGGACACAGTTTCTTCCAGAAAATTATTTCTGGTATTCCAAAAGCCATACACATTTATAGCCTACAAAATATCCTTACATAACAAAGCATTTAGTGTTCTGCCTTAGGTATATCAAGGGCCCTGAGTTCGGCACAAACGTCTGGCCTATTTCAGCTCAAACAAAAACAGTAACGCACTAATTTTGAGAGCAAAGTTCACAGATTAGAACTTCTAATTCTAGATTTTCAGAGAGAGGAGAGGAGGAGGACGTTAATAAGTCAATGCAGGAAGTGAAGATTTCTTTGAAATCTTCTAGACTCCCCATGTGACTTGAGACAATGTGCTTCAGATTCCTCACCTGTCAAAGTGAGGTAGAAACAGCTGTTCAGTTGCCATAAAGCTTATTGGTTCACACTATCAAATATCCTGGAAGCTATATTTGGATATCGCTGTTAACAGTAATAATGAATTTGCAGGGGAAAAATTCCCACAGCGATACTAAAGAATACTACATGCACTGTGAGTACATTTTGAAGGGTAGGAACAATTTGTATTTCATGCCTAGAGAATGGAGAAAAATCTATTTGGGCTGCAGCTTAAAGCAGTCTCAGAATCAAAAACGAGTAGTTACCTGATCTTTGTCTGTGGCGTTCACAGTTATGACATGAGCACCTACAGGATTAATCACGTTTATAGAAGCGGAATAGGAATTCTGAAGAAATACTGGAGCATTATCATTCACATCAATCACTAGAACCATGACAGTAGTAGTTGCCTAGAAAACAAAATGGTTTCCTGCATTTTAGAATATTTAGAATGTCTTGTTTAGTGATAAAGTTTTGTTATTTGCATATGCAACAAAAAGCATTAATTAGACTTTGAAAATGCTCTTCTGAAGTACCAGGCTAGGTTTCATTTTGTGAACTCAACATCAGAAATCACTGCAGGATTTTAACATAAAAGAGAGAGTAAATTCAAAGTAACAGTAGGATTCTACTTTTCGAGAGATTTCTGAATAAATAGGAACAGTATGTATTTCGGAGGCCAGCAGGTCATACTGCAGGTGCTAGATCAGGATACGGGAACCACCACACGTTCTAGTTTTGTTAAATAGGCTTCTAATAACTTTTCAAATAAAAGAAACACAGCAGAGCTAGAACAATTTGCTGCAAATTACTTTTGCTGCCACGGAAAATTATCAGAGTATTTACAGTGTTAAGTAACAGCAGCAGGCAAGAATTCCTGTTCTGCAGCACAGGTTGGTGAAACAATTCAGTGTCAAATTCTACTACGCATAATTATGGAGTATTTGGACTAATTATAAAGTGTAGTACTTCTCAGCACGGGCACAGGTAGCAAAAATATGACTCTAAGCATGATTAGGTGACTACTTTCTTGTGCACAATAAACATCTTTCGTAGACCTCCCTCCCACTAGTTCAAATCCACTCTGACTAGGAACGTCACTGTTCATTACAGTAATGCTCTTTTACCTGATAAAAAGGGGCAGACTTATTGTTGACTGCGCTCACTGTAAGGCTGTATTTATTCATGGTTTCATAGTCTGGAGAGGTCTTTATCTTAATGTCCCCGTGTATTTCATCAATTTCAAATATATTTCCTCCACCACCTGAGATATAGTCAAAGAAGCATTATCAATTAATACATCTTAGAAACACATAATTAACTACACTCTTACGTGATACCTGTCTCTTAAGCTGATGAAGATCCTTTTTTAATATAGTAGGGGTAACACAGAAGAAAAACAGAGAAGATTTTGAGTGGAGGAGCAATTGAAACGTGAGCCAGCAGAATGGGTCAACAAGTCCTGCAGACAGATCTGTTTCACTCAAAAGTTAATAGTGCTTATGCTTACAGGGCATGTAAATGATGATGGACAGTACACTGGAATATGGGGATGAACCTCTGGAAACAAGTTCCTCCATGCTTGTGTAACTGTAGGATCAGAGGACACAAAGGCCTTTTACAGTCCTCGGACCTTCTGTATGTTCAGTCTCAGGTTACTGGTTGCAACAGTCATGAAGCACTGTAACAAGATAGTACTCCGGCCAAGAGTGCTAGGAAGAAATGTCATTAAATTTACTCTGGCTCTAATGAAGGTGGCCTGAATGACATACCCATCTGGAGAGAAAACAATTTGACTACCAAAAGACAGTGATTTTGACTGTTTTTGGCCACCCTTGTCCAAAGACATATCAAAAACTGTGTGCATATTGGAAATAAAAGATCCTAAAATACATAAGCTGTATATACATCTACTCATGATAGTCCAAACACCAGAAACAACTATTTCAACTCCTGGAGGCTTTGGTCCATAAGGCTCTAAATCTCCATCTCTGTCAGGTTTAGGTGCAGGGGCAAAGGAGTGTTTTTCCCAACTGTGATGCTATCAGCTACCACAGTTAAATGAGATAGGAAGCCCGAACCAGAGCTCTCAATCACTACTGCAGTTCCCTAGCTGGCACGTTAATGAAAAATGAAATTGCAGGCAGTTTACATTAATAGCCTGGGCAGAGATCTGAGGCAGCAGAGTAGGTGACACGGTGCCTGTTGTGCCACTTCTGCTGCAGGCGTAAACAGTACAAGCGTGAAGCAGACAGCTCTCCAGCACCCCTCAATAGTGAATCAGGTCCCTGATGCTTTTGTGATACCATTTACATCTGCTCAAAGTAGCGGTGAAATGCTCACAGTTCACAAGATGAGCAGACGCTTAACTTAGCAGCATTTGGCACCTTGTGGCACAGGCACAAACAGACAGGGCTGAATTAGGCCCTAAGACCTTTATTCGTCATTCAAGAAAGCTTTTTTTTTTTTTTTTTTTTAAATCAAAGTTACTCCTGCTGATTGCAGCTAAAGCGCTGGAGCAGTTAAAGAATTTTTAGAAATATGACGTTTAATTGTAATTAAGGGTATGATTAAAATTACAAAAATTGTAGTTCCTGCAAGAGAAGTTGCTACTCAACCAGTTCAAAGATTCTGTGAGCATAAATTAGGAAAATAACAAACCAGGCAAAAGTGAAACTCCTTGGCGTATGTGGAAAGGGATGAGCAGATAGCATGCATAACGCTATTTATGCTCCTAAGAGTGTAGACAACAAAGTGACCATTGTTTCAGTGCAATAAGAGAATCCCTTGTTACCTGTAAGGTTATACAGAATGAAGGCATTGTCTCCCACGTCTCTGTCAGTTGCTGTGACTTTTCCAACTATGAATCCCACCAGCACATTTTCATTTACACTGAATGTATTCACTGGATCAAACACAGGTGGCCAGTCATTAACGTCAATAATCTTTACGACAACAGTGCAATAACCCCTTTTCTTCTCAGGGATTCCATCGTCTTCAGCATATACCACAATCTGTAGGTTGCACAATTATTGATAATGGAATATAAATAGGTATTTGTATAAGGATTAAAAGATCTGGATGATTCTTAAACTTTGGAGTAGTCTTAGTAATTTAAACTCAAATTTTGAACTCACTTCAAAATAACTATTGAAAAATTAAGGCGTATTTGTTTGATTTAAAAAGTCTTTCTATACGGAACAAACTAATTCACCAGTATTTTTTCCTGAAGCAAAATAGGTTCATAAAGAATATTCAGTAGTGGCAGCAACAACAAGAGAAGTTTTAATTGAGGGTCTTATCTCCAAGATCGCAGTCCAGTAGAGGTTCAAGCAAAGAGACAACACCGAATACATGAACTGTCACCATGAAGTTAGTTATTCATGTGCTCAGGTGTCTGAGTGTTTGCCGGACTGGGAGTCTATAAGCCTTGCTTGAATTTCAGGTAAGGCATTACAATCTGCGTCTTGCTTTAATAATGAATCATATCTTGAGATGCACGTTTAAAACAATGCATAAAGTTTTCAAGCCTGATCAAGCTAAAAGAAAACAAAAACGTCACCAATTATCGTAGGGAAGGATAAAGAGCTCTGAATTATGAAATGGTTTAAGAAATCTAAAGCAAACCTGATATTCTGTAGCTTCTTCTTCATAATCAAAGGAGACAGTGGAGTAAAGAATTCCCGTAGCTTCATCTATTCTGAATTTTAGTCTGTCTCCACTGAGAATGCCATATGTTAGGAAACCATTTCTCCCTGCATCATTATCCTGAGCTTTCAGCTGCACAATCTGAGTAGTAGCGGGTGAATTCTGTCAAGAAAGAACAGATTGAGGCTGTCACAGGCTTTCGTTAGCTGCAATTTCTGGAATTATATGAAGGAGGGGTAGCAGACACCACACTTACAACAGTATAGACACTTTTAAATTAAAATTACACAGTTCATTCAGCACAGTAGGAGAATCTCTTGTTTTCTGTAATACAAGAGTTATGTTCTATGTAATGCATAGAACAGTTATTTGCCCCCCATTTCTATCTAAAGCAGTGATCTTCAGGGACAATCACCATGTTTTCAAATAGGACCAATGATAAACACAAGTGTCTGGCTTGCCTTTAAGGAATTACTAAAGTTCAATAACATCTAGTCCTCCTTTGAAACTCAAGAGACATTCTCAACTTCAAAATCATGTTTCTGTATGAATGCTATTTGGCTAATAACCATTCTTCTCAGCTGTGAGGACAGAAGAAAAATTCTCTATTCCTTCCTTTAAAAAAAAAACTGTTATTTGCATTAACATTGACAGTAAATATCAGTGTTTCACTTGTACAGCTGTTTGAGACCCGATCTAAAGTTACATGATCCAACGGGACATCCAACAGTTCCCTCCTGTATAAATATTTCACATGCAAATTAATTTTTAAGTTTGAGAAAGGTGATTCTAACTCTTCCCCATTAAACTAACTGGGAACTTTAAAAATATGTGTAATAGTTACATCTATATTTAGCTCAATGTTAGAAATTGATTAGATAAGATTAGAATGTCTTAAAGAGAATTTACGTGAACCAGCTGGTAATACCAGGCAAGGTATGTGCTATAGAAAATAGAAACATGATCAATGCGCTTCTTTTAAAAATATATCTAGCAGATGAAAGTATGAAAAGTGGTGTTTAAAATGCAAAACAGTGAAATGTTGGGCTAGATATTTTTGCATAAATAAATGCTGTGGCTTCCTTTGCAGGCTTCCAAAACATAACAGCAGGAGAATGAAATCTGCCTCGTATCATGCTATGGATAACTTCGGGGCAGGAAGAGTCATAATAGATCATATTTTATCAAAAGGAGAAATGGTGCTACTTTAGAGGAGACTTCGGCCTGCTATTTCTCTGTATGAAGCTCCTTTACAAGCTGATAAAGGGTCTGCAGGGTGACAAGCGCGTCCACTAGACTGGAAATGCACAGTAAGTTGCCCTGTGCACAAATATGCAAGATGGAGCGGCTATTTTTTGCTTCATGGGGACCTTCGTTAGCAAAAGCTTCCCTTTTCCTTCAATATGTTCACATTTCTGGGCCTTTCTCTTTAGGTATGGGAAGTTTCAGGTGGAAACAAACCCTAGAACATCATATGGCAGAATGGTAGGCCCCTCCAGTTCCAGGATGATTACTTGTATAATCAACATAAGACATTTTTTATTATTTTGAGGGTTCATTTTTGTGATTCAGTTTGGGATGAAATTTTCTTACCTCTTCCAATTTTTCTTCTACTAGAGAGGATGAGAAAACTGGAGGGAAATTGTTTTCATCAATGACTTCTACAGACACAGAAACTTGATTATGTATGCCATGGTTAGATGAATCTGTTGCTTGCACATTAAAAGAGACTGGAAAGTGTTCTACTGTCAAATTCTTTCTTGTTCTTATGATACCAGTGGATGGATCGATAATAAAATACCCTGTTAAAAAAAAAAAAAACAGAAATTATTCTATTATTTTATTATTTTTTAAACTGAAGATATGGGCCCCTTAATGCAAGCTACATATTATGTATATGACTATCATCTGTTACGGTGTCCTTCACAGAACAAAATAAAATACAATATGGATTTGCATGAATGTCAGAAGTATCCAGGGCTATAATTAACACAAAAAAAATATTTTAGAAGGCCAGGATGGGAACAACAGGGGAGAAGCTCACAATTCTCCAGCAGGAGTCCTTCACCTTCCCCTGAAATAGTGAGAGATTATTTGATTGTGATTCAGTCAGCAATTATTGTCTTTCCAACGAACGCCCGTTCTTACTGACAAGAGGAATTTGCCAGTAACTTTAAGGGGACCACAGCTTCATGCAGAACACTTTACAAAAAAAGAAATACATGGAGGCTACATGTGATGTAAAAATATAATCAGTTCTAGGGCTTTTATTATCAGTAAAAAGAAACACCTGACTCAAAGCACTGATCCAGGTGATCCCATGTAAATTCACTCTATATGTTCAACTTTGTTAAGAAAATGTTGATGAGTTAGTTTTTCACCACCGAGACTTATGCTGGACTAGGTATTGTCTTTCCACTCCACTGTAACTTTATGCCTAACCAGGTACCACCTGATCTCCTGCAGCAGACATGAAAAAGCATAAAGCCAGTGAATCACGTCTGTACTATGTGGCTCTAGCTAATCTGACAGAAATTTGGTCATGTGCCCACACTTGATCCATACCAAATTTGTACCGCTGGATGATACAATAGTCTATACATCCAGTATTAACACGGGTAGAACTGAGATAAAAGCAAAGGAAGAGATAGAAGAAATAATCCAAAAGCTAAATGCTCTGTAGCAATAGTTCTTTAACACACCTTCTTCCTTCTTATTTCACGTAAACAGCTTACCTTTTCCATAGCTTACCGTTTACATCACCAGATACAATACTGTATATCACGGGGACCTTATACAACACACTGATCTGTACTACGAAAGTATCTGGCAGCGCCTTCTCACTCAGAGGGGCAGGTTGATAGACTGCTTCAGAGAACACTGGGAATGAAATGTTGATGGGAGCAATCATTACTGACACCTGCAGGGAAAAAAAACATGACCACAGTGGTCATATAGCTATGGTTTCAGGTTTAGCAGAATTTTCAGGATCACAACAGTAAAAGTCTAGAACTTTGTCAGAAAGAAAAAGTTTATGATTGCTGCATGCTGAGTTTGACACGTTCGTATCTCGAAGGTAGCGAAGGTTAGTGAAAGATGCCAGCGACCTCATTAGTATAGCTTCACCAGTATGTTTTCCTAAATATAGAGAGGGATTCCAGTTCATCACATGCAACACACTTCAGATGATCTGTCTTGCTAAACAGTTTTCAGAAAGAGGTACTAATCTGTATTTGTAACAGATTTTTCCACACGGTATGTGTATGAGCAGAGCAGGAGTTGCGAAACAGGTCTGGAAGTACACAGCTTTAAAGTACTGTATATATTTAAAACAATTAAAGCTGATTTTATATATGAAAAATGGTGGCAGTCTATAAATAAATAATGCCTCATGTTTCACAAAAATAATGACAACTTCTTTCTAAATGAGGCCAGCCAGCTGCTGTCCAATGCTCTGAAGAATGAGGGCTCATAATTCTACATTTTTAAATTCAGTTGAATGTAATTTTGGACATGTTTTTGTCCATACACATTTCTAGTCCTTTTTTGAATTCTGTGTGAATTTTAAGCTGTGATGTTTAGCAAAAGTTCACCAGGCAGTTATAAGCAGTGTAAACACTTTTTCTTTTTTTCACATTTAAATATCTCACTCTTCAATTTAAAAGTCCTTTTTTTTTCCTTGTATTATAGAGAATAAACCGGAACATCTGACTTGCTGTCTCCTGTTTACCATGTCACATACTTCCATTACATCCCCTCTTACTGTCCCACACTTTTGACCTTGCATAGAAGTCTCCATTCCTCTAATATTCCTCCCTCGTGATCCATAGCTTCTGTCTTTGCTACATCTTTTCTGAAATGGAATGATCAAAACAATGATGGGTGGTGCGTCAGCAATGGCTACAGTGGCATAACTCTATAAATGCTGTCATTCGGTATCCCATTCTTGAAACAGAGCGGGACTTTGACGTTCTGACTCCAGTTTTGTGGTTTTGCCTCCTAATGCCCATTCCCTGGAGGAGTTACCCTCAGCTTAGAATAAAACAATTTGGTGAATAAACTGTGCAAGCAGATACCGAGGCAAAAATTTCAGTACCTTGACAGAAGATGAAAGAGGTGGCAGACCCAAATCCGTAGCAGTGACTGTCAAAGAGTAATACAGAGGAACAGTCTGCTTTGACAAGTCTCTTGTTAAAGTGAGTTGTCCTGTGGTACTGGAAAGATTAAACAGGCCTTCTGAGTTTCCATCTGAAGAGACAAAAACAGGTGATGGAAATGTTCAACAGAGCCAGCTGAGTCAAGTGACTGAATTATAAGCCCAGATTTAAGAGACATGGTGGAAACTGTAATCAGTATATGTGATTTGGCACAAAATATCCGGACTCTCTTGATTCTTCATCTAAATCACAGAATCATTCAGGCTGAAAGGGCCCTCCCGAGGCCTCCAGTCCAACCGCTTGCTCAAAGCAGGGTCATCACTGAATTCAGATCAGGCTGTTCAAGGCTTCATCCTGTCAAGTGTTGAAAACCTCCAAGGATGGCCTCGCTGTGCAACCTGTTCCAGTGTTTAATTATCCTCATAGTGGATTTTGTTTTTCCTTATATCTAGCTAGTCAGAACTCCACATTTCAGTTTATAATCATTGTCTCTCTTCCTCCTGTCGTGCATCTCATGCTAGTATAGAGCCTAGCTCCATCTTCTCAGTAACTTCCTCCTGGGTATGGGAAGAGAGATCCCCGACGCACCCTCCCTTCATCCGCTGCTGGTACTTGCTCTCCTCCTTGGCCCTTGCCTCCCGTCACAAACGCCTGGAATACCTTGCCAGTGAGGACCAAGGCAGAGATGGCACTGAGTATGTCAGTTGTACCTGTATCCACTGTCACTAAATCATCCATCACAATAGGCAGTGGGCCCACGTTTTCCTTTTTCGTTCTTTTACTGCTAATGAAATGGGAGAGACTCTTTTTGTTGGCCCTGACATACGCTGCAAGCGTCAGGTTTCGGTGAGCTTTGGCTTTCTTAGCACACTCTGTACGTGCCCAGGCAATGTTTTCACAGTCTTCCTTTGTAGCCTGTCCTTGCGTCCACCCTGGTATACTGCCTTTTGCCCTGGGGTTCAGTCAAAAATTCTCTGTTTAGCCAAGTCAGTCTTCTAACACATCCAATTATTTTCCTGAGCAGCAGGAGGGACCAGACCTGTGCTTGATGGATGCTGGCCTTAAGGATGAACCAACTCTCTTGAACTCCTTTGCCCATCAGAGCTGCCTCCCACAAGATCGCACCTATTAGTTCCCTGAATAAGCTGAAGATTGGTGTCCTAAAGTCCAGGGTTTGTACTCTCCTGCTTGCCTTCCTCACCCCCCTTAGGATCTTGAATTTCATTATTTCAGGATCACTACAGCCAGTGCTGCCATTAATTATCCCATCCCCAAGCAGTTCGTTCTCGTTCATGAGTAAAACGCATGAAATAGTACTTGCTTTCACATAGCGGTGTCAGAAACTGTATCAAGGGCTGACGGTTTACAAACTCCCTATTGGGAAGCTGGGAGCTGAGCATCAATTAAGAACTGGGTCTTCCAGGTGCCTGCTTTAAGGTTATGCTGTCCTTGATGCATGATAGCTATAGAGACCACATACGCTTTGTAGACGCTGTTATTGCGATGTAACTGTTAGAGCTTAGAAATACTCAGCCATACATGGTCTCCCCTGTTCAAATGTACCTGCCCTATCTTGTGTTTTGTTAGATTCCAAATTCAAGGTAGTCTTGTAACTGAAATCTAAAATTCCCAATGACTTCTGTGGGACAAGGATGTCCTACTTTGTTTCACTGGAAGCCTCCATCCTGACTGGAGTTTTTGGATACCTCTATAATATAATTTCTCTTTACATTTTAGTTCTGTGCATGGATGATTCGTAACACTGGACTTCTATGGGATTTTTACAGATGTAGGGTTTCATTGTACCTGACTTTTGCAAGTTCGCTTCATTTTACAAAAAATGTTAACAATTTATCAGGATGCAAGTACTCTGGTAATAAGCACCCATGAGAGTTTTTCTAACATACCTGTAATATTGTAGAATATGCCTTCATCATAACTTTTGTTTTCATCTCTTGCATTGATATCTACTACCAGTGTGCCAGCTGTAGAATTGTCAGGAAGGATCTGGTGATATGAGGGCTTGTCAAATAGGGGTGCTTCTTCATTAAGATCTTCCACGGTAACTAAGAAAACAAGGTACATGTCTGAGCGCAAATACGAGTTTCACCTAAATGGTTACAGGCTATTTCTTCAGCTAATATAAACCGGCAGAGCTCCTTTGAACTAAGTTGGAGTTCTTTCAGTTTAAATCAGAGAGCAACATTGTTTTCCATACTTCAAAACTCCTGCCTTTGTGGATTATTTACTGCCCAGGTAATAGTTTCCTCACAATGGCTGAACTGCTAGCATACTGTCACTACTATCTGTCATGAATAATATCATCCTCTTGTTTCTCTGGGCTTCCTTCTATGCCTCTGTTAATCTGATCTCTCTTGTCGTTAGCTTAAATCGCAAGAACCGACAGACAGGATTGGTTAGTTCTATGTTTGTACATGACCTGGCACAGTAGGGTCACGGCCCACAATTAGTGAAGCAGAGCCCTACAGCAACATAAGTAACGCAGAACAAAAAGTAACGTGATGAACACTTTCAGTCAAACTGATTAAAACTAGGGCTGGCAAAAAAAAAAAAAAAAAAAACAGGACAACAATTTCACAAACATCATTTGTGTTGTTTTCTATTTTACAGAGTTTGGAAAAAAGTCCTACTTTTTGCAGAAAATCTAAGATGGTAGTGTCATTTTAACTTTATTTTTGTAACATTTAAAAAAATTCAATTTTTTTCACCAATCAATAAGTAGCTTTACAGTAGATCAGCTGAATGATGATTTTGTAAATTTTTTCAATCAAAATGTCAAAAGGTACTCTAAAAATGCTATAGAAAAATTTGTGAAAGCATTGAAGTAAGTAATGTCAGTGTGTGGGAAAAAAATCGTCATTTTTGACCAAAAAACCCACAACCTTTTTTGAGAAAAAATAATCTAGCAATAGTTAAAGATGTCATATCATCAATTCTAATAATTTACTTTGGCAGACTGTATTACTGTTGAAGTCTGTCTTTGTGCCTTAAAGCTACACATGCTGAAATATTCCCTACGAGAAACCAATGTAAATTTTCTCTAGTAAACTAGAGCTACCTGTAATGTTTGCTGTGTCCTGTAAATATGGTTCTGCAGGATTGAAAGCTTTCAGAATAAATGTATGCTGGGCACAACTTTCATAGTCCAGAGGTTGAACAGTTGTAATATTTCCAGAAAGTTCTCCAACATAAAATGAAGAAGTCTCTCCAATTATAGTGTAACGAATAATAGCATTGTACCCTATGTCTTTATCCATGGCTGTTGCACTCAAAATCTAAACAAGAAAAAAAGGGTTTAGAGCAGAACGAAGGGAGTGGCAAAACAGACACATAAGGTTGGTATTTAACTACATGCTATTACTGCCTGAATTACTCATCTGTCCATTAATGGCATTGCTAGAATACTGATGCAGCATCTAGCAGCGCAAGTAACGGAGATATCTTAGGTTACGCCTCTTTCTTTGATTCTTGTGAACCACTAGTTCACATCTGCAAGGTGGATATGGAGCCAGAAACGGATATACGGGGGGAAGGACAGGACATCTTAAGAGTGAGGAAGTCCTGGATACACGCACAATGCGTAGAGCAGCAACATGCTGCCTGTAGGTCCTCTGCAAACTGGATCTGCATGGTTTGGCATCACTGCTAAGGGCAGAAGAGGAAGGGAGAAGGACATGAAGAGAGCTTTAGGAACATTCGGTGTGAGGGACACTCCACTGTCATATAAAAATAACGCACTGTCTGGTTTTGTAGACCCCCCCACAGTCAAAACAACATATACACCACTGCACAGTCATCATGGATTAGTACCACTTCTAAGCTGACACAGGCAGTACAACTGCAGAAGAACAGGGTTACTTATTCTTAATGCCACGTACCACATGTGGAGGCTCATTCTCTTTTACAGCCACAGTGTACGATTTCTGGGGGAACACTGGTGGGTTGTCATTCACATCTTCTACAGTGATGCTTAAAACCAAGCTTGCAGATTGTGACGGTTTGCCAGAATCAGTAACCTGTGAAGAAAAAAAACGTGTCTTTAAATACAGCACTATGCTGATACAAATTCACTTTACCAGCCCAACTTTATTCCAAACATTTTGAAAGTCTCAGAAGACTTTCTGCTGGACTAGTTATCACCCAATTACACTGCTGTAACTCTGTGCCTGATTTGGTGTCGCGTGTCTTTTGCAGCTGGTATCATCACCGTATCATGTGCTCTGGCTCATTTCACGATCCATTAATGAAATGCGCAAGCCTGATCCAGATCATATGTGCCGTGTGATCAGACACGGCAATAATCAGCATAAAACCCATGACCTGAAGATGCCTGTCTGTGATGTGGCCTTTAAAAGAGTAAGTAAATCCCTCGCATTTTGACGGCTTGAACTGTCTGCAAGGCAAGTCGTGTAGGATAGCTAGCATGTGGTAAATTCTCAGTGTAGTTTACATTGCACTAACATCCGCCCTGGAAAATTCCTAACCTAGAGGATCATATACACAATTCTTAATTAATCTTAACAAGTGCCTACATTTATTAATTCTAGAATTTTCAGAAGACACTGTTCAGTTTTTAATATGCTTCCTCGTAGTTCTGAATAATTCCAGTGAGTTCCTTGCTGCGTTAAATAATTCAGTCAGGTAATCTAAGTCAGCAGTAAAGATCTCCCTGAAGTACGTTTGTACATAGTGGAACAGTCATCTGTAGGCTTAAACATCAATTTAACTGATTAACAGCAACAGAATCAATGGAATCAACGAGAATAGAGAGATGCTTATAAAATAAATGTAGTGGGATGAAACTCTACGCTTTTACATTTTTAACAGGGATATCCAAATTCATTTCACGTATTTTTAAACAGTCTAAATATACACATTTTGAAAAGCGAAAAAACTAAGTGAAAGGGACAAACAATTTGGATTGGCAAAGCAAATAAAGAAATATGGCAGCATGGCAGCTGCGCAGTCTAAAACGGACTCAGGAATTCTTTGCAGGTCTCACAGTAAGGTAGAGTGTGGCTTTATGATGTCATGGGTCATTTATTGACTAATAACAATTTACACGGTGCAAAATAAAGTTCTGGGTACAAAACACATTAAAAACAGTCAAAACTCATGAACGAATTCTAATGGAATTCACTAAGACGAATTTTCTTGTGATGGTTCAGTATTCTCTCTCTCTCTTTCTCTCTCTCTGTTGAGAATCTTGCAAACTTACATCAAATCTGTCAACTTACTATTATTTTCAGTTCATAACTGTCCGTCATTTCTCTGTCTAAGGATTGCATTGTCATCAGCTTGCCAGTGGAACTATTAATATGGAACATTCCAGCAAAATCATCTTGCAAAGAATAGCTTAAAAGTGCATTAACTCCTATATCCAGGTCAGTAGCAGAAAATATGCCCAAGTCTAGCATGCTTTCATTCTCACGAGCTGATAGTTTAGTCTGAATCAATGTTGAGAAAACTGGAGGATTGTCATTGATGTCATTCAGCCTGACAGTTACCTGCATTGAGAAAAGAAACACATATTTGAGCTACGGAAACAGTTATTTAGGTCTATGGAACACTACAGACAAAAAAACCAAGGGGATACAAAACAACTTCCATCTCAGATTTTTTTTACTCTTCACTGCTACAAGTAAGCCAAACTATATAAACTAGGAGAGATGGGCAGAATTAATAATCCAGGGCTTTTTAGCTCATCTACTTCATGCATTTGAGAGAACTACACATAGAATCAGTTTCAGTGTTGTTCAGTTTCTCCGATTATGGGTTGTTCACAGAGCAACTCTATCAGGATGTGATACAATTTTTGACGTTGACAATATTTCAAGATGGTAACATCCCCTTAGAAAAAACAGAAATTAAATGCAAATAAGCTCTCAAAATACTCAAAATGCTCATGCTTGCATAACAGATTACACTATTATTCGGGTATTGTTTTTATATCTTAACATTACACTCCTTTTTAAAAAATATTTTAAAATGCAATGTCATGTACCAAAGCAACAGCTGTATTGGGTGGCACCACAGAATCAACTGCTTCTACAATGATGCTGTAGAGGTCTTCTTCTTCTCGGTCTAGCCTGGCAAGAGTCATAATGTCTCCTTGCTCACTAATAGAGAACTTGTCACTATGTGATTTCAGAGAATATACTACTTGTACAGCTTGGCTTCCAGTCAGAGCCTTCACAGAGCCAACGGCAGTCCTGATCGGTTCCTCTTCTGGAATGCTGAACTCATAGATGGAGCTCTCAAAAATCAGTCCAAAGTCAGTGTTATTTACCAGCAAGTAGAGAGTAACAGAGGCTAATGAGAGAAAACACATAAAAAATAGTGCAATTACTCTTAAAATAATCATGACCTGTGCTGTATTTCTCTAAGTTTTAAGGAACTAACAGAAATTGACAAAAACTGGCATGTAGCAAAGAGGAATTAAAAGAAAAAATCAACAGTGATAAGGAATAATATGTATCACATAAAACACAATGACTTTTATACGTAGCTAACATCACAGAATAACCCAGCTTCACTGACTACAGCGATGTTGCTCTGATAGAATAGAAGCAGAGCAAGGATCAGCGATTTGAAATCAAAAGGATATGCAACTGCTTTCCAGCCCTCAGTTCACATCCTTCTCAGCTTCCTTTTTCCTAGGGATCCAAAGAAGCGAAGTCTTAAGCTAAATAGCTTTGTACCAAAAGGGGAAAGATATATATAAAACCGTACAAGCGCAAATTCTATCAGGGCCAGTCACCCTATTTTAAGAAAATCAGGTGTGCCTTTTATTCATGAGCAATCAAAACTAACCCCTAAAATTACATGGAAAGAATGGTTATAGAAAATATCATGTGACTGAATATTTTTTTGAAAGAATAGAAACTTGTGCAGAGGGATCTTTGCCATTTGTTAATTTGGTTAAATGTTCTAATTCTAAGAAAATTAAGAAAAATTGAAAGAGAAACACACTTTACCACTATGATTTTAACACATCTTTTTAGAGTGCCTATTACCACCAAGTCCTGTTTTTTGTACCAGGAATACCACAGCAGTAAATACAGAAATCATATTTCTAATCAGGATTACTAAACTAAGTCCTTTATTAATATGATCAGCTGGGAGGAAATCAAAGAATAAAAAAAGAAACAACCACATAAGTGTTCATCATTGCTGAAATGTAACAGGCATTCTAGCCATAATTCAGTTTGACTTCACTGTGGTGGGATTTATCGAAAATTTCAATGCTTGTAAAGGTTACGCAACCATGGAAGTTGCCAATGCATTTGGATACTATGTGGGAAGAAAAAAAAGTTGAGAAGACATCATTTACCATTTGATGTAAGCTGAGGAACTCCATGGTCAGCAGCAATAACTATCAGTGTAATGACTGCATCAGCTGTAATATGGGCCAAATTAGTGCTGAGAGTGATTTCTCCAGTATGGTTATTTATATGGAAATCATCAGAATGGTTCATGAAACTGTATTAGAGAGAAATCAGTATAACATTCATATCAATGACATAGGAAGTACCCTCTACTTACTGTTAAAACTACTCTAACAAGCACCCAACAGGTAGTATTTGCCGATTTATAAAGAATGGTTAAGCAGCATGTTTTAATTGCTGTGTCATTAGCCTAAACACATCCGCCTTTTTATTTCCAAGCGTGTCTTTCATCCTGAGGAAAGAGAGTATTCATGCCTTCAGTTTCCATTATATCCCAAGTGTTTGATTTTCCATGAGCAGAAGGCAGGTACTACACTCTCAGCTGCTTACAGTTCAGCGACCCAAGAAATGCAGGTGACGTTCATTTGAAGACGGCAATCCTGCTAATTCCTAGTGTTCTGCACACTCCTGAGGGTAACTGGTTTGCTCACAAGAACAAATAACATGTTTAAAGTAGAACGTCGTCTCATAGCTAAAAATAATCTCTTTCAGTACACTATATTTAAATACTCACAATTTTCTGACTCATTCAACTATCCTTCTCAATCTATATACTTTTGATGTCAGGATACCATGGTATTTTCCACGATACAAGTCTCATCCAAAACCTTCTTCAATTAACTTTTTATGCATAGCTCATAATGGAAGTTACTATTTCCTGATCTCCCCCTCCTAGAAAGTACATGATGTGTGAACAGAATGATAGTCATTCTTTGAGATCATCCTGCTTTCTACTCAGAAACTCCAACATGTTATACAAAATTTCAGAATTACAAACACGTCTTGGCATTGTAGAGCTCTAAAACACTGAGTAAAAATAGCACTCCTTTTTCCTAAGTTTAAAAATGATTACTGAAGACAGCACTTGTAAAATATCTATGAATAGGTCTTATCTTCTTGTGTCCCTCTGTGAAATAAAAATACTCTTCTGTTTCTTTAACGAAAGATACTTATTCACCTCACAGAAATTTACCTGTATGAAATAACAGAATTGTTCCCAACATCAAGGTCAGTAGCAGACACCGACAGTACAGAAACTCCTTCTTTTGCCGTTGCTACACGTACGCTGGCTGAGTATTGTGTTTTCATAAATTGAGGAGGGTTATCATTCACATCTAATACTTGAATGCTGACATATGTGAAATTCTGGAGGGATGACAGGAGAAAACCATGAAAGAAAATGTATACACATTTAAATTTATGAATAAAAGGATGTTGATACAAGAATAAAGTGATCCTCTCTGTTACCTGCCTCTGAGGTACTCCATTATCAGATGCCACCAACAGCAGCTCATAATTCTCTTTGGTTTCTCGGTCTACATAGCCGTTAACCAAAATGGTTCCATCCTAGAGAAGGTAATACAGTTCAGTGCACTGATCATTTTGTACCACTCTTGTACACTGAGTTCTCAAAAGAGATAAGGGATTGAAATCCTCTGTTCTCCTTTAGACAAATATAGTTCGGATTCAAAGCAACATCTGACCAGTATCACTTAGCCTTTGGTCCTGGACTTGCATTTCCAGACTGGGTCTGAGTGTTATTTTTGCCTCCGTGCATGCTAGAATGGTTACTGACAATTCTTTCTACCTGATGAGAATAACTCTGCCAAGTAACCTGGAGAAAAACAGTATCTAGATATTGTTTTCGGCATATCCAAACCTTTACCTGTTGGATGGCATACGGATTATCCCCATCCACAGCTGATACGTAATATGTAATTCGCGCATTCTCTCCTTCATCCAAATCCGTAGCAGCTACATGTCCAACGACAGCAGGAGCACCTAATATGTAATCTCCCTCTAGGACTGCAAAACTGTACGGCAGCATCTGAAACTCTGGGTTATTATCATTGACATCCAGGACTGTGATATGGAACAAGGCGCTTGAATTAAGCCCGTTCGTTTCAGCATCAACTGCCCATACCTGCCAAAGCAAGAAATGGAAATGGAATATTAGTTGACTGTACTGTCATTTCAGCTAGCTGATGAAGATGCAAAAAAGGGGTGAGGGGAATAAAGTAGAAACGGGTCAAAGCTGCAAATCTGCCCCCAAATTTACTTGTAAAGTAAATCCAGATGCAGTCTCCCTGTCCAGTTCTGTGTCATTCCTTAATGAAAGTACTCCAGGGATATCCACAGTAAACAAAGTACTGTTATGAACAAAGTGTCCCTGAGAAAAGCCAGCCTAAAAAGAAAACATAGTTTATTTACGATTAAGATGACAAATATTTAAGATTAAAAAAAATATTATCTACATTAAGACGTTTCTATAGGACTCTTCATTCTTGAAGCACAAGTGCCAGATTGAAAAAATGAAGCTTTCCAAACTGAGCTACGGGAATAATGGACGTCTTAGGTAAACAAAAGCTTGGGCATTTGGAAGCCGCTGTGGGCTCCCCTATCTGGGACCTACCTTTTCTTTCCCTAAAGCTCTCTGAGACCAGTCCCCACAACGCGGAGAGCAGCAACACACAGCTTAGTGCAGTGTGAACTGGGACAAGCTTTTACGCTTCTTTAAAACTGACATGAGCAAGAATATTACAGCAAAGCAGAAATCTTTTCCTCCAAACCAGCTCCCCACTGGCTACATATAAAATTTCTTTATAAGGCAAGGAGAGAAAGAAAGAACTTTGTACAAAGCAGAGTAAAATTGTTTCATTTTCTATTAAAGAAAAAAAACTATATCAACTTTACAATTTCTTTCTCCCTGATCAAGGTGATACGAAGGGCAGGTTGACTGTATTACAGAAATAAACTATCAAATGTTCTCAGACAGAAGTGAATTATTAAGCTGTATTAAAACAGTGTTAATTACTTTGACACAATAAGCCATGCTTTATGCACACAATGCTTTAAAAAAATCTAATATCTATCTGGCGTGACATACATATATATTCATATGCATGTGCACACAAACACATAACTTTCTCTGTCCCACATTACATATATATTTCTCTAGCCAGGAAACTATTTTGCAGAGGGTCACTGGGAATAATAAGGAGTTTAGTCTTAAATCCTTCTTGGGTAAAGGAGGTTTTATTGCTGGCATCTTAGAATCAAGCTTCTGTGAACCAGAATGCATTTATTGCCAAGCATTTAAAAATCTTTCTTTGCCCATCTGCTAATATGCTTTTTTATAGATTAAGCTAATGGAGGAAATCATATCATCTTGACAAGTAAGACAAGATTAATTTAGTACCTACCTCGTCCTTGTCAGTAATACTGAACGCGTAGATAGGACTACCCTTTTGTATGCTTTCAAAAACAAATACATCATAAGCTGCCTGATTAAATTCTGGTGGGTTATCATTGATGTCTAGCACATGGAGAAGAACAAGTGTGGTAGTGCTGAGACTTGGCTGCCCTCCATCTGATGCCTCCACTTCTACTTCAAATTGCTTTACGGTTTCATAATCCAGTTGCTGGCTTAGGCTGAGCTGGCCCGTGGTCATATTGACAAGAAACACAGGCAAGGAGGTTGAAGGGCGCTGGCTGACAATTCTGTACTTCACCATAGCATTGGCCCCAGCATCCAAATCGGTAGCAGACACTGTCAGTAGTGTCTTCCCAAGCACTTCATCTTCAATGACACTCATTTCATATCTACTTGATATGAAGACTGGAGGATTGTCATTCACATCATCAACGATGACTGTCAGATTGAGTGCTGTAGAGAGCACGGGTTGACCTTGGTCACTGGCAATAACAGTTAAGTTATAGAATTCTTGTGCTTCTCTGTCCAGTTCCTTTTCCAGCAAAATTGATCCTGATGAGTCAATATCTGTTTTTCCCTCTCCACCTTTCAGAGTATAAACCACAAATCCATTAAAGCCCTCATCCACATCAGTAGCTGACACGTTGATAACAATAGTTCCAACTGGCGCATTCTCCAAAATATTAATGGTAGTGCTGGTTACACCAAACACAGGACTGTTGTCATTGACATCTGTAACTCTGATAAACACGGTAGCATAGTCAGTAGCATTCCCATCTGACAAGGAAATATTTAGGGTGTAATTACTCTGAGACTCATAGTCCAGTTTGGTTTTTGTCCAGATGATTCCATTGACATCGATGTCAAATGTAGCTGATTCTGTCAGTACTTTAAATGTTACTGGTATATGGGGATCTAAAGACTCAAATTCTACCTGTGTAAGACATAGCATATCACAAATAAATTCAAGCCAATAATTCACTGCCTAAAAAAAATAATTGTTTTAACTGTTCCAACTCACTTTACACATTATTTTACTCATTAAAAGCAGTGAGAATGAAGCCACAATATATATAAAATCACAAATTGAGAGGACTGCCTCTTATCGGAACATCACTGATACAGAAATGTAAATATGTATAACACATAATAAAAATAATAGACTGTACTTCAGCCTTTGGTTCCACGTTTCTTTACTAAAAAAGTGAAAAAAAAATTAACTCAGGCAATCAAAGTACTAAAACCCATTATATTCTTTCGGCTTTGGTATCAGACCTTCCTCTGTCTTCAGAACTGTGTCTGAGAAGGAGCTTTCACAGCACATTCTGGTGGCCAGCTTTCCTGAGCATTTTTGGATCAAAATGGGAAGTAAGTTCCAGAGCCTTCTTAGAGAATGCCTTTTTGACAGTTCTCTAACTGTCTCTAACGCTCTAAGTTTCCATTTCCTAGCTATATCGTGTAACAGAGTTTTAGATTTATAACCGACAGATGAGTAAATACTGTCTGTCCTAGGGTTGGGGCCACTACAGGCTTCGGGGAATGTCCAAAGTCAACAAAGGACTAAGCATAAAAGTTTACTTCCTCAAGCAGTTCTGTGTTTTTATGTTAAACAGTAGCAGATGCTGTTTAAAGGTCTGCAATAGAGAGAGAAGGCGCAGCGTGTGATAGGCTTCATCTGCGTGGCATGATCTGTATGCAATGCAGGTGAAGCTCAAGATGCAGAAAGAAAAACACATCACCTAGTTATCCATATTCTACTTAGGGGGATATAAACATTTAGAGCACTTATTTTTTCCTTTAGCTGACTTGTCCTATACAGGTGATAGAATAAAGTTGTACTTACTCTCGCTACTTCAACATGGCTGGCCAGCTCTTCTTCCACAGATGCATTATACACTTTGCGAATAAACTGAGGTCTGGAATCTCCAACTGCAAAGATGTGTACGGGAACTGACGAACTTCTTGGAACCAGCCCACCTGCAAGCAAAAGAAAACAATCTCTCAGCAGACCCACAAAATACCTTCTGCCTAAAAATTACACTTTTCCACTAGTACAGACATTTTATTATCCTTATTGCCACTGTTTTAGTACTGCTGGGAGGTCTTAACCAAGACCAGAGCTTCATGTGCTCGGTGTTACACATATCCTGCATGAACATGAAGAACATACTATCTATTTGGCACAGCAGACAGCCAAAGGATGGGCTAGTGCATTCCTTTTGTAACTGTGCTCCCTCAGTACCCATTTTATCCACAAGGCCACGATTTAGAGACACAAAGCTCATACTGAGCAAATCAGATGATAGGGAAAAATCAGAATGCTGAAAAACATTTTGGATGGTCATACTACCAGGAATGCGATACCATTTCTAGGTTACATTTATCTCTGCCCTTTTTCAGACCACGAATGTTCACTGAGCTGTCTGTTGTTTTTTTAAAACAAGCAAAGAAACTTTCATCAAAGGAAACAACATTTGTGCTGGTCACCCAAAAAATGGCTTTGGCATTTCCATTTTAATTTTTTCATACCCTCATGGATGTGCAAGCACAAAGTTGCTCATCATTTTTACTTTCATTTTACTCCTGGCTCCAGTATTGCATGATCACTGAATTATAAATTCCTACGTGTGTGCCTGAACATCAGTATTCTACCCTGTGCAGGACCAGTCAATAATTAAGGTAAAGGAAGTTGGAAAGTTATACAACTTAGATTTGACATAACAGCATCAGCAGGAAGTGGAGCTTTATCAGAGACGCAACTATTACTTTGGATGAATGAGGCAGCAGTCTTCTTGCCTTCAACAAGTGAAAGCAGATAAACATACATGGGAAATACGGCAGCCTGTTTATTTTGACAGCATTCCTTAAAGTTAAAAAAAAAAACTTTCAAAGAGGATAGCTTTGTTGACCTGTACTAAAATCTTGTCTTACCATCAGTAGCTGTTATCCACAAGACAAAGTTCTTAAGCTGGTTGACTCCTAATGGGATCACTGTTTTTAAACTGATTTGTCCTGTGGATGTATTCAATTCAAAGTATCCATCTTCATTGCCGCCTGCTAAGATAAACCTTATCTCTCCATTTATGCCATCATCTGGATCATCAGCTGCAACCTGGAGAGAAAAAATAATTTCACTGTATGCTATTGTGCTGTTATCAAGTAAAAGAGAATCGCTTGTTTCTGTGTAGTCTGCAGAGAAAATCATTCAGGTAGCAGATAACTAAAGATGTGTATGCCTTTAAAAAATTTTTATTTACAATAAACTACATATATACATATATAAAAACTACACACACACACACACACACACACACACACACACTCATGTATAAACTACATACATATATCTATGTCTGTATGCCTATGTGTATATATATATGTATATATAGCAATTATAGGCCTGGCATTTTTTATAAAAATCAGCCAAATACAGCCACAGCAATATTTTGCTATACCTTTAACTGACTGACTCTCTATTTCCTATATGATTCCTGGATTAAATCTAAGTTAGAATGTCTGTCCTCTGATGCACATGCTTCATCAAAATTGTATCACTTTAGCAGCGAGGGTGAAATCTTGCCCCTATGAAGTTCATGTGAATGACACCACCAGGCTCAGAAGGCCTGTTTCATATTAATTCTAAAGTGAGTGGAAGTAGATTATTCAACAAATTACAGCAGGGGCCATTAACTCACTGTGCCTGGCCAAGTGTTTTGATAGTGACTCTCTACATGTCCCAGGTAAGTTCCTGAAGCCATTTTTGTCTTGATTTCCCGGTTTACTTGGTTAACTGGTTTACCATTTTATGAAGAATATACCTTATCTAAAAATCATCTACAATGCTTCAGCAGCTTTTCAAAAATCTGTACAATTGTATCATTTTCTGAATTCAAAGGAATACAGAAAAGATCCCCTATTCAAAAGGACCAGTACACAAGGTGAAGGGACTAAGCAAGGACTCGGGCATACATTCAACTCATACAAAAATGTCACATTTACTTAGTACTTCTAGTACCTGAAGAATGGACATTCCTGCAGTCATGTTGATGAAAATCTCCTCTTGATATGGTGTGCCTCTAAAAGTGGGGGTGTTGTCATTTTCATCCAGTAGCAATATATTGATTGCAGACTGCACCTCAAAGTAAGGTGGCAAATGATCTCTAGCAGCAACCTTTAAAAATGATGCAGGAAAATCACAGTTTTGTTCAAATGCACATTCTACAAACAGTAAGAAGCTCAGAATATTTTTACAAGCTGAGTAAAAAGCATCACTTTAGGGGTATTTTCTTCCAGAAAGCTCTAACACGAAAGTCTGGATTTGATTCTTCAAGTAAGTCGTTCCCAGTCCATTCAGTGAGAGTCAGAATCTGGCCAGCCTCTTCCCAGGACAGATCAGATATCACCTGTCTATCTCAGTCTGCTTTTGGAAAGGAGTAGGCTTATTTTTAATACCTGTAGGTGGATAGACGGTATTTTCTCCCTGTCTAACAGAGTGGAGTTCCTCACAGTTAGGATCCCAGCTTCACTTAGCTGGAAAGGACTGTCAGCCGGAGCAAGAATGAACGTTCCTTGGAAGCCTCCCTGCAAACAGTAATGATACTTGTTATTAAATAAGACAGTCACTGAGCTAGTCTCTTAGGCTATTTTCTTCTCAATTTTCAGGTGGGAAAGCATTAAACCTTCTAGTTTAATTAAAATTAAAAAGGGAGAAGAGCAAGCACCACAGGAGAAATGTATCACCCAGGCAGAGGGCCGCTCAGAGCTTTGCGTCCCTTTTGCACTTCCGCATTTTCATGTTCAAGACCTTCTGCAAACTGGAAAAGTTTCAAAGACAGCCAAAATTGAATCTTTGGCTGCCGTACCCTCCTCCTCAAAGCAGTGAAATTCAGTGTGTTTTGGTTAATGACATCTAGGTAATCAGAAAAAAAATCTGTAGCACTGTTCACTATACCTATATGAGGCAAAATGCATTTTATCATATATTTCAGAAGTGTAATATTTGTAGCAACCACAATGATACTATCATTTTACCTCATCTTCGTCAACAGCTGTTACTTGAAGAACTTCCATCCCATCTGGGGAGTTTTCTGGAATTGAGACATTGTAGTTTGCTTGTGACAGTACTGGAGAATTATCATTCACATCTTCAATAGTAACCAGCACTATTGCATCAGCTGTTTTGAGATTATTGTCCTGCTGAGCTGCCTAGAGAACAGAATTTATAGCTGTAAATTACATATCCTGATAACATCGAGCCGTTTCTTCTTAGTACAATGATATGGTATGACTACACACATTGTTGAAGTGAATTTCCCTTTATTCTGTGTTTTAAATGACCTGTATAATGGAATGTTGATAGCAATTGCCCCTTACCATTACCATGGTTAAAAAATAGCATGAATATTATTAACACCAACATAAGATTCTGATGTTAGCTGATGAAATTCAGACTTGGTACTAACACATTGAGCTGCAAAATAATCACTACCTGGAGGCCAACAATAAGATAAGGACATTTTTCTCTGTCAACTTCAGTATCTACTTTCAGCACTCCACTGTCTGCATCGATTGAAAAACTGTTGTTGTAGGCAGGAGGGTTCACTGAAAAGTGACAAAACACAATGGGTTTGTGAGAATGAACCACAACTGTAAAACTAATCTGTCCTTTGTATGACCGGTATCTCCTCAGCCACAGCAAAAATTACTAGACATTCCAGATAAAAATATTTTTCAAATATTTTGTCTTTGAAACGATGCTTACGAAATTCACTTACACTTCAAGCATCTCAAATTAAGCATCTCATGGGCTTTTAGTGACTCTATCAAAAGGAATATCTACTTAGGAAATTAATCTGTCTGGATGATCCTTGAATTGAAACCCATCGATCCAATGGAAACCACTAAGATGAATCTATTGCATTTTGAATCAGGAATTGTTTACTTAGGGGCGGTTAAGAACATCTAAGCATTCCTGAAATAGTTGGGCCCTTCTGAATCACTGAATAATCTCTGAATCACTGAAACTAAGCTGACTCAGCTTGCAAAGCAGTAGCGCAGTGAAGACGTACACAGCTAGGACATTGTCTGACTGTACGCTGCACTTTGTTACTATTCTCTTCAGTAACACAGACATCATAAGTAACAGCTTGAATGCACATGTGTGGAAGAAAATAAAGGCTCTTACCTAGTTTGATGCTGTAAAATATCTTTTCATTTATACCTGTGTCTCCATCTTTAGCTAATATCTTCTCTGGGAGAACAGCCAGAGGACCAATCTAGAACATATACATAACTGATTAATTAAAAAATATACACATCAACTTAAATGTATTCATTACATACATTACAATTTTGATTGAAGAAATAAGAAACATATGCTTAATCACTCGGATCCAGAAAAAAATTCTCTCTCTGCCAAACTGGCTTTACAGAGGAAAATGATGAGCAAAATACTTTATGGATACACTATGTTCACTTTAAGAAACATCAGACTACATGGCAGTAGTCACTGATGGAACTTATATTAAGGATATAGAAAGTCTCAGTTCTATTCCTCTCCTGGAAAACAATATGCAGGTCTAAACTATAGCCCTAATAAAACCAGCAACTTACTTATAACAACAAAAAAAAATAATTAGAAGTTCTAAAAAGATTCCTCTTGGACAATTAAAGATGAGCTTCTAACAAAAAGGATACAAAAGGTATGATACCAATTGCATTTGTAGTTTAACGTATGCTAATATGAAGATAATGATAAAGAAATAGGGATAACAAAGAGGAGAATTAACTGTTTTAATTTGAGCAGATTACTCTGGTAATTCCAGATTGAGATTTTGTTTTGTGAATACATACAGAAATCAAGGTTAAAAACATTCCATACAGAAATTACATCACCTGTCCTGCCCCTGTGCAGAAAGAATATTACAATAACATATAAACCATAGTTTACAGCTGAGATTCTTATTTTGCCTATCTGATTGTAACAAAGTTTGAAGAAATTACGCTAGTTTGAAACTGAGATGGGGCAGCTAACCCCAGGACTGATGGGTAGAGTCAGCTGCCCTTCCAAGTTTACAGTAAAAGTCCTGTTACAATTCCTAGTTAGTGATTTCGGTTTTGGTTTTTTTTTACCTGCAGTGGCAGGAGAATTTGTTTTTCTGTGGCAGAAAGCTTTATACTTCATACAATATGTGGACTGTTTACCTCGTATTTGGAAGTTTAGAGTTGAGAAACACAAATTTCACTAGTTAGCACAAAACAAAGCAGCCCTCCGTTAATCCATCTTAAGATGCTGCATGAGAAAGACTCCTTGAGAGTAAACACAGCGGACAAGAATAAGCTATTTACATTTGTAGCATTCAGTGAAATGCTTTTACCTGTTTTTCACTGATTGTTCCCTTGTACACTGATTGACTGAAATAGGGGTTCAACGTGTCATAATCCCGTACATTAATTAGTAATGATGCATTACCACTGTTGTTTCCAAGTCTTTCCTGTATCCCAAGAGAAAGAAGAAAATAAGAACACTGTAATGAAAGAGCCATTTTCCGTGGAAAATACGGCAGAATATAATTACATGTGCTTTGTAGTGTCTAAGCAGTCTCAAGTTGAAAAGTCTGATCTTATCCGATTTTTCCTTTTCTAGAGAGCCATTTTCAGAAATAATACTATCAAAAGCTTTTCTGAGGTATTAATTTTATATCACGTGTGTTAGACAGTAGCATGTAAAATGTGATAACAGTACATAAGCTATACCATTTGCCAGGCACCACAAATAAACATGGCAAAAGGATATATTTTTAGTTCCAAAAGGCATCAAAGGCAAACACATAATCAAATTCCAAAACAGATGCACAAAAAGACTGCAGCTGGTAAGCTGCAGCAAAAATAGGATAAGTTAGATCCACCAGAGTGATTAGGTGAAGATGTGACCGAATAGTGAAGAATAATAGCCACTATATACATAACGGACACAGAAAGAAACTTGTGCTAATATTTGTAGGGAGACTCAAACAATTGGCTCAAACATTAAGAGCATGCTTCTCTGACTGCAATATGAGCCAGCACTGTGGAAAAGAGAACCAAGCCTAAATTTATTTAGATATCAAAGGAGAAACTTTTTAAATATATTAACGAATTATGTGCTAACATGTCTAGCCTTGTTTTGGACCAGAGATAGTCGATGATGTTGGCTGAAGGAAGGAATTTTAAAGAGGGCATTGCCAAACGGAATTAAGTGCCTGAGTGGAACTCAAGATTTGGATGTTGCTCCTGACACTGCCAAAACAATTCCAGTATGAAATTTGTTGAGTCACTCAGTTTAATCTCTCAGACCCAGAGTGTAGCGTTCTTACTCACATTAGCAAACATAAAGGAAGCAATCCCATGAGTTATTGTGCATAAGCAGTTCACGAGCCATCTAGCCTTATCTGTCCCATTTACAAAAAAAATTATAATTATCTCACAGGGAGATTTTCAAGTCACAAAAGAGATAGAATGTGTTACTCAGTATATTCATGTTTGTCACGTGCTGTGACATGGAAGTGGAAGGATGTATCTTGCAATAGAAGGAGGAATGCACTGCCTGAAAAGGAAGTGGAGACCACCAGCATTATATCTTTGCCAACACTGAGCAGACCTAGACTAAGTGAGACCTGAAGTTTTAGGAAAAATCAGCAAACCTTTGGCTCTAAGAAACTCTAAACAAACAAACGGAAGTACCTGCATAACACAACACCAACGGTAACAACAACGTCACGTGGAAAAGCATAAATTGTTCCAACAGATAATTAATAAATTCATTAAAGTCTCCTAATTCACAATTAAACACAAAAGATGCACAGAAGACGCTGGTTCTCACTCTTCTTTTAATTCAGTAGTGCTATGTGTCAGAGACAGGAAACTGGACTGGAAGGACTTCTGTTCTGTGTCAGCGGGGCTGTTCTTATTTCCCTGTCGGAGGAAGTGCTTCCTTCTAGAAACAGATATACATATCTTTATACCATACCTTTGCTTACCTTTGCTTGGACTGTTAAATTGAAAAGGCTGATCTTGTTGTAATCCAAAGGTTTTTTCACCATGATGTTCCCATCTCCTTCCCTTATATAAAAGTAATCGGAGTTTGGACCCTATTAAATGAATCAGTCATATATTTTATATGATTATGAAATACATTTTCTTTTCTCTTGTCACCTTTTTTACTGAACTATTCCTCATAAAGGACCAGGAATCTCCCCAACACCACCACTACAATGGAAAATGCTGATCCTCTTCATCCGATTCTATTGTCTCTCCTGTCAGTGCCACTAGATTGTATATCTGAACAGGAACAAAACCAGTCAAATAAACCCAACAGAGCACTCTCTAGAGCTACACTTCAAAAATTCCTCAATCTATCAGTAAGATTAACTAAAAATTTTAGCTCTCTTCCCCAGGAACATAGGACACCCTCTCCATTGCACAGTGGTATTCATCTTTCCATTCTTGTACAATGATAACATTTCTGTCTTGGTCTAAATCCACTGAAGTAAGTAGGAAATCTGCTCTTGACTGCAACAAAAAGAGAAGTAGGCCCTTGCTTTCTAAACAGTCGCCCTGAAGTATCAGTGTTTCAAACACTGAAACAGTACCAACTAGCAAGTTTCAGAACGACATGTATCAGCTCTTGCTCATGCTGCAAAAAATAGATCTGAAACACTAAACATTAGCGGTTAAGATGATGAGGAACTTGGATATGGAAAACAGAACTTAGGGACTGATCTACTAGTAAGCAACAACTAAAAACCTCTAGCAGGTTCTGTTTGCAGACTGGTGGCCAGATGCCCATGTCTGCTGGAGAGAGCTACCACCTACTGAAACTGCACTTCCTAGGCAAGGCAAGGCAAGGCAAGGCAAGAGAGGGCAATGCCAACATCACAACTTTTTGCTCGTCTGGAAATCAACATGCTCTTCCTCCAAAAGCTTCCAGGTCACTGGCAAAACATATGTGGAACGTGACATTTGAATATGAAAAGGTTTCATATTCATTTCATGCTTTATTCTCATATTTTCAGAACAAAATTGCATAACATTATGTATTAGGTAGTCTCCCTCTGAAAAGTAAAATCTGTTTGGCAACACACCTTTTTTTTCCTTTTCTGCAACAACATGGAAAATAAAAAAATACTCTGAGCTTCTGTGGCGCTTCCTTCTCTCACACTTCTACTGGTAAGGACTGAAATAAATTAAAATAAATAGACCTAGGTGGCTTGGAAAAGATATTCAGGTAGCATAAATTGATGTACTTCCACAGATTGCAATTTTCATCAGATGAGTATCAGTCTTTGTATATTTAAAAACCACCAGACTTGCTACAATTCATGAAAATTTCTAAAAAATCTGTGATCACGCTTTTCTTTTAAAACTAAGTTTTTAATCGGACACTTTCTCTTCTGGGAAACACCTAGAAGTGTATCCTGTTAATAGCAGGCTTGACGTTATCACTTATGATCCCACCACGTAGGACCATAAAAGTAGTACCAACTTCATCAAACTTTACACAGCTACAATGTGCAAATAGAGGGAAATAGGTGCTTCTCTGTGGTTTATCTCATCCTATGGTTGATAACTAAAGCAGATCGGATGAACTGCTTTCCTCTACCAATCATAACACGGGCTGAGATAGTAAGCTCAGATGTGGACATCTGCACTGCAGATAGCTAAAGTTAGCTGAGATAATGTTACTTCAAGTGCCATAAATATATACCTTGTCAGGGCTAGAGATCAACAGCAAAGCTCTGAGGCACAGTCTGTAAAAACAGGGGACACAATTTCACTTTTGCTTTTAAAAAGGACCACTGAGTTCCTTAGCTGCAGCTAAAGAGTACCGCAGAACATTTCACAAATGTTAAGAAATGGATTCAGGGCTCACTGCATGCTAGGCTGGTCCTGTCGTGTAAGTTATTGTGGCCCACACTGTTCTAGTGTGTATTTCCACCAGGAGCTGATAAGTTAGCCATGGATCAGCAAGGGATAGAAAATGTGATCCCCAGTAACACATCTGGGAAGACAGAACCTATAAGAGGTGTTACACTCGTTCTTCTCTTTCATTATATTCTCCATATAGCAGCACGGTCCTTCTGATGATGCTAGCGTTTTGCAGATTTGTAACGATAACTGTAAAGCGCAAAATATCATACTGCGGACCAGGTTCCAGTCTGTACTTAGCTATGCAATGTAGCCCGGTGTTCACAGTCCCTGACAAACAAAAGGTACTCACCCAAAGACTGTAACTAATGAGACTGAATGCAGGTGACAGATCTTTATCCTGAGCTTCCACTTTTATAACTGTGAAATTTACTTCAGATACCTAGAGAAAATAAACATCATCAAATGCTCCATCACAGAACCCTTTTGGCTTCCCTCCTCACTACTGGCATAAAAATGATGCCACCTCCCTAGCACGTGCAAATTACTTCCAATTTCCATCTTAGGTCGGATAGCTGAAGGTTTTATCCCTTCTTCACCCCATGCCTCCAGCTGTGCACGCAGCCCAGCCTCTCTTTTCCACACCACGCTAAGGTGTAGAAAAGTCACATAAGTGTGCATGTAACCATGTTATATCTGAGCGGCTGCATTAGAACTGTACATGCTTTGGCTCCAGAAAGTAACTAAATAATAATCACATTCAGAAATATCCCCATTTGCCATATCCCACCTCTGATACTGAAGTGTTATACTGAGTCTGTAGAAATTCTGGAGAATTGTCATTTATATCCTGTAAGATTACAACACGTGCATTCTCTATCTTGTCAGCCTTCATAAAAGAAAAAAATATATATTAGAAATAAAAGTAGTGAGGTGGCAACATACTGCTAACTTTTAATTTCATCATATAAAATAAGACCTTCAAAGAGATATCCCTTTTGTTCTAAACATTTATCACGTGACACTCTGTAATGAAAGACTCAGATTACCATTTCTAGTAACGGAGTAGAAAGCTCGTGAAAATACTTTAAACTAACTGGTTTTTTTTAATTTACCTTAGGTTTTCTGAAAACAATAACACTCGTTCCAGTTAGCACCTTTAAACAAATATATCTTCTGTAAAGCAGTCAATAATTCCATACATCATATCTTTTATATGAGATTGTATATTTCAAAAAATAATAATTTGCATTAAATTTAGATGAAAAAACACATTTGATAATACATGCCTTTTACTTACCGTTCCAATCCTTTGGCAAACAACAGCATAAAAGAGACGGTCACTCTAAAATAAACAAGCAAGGAAATAAATAATGTATGTAAACATTTATTTTATGTTTGTGTATTATGTTCTGTGAATTTCTAATATGATGGTCAACGAATGTTTTTGTCAACATATAAATGGCAAAATGATCCAGAACAGCTTCTGGTACCTGAATCTTCAAGCATGCCATTTCGAGCTGATAATGAATTGTTCATGTGATTCAGTTACAGGAGCATACCTGAGCCAATTTTGTCATTTCAGTATGTTGTACCAAAACACATTCTCTTATACTCTACACAATTCCATTACAGATGATCAATTGCCATTTTTAATTGGCTGCTATCCATCAACTGCTGGTATCCACCCATCCAGATCCCACCATCCATGCACCCGGCTGTTCTCCCTGATAGAAAATTGACAGAGAATGGGAGAACGATACAAGTAAGAAGCATAAGAAGTGTCATAAAACTGGTTAAGAAAATGTTTTAACCCATTTGGAAAATATCCAAATGAGAAATGCAAACGTAAAACCTGTTCATCAGTTAGAAGCCTTGATTATAACACTATACAGTGCAGTTCTGTTAAATACAGTGCTTTTCCAAAAAAGTGATTGTATAAAAAATGGTCTCTGCTTACTCAGCAGAACCACACCATCCACATTTTCAGAAACAATTTCAATGATGAAAAACATATTACTATTGCTTTATAGACTCCTAGTACTCCGTCGGAGCAAGCACAGCTGGGAAGAAGGACGTACATTTGATTCCCTTCATGCATTAACCAGCAGAGGCCAGTAGACCTATTCATGTATGCAGTTAAACGCTTCAAATGTTCACACGATGAAGGATCACCTCCTAGCAAGTTATATCTGAACAATTTCACTCTGATGAAATTATTCAGATGTTATTGAGAGATGAGTTTCAATAAAAGTGACACCTATCTTAACTGAGTAGTTACAGCTTTTATTACAAGTGACAATACGTGATTAGGAAAGAAACATCTTGACTGCAAGATCCCAGATAAGTTTGCAGTTGTAGGAAACTGAAGACATTTAACACAGATATTCCTGAGAGGCAGATACTGAAATCTACACGGCACTTTCTGATGAGTCACTTTTTTGGAATTCCAACTTATATCATAGGAGAATGAACACTTAAAATCTATGCCTCAGTGTTGCTTCTGTCTCCTGTCAAAAAGACTTTTACATCTAGGATTTACATGTAGTGAAAATAATACCTCAATAGAATCAACATCCAATGGCCTACGAGTCCTCACTGTTGCATTATTAGATCCAAAATTATTTAGTAGCTCCACATATGGTAAGTGTTCAGGGAATAAATATTCTTCTAACGTCAAATTTACATTGGGTGGGATATTTGTAATCCATTCTATATCACCTGTAAGAAAAAGCGTAACAAAAATTATATTGCTTTATGGAAAAGAAATCCACTGGTTCATTTCAAAGGTACTGACCACTAGATTACTGCTGCAAATAATGTGGTATACTTTCTGGTTAGATTTTATATTAGTTTGGCATTTTCAGTTAATCAATGAGATACTAATCTAAGTCCCCTTAAGAGCAGTACAGAAGTGTACTATTATGTTTGCACAAGCATGGAGAACCACTCTTTCAATATATTCACCCTCTATGATATCATGCCCAGGATTAAAAAACTTAGCATAATCTCCACTTAAATTTCCACCACTTCTTGGAGATGGGTTCATGCCACAAAACTTATTTTCACATTTAGGCCCTGTGCCTGTCATTTGTTCCACATGGACATGCCTTCCTGCTCACGGAGTATAATCAAAGTCAGAGTGACGCTGGTCAGAGCTGCATGGGATGTGTTTCAGCATTTTCCACCTGTAAAGGCTTTTCATATCTCCTAGCTAACTCTACCAAGGAGAGAGGATTCAGTGTGAATCTGGATCCAGGCTTGTACTGCAAATCCCCAACCTACCACTTGCTAAATTGTGGTTTTGGTATGGAATGCCGGGTATATGTCCCATGCTTTAATCTGCTCTTATATGCACAGAACACTGAGACATTAAACACTGAAATATTTGAAGCAATTTAGACACAATTTTCTACAACTATGCATTTAGGAATTATTATCTTGAAAATATTAGGATTTGTTATGATTTGTAATTATCATGACTCACATTAAACTGTGTTGCTTGTTCGGTTAAGCACTAAATCAGGGTTTGAAAGAGGGTTTGAAATGTGTTCTTTAAACCCTCCAGTGTGGTATTACTGGCAATTTTATTCAATCGATTAAAGTGGTCTTATTCATAATTTATCAAGAGGTGTGTGTTTATACAATAATAGGTATCTGTTCATGAAACATATTATCTGGATTGAAAATCCTTCTCCTCTCCGAAATCTTTCCCGACATGCCAAATATTTCTGGTGGTCTTTAGGAAATTTGCTAGTTAAGTTTCCTACTTACTCCACCATTTTTATATTCCACCATTACCAACGCAAGCTAGTAACCCCTTTATATAATAGCCCCATCTCCAGTCTCCAGTGCAGACTCAAGGTCTTGCTCTCTAATGTCTCAAGGAAGGGAGCCTTGTCTTCTAACAGCAGGGAGTGTCTGGAATGCTCTCAGGTACCAGCCCAAAGATACCGGACTATTAGTTGACTGGAAGGATAAAGTCCAGTCAGAAGCCAGTAAGCACAGAGAAACAATTACGCTGTATCTCAGGGGCAGTGTGTTGTGAGATATCACACTGCTGCGTGCGGTGTTACTGAAACTGTTGGAAGAATTTGTTCCTGGAAAAAAAAAAAATCCATCTTAGCTTCCTGATACACTGTCAAACCCTCCATCCAGAGCTGGATACATTCAGACAGGAAACAGGAAGCAGACACTCTGCAAACAGCATCCTGGCCAGAGGAGTGAGAATGACAGTTTAACAAAAAGGAAGCATGTGGGTACAAATCGAAGCCACTTGTACAGGAGTCCCTTTTGCTTGTTCATTATAGTTGTGTCAGCACAAACACATGACACACAAAGGGCCAAACTTCTTGCTAGCCTCTTAAAATTAAATGAAGAGTAGTCAGGGTGAAAGGAGATCCTTTTCCTTTCTATCCCCATACCAGAGTCAGACACAGCAGCTGCACCTTTACAACTTTGAAATAACTGTTTCTACAGTGGCTGGAAAAAATCAGCACTGTGTGCCATACCTGTTTTCTGCATCTTGCAGAAAGCCGGAAGCAGTGAAGATTGCCTGTATATAGCCTGCATGGGCCTGAGGCACACTTCTGTGAGCTCCCCAGGGTCCCCCCATACCCTGGAGGGCATGCTCTGGCCACAACCTAGCCTCTGCCTTGTGACATTGCTGTGTAACTGTTAGGCAAGTCCAATCTCGACTGCAGGGCTGCCGCTAACAGACGATGCAGACACAAACAATAGCTCTATGCTTTAGCTGGCAACAGTGACCTCTGTGGTTAGTGGTGGGAGGAGAGAAGGATAGTTATTCTCTGTTCTGCATTTCCAATAGAAATACAAAAAAAAAAACAAAAACAAAAACCCCACAGTCTACTCTCCTCTTCTACACTGTACTTGCTTACAGTCACTGCAAGCCACTGCAAGCCACTGTAGTCCCCCACAGTATGGGATTTTGTTTCCAAGGCAGTCATACTTCGCCACCCAGGCTAAGGAAGCATAGAAAAAGTGAGGGTAAATTTAAAGTTAACCCTTCCAAGTGGCACAGATCAAATAATCATAAGAATACTACAGGAAGAGCTACATTAACAAGGAAAGCTAGAATACAAAATGCAAATACAGGGGGCAGGTATCATGGATCCTGTAGTTCCCAGTACTGCAAGCGTGCCTGTCCTTCCGCACCCCATCTGCTCCTGCTACTGCCCCTAACAAGACGAAAAACTGGCTTCCAGAAAGACTCCAGGCTGAAGCAGAGTCTCCAGAAGCAGAGCAGGGCTGTGGGGGCAGTGGTTCTTTCTGATGTAGGAGGGAAAGAAGAGATGACCTCTTGCAGGCTGATTGGACATGGTGGACTGTAAACATCAAGACATTTTCTGTACCTGTTTCCTTGACCTTTGCCTGCTCTGTCTCAGCATATTAGAGACTCAGTTTCATCCCAACTTTCACACTGTAGCAGGCACAAATTTACTAGTAGCAGGGAGCAGTAACCCATCTTGGCAGCTGCTGCATCCAGCAGTGAAGACCATTGTAAATTAATTAATAACACAGATTTATTATAAAATGCATATATCAAGCGTTAAAATAATATGCACTTTAGAGAGCAAATTAGATATTTAGGATAGAATGATGATTTTACCTGTATATTCATCCACAAAGGATGACAGCATGAGAGGGTTGGGTGTTATGTCACAGTTTATACTTGTGGTTTCTAAAAAGAACAGGAAAAATAATGTAAAAATAACAGAGAGAGAATATTCTTAGAACTAGTACAAGGTAAAAGATACTATGTTATACAAAGCAGATGTATATACTAATTAAAATTAATCTGTAAGACATTTATCATGGTGGTTCCGTTACATAATTTTCAGTGGTTAAAGAAATACAAAAACATTACGTGGAGTAGGTAAGCTGCACTGTGTTGATACCAATCTACCCCTGCTCAAAAATTATACAATGAAGGACTTGGCAACTTAAAGAAGCAACTATCAAAAATGATGAGAAAACATCTAGCTACAGAACTGTCCTTCCTTTGTACCTTGACCAGAGTGAAACTACAGCTTTATTGCCTAATGAGAATGAATCACTGTTCATTCGTTCCCTGCTGAAACGTTGCGAATTACACTGGGAAAATCATCAACAAAACTACGTTCGTACCATGGCCTTGCAAATGTTTTCTATTCCTGAGTAATCTGTACACACACACCCCTGAAATGTTAGCAAGGATCAAAAAGCTTAGGGTAAAAGGGACGCTGACTGCTTTACCTGAAACTTACTCCCTTTCATTTTTTATAGCAATCAGCAGTTTTAAAGTGTAGTTTTATTCTGAAAAGTGGCTTTTGTAAGTGGATTATTGTACCACAGTGACCGCTACGTTTTCCCCGTATAATAATAAGGGCTGGGCTCTTCTCTAGATCTGCAAACTAGACACACAGAAATCACATTAGATTTTTTCCTTCTTCCCTGACCAGAATTTTTCAGTGAAGCTGCCACAGTGCAATCAATATTCTTATGGATACCTTCATGATCTTATGTGAGTTTGCACCAATGCTAAGAGTGTCTCCACTCTTTTCCCTTGCTATCTTCACCATATATTCAAATTGACAGTTGGTTAAGTGAAGCAGCAGGCTATTTGCCTGGATGGGCAAATGCTTTCACATTTGCACCACTCCCATTAATAAGGGGGCAAATTCGTAGATGAGCAACTGAACAGAAGCCTAGAAAAGACTTTCACAGAGAAGTGGAAGAAACGCACTTTGGAGAACGGGGTTCGGTTTATACTGAAATAGATCAGAGAGCTGCAAGCTTGGAATTGCTTGAAATTTTATGTCAAACTTGAAAAAAACAAAAAATGTAATAATTAAATAAAAGCTCCTGTTGCTTTTTTTTTTTTTTATGAAGAATGACTCACTTCCCTCAGCCATTCTTGATGATTCTCTGGAGCCATCAGAAACAAGGAAAAGACATTTGAGCATTTTCACTGTTGCGACGTTTCCGTAGAAAGTCTGAAGAACTAAGTTATGTTAAGATCTCCAGCTCATGCACCCAGATGCCGTTCCCCCTCCCCAGATTCAGCTAACGGATGGCATAGTTCTCACGGTCTGAAAGTCCTCTCCTCTATACACAGAAGAGGACTTTCAATGGAGTCCTTTCCAGTACAACAAACACCAGCTACAACAATAACTACCACAATCTAATTTAACAGAATAACAGCAGCAGGGAATTCAAGGGATCCCAACTTCAGAACTATACATCCTCATACTCGACTTCAGCCTAGGTGTCTTATTTAATGTGTGCTGCAGTTATAAAATAATAAAACCTGAAAGTTCGAAGAGAACTTGTTAAAACCTTCTGTACATACAAGAAATGGTTTTTAACTTGGGATCACTGTGCCCCTGAAATCCAGACCACTTCCATGGGCCCTGGGAAGACTGTTTGTTTAGGTAGTTATTAAATGACTCAACAAATAAATGCATTTTAGACCTCTAAGATTAGGATTTATATAAATTTAATTAATTTATTTTTGTTCTATTTCAGTAACAACAAGAGTAGATTCACAAACTGCTATAAAAATTAAACTACTTACCTTGTGCATCGAGACCGATGAATATAACCCAACAGATCAAAGCAAAAACAAGAGATCTAGAAAGTGCCATGAGCACTGCAGGAAAAATATCCTACTGCAGGCAAAGACAGATGATCATTTATCACACAAAAAATTTGTTAAAAATCATTTGGCATATCAAATATTTCCTAATATCTTGAGGAATTCTTGAGTCAGAACAAACCAGAAGATCATAATGAGACTTTGAGAGAAATACATAAAATATATAACACGCTTATCAATTCCAGCCTCCGAGATCAAAGTCCCTTTGGGCAATAAAAATAAGCCAATAAGGAAATCTCACTTTTTTTGTTTCAGCACAGGTAACACAGTTATTTTTACTTTAGCAAACAATACAGACATGAAAACAAATACTTTAACAGATTTAGAACGTGCAAAATACTCTGACTAATATGAGAAAAACCTACATATTCCCTCAGAAATAAAACTAAACAGGGTTTCATCTGATAAAGGAACCAGCACCTTTTTATCTCATAATTATGCTGGAGTATCACCTCACAAGTCTATTCGACTAGGAATAAATACAGAACTCCTATTGGGAAAACAGTATATATATAAACATATATCTGACATACGCTTAGTATTTCATAGAAAGTATTTGTTGAGAAAAAGCGTAGCAGGCAGTTAAAACATTTTACTTCAATGAAGTTTCCTCCAAAACCGAACACTAAAAGCTTTCACAATGCTTTCAAGGACTACAAATCATTTAGCTGATCCTACAATTTGTTTCAATTATTTCGAGGTAAATATAGCTTTAATTCAAAAGGCCAACGGATCATGCAGTAAGGAAATAGCTGCCAGACCAAGGTCTTTTCATATTTGTGCTAGCACTTGTTTTGTCACTGTGGAAACAAACATAATTACTATAGTTTGCATGAAAATGTAAAAGATAATGATATTGCATATACCTAAAAAAAAAAAAAATTATTATTGCAGTTTCTTAGCCTCATATAATCTAAGTGGAAATGCAGGAGCAGTTCAAGCAGAAGGGGTTAAAAAATTATTGAAAGAAATTCAATCATCAGCACCGTCTCTTTTGAACAAAGACCACATCCAGCCGTGATTACAGCGGCATTATTACTGGAGCCAACCGAAGGCCGCTTGTTTTTCCTCCCCTGCCTGGCTGTTCCCTGCCTCCGTGACAGCCAAGCCTTAGTGAGGTTATGCAGCAAGCTAAAGGACAGATCTAGGCACAAAACACCTCAGTGGAAAAAGAAAAAACGTGGGGAGAGAGACAAACAGAGAGAGGGTGCACGTGCATGACAGAGCAAGTGGGCTAGAGCTATTTTTCAGTGAGAGAAGTTTCTCGATCTTGTCCACCAAATGGCCTCGCGTATATTTGTGCTACTACAGCAGAGCAGAAGCAACATAAGCTGATGCCTACTGAAAAGTTGCTCATGCAGCTTCTTAACCATCGAAAATATTTCTGTGCTGGAATCATAATCCACAAATGCAGCCCCACTTTTGGATATTTCAAATGCCGTACGGCAAAGTAGCTTCAACGTTTCTAGGACCTCAGACCGTAAGAGGCAACACACAGAGCTGGAAGCTGCCACCCTCGTCTCAATGGCAAGTAGTAAAAGAGCATAAAGGGTTCAGCTCCAGAAATACTTCCCCCATTATCTAAGGAGAGGTAACCTATTGGCCGAAGCAGGTAGCCCATTAGTGTACACAAACCCAGTGCAAAAATAAATTTAAGCTGAAGGCCACCTGCAGGCAGGCATGGAAAGAAAACTGCTGCTCAGATGCAACTCAGTGCTCTTTTCTACTCTTTGCAAGCTGCAATAGCTGTTTAGCTGGGATGGTCCTGGCCCAAGGCTGCCATGCAGGATTCTTCCTCCTGGCTCAGTCGTTGTTTTCAGGGATCAGCACTCCAGGCCCAGACATAAGGAGGCATCATGACAGTCCCTGCCATTGCCATCTATGTCCCATAGCGGTATCTGGGCTTGAACAGAGTTCAGATCAAGATCATTTATTTTTCTACTCTTGGTACCCAAGGAAAGATGAGGATAGGAACGTATTTAACACCAGATGCTTGGTAACGCCACACAAGCTATGTAACGTCAAGGATAATGTGCCATATGGGTGGAGGGGTAATTCAGTCTTCTCTTCAACTGCTAGTCGCTCGTGGAAGCTGTAGGACTTAAGAGCGCCAGTAAGCAGAATATATCAGCCCAACAACCAGCCGAGGACAACGTTGCCTGCTGAGGATGCAGGACGCAGTCGTGGCAAACAGTAGGATGGGCACTTCTCCTACACCAGACCGACAGGCACCAGGCATCTATTGAGGGCTGTGTGGGAGCGCACAATCCTTCCCACCAGAGGATGTTGCCCATTTTCAAAAGCAGCACCCCACACACCGAGCTAGGATCTAAGGCCCTTGTGACTCTCAACAAGGTAGAGGAGCCCATACTATCCCGTTTAGTTTTCAAGCTGGTTCTGTGAGGTTGATGAAACAACCAACCATTCTGTGCTGTTATTTAGCCCCAAGCATGAAAAAGCCTTTGGCTGGTTTCCTTTACTGGTACAGATGTCACCCAGAGGGGACCCAGCAGTAAATTTATTCTTGCTGTAAGGCAAATTTACTATGGGTGGACTCTTCCTTACTTCCTGATTAAGGAAAAGAAACTTTCCGGCCAGAATTCCGAACATAGGTGCACAGTTCATACAGCTGACTGGATTTCATCAAGAACAGCTGCAGAAGGAATGTCTTTGGTATTTGTCTATGTATGTTGCTCTCTTGGATGCCAATAATACCTTAAGGTTTCACATCTGCCCAGAACCGGAGAGGGAGGTGCCTAAAGCAAAGCAAGGAGCTTCATGTGATTGCTCAAGCAAGCATTTGATGCAAAGGAACAGTTGCCCAACACACTACAATACTTGTATACACTCAAAGAAATGGAAAACGATGTTTTAAAAATGTATTTCCTCTTTGCAAATAGAGGCGTCCTCTCAGTCACGTCAAATGTGCTCCTGCTATTCACGTTTTTATGTTTACTTACTGGAGCAGCAACTATATGCTTACTTTTAACATGTCATTCTTGGAACCATTGCCATGGCTGAATTTAAAATTCTGGTCGTTTGTACAAGATTTCTGACCATTGAGCAAGTAGGCACAGCTCCACAGCGCAATGAGTTCAACACATGCGACAGTGAAACACACACTGCAATTTTCCCTGTATACCAACTGGGACATTCATGCAGGACAGTCATATAGTAATTTCTAAAGACAGAATCATGGAAACTAATCCTATTCATAGAATTAACTTTAAGTGGTATGATCAGCACTGTGGCAGTGGAAGGCAAAGTTAAAAATGTTTCAGCATAGTTTGGTATGACATTTTGCATACTTGGGTCACTTGTAGAGCAGCTCAGTCATGAACTTTTAATCCAGCTTCAAAACTCAACTCAGATAAAAATACTGTTAAGTTGTTGTAGATTTGGAGTACCTCAGCATTCATCCATATACTGTTCTTGACAGATAAGATATCTTTACCATGAGGCTGCAATCACAAACAGACAAAGTGACTGAGACCATAAAGCAATATTTATGCACTTATTTAGTTTTTACAAATATCTACAAAAAACCCCACACATTTCTTAAACCAGTAACATTTATTTCCGTTAAACCAAGACAAGATTTCAAAATTAATACAAGATAAAAATTCAAGGTGGTTGGCAAGGGAGGAAAATACTTAAAAGATAGACCGCACATCATATATATTACTCTCATTTGCTCAAAACCATTTCTGAGTAAAATATTACAATACTGGCACGTAAAACCGGCACTTTCCCCCATAACCAACCCAGTGGGATTTTCCCCCTTTGCCTAGTCAGTAGTTCTAAGAAAACTAAACACATATACATGCAAGCCTGCAACTTTCATAGCACAGTTTACCTGTGGAATTTGGAACAATCACAAAGTTGTAGCAAAACGCTGTCTATTGCATTTTTGAACCTGGTGGATTTTAAATACTTCCTCTTTCAGGAAACAGCAATCAGCCTTTCAGTGTTTACTATAAATGCTTAGAACTGCATTACTACTTGCAAATAGACCTGAGGCATTAGTAAAGCCTTATTTATTTGATACAGGTTAAAGCATTCCTGCAAAGCTACCTCTCCTGCCTCAGATCAAGGCGACTGAAATCCACAGTTTTACATGTTGGTTTCACTGGGCTCTGAATTTGCTGTAGTGTTGGACAAAACACATAATAAACAAAATTCATTTTTATTGTTTGAATAAAAACCTTCCACCTGGAAAGCAGTATTTTCAAGTATTGCTATCCTTATCTTCTAATGCCAATTAAAAAGCCTCAAGAAACAAGACAAACAAAAAAGCCTGAAGAGAGAAAAGAGTGCCTTTCAAGGATGACTCCCCACCTCATACCCTCCCCCTCACCCCTCCCCACATCAACCTCTTGCTGACTTAATTCCAAACTCGCAATTTATTGTACAGCTGAGGTCTGGAATAAGCTTTCCCTGAGCACTCTTTCTACCTCAAAAAGTCAGAATGTGTTTTCTTGAATTCCGCCATTATTATTGCCATTTTCTTTGCTTAGACATGATTTAATTTCTAGGCAAGTTATTTCATTTTGGTAGCCCTGGATTGTATGTGTAGACAAACTTGTATTCTATTGCTCCAAACAAAAAAACTTGAAAGTGCATCTGACTTCAGAACAGCATTATTCAGGCAGGTTTCAGAAGGTAACTAGATCCAAAGATCAATATGCACAAACCCTCATAATGATTCCTCTCAGTTAAGAGAGGCCAAATTAATAACACATTTGCTACAAAATTTAGTGGCATAGCGTCATTAAGGGACGGAAGTGCTTTGCCTCCTAAGGTCTGGACGTTAGAATGAACAAGATATTGTATTGCGCAAGAGGAGTCAGATAGGAAGTAATAATCAGTATTAATTTTCCATACAAGTAAAGTAAGTGTTTCATATTCAAGGTGCAAGACAGCATCATCACTGCATTTAAATCATCTTTGGAGGTCTAGATCCCACCTGTTGCCCACCTTCACACAAATGAGAGTTGTGTAGCGATATGGAAGAAAGCCTCAAAACTGCATTTAAATTTTGCTCTAACTAGTCTAAGTAACAGGGAATTCCACTCACTTTAAATGCAAATCCTAAATGCAAATCCCCAGAGGACTGACCTAAAATGTGCCATTAAATACTATATAAAATAAATATTGTAGGTGATTTGTGTTAACACTGCTGACTGTACTCAGAATTCAGTAGTCTTGCTTTTTCCTTTTTAGTATTTCTAGCATACCATAGGCATATTTACGTCTTCCCCCATAAATAGTCTAATAATTTAACTCTGTAATTTATAAAATATTTTCTATGCAACTTAACACAATAGCCTAAAAAAATTAAATTTAAATTTAAGAAATAGCGTATTTACAACTAAAATAAGTACAGACCTTAATGGATTTGCATTCATTTATCACACAAAATAATTTACATGGCTTAAAGTAATAAATAAGTCACAGGAAAGCTTTCAGAGATAAGCGTTCTCCATATGTCAGAGTACAGTACAGTTTCAGGAAGCAGTAATGTATTTTGGCTATATTTTCTTCATGAGTCCTTATGTTGGACGACCTTGACCAAAACGGGATTTTGACCTGGATTAAGAACACATAAGAAACATATTTGTAGATTATTACTGCTAGAAATTTGTTTTTACTACTGCCAGGTCAGCTCTCTAGTTCAGTATTTGTTTGAAATCACTTTCATGTTAAAGCGTCTTCCCAGAGAAGAGGAAAAAAAGATCCATCTCTATTACTGATAAAGTTGCCTTTCTGCCGGGATACCTGTACTGAGTACAAGAGCTTCGTTCTCTTAGCTCTAGCGTAATTTGATAAGGGAAGCTTTTACATCATGCATAGTTAACCTACTTGGAAGGGATGCTGACGCAAAACGCGTATGAAACGTGGCAAGCGTGTTTAGAAAAAAGTTCACATTTTGCTTTTTCGTTTCATTTTAATATCTTACCTTGCGTTCTTCTCAGTGTTGTTTTGTCGTGCACTGACTTGTGCTGAGGCCTTTACCTGAGCTTCGAGCCTAGAATAAATGCCTCCTGCATACTGCAATGCAGAAAATCAAGTTGTGAAATTATTCCAATTTAATCAGTGACTTCGCATAAAAATCACTAAAACCTAAAACATACGTGGTTTCATTACCACCACATAGTACTGAAACCCTTCAAATCCACTCTATTTTCCATTCCAGGTTTTTAAAGGCAGTGAAATTTACCAATTATTTAACCTATTAAAAAAAAAAAAATCTTTTTTGGCTAAATACAGTTTTTAGTACAAAATGAAGCCTTATCAAAGGTACTTTTTAATCTTAAGCGTTAAAAAGATGGTATTTTAATTTGTATTATGTATTTTTGTTACTAAGACTCACTTAAATTCTGTAAACACTACTATTTTACAAGATAAGCCTTACTTCTTTACTGTCTTTTGACTTGACTCGATCAAGGTCTCCCAGTCGCATTTTTATTAAGTGCCCTGTAATCTCAGACATTCTTCTCTGATCTGTCAGAAGTAAGAAATAATACTTAGAACACAGGGGGTTTTTTTGCTACTGAATACAAGAGACAGAAGAATGTTAATGATACCCTCTTTGCAAAAGTAGCTTTCTTTTCAGCTCATACAAGAATCTTGAATAACCTACATTCTAGATCCTGATGCCTAACTTTGCTTCAGTTGTGTTCTCAGCAGATACCAGCATCAGCCCGAGGCACTACACTGAGATCAAAATCTATAGGAATGCTTCCAAGGCACTGGTTTTCAAAACAGCAAAAATGCACAAGAGTTTCAGGAGAGATTAGGGAAGAAAAAAAACAAAACAAAAAAACAGAACAACTATAATCCCGAATACTTTTAGTCAGAGACTGGGAAGGAGATGCAAATGAACATGTATACCTGTATCTATCTGCACACACAACAAACTGCACAGGGATGTGAGAACAAATTATTAACATACCTGTCCAGCCAACAGATGTCACAAATCAGCACTATCCCTATAATCTCTCTAGATTATATACTGACACTTCAAATAAAGAATAAAAAAACCCCTAACGTACACTCAGGACAGAATTTTTCTTTTTCCTCCTGCAAAATTGAAACTCCCTCCCAATGCCTTCCAATTGCCTTCTAGTCAATTGGACCCAAGACTGTCCATTTAGTTTTCATTCAGAGTGAACGTAAAGTGTGTGGCTTTAAATGGTGGATTTTCTTTCCGTTTTCCAGCCACAAAGATTTTTTTTTCTCCTGTAGAACACATGAGATTGCTAATAAGTGCCAATCAAATCCTAAAGTAACATCTTCAGGAGCAGTTTATAGCTGTATGAATACTTTTGTACATTTTGGAAGAGCCTGAAATTGCTGTGTGGTTTGGAAACAGCTGAAACACTAACAATTAGCCTAGTAGAAGCCTATTCTCTACCAAATCAGAGGTAGCTATGAAAAATGAGTTTCGTTTTATCTAAGAGTAAATCCAACCTAAAAGTTTCTAGGTAATTGTATTTTAAGAACAGCAGCCATTTCTTATACGAAAAAAATAACTTTCTTTGCATAACATTAATATTACAAAAGCTAAGCCGATGCAAAAACGGACCGTCTTCTCTTTGAGCATCTTGGTTGAATCTTAATGATCTGGAGGCATCCCATTTGTTCTGCTGCATACTCACACTGGTCAGAAAAAAAAAAGATGCATACAGAATATTATTAGTAACCGTTTACAAAGAAGGATGTACTACAATACGGTCTCGAGGACTTTGAAAGTTACTTACATGAATGGAGATGCATCTCGGGAATTTGACTAAAGAAAGAAAAGTGTGTTTTAAGAGGAAGTCTACAATTTAAGAGTATTCCTCATTACACAACCCAGAGGGGACGGCTCAAAACTCAAGATTTTACCTTGTCAGATGGCTTCTCCTTTTTCTGAACACTAGGTGAAGAAACCACTTTCTTTGGGTGCTTGCAGAATTTCCTTACTTTCTCCTTTCTCCCTGCTAATTAATGCAATATCTAGTAACAAGCACAATCGCAGATATTTGAAATCTCTCAACTACACAGCTGAAAAAGGATTTCTTCCCTCTACTTCTTCACAAGCAGTGTAGTTAGACTGGATATTTTTCCTTTGTTGATATTACAGGCATGTTAGTAACACTCACAGATCACTCAAACACTTTCCCATCAGAAGCATGCATGAACTGAAGTATACGTCTTTAAAATGCAGTTACACAGAACTGCCCAAATTTCTGTTGTAAATTCAAAAGCAGGTGCACATACACACTACATCTCTGAGAATATTAATTTAATCAACAAACTCAAAGGTGTTGGAGATGTCAAACTCAACAAGTTAAAGGTAGACTACAATGTTTTCAGTCAATGTCTTTTATGAATTGGTGCACCCCAATCCCTTCACGTCAAGGCAAAAAACCCAAAGAACTACCTCAGTTCAAATGGCTCATTATTAGGGTGGAAAGGAGAAGCTGCTTTTTGGCTTTCCATACTCCTAAACCCCTTATCATAATGAAAAACAAATTAGATTTTATAGAGCTTATCTTCAATGCAGACAACTCTAGGAATAGCATTCTGCAAACAAGCATACAGAAAATACAGGCATGTAGCTACTGCATTTCTCCTCCAACACTAGCCTGGGTGAGAATTCTTAAGTTGCTTGATAGTCTTTCCTGCAAAATATGCCCTCGATCACCCTTGAGGACATCTCAGCATCTGAATAGTTGCAACTTCCCTTATTTGCCAGTGTTTTTTTGACAACACTGAGAGCAGCAGGTTAGTCTGTATCTAAATACAGACAAACCTAGAAATAAAATTTAAATGTTATTTTTGATTTAAAAAATTCTAACCTTTAAAGTTTGCTTACACAAGAAGAATTCTGCTGCCTTGCCTTGAATTCCTATCTCTAAATTCCAGGGAGGTTTACTACAGAGACAGCCGTAATTGTACCTGGTTTTCTGCATACTTCTTCTTCATCCCCCACTTCATCTTCAGTGACCTCTGAGCCAGTGGTATACTCCTCTTCTTCAGATAACAATGACTGCTGTTTCTAATGAGTGGGAGGAGAGTGCCACAGAAAATAAATGCAGCTTGATTCCCATTAAATATGTTAAATCTGTCCTAAGGAGCCGTCCTCAAATCTAGCTTTGTATCTGAGCGAGGTGACTGTGTATAAAGTTAGGTCCGAGAACACGATTCTCAAATATTGAGAAACTAATTTCAAATTAGCTTTGCTTAAAATGTTTTGATAAATATTTTTATTTATGTTTCCTCAGGCTTGCCAAACATCAGAAGGTTGCCTAGAAGCTGTAGAATCTCCATCCTCAGAGATATTCAAAACTTGAGCAATGTGATATAGCTTTAAAGTTGAATCTAACTTTGAGGTAGGCCCTGCTTTGAGTGTGGGGAGATTGTACAAGACGACCTCCAGAGATCCCTTCCAACTTGTATTATTAAATGATTCTATCTTCAGTATCCAATGTATTACTGGCTATATAATTTTTAATGAATAAAAGAATTCACATTATGGTAGCAAGCATCTGAGTGAGCCACATAATTATAGAGGTGAACTGCAGCTCTCTCTAGTATTTGCATATAGAAATAGTTAGTAAACCAAACGTCACTTTATGTTGCTGGAAGAACGAATCCTCTGCATTTGGCTAGGCCCCCAACCCTGATAAAGCTTTTTGCAATAAAGAAGGTGCAAATGCGCTTTAATTGACTTATTGCTTTCCAGCTCCACCAACATGAAAGAACCATAAAATGTTAACCAGCAGACAGAATGATCAGCAATTCTTTCCGATGGTTTTGGGTGCTCAGTTTGACACAATTAAAAAAAAAAAAAAAAAAGGTTCAATTTAAAGTCCTTAGGACATGAAGCGTCTCAGATGAGCCACGAAAAAGACAGACACTTAAAAATACTACTTTTGAACACTTAAATCTCTATCAGCTTAATGAACTATGAAAAAATGATGCATGTGCTGCACGTCTATTGTTTGTAGTCATTTGGAATAATGTTTAAAAGGAATATTTCATCTTTATGCAGGCCAAAGTAGCACTTCACACATACTTTATAATTCCTTAAAAGTTCTTCACTGTACTACAAACTCTAAATTAAAGCAAAATTAAAAAGATCTTTTTCTACAAATTATTTAGAAAATAAGACAAAAAAATCAAAATTAATTATCTGCCAGTACAGAAGAACAAAATATTTTACTAACCAGCTGCAAAGTCCAGTTCTTCAGAGAAAGAAACTGTAGTCATGAAAAGGGGAAAAAGGTGTATAAGTTAGAGAACTAATAATAATTAAAAGACAAAATAGGTGAGTGGAATTCTCAAAATAGCAGTGGTATGCTAATAGTACAGCAATTTGTACTGGTAGCCCCTAGAAGGCTTACTCTCATCTTTGGCTTTCCATTTTGGTGGAATGAAGAAGCATGCAAACAGGTTGTGAACTGCTATTCCATTAAATGCAGTGAATTCAGAAGCATGTTCTAGTTTGCCTAGCCTTAGCACTAAAGATATTCATGGATTTTTTTTTTTTTTTAACTAGAAAAAGCAGACCTGGGGGGAGCAAGTGCTGGCAATGAAATTATATTAGAGTTTATATTAACAGCCCCCAGCATCTGTAGCAGGAGCTTCTGGTGCTCTGTGTAAAATTCTCATGGAACCAGCAGCATCCCACCACTGTCAGGACTGCCAAGTTACCGGAACAGAAGCTCCACAATGGGTGAAAAACTTTGTAAACTCATCTCTACATGAAGGAGCTCTTTAAACCAGAGGTAATTTTACAAACAGTCTACTTCTACTTGACTTAGAAAGCAACTCTGTTGATTTGGCATATACATAGTAAAATATACATCATAGTACTGGAAAGTAGGATCTTTTGCATCTGGAAAAGAAGATATTACTGCTCTTCATTAATGGGTTTACAAGAGCCACATAGACTTGGACACATCAGCAGATAAATCAAAGGCAGCAATTATTTAAATAACATTCACCACCTGATGTATGCTGGAGTATGACTGGACCCTTAAACATCATCAGGTTTCAAGTGGTCTGTAAAGCACAGATATATGGAGAATTGCTTCTGTTTTACAGAAATATTTCTGACAGCCTTTGTAAGAGCTCTGCCTTTTCACCACACGTTTTCTACCCAGACTAGTCTATGCTATTCTCCAGCGCTCAGTCATGTGCTTCTTCCTTCAGCAATGTGTATATATAAATAAAGTGGTCTAATGAATTCTTCAAAGTGTCTCCGTAAGAATCTTCATTATCAGGAAGAAGGGGGAATAAGCTAACAGTCACTCACAGCATTGATTTCTCCTGTTTTGGGGCCCCACGGCGTATTTGGTTCTAACAGCACATCACATTCAATACCTTTGTCATCACAGAGCCCAATACCGGAATCACTTGAAGAGAAAGATGTGAAAAAAAATTTTTTTTTTTTTAATTTCATAACTTCAGAATCAGACTCTCTTTACTCATGATATATCCAAAGGAGAACTCCCCCCCCCCACAAGTTAGCCACATAATAATATTTTGATGACAAGGCATTAAAATATAAAGATAGGAGTGAATAGTTATGGAGGCTGAATGACTAAATGCCTGTTTGAAGTTTAAAAGTTAAAAATACTTGCTCTTCTCTTCCCAACTTCCAATTAAACAATCATAAAATCACCTACCTTTTAAAAATCCTGTATGTCGCACATTTTAAAAAGGGGAAGTCAAATGTATTGTGCATACAGGTAAAACGTCAAAGGCTAAGTTAATTCAGTAACAATGTTCTTACCTATTTTCATCCTTAGTGAAAGGAACAACAATAACATCTCTATGATGAAGCAGATCATTCAGTATTTTAGTAGACTGAGATGGCAAAACATCTCCATCTTCATTTCCTGAAGGTGGACCAACCACGTGATCCCTCACTTTACAGCCCTGCCAAACATGTACACATAAAGAGATCAGATATATATTAACTAACGGGAAGAACTGATTCCAGTAAGTATGATAACAGAAGTTCATCTTTCTAGAAACTTTTGGTCTCTGTACTTGGAAGCTTTCTCCGGATGGAAACTACCTACAGATGAGCTTTTGATTAAAGAGGTGGAACTGCTTCTGTACTTGCTGAAGTGAACAGGAACTTCTAGAAACAGACACCCTGAGAAGCAGAGTCCACTGCGTAGGAACAACAATTGTTACAGAACTGTTTCATATCCAATTTTAGCATTAAATATGGTCAAACTGCAAGGTAACAAAAGGGAATGGACAAGTGCCCCTTGCTTGGACTGACCGCTTACACTGCATGCACTATGACAGGAGCGAAAAATAGCTTTCTGGTATTACAGTACAGTAACCTTTCCCTCCGCAATCTCATGCTCCCTCCACCCTGCCTGCCAGGGAACGCCTGCTGCACTTGAATGATCCCAGAATAGTTTACTGCAGGAGAAAGGTTGAGTTCAGAGGTCAACCCTCATCCTGTGCTGCTCTGAGATACTGCAACAACGCACAGTCCTTATTTTGCAGAAGATCTATTTTCATAAACCTGCCCCTCTCCCCCATGTCTTACGCTCTTTTAGAAGTGAACTATTAATGAAGTACCTTTGGGAGGGTTGTAGGATCAAATCGAAGTACTTTTTGGTTACAACACGGATATATTCCTGTCCCAGTGGAACCCAGAGCACTTGCTACACCTGGATAAAGAACTGGCTGCGAATGGTACTGGCAATGGGAGAATTCAGTACACAGGAAAGACTACATTATAATAAGAAGAGAGATGAGAGGTGAGATTACCAATGGAAGTCAAAATTTTGCAACATAAGGAATCTATATCAGCTTGATTACTGTCACACACCCAAAGCTGCAGAAACTCAAGGCGACTTCCCACAAACACCTCCTTTCTAAAGGCAGAAAGCCTTTAGGGCACTCATTAAAACCTGAGTAGTCAGAGAATAGCCATTCTAATTTAATCACGTTTTGCTCTAAGCAGTCAGAAAAGAAAGGAAAGCGAAAGTGATGGGAAAGGAAATATTTAAGAGTTCATGAACCACAGCTTCTGTGATTTCAATAATGCAAGTAATTATGTCTCCTAATTAAAAAAGGAAAATCACAGAAAGCCAGCTGGTGCCAAAACCAATTGGCCAAAGGGAGGGGAGACATACGTCTTCCATACGGTTCGTTCCTGACTCAGCCCCCAAAACTCACCCAAATCAAGGCAAACAGACAAGCAAGTGAAAATATACTAACTTGGTTACACCTTGAGCAGGCCAACCAATTGACAGTCCCCCACAGGCGCCAATAAACATCTCGCCAAGATTTTAATTCTTCATGAAGACCAATTAAATACTCATGGACTTCCCACGTTTTATCTCTGAAAAAGCATAAGGTGAGGTTATGCACAGATTCATAAAGCAGTTTTGATTCTGCCACCAGAAACACGAGGTGGAGAAACAGCAAAACAATACATCTTCCACTGGTGGAAATCCTACAGAAGAGCTTACAACAACAAGGATACAACTTGGGGCAATAGATATTAAATTTAGATGATGACAAAACATCCTAAATTTACTAATAACAAAGCATTACAGCTTGTTTCATCTCAAACTCCATATACTGCAACTTGTAAACCAAGATAAATATCAAGCCTTAGGGAAATCAGGAGAATCATAAAACAAAGAAAAACTCAATACACAGAGTAAAAGAAAACAAAACATGCATGTGTGAACAAGTTTAATGATACTGCATTCTTCTGCCCTTAGAATAATACCGCCGTATAACAGACATAAATAAAATAGGACGGCAGTGCTTTATTTTAAAATGCAACATAATATATTTCTATGTATCTGCAACGCAACAGCAATTTTGAAAAACATTAGTTATCTTTTCTTGAAGACTACACGCATTTGACATTTCTGTTTCTAAAAACATGAGTGTGTATTATGGACTTTGATCGGCCATAATACCAGTGATAAAACAGCATGTCTCTTTTTAATTCAAAAGACAATATGGATCCAGCACTGATGCATTTTATCCTTGGAAAGAGCAAGTACAGCTTTCCCTGTAATTTTAAGTCCCAGTCTGAACAGCTTTTTACTGCGTACATGCCTAATCTAGCCTAAGAGGACAAAAACTCCTATGGAAACTTTCAGGTACCAGTACAGTAGACAAATAGTACATACAAATCTATTTTTAAACAACTATATCACTAAAGATAGGCTTTTATTAGACCTCTTATTAGGTCTTGGAAGTTCCTCTGATAAATACTTCAAAATAGAAAAACAACTGGTAGAAGTTTATTCATAGTAATTTTTAAGGAGGATGAATATTTGATGTGACAGCATCAAGTCCGTCTAGAATAAAATCTTCAACGTTTCTTTGTTGGCAGAGGTGGATCAACCTTTCTGTAACAAATCTTGTGGAAATGTAGCCTTTAATTCAATTTGTCATTGGCTACATATAAAAAGATCCTTCAATGAAACAATTAGCTGAGTATTTTCTATTTAAAACAGTGCAACCCAAAACAGCACTCCCTAGGATCTTGGCTGCAGCATTTCCATATTGCAGCAGCAGTGGCACTACTAAATGAATTTCAGAAGTACAACCATAATCTCCCATTTGTTCTTTTGCTAGGGAATATAAAAAAAGGAGTGGTTGAGATGATTACTTATACTGCTCTATGCCTACCTATGACTCAATTTTGTAATGTGAGTATCTGTTAACTCCTAAACATGCAGTCTTTTGTAAAATCATCCAACATCCTATAGTTGAAGAAATGTGTTTAATATATATACTACCTTATATGAACATAGACAATATTCCCATGTTGATCTATGTTAATTTTTCCTGGTACACAAGGAATTCGTCTTTCTGTTTCTTTAGTTAGCAGCCTTTTACATAAACAACATCTAGATGAAAAAAAAGAGAGAGAGAGAGAGAGAGAGAGAGAAAAAGAGAGAGAGAGGGAGACACAAAACATTGCAGTAAGAGCAAGACTGTGAAATACAGAGGCTGTCTTCATAATTGAAGTAGTTAAACTACCACACCTGTATAATGTTGCTGCATTTCCCCGAGAATCTGGATTTAGGTACTCTGGATCAAACAGTCTCTCAATCTTCTTGCAGAACAGTTTACTATTAATGACAGTAACACAGTTTACCCATTAGGAAAAAACTGAAAGTTGCTTTATGTATAATGAGATTAATAACAATATTCTGATGATATGTAATGCTGACACTTTTCTTTCAATGTCTAGCTTTTAATGTGATTTTCCTAAAAGATAATCTGTTTGTAGCATACATGTAAGAAACGCCCATACAACTGGACTTTTCTGGGACTGGAGTTTACTTACTGAGTGTGGTTTTTTTTTTTTTTTTTTTTTTTTTTAAACTGAGGACCTACCGGGACTTGAAACGCTTTTGGTAAGCCATTCATTAAACCGTCTCTGTCATGTTCCCCTATACGGCACAGTGCTTTCTCCTCACCCAACCTCAACTTCCCTCACAACACCCTGCTCTGCACATGCAGAGCATTTGCCTATCTAAACTGACAGCTCCAGCCTCCTTTGCAGATCCAATGCAGTGCTGTCGGGTAACTGTTTCCTAACCTGGTTGTACCTTACTTTTCATAAAGACGTGAGGAAAGAGATCCCTTTGTAGTCGCGATAATATTAAGATAAAAACCTTGCATCCACTGGGTCAGTTATGGAACTCCTACCTTTATAAAGCATGATTTTCAATATACACTCTGTATAGTTAACTTTTTTCCTTCTATTACGTTCTTTGCTGTCCAAACTCACAGCTTCCACTTTGACTAAAACACTTTTTCTTACCGAGTGCTTTTGTGAAACCTCACTTTACTTTTAGAATTAAAGTGGTAATGTTTTCATCCCTGCCAACTAAAACACTTTCCTACTTTTATCTTGCTTGCCTGTAAGCCTGCCTTAATTGACCCTTACCTTAACTAAGCTAGACTCCTTATATACACTGTTTAAGTAGTATTCCATTACAGCTATTCAGCCTTCTGGCCATCCTAAATTCTATGCCCAAACATCAGAGTTTGCAGGCTACTGAAACCAAACTATTCTCTACGAATTAGGAGTAAGTCATCCCACTAAAGATTCCTTTCCCTAATCCTGGCCTCCATGTGAGAATTCATGAATAATTTGTCCATGTCACATTCCTACTGTGGTCTTTCCTTTTGCTTGTCTTCTATAAAAAGCTCTTTCTTTTGGCTCAAAATTGTAATGTAAAATTCTGAAGTCACTTCATGATACTCTCGGTTAAAGATACATTATATAAGAGTACAAATTGTATTTATTACTCTAGACTCCACAGCGTCTTAGCTGTTCCCAGAAATGATCCAGAAGCCCTACAGTATTTCAGTAGTGTATTACAGTGCAAAACATTACCTCTTAAATTTATCTCTTTTGTCCTTCACCTCTTCCACTTCACTGTGTGTGAAGAGATCAGCAATTCGTGTAACAAGATTAGCATTGATACAATTCATGTTACATGGCGTGGCTACAATGGCATTCATATTTTCATGGCAGTAATTAATACATCTTTCTACCTATGAAAAGCAGAAATATTAAAATCATTTAAAAGAATTCTAGACAAAGCTATCTCAGAGGAATTACTTCAAGCTTCTTTTTTTTTTACAGCGTGTGGTGTTTTGCAAAACTAGTTCAGTTCAACTCAAAAATAAAAAGCAAGTCTAAGATTTGTCTAACTGAGACTCCGAATTAATGAGACTCCGAATTTGTTTTGTGTTCTCCTCCAAAAGGTCTCTACAGTCTGGAAAACAACTCTAGAAATGTTTCATCTTCAACAGGCGGTATCTTCCAATTACTCACAATTGAGAGCCACAGAATCTCAGATTTAGATGAATCGTCAGAAGACGAATCCAAGATCCTGCTGTCACTAGAAGAAGCTTATTCACAAGTTTCTATGTGAAACTTCTTTGAGATTCTGCAAAAGTAGATTACCACTTTAAGTAAAAAGAAGGTGGCCAAATCTCAAAACATCTTCATTTTAGAAACAGATGCAATGGCTGATGCAAGTCAAAGCATAACAAACAAGCTGTTAGACACCTGGTGATCAGCTGTGCCCTTATGGCACAGAATCCTTCTCTCTTAATACTTACCAATGAATCCATCTTCAAAAACTCAGAAGAAATAAGAATTGATATGACATTTGCTGGTTCTAGAAAACAACAAAAAGAGGTTTTTTACATGAATTCTTTTGATAATTTCACATCACCTCCCTCCCTCTTCTTACTTAGTATGTGCTGTAAAAGCATTATTTTACCAGTCAACCTGTCATTCCATCTTCCAGCACGTAGAAGACTTCCAACCTTATGAAACAAAGGTCTGGTTCCATATACAAAGACACTGTATTATTTACACAATCATTTTCTGGCCCATATTCTCAGTTTTTGTTAACAAATGAACTAGAATGATCTTGTTCAATTGTTTAATTATACTTCTTGTTGGACTTTTTTCTTTATCATTTAGGTGGCCAGAGTAAAACTATAACAAACTGGAGTATATAAAAGCTGGAAAAGGTAACTTCATAGGGATAAAATTACATAACTATAGAACAAGATTAACTTCCATCCCTAGCATATGTTTGCCCTAGCCTAATCAGTCCCTATGTTTGCTCAACATAACCTGCAATGCAAAGGTTGTTTTTAGGACTCTCCTATCTTGTTTTGTTTACATTTAAAAAAAAATAACAACACAGGACCATGAAAAGATTAAAACAAACAAACAAACCAACCCCGATTCCAAACTATATTAGACCTTTTTTTACCACTTCAACTATTAGGTTGTTTCCTGAAAACTGTCAGTGCTGACAGATCAGAGACTTTTGCTATAACGACCAGAGAATCTTCTGCCGCAACCCCTTTCTCTTTCTAATAAACGAAAAGTTTCAGTGCAACAGCCAGAAAGAAGAGACTGGAGCTGAACTGTACCAAAACCACTAATCTTCCATTAGCTTAAGTTTTTAGTTTGAAGTACATATCATAATGAACCTGCCACAAATGATCAACACACTTTCTTTTACCTAAAGTGGGCATTTCATAACCTTCGTATTCTTTAGCGTTCCTTTTAACGTATCTTATTAACCAGTCAAAGATGTGAACGTCACAGTGCACTGAAATGTCCACCTCTTCCCAGCGCTGGGCATCCACTGACAGATATTCCGCAAAGTATTTCATTTCCGAAATCAAAAGGTCTCGAGGACAAATAAAATCTTCTTTGAGGTTTTTTGCTTCATCACACACATGGATCACCATATTTGGCCTGAATTAAAAAGAAAGAAAGCCACAAAACAAGTTAGGACCCTAAGCCAACAAGAATGCCAAAACTGATCAATGAAGATTTCATCTCCAGAACAGCATCAGACATTGCTGACAAGCAATGACAACATTGACATCACTAACAAGTTTTGATTCGCAGAAGGAAAACAAATTGCACACTTATTAACAATAAGAAACTGTTGTCAGATACTAGCAGAAAAGCACAAACGTGCATATCCTCAGATAGATAATCGAGGTGTGATTTAATGGTTAAGGGACTAGAGAAAGAACACGTCTAACTCCAGTCCCCAATGCGTCCCCAGTTTCTTATGGGATACTACTAAAACATTACATAAATGATTTGCTCTCCCTTTTTTTTTTACCTTCTTGAAAAAATATGCATATACACACATATACTCCCCTAAGTTACTGAGGTACCAAGGACATTAACTAGTATATTACAGTAATTTTCATCTGCGGAAATTAAAATTGCTTTATAGTGTATTAAAATGCCTATTTCTTAAGAAAAGATGAAAGCTAGATTCAGTAAAATCTATCTCTATGGAAATAGGGTTACCATGAGGCTTGAATCAAACATTATGCTATAAGTACCTGTACAGTAAGATGAACTGGTGATGCACATGGCTATTCGAATCGGTAGGGAAAATTTTTATTTGCACTTTTCACTTAGTTTTCTTTTTCTTCTTTTAGGCTAATAGGACAATTCTATGTTCACAGACTATAACTTTGTTTTTTTAATTAACTATTAGCAAGCACCAATCTTGTTTTATTCCTTTTTAAAGATCAGACCGTGTTTCCCACCACAGCAGTGACTGATCATTCAGAAGAGATCTACAGATTCATAAGTAACCTATCACTATTGCATATAAGAAATTCGCAAACCAGTCCCCAGTATTTCTCTAGCAACCTTAGGTTTGCTTAGGTTTAGGATGTTCACAGCTGTGTTCTTTGTGACAGATAAAAGTTAAAAGCAATTTAGATAGCTTTCAAAACTAGAGAGATGGCTACTTTGCTGACAAACCTTCCAGCGAGCTCACATTTGAAATGACAGTTCAGTTACTTTGTCGGTTAATAACGATAAAAATTTTCAGCATTTTTCCTGCTCCTGGCCTAAGAGCAGTTCTACACTCGTCAGTAATAGCAGTACTAAAGGAGAAGATGCATGTTTCCACCCTGGCTTCAGACAACAGCTACGCAAACTGTGGACGTGTGCATTTCCACTACTATTCTTATTTTGAGTCAGAATCAGAGGAAATGATACAAAAATAACGGGAAATATAAACAGTCAGAACACTGCCAAAAAGATTCTTTGGACTTCTCTCATACTTATTAATAAAGCTAGAAAAATAGTTTAGCTGGTTCTGCCTTGAACAAAGAGAATGACTATCTGACCTTCTCATAGCCTTTTAGTAGGGCTGTCTATTCTGTGATTCCTCCAAATGAGTGCTCTGTCAGCTATATAATCCTGTAGGCAAAAAACAAAATCATCATCTTACCCCTGATTTCCATCCGTGCTTTCTCCACCTTTATGCACAGGACCTTTCTCAGATTCTGAAGAACAATTCCTTGTGGAAGTTGTGCTGGGCCTTCCTTAAATGTAAGGAAAAAAGGCTTCATTAGAACAAAAGGGACTGACCTTTTGCTCTTCAGCATCTTGGAAAGCACAGCCCTCATACTGGGGCAATGTTACATGACTAGCAGCAAGATCTGTGCTACCATAAGAGCTACTAGATAGTCCAAATTCCTGCTCTGAATGCCATGTACTGCAAACTCAGATGGATCAGAACTGCTGGGTTGCCCAGACACTTGGCTGCAAACCCAGATCAGTCCCATCTCGATACAGAGCCATGAGATTTATGCAGAGTCTTCAACGTTTTCCTCTGCGAATGCAATCCATTCCTCTAGCTCCCCTTGTCTTCTTTGTGGGATGTGGGTCTTAAGACTTTCAGTCACATGAAGACTTCTGTCTTCAGGACGCTTTGCCACCAGAACATAATTGCTTGAGACTAACTTAGCTTCTCATCTGTAATTTGTTAGCTGTGGAAATATGTTGCTCCCAACCTGAAGCAGACAAGTCTCTACAGATGTACTTTTCCTAAGCTTCTCAAACACATGGCTTAAAGCAGCAAATTGAATAAAGCGATGCTCAAAAAAGCAGACTCTCTGATTCTTTTAGTCCCAAAACTATACAGCACAGCTTATTCCAGGAATAAAGGACAACTGAGCTTTGGTTCAAATAGGCTCTCTTCACAAATGCACTACAAGTAGTGGAAGCTGGACAGAATACCCAGTGAGGTTAGGAGAGGTCTGGTCACCAACCCCAGTGAGTTCCGGACCAAGAGGTAAAAAAAACTAGGATTCAGATATTAAACAACTTTTCCTACTGTGATGAACGGATCTCTGCAATCTGAAACTTCCAACAGTCTTGCTTATAATTCAGAAATGTCATTATCTTTTTAAAATAATGGGAGGGCACATACCTGACTCCCACTGATGAATACATCTAAGGTCATGATTTTCCATGATTACTTCCTACTCTCCAATTTCTAGGAAAAGCGATCCAGAAGAATCCTCCTCCTAACAGGAGGAGCTGTACTCTTTAAGAGAGACCTTCTCATCTGATGGCTGACTTTCTTATCTTACAGCTGACTGACGACTGACATCAAAAACCATCTGGACGCTCTATACTGTTCATAACACAGCAGTTACACGTTTCAGGACAGTGAAGTTAACACACCAGAGGAAGAAGAAACAAACTTGCACTAAAGATATAACCTATGGCCTTGCACAGGTAGGCTTTAGGAAGGCCACAACCAAGGAAAGACAGCTAATAATAGGGGAAAGTTTATTGGCCTGACGCTACAAGAACCCTGGAAGAGGCTAGGTCAGGCACAGCCTTTCCACTGCAGATAGATGACCCATGCTGGTAGAAATACAGCCAAGTTGTGGGTCCTGGATTTTTAACGCAATGTAAGATGAATATTTCAAGTAAAGACCTGTGGAAAAAATGACACTGAAAAGTTCTGTTTACAAATATTAAGAAATTTATTTTGGACACAGGGAAGTTCTTTATGAAAGAAAAGGAAATAACGTTAACAAGAATATGCAATACAGCCAAATTAGCAGGGACATCTGAACTTTACCTTATATTTTTTTTTCAAGCTTAGAGATGGCTCAACTTCTGAAAGTTGTTAACAGACATACCTTGGGTAAAAGCCCATCCTATGCTTGTATATTACCTTAATAGGCATTTAGAAGGACTTAATAACAGTTTGCTTTATAATTAGCACCTATTTAATAAGCTTTTAGTAAAATCAGCCAAAACCAGAATCCTGCTCAAAATGAATTGGATCTGATTGCTTTTTCTTGAGGTTACTCGCATCTACAAACAAATCCAAATAGGTCGCAAATTCTTGACCCTAAAGTAAGGAGATGTGAATAAGTTCACTATGAAGTAATTAAAGGAAAAAATATTAATTTACAAATAGGCTTTTCTCAGTTTCTCAGTTCTGAACTATCTGATTATTTCCCAAATATTAAGAGGGTGTGTTCACTACAATCCAGCAGAAGAAGATTGAATTATCTTAATTTCATATTAACAAATTACACATAAACATGCGAAATTATTTATCCCAAGTCACAAGGAAAATGTGTTGGAAAAGAACAGGGAACAGGAACAGAGGAAATCTCAGGCTAAGATTTTTGCACTAGGGAACATTCGATTACCTAACTGCATTGATACTTTTTACATATATTAAATTGTTAACAAGAAAGCATGCACTAATTGTCTAAGGAACTCTATAAGCAGAGTTAGCTTGTTAATTGCCTACTGGGAAGCTTCTAATCTTCTCAATAGCCACATGTGGGTGCAAGAAGTTAACTATTTATTCAACTTTGTGTACGTAACAAGTGTGTAACTGAAAGCTGATATACCCCATATAGAGTTTTCAAATATTATCTCTTTATTAGACTTTAAAAAAGTATTTTTGTCATTGCCCAGCAAGGGTAAAACAGCTTTTCTTCTCCTGCAAACAGAACAGTGATCAGAAAGCTGCAACACTGTGAAAGACAACGTAACAGAGAAAGTTCTGTTGCCTTAAACCTTCGCTATCTCCTCAATTGACAACACAGAAATTATTTACCCATTACTGGAATTATGCAGATTTCTCATGTAACACAACTGCCAAGTTTCCCATTGTGTAGAAAATACCTTTATTTACAATGAAAACCAGATAATAACTATTGCACTACTGCTTAATTAAAACCTCTTACAGGAGAGGTCCTTAAGGTGATGTTACCAATATATTTTTTTTTTCAGTCAACACACAAATTGTTAGGACTAGTCCTCTTCTGTCAAAGTATTACTGAGTCACACAATTGACCAAGACTCGTTATATAATCAATGTAAGAGTGTCTTGCATCAAAAATAACTAATTTATGCTCTAATTCCCATGTAGTCATCTATCCACTGAGGCAACTGCAGGGCCTTTTGCTAGGAAGGAGTCGTCTGACCTCAAGGAATCACCATCTCAGCTTTTAGTCATTCTACACAAAACTTTCTACTTATCTTAATAACACAGCTTGACATGATTGTAAGCGTTGGAGGTTGTGATAGTATACCACCAGGGATACAATCTAGAGGAATGTCCCCCCCCAATCCCAAACGGAAGGATTTAGCACAAACTTCAACATATCACGTCTTTTGGGACAACAAACTATTAAAAAAACCTAAACATTGACTCTTAATCTAAATGAACTGAAAGTGGCTTCTTATACGCATTATATGCACAGTTAACTTTTCTTTTTCAGAGATGAACAAGTACCGTTCCTGGGTGGACTTACCATTCAAGACACAAAAACACACACACATTGATTATAATCAAAGTCAATATATTTCAGAATTACTGGAAACATTACCAGTTATAGTAACGGAATTCTGCCCGATGGGAGGCTCCTGAAACTCTGTCTGTGTATCAAGCAAGGAAGATTTGATGTACGTTGCTAAAGTTTCCACAGGACTCCCACCAGCGGCCATTAGGGGATTATACTGGTTGTCAACAGGTGAACTTCCTCTGTTTTTTAGTTCATCAAATCTTTTTGCACACTGTCACAAGATTAAGCAATAGGACAATGAAGCAGTAGCTTTCAGCACATTTTAAATAACTGATTTTTGATGCAGATATATTTCATGATATCATCTTTTACAAATGAACAGTTTCATCATGCTGATATTAAACTTATAAGGCTTCTTATATATTTAGGGGTATCAGGAAAGAACACAAAAATACAGCAAAACAAATAAGATTTGCCACGATTAAACACTCGGACAGAAAGAGGAAAAACAGGTAAGACGACGAGACCTGTTTCAACCTTTATTTTAGGTCTGATCTTCCAAAAGGTCAACTTTCAGGAGAGTTCCAATTCTCCTTTTTTTTTTTTTTTTTTTAAAAAAAACTAGTTGTTTTACCATTAACATTGTCAAATATTAGTAACAGCAACGATATTAATTGGCTCATAATTACTATTTCTTTTACTTTACAATTTCCACTCTGGACAAAAGGGACTGGTGATTTCCAATGCAGTTCTATTCCTTTCCATTCCTTGTTTTGATCGACTAACGAGTACTTGCATTTTGTCAATTTGTACCTACACAATGACAGTCACGGGCTTGATTCTGCAGACTCTTACACACAGGTAACTTTACATATGCAAGCAAATCTACTAAACTCCAGGGGTAATCTTCCTGTGATACAATTCCTCTGGCTCTATACAAGCTGCTATCGTTTATTATTACTTATTTATTTAGACTGAGCTAACTGATACATTACTGCATGCCACCTTCCCTTTTCAGAGGGGCACGTGCAGTGACGTCCCTTTGACACTAAGGCAATGTCTCAAATTTGTGTAACAATGCCAGTTTACTAGATTCAACAGACACATGAAAGCACCGGTCTCACTTCACTTAACTGCCTTAAAGACACTTTGTTCTTTTAAAACACAGTAACCAGACATGTACAAATCAATCATACTATCTTCATATAAGGAGAAAGCTCACTGATGCTTTATAATTATTTTGTTTGCTCAAGGTGCGCAGTATTCTCTCCAAAGTGGAAGTTGAACAGCAGTGCCCACAAAAAAATTAAACCCTTTGCCAAGCGCTTTTGTCAGCTTGCAAGGCAGTAACATTCCACGTAAGTGATTGTTTGGGGAGCAGGAGCTTATGTTCTAAATACAAGGTCACAGTGAAGCCCGCTAGCAACGCTACAAAAGCGAGCTGACACATTTGATTAAGTTTGCAAGAAAATACAGACTGTTGGCTTGTTTTTTCCAGCCTCACTGAATCACAAGGGCAAAAGAAATTTTCCTCCTCATCTCAAAAGCATTTAAGTGAGTATAAGTTACCTTCTCTTGGTTTATTTCACCTCAGAACTCAAAAATCCAAAACTATTATTTTGAAAAAAAAAAAAAAAAGCAAGCAGTTTATCATGAAATTCAGCAATCTAGAAAGATTAAGTATCCAGAGGTGGCAAGTTCTTGCAACACCTATTCCAATCAGAGAAAGAGTAAGCCACTTCTTGTAGGACTAAGCAAGAGGCAGTTGCACTCCTTTTATTATCTAGCGGAGGTTTATAACTCGTACTTCCTCAGAATCCTATTGCAGGTAATGTCAATCAAAGGAAATTGTTAGGTTTGCTAGTAAAGTATACTACAATCTGCATGAAGTTAACGAGTACTGTCATCCTTTTTCACAACTATGTAATTTGAAACATACTAGTGCACTTACTCTTTAATTTTTCAAATCTACTTTTTAATTGTTATTAAAATAATTTTTCAGTAGTTTTTATTCTTATTCTGTATCAGTTCTGAAGAAATACATTCTGTGTTCTTATTACATGAATGTAATGTTCAGGTATTGTACAAACAAAATATTTTTTCAAATCTACTTCTCATTTACCATTTTTAGTTTAAATTATTTTACCAAAAAAAAAATAACCCTTTAACTTCCATTTCCCTCCCTCCCCAAAGAAAAGCAGCTTTCTTCTTGATAGAGTACTGTATATAGCATGCAGATTCCTTTTTAGTAAATTCACCTCTTTGGATGTAAATCCTGGAACTAGCCTTGCCACACTGTCCCAGTTGATAGGCTGAGGAACACCAATTAGGGAACACAGGATCATATCCAAAACCATTTGGTTGTTGTCATAAGGAAAGTTATTGTTTTCTGAAAATCCACGACTCATCTTTGGTTACTAAAGCCTAGAAAAGAAAACATTATTAGAAAGTACACACAGAGACTTATGCACTTAAATAACGCTCCGATTTCAGAGTAACTGCATAATTTGTTAAAGCTTAATGTATGTTAATTGCAGAACTCCATAAACTACTACAGGAAATATTTACTACAGCATTGCAGTCAAGTACTAATGCTGTAACGGTTGCATTCGATATATTTTTACATCCTCAGCTTCCATTAGGGAGAGGGGGGCAGAAAAGGCAGACATGCAGAACGCACCAAAAAAACAACTCAAGAGCAGCAGATATTAAAATTTTTTTCAGTTGTTTCATCATAAAAGAACAGAAAAATCGATTTGCATATATACTTGCATATATACTTTAAAAAAAAAAAAAAGCCATGGACAGTTGCAAGAGGCAGATGTTTTCAAAAGTGCCAGCTTCTAGAATTAAGGAATCTATAAAAACAGCATGCAAACACGGAGGTTTTCTTGCAAACTAAACGCAGTTTGACTTAACAAAAGCTAGAGGAAAAATATTCCCGAACGAGAAAGCAAAGCATTGTTGTCAGTTTTCCTTTCCCTAAAGTCTGGATCAAAGAGCAGGTCATGAAGGACAATTGAGAAAAAAGGCTGCAAAGGCAGAAACTGCAGGAACCGTTAAGTCCAAATCCACAAGTTCAGAAGAGAAGCTGATCACCTCTTTGAAGAACATATGAATAGGTAAAACTATGAGATAAAACTGGAAGCAATCACAGTAGATTCAATAAACAGTATCTGTAAGGCACGTTGATGAGATTCACTAACAATGCAAAAAACCCCAGAACACTGCATAAAAGATCAAGCAGTGACAATCTAATCCAGCAAGAATTTGAACAGGTTCTTTTTCTGGAGTATTTACTTGCTCGTACATGTACCAACTAGACACTAATTCTGTTTACTCACCCTTGTGGCTCTGACAAGCATGCACTGGCAAACATGCAGTTTTATCATCCCAAGTATCAGTCACATACTTCTGCCCAAGTTTCGGCCTCTACAGTTGATGTAACTAAACAGAACATGTGCCCATCCCTCCACCATTGGACATCACAATCCAATATAATAGCTTGAAATTATTTTAATTTGTGATTTAAAAATAATACCCACTGTAGTTAAGAGACTAGTGTGAAGTACGCCAACTTGCATTCTGCCTCATCTGCTCTGGCAGTTAAAACTGCATCTAACCCCACCAAAGCATTGAGACACCTAGAGCTAGACCCTGGGAAAGAAATACATATTTCAACCAGTTGCTAAGTACCTGGTAACCGAAGAACTCTCCTGGGACATGGAAGTATGAGTTTTAGTCCTTTTAATCCCTTCACACAAAGGGGGAACCGGAAAATACAATATCCATCTCTCATTCAAGTTCTTAAATCCAGGGGTGGTAATCACTTTCACAAACTGCCACAAAGTGGTAAGCTGAAGGATTTGCTAGGAATCAGTGTAGTAAATGTTTAGGATGATATACTACCACAACTACCTTCCTCCTTCGCAGTTTTGAAAGAGAACTATTGAGTATCTATTGCCTGGAGGGACTCGTACCACTGAGCCCTCTAGTACCAAAGGGAGCTTGCTACAATCTCTGAGTAAGCAACCAAAGTTACAAGAGGGAAAAATTGTTTAAATACACTTCTCTGCTGCCCAAACTTTCTACTGCTCAACTTTCTTCTCTCGCTCAGCATATTTGTTTTGTAAATCTGACTCCATTATACATGGGCCAACTCAGGGCACCCAATTCAGGGCCATTAACGTTATTTTGGAGCCAGGAAGCATGAAACCTGGACGTCTTTCAACTCATCCTGAAGACCTGACTTTTTAGTTGTCCCAAAATAGTCACAATTCCCATTTACTAGGGATTTCCAGGGCTGAGAAGCTTAATTCTTCCTGTTTCAAGCAGAACAACAAAGCATATAGGACAGTAGTGAACACTTTAAAAATGCAGCGCTCCTAATTTGAAAAAACGTTTAGTTTCTTATTATCAATTTTATTATTAATTTTTCTATGTATACCATCAGGGAACACAGTAAAAGTTCAAAGTACTCTTTTAGCATATGCTGATAGAAAAGGGCAGGCATTTATCAAGACTTTCAGATGCAACTAATGTACAGGCAAGATCTCAAGGACTCATATTTGGAAAGCCCTTAGGACCTTTCTCGAAGTACCTTAAACAGATCACAAAAACAATGAGGTCTAAAATTCACACGTAAAATTCTGACTTTTAATGTATAAAGCAAGAATTATAGAGAATTTCAGGGAAAACATACTTGCGTATTAGCACATTTAACTGACCACTAGTTACTAAAAGGATATGACATGTAGTTGTTTCTTTTGCCTCACCCTCTTTCCATGCAGCTAAAAGGAAAGACTCTTAAAATATATAAAATAGCATTGTTTGTAAAAGCCATTCTAGCTTTTTTTGGTTTTTATTTTTACGAGTGGAAACAGAAGTCACAATAGCAAATAACTTTTTATCCTCTCAAAAGAGCAGCTGACTGAAACTATCAAGCTAAAAAAAAACCCCAGAAACTCACTAAGATAATTCTTAGGTTTTGTATATTCGTGGGAGATAAGAGAGTGCTCTATTTTGTGCTTAAGAGCTTCATTTTAGGAGGATAAGTCAATTGGATAAAAGTCACAGCATTTTAGCAATTCTATCTAAATGGCATCTGTTGCAAAACACGTCAAAGAGTGAGTTTCGAAGGTCAAAGGTACTTCACAGACAACATGAGCCCAAACTTTGCAACTAAGAAAGATGCTACTATGAGGTAAAGGCAGATTAGCCTCTACATTGAGTCATTAGCGCTTATTCTGATAGTACTGCCAAGCGCACCACTGTGATGATTCTATGGTGGAGGCGTCTCTCCATCAGTGCACAGACGGAAGTCAGCATCAATTCAGTTTAAGCCCCTGGGTATCTACCATGTCTGTTCTGAAAAGGGATGACAAGGCCAGAACAGGTCAGCAGCAGCGGCAAAACTGAGCGGTTAGGAGATAGGAAGACCACTTCTCATGGCATCTTATTTGCGTGTAGCAAGCGGTTTAGAAGTTATGCTTGAATGAGGGGACCTAATGTATGATCTCTGAGCTCAAGACACAAAACACACTTGATGAAAATAAAATTACTAATGGTGCTGTTACTTTATAAATCTCCATCTTAAAGTTTAGTCCTAAGATATGATCACACTGGGTAATCCATCAAAGAGAAAAAGAAAAGTCATTATTTTGCAACAGCTAAGTTTATAATTTAATGAAGAAAAAAAAAAACAGAGCAGGTTTTAAACACTTCACTGGTAACAAATTTATGCATACATCAGCACTGTGCACTATGAAGCAACCAAGCCATGCAAAGATGACAGGTACTCTAAAACGTAATGACGCTTTCAGAGAGAATAAAGCCTTCATCGCTCAGATATTTTTTTTATCCACTTATTCGTTTGTACGTTAAAATGCAGTTACATATAGAATCACTACTGCAAAGACGAACAAGGGAGCACGCTTATTGCAAGCATACAGAATCAAGTCTTTTTATTTACTTCTGTTCTGGAGATAGCCCAGAACTCCTCTTTGGGTCTTTAGATCTGATATTTAACATTGTTTTTTTCTCCTTTAGGAAAACCTGCAAGAAGGATAGTTAAAAACGTATGCAAGACTATCTGTCATGCAAGAATGCACTCACTGTAAGAGCTGCAATGTAAGGCCTATAATTAATCTGACTACTAGAGAGGTAACAACATCAGCTTCTCTCCAGTTTGTTTCTCCAAGAGAAGGCCAGCCTACCGTTTTCCTCAAGCCAAGGAAATTGGGAAAAACGTTTCAGAACTGCTTAATTTTGATCAACTCATTATACACACACAGTGTAGAAAGATAAGTGACAGTTTCAATAATTTTCGCCAGCGCTTCAAACTCTAAATTACGTGGCATCTCAACTAAGCGGCATTAAGTTCCATCACTTTTAAAACGTTTCATAACACCAGTGTTTTAAACAAAGCCTTAACCCATCATCACGCAGCAAGTTGGTTTGCATTATGGAAACGTACCACCTCATTTATAAGACTGTTATTTAAAAAAAAAAACAAAAAAAAAAAAAAGAAACAAAGCAAAGCACAGAAACGACCTAAACCGAGGAGTCGCTGCCCCCGCTGCTGAAGAAGCCGCAGGCAGGAGAGGTGGTGGGACGGGCACGACGCTTCACACACAACCCTTAAACGCAACGCAGCGATGGGGAAAGCGGGGAAGGGGGAAGAGAAACTTTGACCATAGTGTGCTTGCACACTGTGCAAATCAAAAATAAAAAATAAAGCCAAAGTCTGATCTGTTTTCACTTAGAAATATGTATATATTTGGGGGGGGGGCACCACTCTCCCCACCAAGCACGCCCCTTCCCGGACCCCACGGCAGCGGGGCACCTCGCCAGCCACCCCGACGCTCGCCAACGGAGCGGCTCCAGGGACCCCCCACCCCCCACCCCCAAGCGAGGGGACGGGAGGAGAAAGGGAAAAGCGCTGCCAGGAAGGCAGCGGGCAGCGCCAGGGCAGGGAGGGGGCAGGCGGAGGGGGCGCCGGGGCAGCGTTACCTGGCGGGCTCCCAGGCGACGGGTGGGTGGGTCGGCGGGCGCGGCTCTGCCAACGGCTCCTCTCGAGGCGCAACGGCCGCTCCCCGGGGAGGCGGACGCCGCGCGCCGGGCGCCTCAGGGAGCCGGCGGCGCACAGCCCGGGCCCGGGCCCGGCCCGGCCCGGCCCCGCCGCTGGCCGCTCCGCGCAGCCGGGCAGCTGCCGCCGGCGCCTCAGGGCCGCCCCCCGCCCCCACCTGCCGCGCCACACCGCGGGAGGCGCCCCACGCGCGCGCCGCCACCGCCCCGCCCCGCCCTCGCAGGGAGGCGGAGGGCGCGGGCGGGGAGAGAGCCACGGGGTGGGGGGGCGGTGGGGGGGGGCGGCTGCAGCCAACCAGGGCGCAGCGGGTGATTAGCTCCCCGCCCCCTCCCGCCGCGGAGAGCCAATGGGGTGGCCGGGAGGGTGGTGGCCGCGCGCCGGCGGAGCGGGGGGGGGGGAAGGGGGCGGCGTGGGCGGCCTGGAGCGCGCCGTGTTGCGGCGGCGGCGCTGGCGCCCCTGCCTAAGCCCGGCGGCCCCGCCTTGTCGCAGTGCAGCGGCGGCGTCCCCTCCCGCCTCGCGCGCGGCGTCCGGTCGCCTAGCAACCGGCCGCCCCGCCCGCTCCTGCGCGTGACGTAGCCGTGACAGCAGAGCGTGCCTCAGCGGCGTCACGAGCCGGTGACGCTCACTGGCCCCCGCCCGCGCTCCGGCCCCGTAAGTGACCGGCGGGGACCGGGGGAGGGGGGGGGGGCGGGACGGGAGGAAGGGTACGTCACGCGCGTGGCGTCACACCTCGCGCTCCAGGCCCGAAATGACGTCACATCACAGCTACACCTTGACACACAAAAAAAAACCCCAACCCCGCAGCTTTTGAAAGTTCCCCGTAATGAAGTGGAGGAGGGCAAATCAAACACGGGGAAAACACCCGGTGCCCACAGGGACCAGCGAGCCAGCGTGACTGGGCTACAGCTGCTCCGCCATAACTTCGCTTTTAATCTTTTTTTATTTTATTTTTTCCCCTTGCACAAAAGGATGAGAACGCCGACACCCCCCAGGCACCATAAAAGAGAAGGGAGCAAGCTGCAGGCATTTAAAAACCGCCTTATAAAAGAATACCACAGCTCCCTCAAAATACTTAAAACAGAGCTGACTTGGGTACAGCTCGTTGAAACAGTTTTTTAAAATAATATCCCAGCCCTCTACAGCAATGTTTTTTTTTTCTAGTAAAAAAAAAATCTTACAATCACAATTACATTCCCACATTCAAATATATTTACATGAAGAAAGAAAAAAACTGAGCAGACCTGGTACCTAAGGACAAAATTACATTTATCACCCCCACAATAGGTCAGGTATGGCAGTCTCATGAAGATGACGACATGAGCAGGGCAAAGTCGGTTAAACAGTGAAGTGTTTGTGTGGTAAAAACTGTATTATAAAGCTATCAACAAAAAAGCTGAGCGAAGAGAAGTAGCTTTAACCTCAGCTCTTCACTGGTTTGGAGTTCTTTGATTTGAATTTAAAGATTGGATGCACTTCTATGTAATTATGAAAACAGTGCACATAACCTGTAATTGAAAAAGGTGACTCACAGAGCTAACCACCTGGGAACAGGTTGCACCACGAGGAGGCTTTCAAAACTACTTTCTAAACAGATGGACTTACCCTGCAAACGGTCAGACAGTTTGCAGTCCCGTCTGTTATTTTGTCCACTGTAGGTTTGTTTCTTCACTATATGTGCTACGACATCAATCTTGCTCAACGTTTTTAAAAAAAAAAAAATATCACAACTTGGGAAACCATCCATGTCTATTAAGATCAGCCCAGATTTACTTCTCCTATATATAACATATAGTCTGTTTATTTTCCTCTTCAATCAGTTGTTCTTTTTGCCTCTGGCTAAAACCCATTCTATCACACTATGTAATTTCTGTTCCTCCTTGGTATTGTGGCATGAGTTGTGGCATTTTGGCATAGAGATACTCATGGCCACTTGGATAGTACCTGCTTCCTTAAAAGCAAATAAAATACCCTAGAGTAATATGGTGAGGGGACAGAATGCAAAAAAAGCATAGACAAATTCAGAAAAATGGTTGCATCGGTATATAAAAGTATATAAACTTTGAATTCTTTCAAGTCAGGAAGAAAACTTACTTTGGATTTCAGTTGAAATAGAAAACACTCATGATTCTGTACTGTCCCATGGCAATCCACAGAACATGCTACCGCTGAGATGTTTGTATATCATATCACACATTATCAGTGCAAGCTTGACAGTATGTCAGAGAACTAAAAAACAGTTTTTGAATTAACTCATGCTGAAGGGAAGAAGTTTAGTTCTTCTTTTAAAAGGAAAAAATATTTCTGTCAATACTGAAGAAAACTGTCAAGTTTTATTCAGTTGATACTGTAGAGACCACGTTCAGTTACCACTAATGCGTTAGTAGAATTAGCTCTTTATATTTCAAACATTTTTCATTTCTAAAACAAAAAATTGTAAACATCACCTCTGATAGCATAAGCAAACTGTGTCATTTTTTCAAGTTTTTGTAGTTTTGTTGACTTTTGTGGAATTTAGGGAAGCTTAGTATCTCAAAGTAGCATTAAAAACTGTGGGAACGATCCACGGCTGCATTGCACTGGCATCACATTAGGCCTATCTCACTCGTTAAACCAGTTATGCAAATACCTTTGTTTCAAGGAGAGATAATCCGGTTGCTTAAAGGCTGCATTTGGAATGCCCACAGAATGAAGGAGACCAACAAAATGTCATCCCAAGCCTGCTTCAAATCATTCTGCAGAACCTGACCCAGGATGTTAAGGGGGAAAAGTGTATCTAATCACCTGTGGCCATATGCAGTCGCTACCTCTCATCACAGGCCAAAAATGTGGACAAATCCCCACACGTGGCCACATCTGTAAGGATAAAAAAGATAAACCATTTATAAAAGAATGCTTTCATATTATCCATTATCTGTAAAATATCTGCAGTTCCACTACTCTTACTGACTGAAGAGTATTTCTACAATAGCTAGAGCGCTTCAAGATAATCATTCTGTTGGTTTCTGAGTTTACGTCTCTTCTAGAAAGCTTTCACTGCAAACAGATCAGATTTATAGGACAGTTTTCTCTGTATTTGCCTGACTAGCAAGTTTCACAGAGATCACTATGTCTAAACAACCTTAGTAGCTCAGATGCGGTTCAGCTCCACAGAAAGAAGAGTTTTTGAATATGTGCTAAAAAAGACGACAAGTTTCTTCAGTTCTACTAGACAATAGGAATATTTTTCAATTTATTATTCAGAAACCTAAGTGAAGCTTTTGAGTCTATACACATCAATGTACTGCGAACACCCAGAGAACCCATTCAAAACTGAGATCCGTCATTAGTTCACACAGTGTTCAAGGATAAAATGGTTAGGATACTAAACACTATTGGTAAGACTGAAAAAGTAAGACTAGACTGAAAGCTTAGATAACCAAGTATCCTAGGAAAAACGTCTAGCTCTGTTATAGAGCTAGAGCTGTTATAAAAGAATATATAGATAGATAGACAGATAAATAGCTCCAAAGAGTAACACCAAGTTAACCTTTTCAAAGTAGAGATCTTAAAAAGCAAAACAAAAATCAATTACCTGATGCACAAGTTTAGCAAGTTATTTCAACTGCATCTCTTTTCCAATCTCCTCCTGCACATTGCCCTATTTGAACCACACCTGCTCCTTTTAGTCTTCTCACCTTTCTGAAGTTGTGCAAGTCTTGAGCAGCCTGTCAACCAGCCGCCCATTTTCAATCAGTACTCATTTAGATCTTTTTTTCTGTAGCCTGACATACAAGCAAAAATGTAGACAATGAAATTATAGGACTCACTTTTTCCAGATTATTCATAAAAAAGAAAGGAATGTTAAAACGTGTATTTTGCTTTAATACCCTTATGCAATCAATACAATTGATTATGAATTGAATAAATAACTTAATTTCCTCAGAGCTTTCTTTCCCCATTAAAGTAACCACAAGATTGAAAGGATTAAAAAAACCCTCCCAAGACTCAACAGATATAGTGATGTCAGCTAGTGACTGGTAGACTAAATCAAGCTAGTATAAAAGTCAGTTAAATTATTAATACATCTGTTTTTCTACCAAGAGAATAGTTTTCAAAATAGCATGACCCAAAAAGCGAAAATTAAACCCCTTCTTTCTAAAAGTTAATAAGATGTGAAGATTCTAACAAACATCAAGGAAACGTCTTCCCAACTTGTTCTGAGCAAGAAAAAAAGAAGCGTGCTTCAATGGATACGCTACAAAAAGTTTGGGTTTTAAGTTTTATTTTATTTTTTAAAAAGATCCCTCCTCTGGTTGAAATCTGACACAAGAGAGGTTGAGACTCCATTAATTCTCATAACAGTAAATTGATTCCCTCCATGAATACACATTGTAAGCAGAAACCGTACATTTGATACCAAAAAACTGTTTTTCCTATGTATTTTATATTTCAGATTTGTTTGCTTTTTATTCAACAATAGAAGTCATTTCCAAATGTAGCTAATTTTCTTCGATGCCCTTGGTGCATGGGGAAACGTCTCAGGAACTTGTTCTGTTTTAAACCCAGTAAACCTAGTTCCAAGTTTCTCATTTGTCCTTCAAACTACTCTTCTCTTCTGATCAGCATTTGAGGATCTAACAATCAAGTAAAAATGATTCTCTGCACTATCTTCCAAGACCTGAGCACAACCACTTAAATTCTTGGCTCTTATTATGAACAACAATAGGAATTCAGAGGTTACTTTAAAATCCAAGGTTCCAATGTATTATACATCTTTACAGCCACTCTACCTCAATAAAATTAGGTTTTTCTTTCTTAAATTTTTCTTGTCAGAGTTTTGTTGTGGTGAACAGAATTCTAAAAACTCAAAGCTGACAAATGCAATTAAGGGAGAAACACTGAAAGCTTTGCTAATACATAATGGCTGTTGAAGATCTCTGTAGAGACAGTCAAGCTGAAACTACTGGATCAATTACACAAATGCATGTGTGCTACTTCTAATACTTTTGAGTACCTTTAAAATAAGAAAGAAAAGATGTTTTAACGATTAAGACAAGCTTTAGTTAAATTTATCCACTGCTTTAACCCTCAGAAGCTCAACATGTTGTACACATTCTATAAGTTTTAATTATTTTTGCTTCACTAAAAGAACAGTATTCCAATGCAGAACTCTCAAACATCAACATGAAGAAAACACTACATACTTTGAACAGTCTTGATGCTTTTATGGCTTCTGATACACCAGAGCCCTCGAAGCTTATAGGCAGATCAAAATTTACCACCTGAACGGCAGTATAAAGAGTTAACTCCAAGAACTTAGCTAATTGAGACAATTAAGTCAGAAACTTTACTTCCTTGCCCCTCAATGGGGTTAAAACCCACCACTCCAATGCATTCCTGCTGCACTAAAATGCAGGCTAGATCTTTTGACATTCATGAAGAAAACAGAACAGAAGAAAAATGACATGCAGATGGTAGTTGATAGGCTATTGTTGGGCAGTTAGCAGGCTATAATGCATGACTAGTATGATAAAGTTAGTTTGCTGGTCACAAAAGGGAGTAACAATTAATAAGTGCCCTGGAAAGTACTTGACTAGTGGATGCACTTTATTCTAATGCTCTTTTAATGAGGAGAAGAGGATGGTTAGACCTACTGTTGAAGCTTCCCTGCTTTTCTTCTGTAATTTGCACTCTTCCCCCGCCCCTTCTTTCTCATAAGAAAAAGAGTCTTTTTCTTTTTTTTTTTTTAAATAAAAAAAGAGCTAAGGTCTTTATAACAGAAGCCCAACTTCTTACCAAAGCAAGCAACTGAGAGCTTTTAATGCTTTGATTGTGTCACCTAAATCTCTTTAAATTGTTCCTCTTTTTGAGAGAAAACACTGTATGATTAATATTTTAGAGTCCTCAACCTTCACTTTTGGGGACCCTCTTACAGAAATTTGCATATCTTTTACAGAGGCCTCTTGTTAAGCTGACATTCTGATGAAGACTGGACATTAATCTCCAGATTTCATTGACAGTCTGCCCACTTAATAAGAACAGGTTGCCAATGCCTCTTTTTTGTTTGCTTTGTTAGAAATACCTCAGTTCTCCTTGGCTCAAGATCTTTTCATTGCTGCCAGGTGATTGGGTAGAGTCACTAATATACAGCCTTAGGTGAATCAAAAATAAATATTATAAATTTGAGCAAATCATTTCTCTGTCCCTTCACCAGTCAGTGGCAGCAGTAACTGGTACAGACCCATCAGTGTTCCACTACCATACAGATTTCCAACATATCCAAAGTTTTATCAGTAAAACATTGTTCTGTTATTGAGCTGATCAAAGTGCATTAGAGTTCCCGTTTCTCTCCACTGCTCACAGTGGAATCAGACGCAACAGGAACTTTATTCGTTCCAGCAAAAACAGAATCAAAAGCAGCTTCCTGCTCCTCTAAAGTCACAGCAGCAGTGGATCCTTTAGCAGATGCGTTGGTAAGGACTGACTGTTGCTCTGCAATCCTTTCCAGGTCCACTGTTTTTCTACCTCTTCTTTTGCCCAGTATTTTGATGTAATTAGCTGGCACAAGTCCTGTTGTTTGGCCATCGTAACTAGCCAAAAGCCAACCGCGGATTTTGGGTTGCTGTTCTGAAGAAGAAAATGTAAATGCATCAAGTTACAAAAACAATGCAAAATACATTGCAGCTGAAGCACAAGCACATCAGAAGGTAGATGACACACCAAGACATCACATGCACAAAATAACTGTGGTAAAAGGTCAGTACATATTATTTCCTAAGAGAATCACTAGGATCCACATTGGTGTGCAAATTGTTCTGATAATGACGACACCACAATATTACAAGTCCCTGAGGATTTTAACAGTTGTGCAGCATGTGCGATGAGGAGGTAACTGCGTGAGCAACCACAGGGCACTCCCTGGATAAATCACAAGGCCATTTATATTTTAGGGAAACTGAACAGAACTACTCAATAAGTTTTATTACAATGCATGTAATAACTAGTAAAAAAAAAAAAAAAAGTCACTGGGGATGAGGAGTTGGGTATAACGTGCGTTTTTGTCATGTTCTGACCTTAACAATATGACTGACTTCACATACGATTAGAAAATAAATACAAATTAAAAGTTTACCTTTGGGTGCTAATTTTAGCATGTCACCAGCACGGAAAGAAATTTCTTCTTCTGAAAGAGCACTGAAGTCATATTCTGCTCTTCCAACTACATGATCATCTTCTCCACTTGCCCAGTTACTAGATACTGTTTCCAAAAAAAAGAAAAAAAAAAGGAAAATGAATATAACACCTTAGCTTCTCTGACAGATAACTGAGAGGAGTAACAAACAAAAGCAATTCTTGGTCCCACCAGCGCATATTTCTGCAATTGCTACATGTAGTAAAAAGGAAACAGCAGAACCACTATTTTGGAATCATACAGAGCCTTCTGTGAAACTCCATCTTAACATTAGGCTATGTAAATAGGCTGCTACGTGTATCATGTGTCTAAGACTCAGTATTGTGCCCCCATATCTATTACATTTTATTACTGTAATATAAAATTAATAGCTATTCATGCGATAATAAACTGGACAATGCTTTCCACGCTCCCTGCTTCTCCTGTGCTGCAGATCATCTTTACCTGTCTCTTCGTCGCTGTACGTAGAAAGCAGCTTCCAAATCAGATAGGGACCTCCCAGTATAACAGCAAAGAACAAGAAAATAGGCCAGGATTTTGCAGAGCTAGCTGCCTTGTCTTCAACGCCAGCACGAGCCACCGTCCCCTCACTTTCAGCCCACAAATCCTCATTCTCAGAGCTCTTCCGTAGACCTAGTAATCGCTGTAGACGTTGATAAAGGTATCTTATCGTTCTCACTAAAGCAAAAGCTGAAAACACCTTTGTGAAGTGTATTTTGAGGCGGGAGAAGTGATTGGCTACATCCAACACAGCTCTGAAACTGTTGTACACAGCTGAAAAGGTAGCATCCATCATCATGCTGACCGAGGCAAATGCATGCACAATACTTTCAATGGACTGAAATGCACCTCTGCTGCTCTCTTCAGCCTGCTGAACAAACCTGCTGGGAGGGATATCATCTGTACGAAAGCGGTTATAACCCAAGCCACCATATCCATAGCCGTAAGGACTATAGCTTCCGTAAAAAGAGGTTCCATATGAGCCATAGCCTGGAGAAAAAGAACTACTATACGCTGGCCTGAAAGTGCTCAGACTACTGCTTCCTGTTTGCTGTGATGGTCTTGGCAAAATAGGTGGAGGTATTCGAGCAACTGTGGGTTGTCCAGGCCTAGTCAGCAGGTTATCACCCAAGTCAGCAGACCTAAACAAATCCAGACAATTAAGATCAGTACTCAAAATAAATTTGAATTTTTATTTTCGCAGAGTTCTTGGCAAACTATACAATAAGACAGTACATTTCAATAAGACGGGGAGCCTGACAGCCAAAGACACAGTACGTTGCACAATGTACGAAGTAAGAGTTTTGGTCAGAAAATTCAGATCGTTCAGAAAAAAGATCATGAGACATTCAGTGTCCAGGTGGAACTGCAGCATATCTGAAATATACACATGGAAAAAACTTTAAAGCTATTCATTGTGTTGACAAAAAAAAAAAGTATGAAATACTGCATCTAGATTCAAAACTGATGCTGTAACACCTAAGTCATTTCTCTGTGTACAAAAGCCTCACTTATGAGCTACCAAGAATATTTCTGAATACAGCAATAAGAAATCTATTTTTTATTTATTTCCAATAGTTGCTTTTGGCTTGTCTCTATAATGAGCCCATTGTTTGGCTCAGAAAAAAAGTTTGATGGCTCCTCTGAATCTACCCTTAGAGAAAAGGATGGTGTGACCTAATTGAGAATCCAAGCAATTATAAAACCACATATACAAGGGTTTTGGGTCCTCTGATTTCCCCCTCTCCCCAAACTATCTAATTATCTTTATACAGCACACCCGGGGATTGAATCTATCTCTGTTAGTAGTTGGCAGAAAGAGAAATTATGGGTCAGATTTTTTTTTTTTAAATGAACTTTTATCCCTTTGTATGCCCATAAGTTCACATCATTTTATCTATGCCTTCTGTAGTAAGGCTCTGCAAGTACTAGGATAGGTGCTTGAACTGTATGAAGCAGCTCTCCAAGTGCTGCTGTTTCATGAAAAACTAATCACATACGATCGTCCTAGAAGTCAAACATTTTGGTCAGCTCCCACATTTGCTGCCTCATTCCACAACTTTCTGCTTCTTTAGTTTGCGAAATTCACAGAGAAAGGAGGAGATGAAAGATCAAGTCTGAATCACAACAAGAATTGTTACAGAGCTGCTTCTTTCTGCACTGCTTTCAATGTGAAGCATGCTTGCTGTATTGCGTACATGTAAGGCAGTAAACAACTTCTTCTTAACAAAGCTCGTTAGGTTTTCACAGCAGCAAATAATGTTTATGTCTTTGTGCTGTTTGTTTTTTCCATCATAGGTTTTGACTCCCATTTAACTCCTTCTGTTAAAAACAGAAGCAAAGAGAAGTTATCACCACAGAGAAGAGAGCTACTGTAACTTACTAAGTCACACGCAAAAGCCCCACAGTCAACCTAAGACAAATCGCCTTAAAGCTGCTTAAAGCAACTTAAAATGACCTAGATAACCCCACCAAGAAGAACTAACATCCAATTTGTAGTTCAGTGAGCTTCAGCCTGCAGTAAAGGCACAAACATTTCCGTTGAACTGAAGCTGCTGAATATTTAGTCTTGGGCTAACCGTTTGCCCAGCTCCAGCTCACCGGGCTTGCAGTCACCAGCACCCAGTGAAAAACAAGGCCCGTCTCTAACCGCCAAGTTGTCTTTGGTTTCTGATGAAAAGGAAGGAATTTAGACACGCTTTCTGTGCAACACCCTTGTCAGTAAGTACGTTGCATTTTCTGGAAAGTGCTCGGACTCCCGGCTGAAGACAGCGGCGCCAGAAATCCCCAGCTCTTCTCCTGTCCCTGGGAAGGCCACGGCTTCCCCGCGGCTAGGGAGGCAGGCGGCCGCAGGCCCCCCAGGCGGCTCTGCAGTTCCTAGAAGCGCACAGCCCCACCGAGGCAAACACAGCCTTCCACGGGCAAACAGACGCGCGCTTTGAAGCCCGCGCCTCTCCAGCTAGGCTAGAAACCTTCCCCTGCCTCTCCCCACGGCGGAGGGGAAACAGCACGCCGCCCCTCCTCAAAGAAACGGCACAAACCACCCCACGCGACCCCAAGGGGCACAGCCGCCGCCGCCGCCTGCCTGGCCCCGACCTTTGAGCCGCCTCGGCCTCAGGCGACGAGACGAGGCCGGGCGGCCGCAGCCCAAAGAGGGGAGCCCGGCGGGCCGGCGCACGCACTCACTGGAAGGCAGGCGTCACGGTGCCCGCCAGCCGCCGCGTCTCCCAGGGCTTGGGCGGCGGCGGCTGCGACGCCATCTCGGCCTGGCTGCGGGCCCCGCTCTGCTGCTGCTGCCGCCGCCCGGCCCGGCCCGGCCCGCTCGAGCCGCGCTCCTCCACCCGCCCGCAGTGCCGGCAGGCGCCGCACGCCAGCGCCGAGCCGTTCACCAGGCGGCCTTCAGGCAAGGCGGAGGACATCGATCAGCCAGCGCGGGGCGGGCAGAGCCGCTGGGGCTGATCGATGTGTTCCGCCTCGCCGCTGCCTAGGCCTGCCTTGCCCCGGCCGGGCGCAGCCTTGCTCGCTGCGCTCGAGCAGCCTGGTGCGGGGGTGAGGTCCCGCGTGGGTCGTGCCGCGAGGGGCGCGGACGTATGGGGGGGGCACGGTTCCGAAGTGAACGCCCCTTCGCGGGCGTGGGGCAGCGCGGTCCCTGTCGCGCCTTTCCCCGCCGCGTTAGCCCCCTTTCTCTACGCGCGGGGCGGGGGGGAGGGGGGGGGCTCTAACGGTTCTAACGGTCGGGGCGGGCGAGGCGTTCGGCGCGGGGGGAGGGGAGCCGCCGCTGCCCGCGGACCCTGCTGCTGTGGGGGGAGGGAGCCCCGCGCCGCTCAGCCGGCCGCGGCTCGTCTCTGTGCGGGGGCGAGGGGGCTGCGCCGTGGCTTTGGCTTCGAGGTCCTTCGCCGGGGTTTCGGCGGTTGCAGAGGACGCGGGAAAAGCCGGGGTGTTGGGGGCTAGGCGCTGAGGAAAAGGCTTCGCGCGAAGTCCGCGCGGGTGTTCCCGGCACGGCCTTGAGCCCGTCCTGACACGGCCTTGACGTTTGTGGCGAACGGTGTGATTTGCGACACTCAGCCCAGCATTCATGTCGATTAAATCTGTAACGTGTTCTTGGAAATGAAAGATTTCTTAATGAACTTCTCTGTCTGGTTTTTGTTTTTGGGGTTTTTTTTCCCTTGTGTTGGCTTACATGATTGTAGCCTGAAACATCATGACAGTGTGGTTCAAGTCTCATGAAGTGCAATTAAGTTAATAAACATCTAAATGTTAAAAAAAAAAAAAGTGGGATCAATGTGAAGATTTCTAGTAGTCCTTGATTTTTACAGCTTATCTTGAAGAATCCACATCCAGGAGAAACTGAATTAAGTTAGGTTTTCCTGTGCTGTGGAGGTTTTGAGAAGGACTGAGACGTTTATAATGACTGTACAAGGAACTCCTGAGTACTATAGGACGTTAGAGGTCTACCAGATTGTGATTGGCATGGAGACGACATGTATATATTGCCTCTTCGCCGTCTTGTGATAGAAAAGAACTAAATGATATCAAACGTTGCTCAGAGGAGCTAAACCTGAAACAACATTAGATGGTTCTTCCGTCAGTAGGTAATAAACTTGTGGAATTCCCTGTCAAAGGAATGTTACAGAGGCCAAAAATTTCAAGCAGACTGGGCAAGCACTGGAAGAAAGATCAGTTAAGGGTTACTTACAGGCAAACCACACCAGGTTAAGGAGATCCCCCAGACCAGAAATAATTGGAAACAGAAAGCTCTTGGCAGCGGTGCAGCACATACTTGCTCTACTTTTAACCTTGTGGCATTTCTTTATGCCCATTGTTGGAGGCAGTAGACTAATCAAACCCGTACTCTGAACAGCTCTGGTGATTCCTATATGCCCGCTCATGTTTCATAGATAACCAATAAGGGTGAGTATGTCACTGAGAGTATTAATAAAGTCTCTTTTTCATTTTTTTTTTAAAAGTAGGAACTTGACTTTGTAGAGAGCCCACCATCAAGTTTCAGTCAAATAAAGTAGTCTGTTCTAAAGTACTGAGGAGAGAAGGTGACAGAAAATGAAAGTAGCCATAATCTTATAAAGAAAAACAGATGCCTGCCTCAAAAACAGTAGTCCAGTTGATGCGCGACCTCATTATTTAAAAATATTTGAGATGGGGAATAAGAAATCTTGAAAATTTGAAGGCGCTAATGGATAGAAAAGGCTGCCTTTGTCTTTTAGGCTTTGTATGACAGAAAGGGAGGGCATCTATTTTCTTCTGTGATTTTTAACACATTAATTCTTTTCTTGCTGTGATTTTAGAAGGAATTTCCATTTTACACATGGCTTAAACAATATGCCTTTACTTCTTCCTCCTGCCCTGTTTAGTAAAGCATATCATGTCATGTCATGCATTTTATTGAAGATAAAGCTCTGGGCAGACACTCAGCATACCTTCATCAGAACTCTTGTTTTATTTAGGAATTACACAAACTTTTCCCTGAGTTAATGATCTTTTTGGGTTGGTGCTCCCAATCAGTTGTGCCTTTGGTCTAAGACAAATATGTATCCTAAACTTTCCCTAGAGGACCAAAAGAAAAAAAAAATCCATTGGGTCAAAGTACTGCTCAGTTAAGTGAGCCCATTTCTTTTATTTTTTTGGCTGAATTATGCTTATACTAAACTTTTTTTTTTTTTTTTTTTTTTTAAGAATTATCCAGCATGTCTTCTTCACTAACAGAAAAGGACAGACCTATCGTTCAGCTGTTATTGAACACTGGTACTTGCCCACGATGTGTTTTCAGGTTCTGCTGCGTGGGATCACAGACACCTTATAAGCGTCCATACGAGGTTTCTTCTTTGTATTCCTAATTAGAATATGTGAACTTATGAATGCATTGTTCTTTGCGCTACCTTGGCTGAGAAGGACTTTGTATTATTTGGCTCTTTGCCTGAGAGGATAATGCTTTGCAAAATGAGTCATGAAAAATGACTGCTGCTTATACAGTGCAATTTTATTGAGTAATTACAGGAATGGTAGACTGTAACAGTTGTTGTGGGTTAAATGTTAAGTTTGACTGTGAAAGTTGCTAAGTTTTTCCGGAAGACACCAGAAAACAGGGCATACTAGCTTCTGCACAGTATGGCTCTATCACTTTGGAACCAGAGCAGCTATGACTGTTCTCTGTGTTCTTTTCCCTTTGGTATAATAAGTAGTTAAGGAGCTGTGGGTCAGTGCAGCTGAAGCAGAGGAGGAATCATCTGTGCACCAAACTTCTACCCTAATATTGCCTACTTCTTTCAGTAGAACCGATAAGGGTGCTGTAACTTCAGAATCGCAGGGCACAGGTTAAGGACAAGTTTTCCTTTTTTAATCGGTCAATCAGAGTGTTATTAGTCATCCTTTTTAAGTAACCTTACTGCTGGAATTCCGTATTCTCCAGATTTTTCCTCACTATGCACCATCGTTCTTGCCCTTGTTCTTGTATTCGATGTCCCTCCTCTTGTTTTTGGCTATTTATTCCTCCTCCATGTTGTTTCTCTGAAACCTCTCTCGTTGTTCAGTACCAATAAACATCTCCATTTACATGGTCTAATGCCTCTCCCTTGTCGTTATGCTTGCGTCTGAAGGTGTCTGTTTTGATCATTTCTGCTGTTATTCAAGTTCAGACTCTCCAGAATTCATCTTTCATAACTTTCTTCTTTATCCTTTTCCATTTTCTGTCAAATCATTTGAGAAGCGTTCATTCCGTATGCCATTTTTTATTGTTTTGTGTCTTTACCCAGTTTCCCTCCGAGTTGCACCGACACAGTAACTGCTGTGTTTGTTACTGAAGGCCTTCAAATAAATCCTTCTTTCTGAGCTACGTTTTGCCTCTATCATATTTCCTAAAATTCAGAGACATGCAGGTAGTTCTTCCCTGTCCTCACCAGCGCACCCTTTAATTTTTTTTGTAGGCTGATTCTCTCTTGTTATATGAAATTCTTCCTTTTCTATGTATTTAATGTACACCCAGATGTATTTAATTTCACCCTCACTGTGTCTCCGCTCTCATTTCCGTCTCATGTTATACTAGTCAACTCTCCTCCGAGTCATCTGGGCTAATTGAGCTGGAGGAATTTTTCATTGTTTTCACTGTTTTCGTTGATTAGTGATGGAGCCAAAGATAAATGCTTTTCTGCAAGTGAGGAATGTAAAATGTTTCCAGTCTTGTTGGATGATATGAAGGAGCCTGTTCAGCAAAAATCGGTTTCTCTGGGTAGTGCTTTGGCAGAAATACAACTTGGAGCTTTTTTAATTGTGTAGATGTCTTTTGGTATAAATTACAAGTTTTTAATTACACTAAAGCTAAACTGGAATGGTTAATGTTACCTTTTAGAATGTATTTATAAGCGCTTGTTACAGCATTGAAGAAAAGAAGAAAAATCAACAGCAGTAATATTCATCTTTTATGTTAGGATTTGATGAAGGAGTTGAAAGAGTTTCTGAAAAATAATCCAGAAAAGCAGGATGCAGTTTGTTCTGAAGTAGCTGATCCACCCTATAAGAGAATCAAACTGGAAAACACTGAAGAGGGCCCTGATGATCTGAACCGGAATGGAGTGCTCAAGCAGATTCCTTTGGTTTATGAAGAAAATACTGCTTTGGAGAGCTCAGCTGTGAAGGTTTGCAATGTGTGTTTGGGAATTCTTCAGGAGTTCTGTGAGGTGGACTTTGTTAAAAAGGTAAATAATCAGTTCTTGATCTATACGTGTGCTTTTCTTGGAGCTGGTGTGCGTTGGACCCTGCAGTATCGATCTGGTGATGAAAACCCGTCCAATTACACAGTCACCAGCAAGATATGGGAAATCAAACTGAAACGTTTACCCATTTTGAATGTTTGAAGCGTAGATGGCGCCATTCAACCACATACGACTAACTGACATGGTGTGTTTGCATACCTCCCGTGCATTTGGGAAATAAAATTTATGTCTATGTGACCATATTTTACCAAGGCCTGGTATAATGTAACTTGAAAGGAATGGAGGTGCAATGGAATGACTGATTGAAACCTATTTTCCAAAGCAAAGGACTAATAGATACCTAGTTATATGAATTTAGGAGACAACGTAGGGCCAGCTTGGAGTACAACTAAAACCTCATTGTAAACGGTGACTTCTCTTCACTCCTCTCTGTGATGGGAGAAAGTGGAGGCATCAAATGCTGTGCTTTTCAGCTTAAGTGCATGTTCTTAATGTAGTCTAACTCTGTCTTTACCATGTACTAATATTTAAAAAGCCACAGAAGAACAAAAAGTTTCAATGACATAACAGATTGTAGATACTGGAGGAAGTATGAGTCAGGGGAGAATATGGGCATAATGACTATTGCAGACATCATCTCTGAGGAATAAAATTGCTTATGTAACAAGCTGAAATATCAGCTGGAAAATCCCACTTGCAGTTGGGGTGTTTAAGTGTTTACCAAATAAGCGAAAACCAAATTTGAAAGTATTTGGTTTAATGGCATGAATATATCTAAAGTGCAACTAAAGAGAAAGCATAGGATATAGTTTCTGTTGAGTGCATTTTTTTGCAGTTTAGAAGAAGTTTTAGAAGTTTCTTTTCTGTTTCCATTGGCAGAGTATATATATTTTTGTAGATCCCATTTTTAAGACTTGTTGTTTCAGATTCACACTTTTGAGTAGCGATGGAAAATCTGACAGCGTTTGTTAAGGCACCACAAAAACTGATTCTCTTATAAGGAAATTTCCTTATCTGAGATGTTGATTTCACCTTGAAAGCTCAGAATCAGGCTTTTTTAGTATTCACTAAAATCATTGACATTTTTGCCATTTTCTCCGTGTGTGTTTAAGCTTATTTTCAGTGAGACAGCTAACCATTAGCTCTTAGTAGCCTACTTCAAAGTGTTTCAGGAGTGTTTAGGTTCTTGCTTTATTTCCAGTGACAAATTTGATTTTTATATCAAAGCACATTAGAAGTCTGGGCTATATTCCGGCTTGTGTATGTAGTAGTTGCGTACTAATCCTGAGAAAACATAGGCATTCTTTCGTAAACTGAAAGATGAAATATTCCGTTCTATACTGTTACTTTGAAGAGTGATGGAATTAATACTGTGGATACCTGTTTGTTCCTCTATTATCCCAGGACATTACCCATTTTTATTATTGTAGAATTGTATCAGTGCCATGAAGAAAAACATGCCGAGTCAACTGTTTTAGCCTTTGATCATTGTGGTATAATTCCTTGTACGAAAATTTATGCATGCAATTGGTTTTAGCTTTAAAATACTGAGTTAGATTGTTTCCTAATGCTGTAGCAATAAGGATACCATTTATTAGTATACTCTTAAAAAAACAAAACAAAGCTTATGTTTCAATAAATTGTTAGTGATTACTCTATTTTGCATATTTGGCATCTATCTGAAAGTTATTAGTATGGATTCGCAGTGATTACACTAGATTATCAACTGAATTTCATTGCTGTACTTTAATGTTAAAATCCTTCTCTTGCAGGTGTGCCAAAAGGTTAATTCTGCTGACTACCAGTTTACTAGTTTTGTATTTTCTGTTTCCCTACCCCCACAGCTATCTGTTAGAGAGGTAAGTGTTTCCAGATACTTTTTTATGTTACTTAAAGCCAAGTAAAGAAAGTTACTCAGGAACATGCAAGCTGGAGGTGGTTTGATTTTAATTGCTGTTGTTTTAAAAGAAAACACATGCTAAAAGTGAAGTCTGTTCTCTTCCTTTTTGCTGAATGTTATTTTAATTAATAAAGTATCTGAGTCACTTCAGATTTCAGTTAGCCCAGGAGTTATCGTACCTCTGAAAAACTGAAAGGAGTTTCTTTAAACCTTTGGCGTATTGCTCACTTTGGTACAGGTGCCAGCTCTGCTTTGTCATTATTTTTGGAGAAGGAGCTCCACAGCTGGTGCCTTTCCTGAAATAAATGATAATTAGTAGTGCATAATGCAAATGAAGGAATTTGAAGATGAACTCTTAAACTCTGCAGCATTTAAAATGATGTAAAAATATGTATTTTTAATAGTCACCTGTCTTGGGCGTTGTTGAAAATGTAAATGAGTGCAGTTGTAAATCTACTAATTTTGATGGCAACTTTAATCAAACTTAAATTGTTTATGTTTCAGTCATTTAATTATAGTAGATAGCAATAGCGTGGACAGGTATATAACTGATACTTTTTTGGAAAACTGAAGAAGTATACTAAGCATAGTGTAGTATGATCAATAAAGCAACAGTTTTTGCTGAGTTTTGAGGAGTTTTACAATGTTTACCTACTTCCTTGCGTCACAACAAATGATGCAAAAATACTGTTGTAAAGGGCAGCCTGTAAATCTTCAAGATAGATGCCTCCTGTGGTAAGATGTAATAGAAGCTTCAGTGAATGTGGCAGAATGAAAATTAGTAGGTCTTTTTGGACTTATGTATGAATCTGAAGTGAGGTCTGTTCTCATCCTGCACAGTTTGATTGTTAAATAACCTACTACCTACTACACTTTTAGACTTGAATAGCAGTGTTCTGGTATCTCGGGCAAATATCAGTGCAGTAACTGCATTGTGCTAGCGTATATTCTAGTCTAAGCGTGCTTGAACAAAAGACTCTTAACTTTCCGTCCAAAATTAAGCATACTTAACTGTGTTCGCTTCAGCTGCCATTATGTGTAGCAAAATAACACCAGAACAAATTGCTTTGTGCTTTCTGGCTGGATTAACTCTTCTTACTCCCATTTGATTTTATAACCATGCAAAATATGAGAGTTGTCAAAAAAGCACTTTCAGGTTAGCTGAGTATATAGAGGCATGCATGCATGCCCATGATAGAACTTCTCTAAACATAGGTCAAAATTACCCCAACTTTATGCCCATAGTTAACTGCTGAAATGCAAACCTGGGTGTTTAAAAAAAGAACAGCCTTATTATTTTCAGGGTACAATAGATTAAGACTTTTCAGCTTCCAGTGTACTTTGACTAAGCATTGCTGGGACCTTTCTTCCTCTGTTCATTGTTGTAGCCTCAAGAAGTGAAAAAGAGTGATGTGCGAATCCCAACTGCAATTCCCATGCCATCAAGTTCTTACATTTCCTTCCTCTACCTTTTACCTAACAGCTACAGTTTATCTAGCTTAAAAATAACCTATTTTTTATTCATAGCCTGGCTATATAATTATGGAAGAGGAAAGAAGAATTTGGTGCTACTGTTCTTTCACACCCTCCCAGTGTGTCTTTGCCATAATGCCTCAGTAGAGGGTGGTATTGCATTGCAGTTCTAGCTCGGTCATGTTCTCACGCTAGTGTGAGCAAGCAGAGTAAGCGTTTCTGCCTGCTTTTGAGGCAGTCTTGGCTGCAAACAGAGGCCAAGGATAATAGTCTGCCTCAAAGAGTTCCTCTTGCAGATTGAATTGTTGCATGTTGCCTGGTACCTGATGCACTGGAACTGTGAAATGGGAAAACTCACTTGGCAAAGATAGTTGGTAAAAACTGTTGATTTATAATAGATTGGTCTTCTAAGTACAGTAAATTATGTTTGCTAAAAGGGGTGAGATGTTGCTCTTATTTTTATCAGCACTTTTACCTTTACAGTACCTTTACATCCACTCCCTTCAAGGTTTCTTGCCGTTGTGTTCAGGCAAGCAAACAGTACTTCAGGATGTGGTAAAACCAAGGGAATAAAAAGCTCAGGTTTGGATCCGGGAATTAATAGGTGGGGTGGGATGACTGAGTAAGAACCTCCAAAACTAGATCTGCTGTCCTGAGTTTCAGTTCAGCTGGGAGCAGGGCTGCGTTAGGAGGTTCCTGCCATCCCTCTGTTCTACCCCTTCCGTCTTGCCAAATGCCAAACCAGCTGTTTGTGTAGCTGTGCTCTATTTTAAGAGGTGAAAATGCGGGGAGGTGAGAAAGAACCTCTTCAAAATCGTGGGATTTTATTTACCATCTATCCATTTATCACTTCCAAAAATAATTGTTGGGAAAAGTTCCTGTTTTACAGTTACAGAAAAGCAGCAAGTAATACAATAAGATCATATCCCAAGATGCTTTGTGGTTGAAAAGATGATTTTTTGTTAAGTTTTTCTTTTAATTCTTTTGAACTGCATGGTACAAGAACACATGTCATTTTATCATAAAAGGACACCCCAAAGACAGCCTCCCTTCTATTGACCTTTTGTACGACACACAGATTTTCTCTGACTTCCTTTAAAAAAATTCAGAAATTATCTTTTAATGTTACCCTCAATTAATTTAATGATGACGGTTGTCATCCCACCAAGCCTAAAATGTAGGGCAGGGGCTGAAGAGGAGTGGGACGTAAAATTTACATTTACATAGTATTTGTAATGCAAAGAACTATTACCTCTCTCTACAAGTAGGAAATCTGATTAAAATAAATCATAAATACAAGAGTCCCATGTTTATGTCAGACAAATACGTTAGAATATGAAGTGAGTCATGCCCTTCAAAAAGGTGACTGTTAGCTATGTCTGTAGTCTCAGTTGTGATCCATCATCCTGGTACTTGCTACAAGGACATTGATGCAAATAGCATCTGTAGTCATTACTCCCTATAGGACTGTGTATACCTCATCATGGAATTCCCCATCTCAAGCGCTTTTCTAATACAGTGAAAAAATGCAGTGGCTGGGATTGCACATGGTATTTCAACTGTTGCCACTGTGATCCCTCAGAAAGCATTAGAATAATATCCTGCAGCTTGTAATCGATATAGTGCCTGAGCGAGTGTATTTCAGAAATATATTTGCTGTTAAGCATTGCCCTACAGGCTTGAGTTCTGTAATGAGCATTTTTCGTTTTCAAACCACTTCATAAACATAAAGTAATTATGAAGTAGAGGGATCTGATCCCCTGCTTTTCATACAACTGGGAGAGAGCAAGGCAGGGGACTTGGTTGAATACGGTTTGGAATTTGGGATCTTTTGGCTTCTGTGCTCACAGTACCTTAATCTATTCTTTCCTTTTAATTGAAGGGGAAAAGTAATTTCTTTAATTCTCTTTCACTTTTGAAGTCAGGGGAAAGGAGTTGAAATTTGATACACGGTCTCATTTTAGCACACAGGTACAGGCAGAAGTTTTCTCTAGTTTGTAATTGTGCCCCTCATACTACAGGTGAAAGCTGACTGAGTACCAAACCTGCAAGTGCTTTAAATCAAGGAATATGAGACTGCTTTAATCGGCATTTGTGAAATGAAGATTTCTAGACCTCGTTCTGTGGTTGTTGTATTCTGTAGTTAAGATGCGTGCTCAAGGAATTTTGATTGGAAGCTATTTTTGTTTATGATTTTGTCTCGGTTATTATGTAAACAAGATTGCAATGTACTTCATGGTGCTTTGTGAAGCAGTCTTGCTCACATGTGCTGCGTATATAGTGTAATGAATCACACTGAATTTGAGTAAACAGTATTCTGTCAATACAGCTACATTTATTCTGTTCAATAGTGTGCTGATTTGTGTCTCATGTACCTGAGAAGTTTGTGTTCTCTCGCCGCCATCCCTCTCTCTCCTTAGTATTGCTAGCACTGCTTTTAAGATCCTTCGTTCTTTTAGGTGGACCAAAAGAAGGATAATAGACATTTTTAAACGAGTTCCTCTATCAGTGTGTAAAGGTGATCTGCGACATGGTTACTTCTGATTTCTGATGATGTGATGCTGATGGTGCTCCTTTATGTTTGATACACGTTTTCAAGCCTCTTCATTAGAATTATTTGCTTGACAATAGAGAGTAGTTATTTTGACCTGGGTGTTTTGGTTGGTTTGTTTGTTTCTTAAAGCACCATATATGAAGACTGAAAGACAGGGAAAGGATTTAAACTGCTGAAGAATATAGATCAGTGACGTTTGCTACTTTTGAGATATGAACTCTTTTGGACGCTGCAAGTGTGTGGATGATTGCATGACGAGTTTATGGAGTTGCTTTTCTCTAACGTCTTACTAGTAGTCTGCTGTCCGCAGGTTGAAAACTGCTTTGATTTCTCATTGTAGGTATGTAAGCAAGCCAAGCAACTGTGGTTTGGAATTGAGCTTCTGTGAGGGCAGTGAGACTAGACCTGAAGACTATGTATTGACAATACAGATGCCATTACTTAAGTGGCTTCTTACCAGTCTTAATGTGTGTGTTGGTTTTTTTTTTTTTTTGAAGGGGGGTTGGTGTTATTAGAGGAAGGAAGAAAGAACAGAGAGTGTTGTTGTTCTTGCTTAGTTATAGGAAGTTTTAAGGGGAGTTTCTCTCTTCTTCTTAATTGCTTTTGCGCTGATAGGCATTTTGTTGAAATGGAAACATTGTGCAGGTCTTCTGACTATCTGTGTCCAACATCACTCTTGCCAGAAATATAGGCATATAAATTAGTGTTCATAAAAGTTCTTTTTTTTCCCTGGACTACTATATTGTCTTGTAATTAAAGGCAAAGACCCACTGAGGTCAAAATTCAAATTATGGTTAACTGTAGTGCACTTCAGACTTGTAAAGTATGTTTTCATTGTGCGGAGAATGGGATTCACTCTTAGAGCGTGCAGAGACAAAATTGAAAGCCTAAAGCATTAAACAATTACTACAGTGAAATAATGGATCATTCTGTAGGATCAGTGTGTCAGTACAAAGAGGAGTGAGTGAGACTGCGAAGGGATGCACCTCTAAAAATGTTTAGTTGCCCAGAGCAAAGCTTGTGAAAGACATGCTGTTGGAAGTTTTTGGCATAGACAGCGTTGTTCCTTGGAAGTCTTCAATTTCTGATCCTTTTTCATGTTAAGTCATGTAGGATTACATTGATTACAAGGGGCTGATAGTCCCTTGTGCTTACTTTTGTATTATTCCGTTACACCTTCACACCACTGGTAATTTATTTCTACTTTTGACTTCTGTTACAATCAATGTTAGTTCTCATATTGCTGTGTTCCATTTCGTAGCTGGGACACCAAAGGGATGACTTAGGGTCTTCTTTCCTCATCAGTGTCGCATCAAAGGGGCCTGCTACATTATGTTGCTTTACATACATAAAGCTTCCAGACAAGGTGAGTAGAGGTTGAGGAAATATTTACAGTGCTTGGATCGAGGACAGTCAAGCTTTGGAGCAGGTTGTCCAGAGAGGCTGTGCATTTTTGGAGTATCCGTTATTGGGGGTTTTCAAGACCTGTCTGGATAAAGTCCTGAGCAACCTCATCTGATCTTATAGCTGACCATGGTTTGAGCAGGAGGTTGGATAGAGACCTCCTGAGCTTCCATCCAGCTGAATTATCCTATGATCGTTCACTTCAGCCAAATACTACTTCTTGGAAGCTCTATACAAAGGAGCGCATCTGGAGCTGCAGAAGGTGGTATTCACAGAAGGTCTGCAGAAAGCAGCAGTCCTGTGTTCAGGACTTAAACTTTCAATGTGTGCAAGTGCAAGTACACTGGAGTCAAAGCACCTTTTAGTTTTGCTTGTTTATCTCCAATTATTTTTCAATATTTCTCAACTAGAGCAGTTGCCTTAAAAGGGGGGAGGTCTGCATTTTTTTTTACATCATACACTATATAGCCTTGTTGTTTCAAAAAGGCAGGGTGAAATTTCAGATATGAATGATGAGAGAAGTGGAGGGAGGAGTGTGTAAAAGTGAGAGTTTTTGCAAAAGGTTTAGATAGGACATAGAAAACGATATAACAGACTAGCTTTGGAAGGACTCTGTTGCCTAACAATTTAAAATCTAGTGAGCAGTGAAGGAGAAAAATAGCAAAGTATTTAAGAAACCAGAAAACTTAGGTTAGTGTAGGAGAAAAAAAAAAATTTTGTTCTGAAGTCTTTTCCTCTGCCTATCAGCGTTTTGACATCTAGAGTTTTTTGTGTGTCATATTGTCCTAGGATTTGATCTGAGTTACTGTTACTGGGAGAAAGTATTTCACTCGGAGAAGTGTACTCTCTCTGCCATAAAGTCAGCTTTTTGTTTTACAATTATACTAAGACTTCCAGCTGATGCAATGGGTAATTGATTTAATTTTCTGTTCCCCAAAAAGCCTTACCTTTGTTTCTGTCAGGCAAGAGACGGGAGAATGGAAAATAAAGTAGGGACTGGCCCACGCTCACAGAGCAAAAGAATCTTTAAGCACTTTTGGGGGAAAAGAAAGAACCTTTCTTTAGGTAGGCTTGCTTGGTTAGTCTATAGAGGAAAGAGCAAACCCCGGTTCTATCCTGCACACTTCTAAAGCAAATGCTAAATAAAAATCCTAATTCTTGAGTTTTTTCCTGAGCTTTGTAAACGTTAGTTGTCTCTTCTGCTAACAGTCTCTGAAACAGTTGGAGTATATTTGAGCGAAAATTTCACTTGCATTTTTGTTCTCTCTTCTTCCTGGGCATGGCTGGTGACCTATAGCGTGCTGCTTGGCTGCTGGTAAAACAGGAAATGGGGTGAGTAATTTATTTTGGCAACCTTTGTACTGCTTCTACTACAGAATCCTCCAGATTTAGAGAAAGGAGAGATGTTCTTACTATAATTGGTCTTGATCTTGAAAATATGGTATTAATTGCTTGGTCATAAATTTCTCCTAACGGACATGTCTCAGCAGGTCCCCTGCAATAAGCATTTTCTCGTTACTGCTATGCTGAAAAAAATTTATACTTTCATATAAAGGTGCTTCTGCTAACAGTTGTGGAATATGTAGACTCCTTTCCTCTGTCCTTGACCAAGATTGTTACTTGTTTTGTCCCTTTGAAGCTAATCATCAGGAAATTCAGAATTGGAATGTGCTGTCATTTTATTTCTTTTGCTTGTTATTGTCCATAGCTTTTATGTCTCTCTGACAAGCCCTCTTCACCATTTATCTGCATAGATATTGAGCAGAGTAGTAGCTGATTTTATAATTTTGTTGTAATACTATTGTCCGCTTTACTTGGTGCTTACAAAGGATAAAATGGCGGCTGGGGTTTGATGTATCCTGGTTTGGCCTTAACTTGGGGTTTCCTATCTCATTTGCCTTGTACTGTGAAATAGCTAGGGGACAGCATTTGAATGTGGAGTGTGGGCTCTCCGTTCAGTTGTACGGCTTAGAGCTACCTTAATGCTCCTGAGAGGTGCCATGATGACATCAGTGAGCCAGATTCATCTTGTGCACAGAAGACATCATGAAATACGAACCTTTCCTTTGTCACCGTATCAGATTTGGCCTACCTTAATAGTGAATGAAAACTGTTAGTCAGACAATGGTGAAAAGTCCATAGTTAATGTCCTTGACAAGCAGGTTTATGTGTAAAATAGGTTTCTGTTGCAGATAAGTTAGAAGCTGAGACTTGAACAGGGGTCGCATGAACTGTCCTTTCGTTCTTAAGACTGTGCTTTATAAGTTTATTCCTAAGAAGTTGTAGCTTAGAAAGAAAAAGTGCCTCAGAAAGTAAAGGGAAAGAAAGTTTCTTTCATTCCTACGTCTTAGCCTCTGATAGAAAAAATTCTCTCTGATGTTTTGAAGGTGTACCTTTGGCTCTCTGTCATTCGGTTGCTGGCTTTTCTAAGACGACTGACCATTGTACCAATAAAATGCTAATAATATGTGTCATTAATTGTAATTAGACTAGAGCTAGCAAGTCATTTAATTAATACCAGCTATCGGAACTAATGTCACAGGGTAATGCCTTTGTTATTGCTTCCCTGGGGGAAAGGCTGTAAAACGGTCAGCCAGCAGAATGGTTTCATATGCTTTAGGGAATACATGAATCATTCCCTTCCAGGTATTTTTCCAGGTATTTGGGAGGTAGCATGCACTTTGTTTGAAAGAGCTTGCACTTCTGCAGTAATTATCGATTCATCTTAGTATGCAACTTTTCATGTGCTTTGCATCAGCGTAGAATTTTTCTTTTTGATCTGAAAGAGAATGGTTATTCTGGGTAATTCAACATCACCACTTACTTGCGTTCGAATAAACCTAGCTCTTACATTGTTAAGTTTTATAATATTAGAAGCTCTTGATTTAGCTGTGAGCAACTGGGCTACAGGCTGCATAAGATGGTTACAATAAATAGTTGCAGTGCATTGCAACTTTGAATTAAATTCTTGATTTTGACAAGGATTATAGTAATCAAGCATAACCTTGCTATTGTGCTTTCTCCAGCTTCCATTTTCTAGAATTATTTTTAAAACAGCAGAGCATTCAATACAGGGACGGTAGCTCTGAGATTACGAACATGATGTAGTCAGAAAGATAATTAGTGCAATGGCCGCAAGTTAGTTTTGACCCTTTGTTTATACCTCAGTGTTTTGATATCCGTTTAAGGGCCCGATCCTTTGTCTACTCTAGGACGCGCCCGTTCCTGGCCAAATGAAAATGTATAGAGCTGTGATGAATGGATAATTGTCTCTGTGGGCAAGATGGAAGAAATCTGTTTGGCTCGAAGTTAGTTGAGGATACTGGATTAATTTTTGGTGGAAGCCGTCCTCGCTGGAAGTGCTATGCTGAGTTTTTTTATAGAAAGGCAGAGTAAGAGATGATGAGTCGCAAGTGGATTGAAATCATTTAGTGGCATCTTCACAGGCATCTGCTCTTTTTCATTTCTCTCTCCAAAGGCAAAGACACAGGAGTCAAAGTCTGGTCTTGTATCTAGAGAGTCGTTTGGGCCTATCCCAGCAGGATCAACTGAGATTGTCGTATGGGCTTTTCCCGTTAGGAATTTGCACCAATTGGAATTTGTGCCTCCTTTAATGAAGAACTAGATGGTCCTTTTAACAACAACATTCAAACAGAAGATTTTTTTGACAAAAGATCTACATGCACATCTCTTTCTAAGCTGTCCTCTCAGTGGACTTTGGGAAGGCTTTTACAGCTTTGGATCTATCATGGAGCTATGGCTGCATGAGTTTCCTCAGCACTTGTTTTCACATACAGCAGAAAGAGAATCTATTTTTAAATTATTAATGAAAGAAACACTGGGCAAAACAAGGGCAAAACAAGGTATTATTTTGATTGGAATCCAGAGAGAAGGCATCTCAGCAAATAGGACAGGTGCTGCTCTCCAGGATGTAGATTCCCGGTTTACTTAAGCTGCACTAGCTGTTGGTTTTCTGTCGGAAGGATCATGCCTCCATCTGCATGTACTTTCTGTCTTTCTTGTGTTAACACAGTTGCTTATGTGACCACCAAGAGAGCTAATCATCTAACTGATCTGTCTGAAAAATTAACTTTTTTTTGGTGGGTTAGGGTTCATTTTAAATGGGATCAGTGGACTGATATGATTTACCATGCTCTTTAGCGTTAGCATGCGAGTGCTGGCAGGAAATGCATGGCCAGAGGCAGGAAAGAGGCAACATAGTCTTATATTTGCTTGAGCTGATTGTAAAACTACATCCTTAGCTACTCGTAGCCAAACTCTTAAGTGTTTATTGGGAAGCATCTTACCTGGAATCATTGTCTGGCCTTATTGTTTTGTCAACATTTAGTTTATTAATTCAATGCAAACATTCACTTCAATCACAGGAGATCATAGAACAGCCTTTCATTCTTTTGTGCCATGGTCTGTACGCTTAGTAGCTTTGTCCTTTTTATTTGTGCTTTGCTTGTTTGCCTGGGACTGGTTACTGAAATTTGCGTTGGAATATCGTGTCATGTATCCGTCTTTGAGAGACTCCTGTGCAAGTTATTATTTCTTTATGTATGTGATTCAGAAAACTGGGCCTTTCCTTGGCAAAGGATGACATTGTTCAGCTGAAGGAAGCTTATAAGTGGATTATTCATCCCCAGTTGTCGGAGGAGTTGGGTGTTCCTGCTGATGGAAAGGTGTTGTATAAATAATGAAAATTTTCCCTCCCTCTGTCTCTCCCTCTGTCTCTCCCTCTGTCTGTGTCTCTCTCTGTCTCCTTCTGTCTCTCTGTCTCCCTCTCTCTGTCTGTTTCTCTGTGTGTGTCTCTCTCTGTCTCTCTCGTACTGAGGGTGGTACATTCTCAGTAAGAGATAATAAGTTGCGCTCATCTTATCTTCACTGTTGGGGGAAGTAGGGAAAATTCTTTTAGCTTGAGCTCTCCCAGTCTCAGTACTAAAGGATCCAATATCCCTTTTTATAGACAGACCCCCATTGCAATGACTGAAGCCACTGCAGTCTTGTACTACATCTCTTGTTCTTGGGCAGTCACCCTCCTTTTGTCAAGGAGACTTTCTCAGTTTTCTCATTTTCTAGAATCTATGTTTTCCAGAGGCTAAGGAGTGCTCTGGCTTTCCTGTTTCTGCCAACACTGTTACTGCTTTGTGAGATAAATTGTTCAGGTTATCATGTTATATATTCTATGAACAGAATCTATTTGTGAAACGCACTAAAGCAGGAAGGACCGGTCCTTCTTCACTTTAATGACTGCTAGAAATAGGCACGTTGGAAGCTGTGATACCAGTAAACAGGTAGCAGGAGTGTTTTTTTCAGACCCTGTTTTCAACTTTCAGATTCCGATTAACATTCCTAAATGTCGACAGCTTTTACTTGTCATCAGACCCTAGGAGCGACCCCAGTTCTAGACCCACTAAGTCTTTACCTTGATTGTCAACTTCCCTAACAATTACAGATTGTCTTTTCCGAGGGGTGCTGATTGAAAGCATCCCTTTTGTCTTAGTAAAAAGGGAGTTGCCCGGTTATCCTGAAGAGGATCCAAGAAGAAACAAACTTCATACATATTGAGTTAGCAAAAGCTCTACACGCTTAGGCACTGAGCAACTCCAGACATTATTGTACAATAAAAGATACTTGTCTAGTGCTCTTTATCTACAAGGCACTTGAATATTACCCAGTCTTCTCAATAGCCCTCTTGAGGTATACTGGTATCTGAATAACAGAAGTAATGAGTGTTGTTTGCCTAAGGCCAAAGAGGGAATTGGGGGCAGAATTGAGATTACACTAGAGTTTCTGGTCTAGCTGTCAGTCGGCTAGGACATGTTGCCTTTCTTTGCCCCAAGGCCATCCAATCATTGCAAACGAAGCCCCCTGACAAAATTTTACGGTGGTGACTACTACAGTTTTTTATCTTTATTCACGCTATGCCTTGCTCTCCCAGAAGGTTTGTTAAGTTTAGTGACCGTAATAGGCTTTGAGCAAATACTGTCTCTGACTCAGTTCCCCCTGTGCAAAATGGGGCCGGTATCTATGATGTGTAGGTCACTCATGTTTTTAAAGTGCTCTGAGATCTTTGGGTACTACAGAAATGCTAATGCTATTATGGTGCAAGATTTAATATCTTTTTTCTTTAGATGATATTGCAGCATAAGTGGGTTACTTTCTCTTTGGTCTACTTCTTTACTGTTTTCCTGATATTTCAATAAGGATGCTTGAAAGTATCCTCTCTATGCTTATTTAACAAACTATTACCTTCCTTTTTTAATTTAGAGTTTGTTTGAAGTTAGCGTGGTCTTTGCTCACCCAGAAACAGATGAGGAGTGCCATTTCCTGTAAGTTTTGATATAAATAACAAAGATCTTTATCTAAATATTGTGCAACATTGTTAGTTTGGATTTGCTACAAATGAGAATTTACAGTGTTTATAAACTAGAACTGGACCTGAATCTGAACTTCCTCATAGCCATACGGAGCTACAAAGCTTAAAATTGTGACATCTTTATCTGGTTAATTCTGTGCTTGAAAGCCAGTAAGCTCCAAAGTCACCTAGAATTTTGATTTGGGCTAGAAAGAGAGCATTCTGATAAGTTGTTCAATTTCAGCCATTTTCAAAGTCAATACCCTCATCAATATAGTTGCATCGTTCTAAAAAATAAATTTAAATCACATACTTGACAGAAACAAATATTTTTAGGTGTTGCCTAGCTTTTTCTGTTCTTGTAGGAGACTTAGATGGGAGGGAAGGCACAGAAGTGAATTTATCTAACTTAGCTGGTCCATTAAAAAAGAAAAAAAGGTCCCTGGCCACTACACAATTGTTTTTGACCTGGCCCAGTAGAGCGTCTGCTATATAAATCTTTCTTTAACACAAAGAAGCAAAATATTTCTGGGAATTTAGCTACCATTTAATCTGATTTCTCAAAATCTAGTAGTAGTATATTCTGGATAATTAGGTACCCTCTTCCTGTTTGCTGATGCTTCCTGGAAAAATAGAGTTTCACGCTCAGTTTCATCACTTGTGCTCCTGCTACATGTTAAATCCTGTCATAGAAAGAGGCTTCCCAGAGGATTCCTCTGACCTGTATGCTGCATAGTGACTTCATCCCTTGAGACTATAAATTACCTTTGCAGCCTTTCTAGATATTTCTGCTTTTACCCCTTCTGGCAGTTTGCCACCTCTGCTTAAATGCCCGATCTGCCACCTTCTTGCTTTCCAACAACTACCTTCTTCATATGTCTTGATGGGGGGGTGGAGGGGGGAGCCTGCTACGTGATGGATCTGATATTAGGAAGAATGGATTGCCAGCATTTTTTTTCCTTTCCGGCTTTTTCGAGACTGGGAAAAAGGGGAGAGAAAGCAGCAGGGCGAAACTGCAATTCTAAATGCTGAGAGCTGTAGTCCAGTTAAAAACTCAGGACTCCAGATCCTACATCTTTTTATTCCTACTTAATTTTAGTTGATCAATTCTTGTTTCTTATAGAGCACTTCCTTTGAAACCTAGCAACTCTTATTTCCAGCTTTTCCTTCCAGTTCTTTGCTGCTTTTTGTGACCTGTCGAAAATGTTGATGCTTTGCATCAACAGGATGCTAATGTCAGTCAAGAGCAGTACCTGGAGGGGTGAAAGCTGTGAAGAAGTTCTGTCTCTTCACTTCCATGTTCCAAATACTCGGGTCTATTCTACGTGACTTGACAAAATCTCTCTTATTTGCCTTCTCTTTATAGGATGCTTAAACAGTGATTAAGGTTTTAGGCAATATGCTGTATCTTCAGAAAAACGTGTAATTTCATTGCATGGTGGTTTCTCAGGTATCAGGGCATGGTCCATATGTGAATGGCTGGCTCTGGACTTGTTATGGGACATTAGTTTGGTTTTGATATCAGTGTGGTAAATTTGCTGATTGTCGGAGCTTAAATAATGACAGCTCTGTTGTGAAAGGAAAGTAGGACCTTATCTCAACCTGGAGAAGTCCTCCCAACTCCAAGTATACCTTTGGATTGGGTTTCCAAAAATGGCATCTGCAATTTCTTATCTCTCAAGCTGTCTTTATACAACCATCTATTGTATTAAAATTCTGCAAGAGGGAAGTTGCAATGCTTTGTATTACAAGCAACTTTCCTGGCTAGCTTGTGTAGAAACACCAAGAGGTCATTTGTTACCTGCTTCCTTTCAATCTGAAGTAACTGCAGGGGCGTTGAAAAGGAGCAGCAAGAAATGATAAACTGTGTTGCAGGCTAGAAATCATGTCTAATTGCATACGTAGAAATCCACTAATAGGAACAGCAACTTCCTCTACAGTACTCAGAAAAAGTTTTTTCTCTGATTTGGCTTTCACTTTCATGAAGCAGCCAATAGTTTCCTTTGAAGAGTTTTAAAGAGGCAAAGCACAAATAGTATCAAACACCTGGTTTATTTTTTCTGCAGTAAGTTGAATATTCCTATCCAGAAGCAGCAACTCGAATCTCTGATTTGGATATGTCTAACTCACAATGTGCATCGCCAAAGAAAACAAATATAGATTTCAAGATGTCAGCATACCTTGCAGAGGAGCTAAGCATTAGTCATCACCGTTATTGACAAGGATTGAGAAGGACTGAAAACTACACTTCTTGTGTGCTTTTCCATCCCATCTCAAAGCTGACACATTTGTGTTGGTCAGAGAAAAAGAAGCTTACACAGCTTTGTTCATAATTTATCGGTCCCTTTAAAATCTTTAGATCAAGTAACATACCTTCTGCCATTTGTGATTTAAGATAAAATTCATTTAAAAACCTGTTCCACTCTAAGCTGTAGAAGTGAGATGTTGGGCATTTCTGTGCAAAGATTAATCTAGTACATGCTATGCTTATAAGTCCTTTTTTTTTTTTTTTTTTTTCCTTAAGAATAGCAACTAATTTTCATTTTTATATTTAGAGCCACAGCCTGTCCGGATTGTTTCAAACCAGCGAAGAACAAGCAGGTAGGATCTCACTGCTGTTGCAACTCTTCTCTGAAATTTTGTGGCAGAAGCTGTAATAAGGAGCTGGACGGTTGGGCTCAGAGAGTAGCGGTTAATGAGTTGTACTCCACCTGGATGGCTGCGGGAAGTGCATTGCCACAGGACTCTATCCTGGAATCTGTCCTATTTAACATCTTTATCAATTGGTTGGAGGAGGTTGTGGAGTACACTCTTGCCAAGTTTGAAGATGACGCCAAAGAGAGAGAGCTAGTAGATGCACTTAAGGGCAGAGCTGCCATCCCGTGGGACCTGGACAAGTTGAAGAAATGGGCTGACAGAAACTATATGCAATTCAGCAGTGACAAATACAAGTCTTGCATCTGGGAAGGAATAAAGTCTGTCAACAACACAGTTTGGAGCCTGCCAGGCTGGGGAGAAGCACTACTGAAGAGACCTTGAGGGTCCTGGAAGCAGACAGCAAGATGAGCATATGAGCAGCGTGCCCTGGCAGCAGAGAAGGCCAACAGCATCCTGGGCCGTATTAACAGGAACATAGCGAGCAGATCAAGGGAGGAGATTATCCTCTTCTACTCAGCAGTCATGAGACCACATCTAGAATATGGCCTCCAGTTTTGGACCATCAATAGAAGAAAGACATCGGTAACTTGGAGTTCATTTGATAACCACCAAGACAGTCAGGAGGCTGTAGCTCGTGCCCTCGGAGAAGAGGCAGAGGGACCTGGGTTTGTTCAGCCTGGAGAAAAGAATGCTTCAGGGAGGACCCAGTGGAAGCCCCCAGTACCTGTAGGGGGGTTATCGAGAACAAGGAGCAAGACTCTTCACAGTGATGTATTGTGGGAGAATGAGAAACAGTGGGCATAAGTTGAAACAGGTTCAGTCTAGATATTCGGAAATTTTTTTTACCATGAGGACAGTTAGACAGTAGAGTAGGCTACCCAGAGAAGTTGTGCAGTTTCCATCCTTGAAGGTTTTCAAGAACCAACTGGGAAAAACCCTGAGCAACCTATTTTGATCTCCTAGCTGACCCTTCTTTGAGCAGGAGGTTGATCTAGAGACCTGAGGTCCCTTCCAGCCTTATGATCCTAAGACTTGGCAGCCTGCAATGGCATTGTCTTGGCAGCAGGCCTAGCCGCAACTTTGTCTCAGTTTTTTTTCCTTTAAGGAAAGTGAGCTATGTTCTGTTCATCAGGCAATTTTTTATTCTTCGGACATCATCGTTACTATTTCGTAACAGGCCCTGCCCATCCAGTTTCTTCTCTCAGTGTGAAATAGGGTATATATTATCCCCATCAAGTTTGCTTGCTTGTGCAAACAAAAGTTCTGCTCTCAATTTCCAGGGCTTTTTAGCGATCTGCGATCGAGGTTCCCAACTTTATTGCCTTGCACACCAACAGTGGCAGGAGCAACAAGTCCTAATTTCCCAAACAAGGACTTCAGTCCTATGTTTTCATCTGCTATCCTCAACCTTCCTAAAGTAGGACTCCATCTCATCCTGTTACCGTTCTTGTTTCTCTTATACTAGGAACTTCAACACTGTGGTCTCTGCCTTAGCTTCACCTGCGTTGGAAACAGCAGCACCTGGCTGTGCATGAAAGGACAGTAGTAGTGGCAGGAGCATCTCACCTTTGTGAATTGATGCTGCTTGGGACTTTGAAATCACTTACCTTACACAGTCTGGGAACGGCCATGCTTTAACATTCAGCACTCTTTCTAAGCAAGAATGAACTTTAGAACCCTGTTCTAATGGATTTCTACTCAACAGTCTTGTTTTCAGAAGAACTAGCTACCTACTGACGCTGAGATAAAAGTTGGGATTTAGGTGCTTAACTCTTGAAAACAGGGATACTGGTTTAGGTTTCTGTTCACAGATTTAGGATTCTTTTTTTTTTTAATATCTTTTGCATATATTGACCTGAGATCCTTAGTGCTACTTTTTTTTTTTATTCTTGCTTTTGCATACTTTTGTATATCATCTGAAAGTTAGATAGTTTCTAGAGATTTACTTAGCATTTATTTCAGCTAACCAAGGGCAGACTTAGCAACGGAATATTTTAAGGAGCTAAAACGGGTATTTTGACCTGCTGAAAGTCAGTGGAACTTACTTTTTTTTTTTTTCCCTGTGTAAAAACAAGAGCGAGAAAACAGATAATGTTGTTTATACATGTCTTCTAGAAACAAGGGCCAAGCCTAAGATACTTGGTCAAATCCCAACTCCCAGTTTTTGGTACTGGTTTAAATGTACAACTGAATCATCTTTATGTCGCAGTCTTTCAGAGATCCTAGTTGCATTGCTTTCATGTCATGAATAAAGTTGCTTAAAAGTATTTTGGCAAAATTACGTGTTACTCTGTATGATCCTATTAAAGTTAGGGTTAAGATCATGGTGAACTTTTGCTGATAGAGAGTTGCTTTTAGGCATAAGGAAACGTGAAATACAATTGAAAAAAACTGTATTGTGAGTAGTGTATGGTGTGTATGTTTTGGGTTTTTCTTTGTTTTCTCTTTAGGCATATCTTTTCTAAGCTTCTCTAGTTTCTTGACTCATTTTTTATTTCGCTGTGCAGTCTGTTTTCACTAGAATGGCAGTTATAAAAGCCCTGGAGAAGATAAAAGAAGAGGATTTTTGCAAGTAAGTACATACTGAAACTGCAGTTCTTAGTATTGTGCTTTTGTATAGAGTTAGGATGGGGAGGAAGATATTAGATGACTAAGCAGTGGTAAGAGGTCTGTAAAAGCACTTTTAACTGTTTAAATTCTGCTAGTTTGTTGGATAGAATATGTTGCACTTTCTGTACTTTTGATGATAATAAAATGTCATTCCATATCTTTTAAGGCGTAATCTTAAAATGCTTGAATTAAGCCACAGAAGATGGAAAACTGCACATGCTGAAAATGAAGGTCGTTTCAATTTTAGTAGAAGTGGTTCATTGGTTTATTATGCCAGGGTCATCACAGGGTCAGAAAAATTGTGGGTCAGAGAACTGCAGTTCCACTCTGTGCTTTCAGCAGTGTGTCCTTATAGGTCTGTGGGTTGGTATGGAATTTAGAATGATTAGAAGTAAAAACAGTTTGTTGCGGTATTGCCAATCATATACCTTCAAAAATCTATCTTTACATCCCAAAATGACAGAAGACTTACAGATCATGGAATTTGCCTTCCTTATTTTGTACCTTAGAGTTTGTAAGGCAAACTTCTCTTCCCGAGAATGGCTTTTCTCATATTTTCAAAATGCTGGGAGCTGGATATTAAGAAAGCACCAAATATTGTAATATGGTAAAAATTCCAAACAGTGGGAAGACATTAGTAGATACTTTCTGTATAGTTCACTTTGTTAAATTGCACTAAATCTTTTCAGGTCTTTTCCTTGATTTCCAGCAAAGATTCAGTAACAGCTCCTGAAGCTAGTTTTCGTGTAGTATTTAATTTCATTATTTCTATAGATACAGTGTAGCACATCTTATTAGCACGCTTGGGAGTGTTATACGTCAATAATACTGGATGACAGATTGACAAAAGTGCATTTTGCAGTGCAGTGTTCTTGATTTGCTTAATGTTTATTCATTTATTGGTGTTCCACCTTTTAATGTGAATACTGAGTTTATACTCCAGCTGTGTTTTGTGTAACTGAAGTCATTGTCTTTCATGTCATTTTTGCTACAGTGATTCTCCATCATGTTCTGGTATTACTTGTCTTTTTTCAATCTTTTCTTATACAGGCATTTTCCATGTCCCCCAAGTTCACCAAAGAACTTCTGTGTTGCTCTGGAAATTCAGTGCAATAATGGTGCAGTTTTTGTGGCTGGTAAAGTGATCCATTTTTTTGCTGCTGTGTTGTCTTAACGTAACTGTATAATACTGCTGCAAGACTGAAGAAACTCTTGCTATTTGTTATGATTCATTTAATTATGTATAAGGAGCAAAAAACCCAAGCTAGCTCTGTCCAAGAGCGGACTTCATTTGAAAGGGGAAGAAATCATACTTAGCTTGCCTTTGCTGAAGAAATGTTTTTGTCAAAAGTTAGAAATTACAGATCTACTTGTTAAAATCAAATCTATTTGCCTGTTCTTATATTTTGAATTGGAATTTAGAGAGGGTGTATTAGAGAGGGACATGGTTGCTGGAGGTGAGCACTACAGACAGCTGCTTTGCAGTTCCCTGGAGCTGGAGCAGGGGAGCATGCCACTTCCACTTCTTCACTGTGTAGGCCACCATTTCCTTTCTGTACCTTTTGGAAGCTCCAGCTTCTCCGTGCCGTCGTCGTTCTTTTGCTTCGACGGAAGAGCTCGCTCTTCTGGAAACAGCACAGGAAGATGTGAAGATTTCAAAAAACTTTTTTTGCCCCCTTGCTGATTAAGGAGGCTCATCCAGAAGCAGTTTATGAAATGAAGGATTTTGTCCTGTTGTCAAAGCTTGCTCTTTCCTTGGAAGAACCCTTATTCCTGCAAATCCAGCAGTTGTAGCATGTCCCCTGATGATAATGGTTTGGGAAAGGCACTGCCCCAGTAAATAAACTCCTAGCAGTGCTGTTCACTTGCTTGGAATTGGATGCAGCAGTGTTCACCATCCGGATTTATCTGCATATTATTCCAGCCAAAACGGCTGATATTAATGCCATTAACGATGGTTAAATTATAGAAAGCATAGCTTTTTCTGGTTGCTCCTCCAAATTAAGACGGCATCTGAAATAATTACTAGTCTGATGCGGGTAATGCAACAACACTGAACGTCCCTGAGCTGAATGTTACACCGATGATTCTACAGACTTTTCCATCACCTGCCTACAAGAGCATCTACCTTCCCCCCGGCCTATGTATAAGCAACCAATTATTTAAATTTATGCAAACAATACATTATTTTTTACAAAGCCTACAATTTCAATCCAATACAGTATGTATAAAAGGATGTTTAAAATATCCTGAATAAAAGAAAACATAGAATGAAGAAATAATGCAAAAGTGAATATTCTCATGGCAGGCTAGTTTGGTGTTCATTACATGTCTGTTTCTTATTTTTGATTGCTGAATAGACAGTTAAAGGTATGTTTTCATGGATCCAAAATAGCCAAAGTGTCTTTTCTAAACATGTTGCTTTATATTAGGTTGGTTCATTGGATGTTGGATGGTTTTAGCAGGATTCACCTATATAGAGGCTTACCTTCCTCATGTGATTGAATTTAAGTTTTGTGATTTACAGTTTACAGCTTGTGATGGTTATTCCTTTTTTTTTTTTTTCCCTTGTTTCAACCAAAGAAAACCAGGCAGGATGTTTTCTTTACTTTATGAAGAATTAAATCCAGAATAGAGGACTTTGTTTAATACAATGCAGTTATTTTGCTACTGCAGCACTTTAAATGAGATGAGGATCTTAATTTGCAAGCAGTTTCAGAGCTGGAATTGCCCTCTTGACCTTATCTTGGGTGTTTACTGATCCCTTCCCCCAGCTCCTTTTTTTGACTCAGGAGAAACTGTGGAACTGAGAAGCATACCTCTGGGTTTTTTTAACCCACTGTTGTTCAGATGAAAAGCTAAAACTATTAGATTGGGTCTCTGAGAGAAAAAATATTATTTCCCTTTTTCCATTTTATGGAAAGAGAATTCAGCAGAGTGAATCTGCCTTATGAATGATTATTCATAGTAATTTCATTATTCGCCTCAGTGAAACAGTATTAGTCAGTTTCCCCATTTGTTTGCATGGGTTTTTTTTTTTTTCAGATCAAAAGGCAAGAAGGAAACATTGTTAGAAATAGGAAAATATGATACTGAAAACCAAAAAAATTGAGAGGACAGAGGCATAGGTGTAATATGCATAGATACTTTGAACTCCCTTTTTATTTTAAATACACTAGGTTTCAAACTGAAACTTGTTAGTGCAGGAGGTTACTCACTATTATTTATGAATGAGTTGGTTCTTTTGTGCATGTTCTCATTTCTTACAAAACCTGCAGATAAGAAAGCTTGTCTTGGTCATCCATATCCAACTTGTTCTTTGATTGCAGCAGTCCTTGTATTTCATGGGAGGTGGCATGTTAATGTGAGATAATATGGGAATCAATCAGAGGATGGCCATCCCTTTACATGGCAACTTTTCAAGCTTCTGGAAATTTGTGCTGGTATATTGTTAAGATATTTTGCTTGTGTGATTTTCCAAGTAACAAGCCAAAGCATTTTAGTTTGGGCTTTTTTTTTTGGTTAAACATTCAGAAAATGGAAGAACCTGGGTCGAAACCTGGACTACTTGATACAGGGAGGTGGCAACTTCTTTACTCGGGACCTAACATGCGTTGATGGACAGGCATGTGTATAGCAATAGCTTGGTATGTGGGAGGCTGGCTCAAGACCATACTTTGATTCAAAAAACAATTTTGCATTCAGCATAAAATTGACTCAGACTGGGCCCTTGAACCTCTGGCTTTTCATTCCCAGTTGTGTCAGGCTTTATACAGTTTTGTTCGACGAGAGTACTTGAGCGTGTTAACTGCAGCAGTAGTCTCTCTTCGTCTACCTTTACACTGGCCAGCTCAGATACCGAAACTCTTTTAGGTGTGGCAGCACTCATTTCATACTGTTGCCATAGTGCTCTTGCTGTAATACAAGTTTAACTCTGTAAATTTATTTTCACAATGCTCCTATGAAAGTTAAATGTTTTGTGCTTTGGAATACTAGAGCTTTTGTCCATTGCTATAGAGCAGTTACTGGTAACATACTTGTTTTTCTGACAGGAAGATACAATAAATATTCAAGGAATTTACCGCAAACTCCCTGGATTATTGATGGGGAGCGGAAGCTGGAATCTTCAGTAGAAGAACTGATTTCAGAGCATCTAATGGCAGAATTCAAAGCAGATAGTAAGTATCTAGGAGATCTCTTAAGATATATGTGTTTCATTGTTACTAGGATATTTTTTCTTAGCAGCTACTCACTTAATATAAGAGCGCAGTGGAAAAACTAGATTCTTAATCCCTCTTTTATCCTTCCAAACGAAAACTTGTCAACTTTTGTATGCTGTGATCTGTGAGTAATTAGATGCCTGCTTTGTTTTATGTAATATCTTTTATCCTTCTAAAATAACTTCTCAGTTGATCCTGATGGCACAAGTATTATGGTTTTATGTGGTAGTATTCTAACCTAGCCATGCTTCTTAACAGCTGATAATTCATGCAGTGGCTCCTAGTCAGAAAGTTTTTGCCTTCAGCATTCCATAATATCTGCCTAGCCTCTAACCCCTTCATGTTTTCGTCTTGATGAACTTATTTTTTGCAGTGCATAGAGTTGCACAAGCTAAATGCTTATCTAGGGGTTATTCAGATGAAATAATCATTGCCCATCATTGGTCATGTACTAGACTTGGAATTAGTGACCTAGAAGGTCCAGGGAAAAATTGTATTAAATACCAGTTTAGAAAAAACAGCTACTGTCGTTGTACCATTTTTCCCTCCCCTCCCGTGCATATGTTAGAATGCTAGGAAAAACACGTCTTTAAGGCCAAGTACTGTGCAATACCTGATTTACCACAGGTAACTACCAGAAGTGCATGTGCAGTAGTGTTGAGAAAAGATATAAACAAATAGGAAAAGCATTGCCAGCAGGTCGAGGAAAGGTGATCCTTCCCCTCTTGCCTGCACTGACAAGACCCATCTGGAGTGGTGTGCCTAGGTCTGGGCTCCTCAGGACAAGAGAGACACAGACATGCTGGAGCGAGTCCAGCAAAGGGCCATGAAGATGATTAAGGAACTGGATCATCTAACATATGAGGAGAGGTTGGGGGCTGGGACTCTTAAGCTGGAGAAGAGAAGACTAAGGGGGGATCTTATCAGTGTTTTTAAGTACCCGATGGGAGGGTGTCAGGAAGACAGAGCCAGAGTCTTTTCAGTGGTGCCCAGTGACAGGACAATGCAGTGGACGCAAACTGAAATACAGGAAATTCCATTCAAACATAAGAAAAAACCTTTTTACTGTGAGGGTGATCAAACACTGGAACAGGTGGCCCAGAGAGGCTGTGGAGTCTCTGTCCTTGGAGATATTGAAAACCTGAATGGGCACAGTCCTGGGCAACCTGCCCTACTTGACCATGCTTGAGTAGGGGGGTTGGACTAGACATTCTCCAGAGGTCCCTGCCCCAACTGTTCTACGATTCTTTGAAATGTCCTAGTTGCAAATTTTTAAAGTCCCAACTAAAAAAAAATCTGATAGTGTAACAGAAATGACCCTTCATGACCATGGGAAAGTTTTACCATGGTTATGTAGTTGCCATAATATGATCAGAGAAATGAGGGGTAACAAAAGCTGAGGAAATCTTTATGCACCCTGTGTTTTCACTGTCGAGGAAGAAGTTTTTGAAACTCTCCAGCTTTCAGACACTCTTTCGGTTAGATGTGCAAATTTACTCTCCAGTGCAGGATTTTGTCTCCCACTCTTTCCTCAGGGAAAGCTTAAAGTTGGAAGGGATATGAGGAAGGAAACTAAGTAGCCCAAAATGTGCTTTTATATCTTGAAAGACCAAAAACCCAAACACACAGAGGTTACCTGCCAGTTTGTACTTGAATTTCTCTTCCTCTTCTGTCCAGGTATATATGACTAGCAGAAATTTCTGAGGTATCTTTGGAAACCATTGGGTGCATTTAGGATAAATGGTTGCATTTTGAAGGAAAACAGCTCAGTTTGATTTTATTCATAGACTTGAAGCATCTAGATAAGAAATGAACAACATTAAACAGTAAGGAGAATTCTTCTAGGATTCTACTGCTTTGTCACACATTTTCAGGGCTGTAGTGGTCTCATTCAGGCCAAAGAGCCAGAAGTGCTCCTCAAGAAACTTGTGAACGTGAAGGAATAACCAGTAGTTATCCTCTGATTTGTTTAAAAATGGTGCAGGCTGCATTTTATAAGGATAACTCTTGGAAGTATCTTTACAAACAAGTGTAGAAAGAAAATATTTCACCTTTTAAAGCTGTGGAGAGTTTTAAAAATGTGAAATAGAATCTCACCTTCCTTTTTAAAACCTGTTATAGGCTTTAATTTTTCTTCCTCTGGAAGAGAAGACGTGGATGTAAGAACACTAGGCAACGGTAAGGCTGGAACTTCTCTTGGTGAATACAAAAACAAACAAAATGGTTCACTGAAGGTACTCCAGTAGATCTTGTTGAATGCTAAGTATGTAAGCGTGTGAATAGACAGTGCTCTGAAACTTTATCTCAGAAGCATTTTAGTTACATGTATGTATTTATTCCTAAAGACTCAGTAGTTTCATAGAAAGAACTGGGAAAGAGGAGACCTTTGTTGAGTGTCGTTGGCTGCACAGATGCATAGAAACGCGTAGCCTGTTGGGAATGTTTTATTTGTTTCCTGATTACGTCACAATGATTTCTGTGCTGGTTTCTGCTGAGTCCTTCTACTTTGCCTCACTGTCGCTGGTGACCGAGGAAGCCTTATTTTCTTTTGAACATGGCTCCTTTCTAAAGGTCAGTTGCTTTCCAATTCACTGAAGCTACTATAGCCAAAGGGGGAAGGGGAAGAAAAAGAAAAAATTAACAGTGAGGTGTTCCAGTTGCTGCCTGATTTGTAGCATGGTTCTTGGCATTGCTTATACTGGGATCATCCCTGGCCCTGAGCACAGAAAGTGCAGCCATTGCAACAGATGTTTAGCAGAGGGAGCGGGATTTAACATCGTCTTGCACCTGGGCATTGCTGTAGGTGACAGAAAATAAGCTAATTAACTTTTTCTTCTTATTTTATTTTTTAATTAGCACAGACTTGTACAAGATGTCTTCTGGGAAGTTGTAATTTGCACGTATTGCTGATGCTGGTGTTTAGTAGCCAAAAAAAGTCCCTTGTTTCTTTCCTTCCATCTGATGCTACGTCCCTAAACCCGCAAGCCCCTATCCCTGTTTGCATAACAGCAAACAATCTTCACACCTCCTAACCTTACTGCATAAATTCAAACGTTAATTTAGAACAACATGTTTTTATGTTTTATGACTGTGCGTGTTGCCAGGAAGGCCCTTTGCAATTGAGCTTGTGAATCCTCGTAGAATACATTTTACTGCTGAGCAAATGAAGGGACTTCAGCAGGTAAATCATTTGCACCTTATGGAACTCGAAAAGCACATGTTTCTTCTGTAACTGAGCAGCTTTGCTAACCGATTCTTTTTTAAATATCACAGACAATTAATAACTCTTCAGACAAAATACAGGTTCGAGATTTACAGCTTGTCACCAGGTCAGTATTTACCATCTTTGGCAAGGGATTTCAAAGTGATGCTTTGGGAGTTCTGCAAGCATTCTTGCTCACAGCATTATATAATTATGCTTATGTTATGTGAGTAATTAATTTCTTTTGCTTAGAGAGGCAATTGGACATATGAAGGAAGGTGAAGAGGAAAAGACAAAGACCTATAGCGCCTTAATATGGACCGACAAAGCAATACAGAAAGAAGACATTGCATTTCTAGACGATCTCAAGGTATCTGTAGCTATTTTTGCTAATTTACAGAGCACCTGTCCTGATATCTTAGGGGAGAATTTATATCTGTGCACCCACAGATATATCTATTTCTCTTTGACTTTTTAATCAGAGGTTACTTTTGCCCTAGGGACTTTCATACCTCCCTTCCCTTTCTCTTTCTCACGCTTCCTTACTTCACTATTGCCATGCGAGCAATGTAGCTAGCTGTCTGTTAGCCAAGACAACAAATTATTGTCTACTGGAAGGTAGATGTTATACCAAATCAAAAGCATTGAACGGGCAAGGGGGAAATCTGACGCCTGCACCCCTTTCTTTGGCTTAGATTTTCTGTTTTGCTTAAGTGAAAGGAGTGGAGATGGTCACTTGTTCTCCTAACTCTAAAGCTGCTCTTCCGCAGCAGCAGCAGCAGCAGCAGCAGCAGCAGCAGCAATTAGGAGTTTGTAATGTTTACGGAAAATAACACAAAGAGGAGGCCTCACCAAGTGCTTGGTTTAGGAAGTATGTTTTGTTAATGAGAACTTCTCCAAATGCTGGTCAGAGAGAGACTCCACTGACAGAGGGATATGTTCAGTTTTTGTCGTGTTGTGCTATGCTTCTTAGCCATGAAATAATTCTCAAGTAAGGAAGCGAAGGACTTGAACCATTACAATTCAGGAAGACAACAGATGCGAAGCAGTTTTTTTAGCATGCTTACCCCCGGCCTGAAAGGATGCCTTTCAAACTAATATGTTTTATTTGGGGAAGGGGATGGGGTGGAGAATGAGCTTTTAATCGTAATCAAAAACCTCGTTTCAGTTCTTTCCTCTCACTTAATTCTAGAGGGTTGGTTGTAGTTTAGACAAAGCATTTTGTGGGTGTTTTTTTTTTTTAATTGCCCTGAGGCTCTCACTGAGCTTTTAAATCCTGGAGTTATTCCAGCAGAAGACTATGGAGATTTCAAGGTTATTCCTCCGTATTTGTGATTCTATTAGTTTGTGTTCATATGAGGCCTTCTCATTTACCCTCTGAGATGGTTGTCCTTTTTTCCTTTGATAAACATGAAGAAAATGTCTTGCCTTGGGAAGATTTGAACCACCATAATACAGTATTAAAAAGATGTAACTGATTAACGGTATGTATGGATCTTTTTCCCAATCTGTGTGGGATGTTGCACAGTTCCTTCTTCATTTGTTTTATGGCCTCTCCTAATAGGAATTAAAACTTGACCAGAAAACACCTCTCCGGGTTCTTCACAGAAGGCCTCTAGCTGTAAGGCGTCGGATCATTCACACCATGAAATCTGAGTACATAGACGAGCATCATTTTCGCCTGTATCTGAAAACTCAAGCAGGAACGTATCCTTAGGCCCTGTTACACAATACATATACAAAATAGTTTGTTGACTAGAATAATTCAGGCAATGAGAGGTTTTCTGCTTTTGTCACTGCAGTTTTTCTAAATCCCTGCTCTTTCGCGGTTCATATGTTGCTGTATAATGTTTGTTTTTATGTCAACATTTCATATTCAGGCTTTCGTTTAAAAATGTTACCAGCCTGTGTTATTTTTTGATGACCAATGCGATAGTTTTTAAGTGTGTGATAGCTACAAAAATGTCCTAGTTAAAGATACATTTAAGCTTTTTTTAATTTACAACTTTTTTTGCCTTAGAAAACAAACTTTTCCACCTTATTCAACACACTGCAATGAATGCTGTAGATTGTAGCTACTTGCAAGTTAACAGTTTTGTCATAAAATCACCATCCGCTTTGGGGTGGACAGAAATTATACAGTCAGAAGCCAAGAATTAGGAAGTTTTATGAAGTCTTTTTTTAACTATTGTCTCCCCCTCCTGCTCCCCCTCCCCCTGCCCGCCCCTGAGTGCTTTGCAGTAGAATGCACCTTTCCTTAACCAGTATTTCTAGCTACATTAAAGAATTTGTGCATGGAGATTTTGGAAGAACAAAGCCAAATATTGGCTCATTACTGAACAGAACTGCCGACATTCTGGAGTTGGATGTAGAAGTAAGTTGCTTGTTATTTATCTTTCCTGGAAATTAGGAGTGTAGTTGTATTTGTGAGATGCTTTCAGTAGAAGTGTTTATCCGAATCAACCATCCTGACTATCCACTCCTTACCACAGCTGATACAAAGGTTGATGTTAATGCAAAGATAATGGTTTGTATCATGCTCACACGCTTTCATGATGTAACAGGCTGCTTCTGCTGAACTTGTGTCTGGGGAGGGATGGGAGGACATACCATGAGTTTTGGGGCACTTAATACAAAAATATTCTGCATCTGGAGGTAAAAGATGAGCTAGGAAGTTAAACATTTTTGAAGATGACGCTTCTCATTGTTAGCACTCATTGGCATAGAAGCTTAGCCATAGGTAGTTTTTTTCTTTTCATGTTACATATTAGATACATATATACATACATACATACATACATACATACATACATACATATCATTTCTTTATGTCGGAATTTTAAAAAAGCATTGGTCAAAAACCAGGAGAAAGATATTTGACTTCCTCTTTCAGCACCAGTTCAAACACAGCAAGAAAATGTATCTGTTCTCTTGCTGGAATCAGATGGGGTGGATGCTAACTTGTAACTACAAAATGTTTAAAATGATGTACGTACTGATTTGGATTTATTACTTAATGTAGTGGTTGAGCAAAGTTTATTTACAACATGATTTTTCCTTGTGAAGTAGACAGTGTCAGCATGCTTGTTGTCGTGTATTTCTGTAAAACTCCCTGTGTGTTACATTTTCTGTGGCAGTTAGACTTGCAGTTGTGGAGGGAACTTGCATTAGGTCTGAAAATTTGAGCAGCTGACTCTGGGCTGCAGCTGATAAGCATCGCTCTCACATGGATAGGTGTCACTGCAGTTATTGGACATAACTATGAAAGTTATCTAGGGACTTGAAAATAATTAGCAGTCTTGCTAACAATGCGTTTTAGCTTAGCCTAAGAGCCTAATGCTTTGATGAAGTTGTAGACTAAGCGAGGAGTAGGTATGATTAATTTAGGCAGTCTTGAAGCCAGCGTTGAGATCCCTGCTTTGACAAATGATGATACTTCACTAGTGTAGGGTGTGCTGCTTTTGGAAGAGGGCGAGCCCAAGTTTGCCTAAAGAGAACTGGAGATGTGGCAGCAGTGAGGCTAGGAGAGGAAGATACATAGCCCAAGTTCTAGTAATTACTACATTTGCTTCTGATAAAGTGTGGAGCACATTCTGTGGGTTTTGGCCCGCAGTCAGGATGACTGTTTAATTATCTTGCCTACATAATTCTTGTGCATAATGCTTGCCAGCTTATTCTTTTAATAGAGTAATACTTGCTCAGGAGGCAGATCTGGGGACAGGCGATGGCATTCTACTCGAGCCTTGCCCACACTGCCCACTATCTGGATATTTCTGCTGGATCAGTCAGCAAGTTGTTTGTTCACCTCATCACAGCCCATCTGCAGGATTTACTGGTAGAGGATGCAGGCGCGTTACGTTTCTAAATAATGGTTTTGGGCACTTTGCAAATGCAGCCCAGTATCAGTTGACTCTGGTACAAGTAGTTTTGATTCTGCTTTAGGAAGAACACTCAGCTCCCAGAGCGCTCTCTGCAGACACGTATGGAGCCACTAGAAGAGGTGGCTGTTTCATGCCACTGTGTCCTTGTCTTGTGGTATATCTCTCATCAGTGTCCTTTATTTGCTCTGCTTTCCACTGTTAACCTATAGCTGACAGGCATGGAGTCCTGACAAGTCTCTTTATATACCTAAAATACCAAGTCTGCTGATTTTTGCCTTTTTTTTCCCCCCCTCTTCTAGTCTGTTGATGTTGACTGGCCTCCAGCCCTGGATAATTAGCTTTTCAAGTTGGGATGAGGAAAAGCCGCTCCTCTGTCAGCAGCTGGTTACTGATTGAGCTTTGTACAGCATTACAGCTTGGTTCTTCACTGCAAAGTCTTTTTGTTGAACATTTGGATCATGTTGATCTGCTAAAAGATGCTGTTACTTTGAATTGACTTTCAGCACTGTGGAACAGGTAGTGTTTGTTCATTTAATCTCTAGCCTTATTTTAGTTTCTAGCTTTCATAAAAAAAAATTGGTAAGCTAGTGTACTGATAGTAAATCTTTTAAAAACAATTACTTAAGAGAAACATAAATGGTGTAACATGCAAACAAGTTACTGAGCAAGACACATCAAATATGCTTTCTGCAATACTGCATGAAAATGTTTAAATTTAAAGTAACCCTCCCTCAGACCAGATTTGTTTTTAACTATTTTTTTTATTGGATGCTGTAGCTTTCTTGTCTGGGTAAAGGTGCCACAGAATTGTCTGAAGCCCAGTCCTAACTTTTTCTGAGCACTGTTCATGCATGACTATTGGAGATCAGACGCCCAGAAGTCAGGGAGACTCTGAAAACAGTGGGATAGCTCCTCAAATGAGGTGACACTCTGCTGTGTGCTGACTGCTTTTTGGTCAATGTCTGTTTTAGAGATGTGCAGAACTGTCTCTCAGAGAAAGTAATCTTCAGAGGGAAAAACAGTTTTCAGATGAAAACTTTGCACTGAAAACAGTTTTCTTCTCGTTTAAAAATCAGTGATGCTTCCGAGGAACTACAGTGGAGGTACTTCAGGTCCGTAGTCTAATGGCTGTCTGGCTTGATTACAGTCCTCTTCACGCATAGGATTTCCCCACTGTTGAGTCACCACATGTAAAAAGATTGGGTATTCCTGGAAATGGTACATGATGGAAATCCAGAGAAGAGGGATACAGAGAACCCAAAAGTGCAAGTAGATATAAAAATGTAATGTAAAATGCTGGTATTGAGAGATGAAGACAGAGGCAAAAAGCTTTAGTTTGTAGCATGGTTGTAGCATTAAAAAATATTTTCTAGTACCTAGGGTTTAGATGGATGCCTGGACTAGTTAAACTTTGCCTAGCAAACTTGCCTGCAATAGGGAAGACCTGAGTTTCTTTCCTTGCTCCTGTGAATATTTTAAATGTTTTATACAAAGCAGGGCAGTCTCCACGGGAGAGTCCAAAAGCCCCATCTCAGAGCCCTTAAGATCGTGCTGGTTACAGGCTGGCTCCGGAGCGCTGCAACGGCGGGGGGAAGCTCCAGTCGCCTCAGGAAGGAAAGAATTGAGCTGAGTGCCCTAAATATTAGCTGATGAGGGGAAAGGGGACCATCCTCTTCCTGCTCAGGGCACGTTTACCTGCATAGCTATCACACGGAGGAGCATGACTCTAACTCATTAATCTAGCAGGAGCTGGGCTATGAGATTGGCCCCCTGGCCTGCTTTTTGGCCAGGCCCTCCACTTACTTACATCTTCAGGAAAAGCCACTTTTATGCCTGTATCCTGTTGCAAAGGCACACAAGGAATTAAAACATATCTATTTTACGTGATTAAAAACAAGAAGAAATATAAGGTAACAAAATACAACCCATTGTTAATGGCTACTGTGCAAACGCATTAGGCAGATGCTTCGGGTCACTTGACATACAGAAGAGCGTTACACTGTCCACAAGAAACTATGGTTTGGAATTTAAGTGCTCTTAACAAACAGTTCAGAAACAATAAAGGCAATAGTTTCCAAAACAAACCACTGTCTGGGGACAGGAAGGATCACTGAGCTGCATTACTTGCAATTCAGTGGGGGGGTGGGGGGGGGTGCAGAATAGAACAGCTGCCCACCTTTAGCTAAAGGCATTGATACGTAGCTTTTTAAAGGTGCTCCTAAAAACTGATCTCGAAAAATTAGTTTAAATATTACACACACTACATATGCTGGGCTCGCAAAACTTGCCGTTCATTGTTTGCCTAGTCCATTGTGACATAAGTAAGTATGGCAGCAGTTCAGAAGCTCCTGTTTTTCTGACACAAAAATAATAGGAACATCAGACAGCAACATTTTTTTTGTTTTTAATCTGAAAGCTGTTATGAGCAAGAGATTCCAGCAGTAGCTGCCTCAGATAATAATCTGTATAAGTAGCTGCAATCACCTAGAAAGGAAGCGTTGTGAATGATAGAAAACAAGAAACTGACTACAGAAAACAAACAAAAGAGAATTTCAGTCTCATATCTATGGGATTTCTTGAAAGAAACACAGAGTGAGCTAAAATATGATTTATAAATTCCATAAACTACGGGGGGGGGAAAAAAAAAAAGTAAGCAAGACTGACTGCAACATGGACCTGACAAACATTAGACGTGCTATCCCCGAAGTGAAAGAGTGCTCACAAGTCGGAAGCAGAATGGGCTACTCCTTCTATCATAATGCAAAGGCACTCTAGGAGCTCTTATCTTCAGCTCTTTCTTTAATATGCTGTATGCTGGCATGGTCACAGTGAAGACCAAATTAAGAATCAGCATGCAGCTAAATGAGGCTATAAAGATTAGGCTAAGGGTGCAGAGTCTAATGTTGTCTTCATGCCACGTGGCACACTCCATCAAAAAAAATGCCCAAATCACATACTTTCTGTGATAAATTTGAAGCATCAAATGAGAAGAGAGGGGGAAAAGAAAGAAAAGAAAAAATAAGAGAAAAATAAAGAAAAGAAAAAGCTGATGGTGCAAATGCCTGCCATGCAGCTGTTTGTTTAGCTGTTCATTTACTGTTCAGTAATCATGTGAAAAATATGAAAATTAGAGAGGCAAGCTATTTTCAACTTTATTTAAAGTCTGCAGTTTTAATAAAGGAAGATAAATACTTTGACCTGTCATAAGCTGTAATGAATACTGTAACAGCAGTACTGATGTTGTACTTTGGCCCTCATCTTGTTTTTAAAGTAAAATACCTACTTGTAAATACACAGTGACTTAAATAGGCTATTTTGTGAGCCTGACGAGAGCAAGGTTTAATCTTGTTCTTGAGGACAATATATGAAAGAGGTAGACCTCTTCTAGCACATCACGTGGAAAATGCTGAAAAATAAGGTCCAAGCAGTGGTTCTTAGTATCATTCGTCTTCATGCTCCACGCACTCAGGAAAAGGATTTCTCCAAACAATCGGTCACTTAAAAAAATCCTCCCCCCCTCCCTGCATTTTTTGCATCAGTTTAGCTAAACTTGGAGATTTAGGAGAAAGCGGTTTGCCAAGGAAGGTGAATGTGAGCTGCACCAGTAGCGCATCTCTAGATGAGCATGAATGCCTCGGCACTCTGTGCTCATCTGACTTACCATGGTAAGTCAATTATCCTGCCACATCAGAAAAAGTCATGAGTGAAGACAAATGAATCCTTTTGTACACAGAGTTCTAGGTTGTGTAGTGACCAACAATAATTGTGGGCAGAATAAAACATCCTAGAAAGCCCCAGGATAAACAAACCAAAACCAGCTTCTCTGATTCCTGTGGCTTTTCTAAGGTGTGGGAAGTCATTTTAAATTTGAGGAGGTTACAGAAGCTCAGTACTTACGATGACCAATTTTTTAATTACCAAACCAACTTGTTTACAAAGGAAAACAGAACAGAACACTGAAAATATTTAATTATACAACAAAAACAAATTGTACTATAAAGAGCTTTCTATAAAATGAGTAAAATGTTTACATTTAATAAAATTGAGAACTTTAAAAAAAAAAAAGAACTGAATAAACAAAACGTTTTAAACTTTCTGCTGTTCTGTGTATTTCTTTGGTCTTTGTATTGCTTAAGACTGATGAGGAGCTCCTGAAAAGGTATGTGTTTGTGAGGAAAAACTGCTTTAAAATATAAAGGCAGTTCATTCTGCTGTGAATCTGGAGTTATGGGGAGCACTTTTCCAAGCATCATTTATACACATCATCGAAGGAGCGTAGTCTCTCAAACCTGTGTAATTGGTATAATGCGTTACTGCTGCAGTGTATTATTGCTTTGAATCCAGTGAGTTACTGCAGTAAGGAGTCACTGCTCTCCCATAAACCACTAAGGTTTCTTGGAGCTCTTTTCTGCCTTGTATACCACTGTGCATCTCAGCTGGCTCTTTTGATTTGGGATTGTGGGCTTTTTTGTTTTTTTCTGTATCCAAGGATGCAAGGGAAATGGTTATTGCTTTCTTTCACGGTGCAGTTTTATGTTGCCAAACAGTAACAATTAGATTCTTAAGCCTTATCTGCCATAGGAAACAGCTGTGTAACTTAGGAAATGTACTCACGTATTTGTTGATCCGTTGCTTCTTACAAATAGTTACAATAATATTAAAACAGTAAAGCCCTATATGCTGAATAAAGTGTCTTACCTAGCTAGTAACATCCTTATGGCTTGTTATTAAACTTCTCCTGTCTCGGACTAAGAACGAAGATTGAGAAGCAAAGGGAAGGAGGTTCTAATTTCTGAGCGTACAGGGGTGTTTTTAATTAGTACTGACTGAAACGTCCTGAAATTAGGACCGAAATGGCCTTAAATTGTTAATAAGGTGTGTCTGGATTAGGCTGCACTGAGACTGTGCTTGTGGGTTTGTCCTGAAGCTTTCTTCTGAGGGGGTTGTGCAGGGGGGCAGGATCTGACCCTCTCTTAAGCAGTCACCTGCATAGCAGGAAACTGCCAGGATACTTGAGGAAAAAATAGGTAGATGCCTTGGTCCAATATATTTCTACTATTCAAAATAAAATACATATCACAGCCACACACACACACACACACACAAAAAAAACTTCCAGAGAAATAACAGTGTGCTCCATTCCTAAAGCAACAGGGTTTTGTCATTTAACATAGTGCACTTTGGATGAAGTGCAGAAAAGTCCTTATTTTCTGTTTATTCTTTTGTGCAGTGATTCATCTACAACAGAGCTGGACTATTAAAAAAACTCAAACAAACCTTCCGGTCTTTTAAAATACATCTAACAATGACATAGTCATTAAAAATTTCTGAGAGCAAATTTGCCTTCAAAGCAAACGGAATATGATGAAGATGTGAAAAATCAATGCATAATCTTGTTTTAGCAGAAGGATATTTCATATAAAAGAGGTTAAGAAACCTGAACTTTTCAAGTTGAGTAAAACTTTAACATTGTTAAAGCAATAAGTAAGAGCCCCATGTGTATTTTTTTTTTCCTAATTTCTGTTGTATCAAATTTTATAGTTGATTTTCATAGCAAAAACAGTTTCTTTCCAACCAGTTTTAACCCTGTGAATTATTTGAAACTTGGCCCTTCTGAAGATACCTGCTTTTAACCACTGAGCTCCCCAAAAGTAAGGAAGCTTCTGTGTGTTAAAAATTCCCTTTTCCAACAGTGTCAAAATGTGTATGAGGTACTTTTAAGATACAAAACTCCAAACCCTACTCCCACCTCTCTTCTTAATGGGCACCAGTCTTATGGCTACAATATATAACCTTAAGTTATATCATGAAACTTACATAGTAACATTCTGAGAGAGAAAGCAGGCAATCCAGAAGGATAAGTTACTAGCCATTTGAAAAGCTCTAGATACCCACTTCCAGCCTGACATTGCTGGCTCAGTGGTTATAGTTTTGTAAGATGCTATCAAATTGGAAAGACGGATAGAGCTCATCCCCATGGACACCATCTGTGTCATAGTACTGGTTATCTGCAATGCTATTTTGATGATTCTGGATAGGGTTGGTGGATAGTCTTGATTCACTCAAAACTTCTTGGTCTATAAAACTGTAAGCTGCTGGATCAGCTAAATTAGACTGTGAATTAAAAGGTGTGCTGCCAGGGGCTGCAACAGGTGTACAGGCTGGTGGCACCTGATGGAGCTGCTGCCTGTGATTGCTTGCATGTAGCACTTGATTATACTTTTCAAAGTTTATACTGGTGCAGTTGATGTCATCGGTCTCCATGTTAATGATGCTCGCTGTGGTGACGCTGGCAGGGTGAGCCTGGTGCACAAGGCTGCTACTAGAAACATTTTGCATGTCTGCAGGTGACACCGCCACTGCTCCCATGCCGTTTGTGTTGCCGAAACTCCTGTAGAAGCTTGGATCCTTCTCATCAGCCCAGTTCAGAGGGTTTTCATGGAAAGCCGGGAGAGAGCTGCTGCCCTGAGCACTGGCGTGAGGCACCTCTGCTGCAAAGCTGTTCTGTGGGTGTGCATTGACCAGGTTGCCTGCTGAAGAGGGGGTGTACAGGGGCTGCCAGCACGGGGAGAGCGTGTCTTGCTTCCCTAGCCCCACCTGCGCAGGCTGATGTGGTATCTGATTGCAGGCAGAGTAAATTTGACTAGCGCTGGCCAGAGTTCCTAGCCCTGGCATCATCAGTGCAGATGGAAACACGTTTGGTTCTATGAAAAGGAAAGACGTTACCACATTTTTATGCTATTACTTATTTTTTTACTTATTACTTATTTTTTTATGTACCGCTTTACAAACGGTAGAAAGCACAGCTGATGAAAAGGCTCAAGGCTTCAAGCATTTTTTGACCCAGCAAAACAAGAATGGTGCTATCCTAACAAGATTATTTGCGAATTGCACTTAACTACTTGCTTAAATGTTCTCCAGGGTAGGCCCTAGAGTTCTGGACAGCAGCAAGACAGCGATCTACCTCATCCCTCTTAAAGGCAACTACTGAAGATAGCAGCCTATGTATAAAAGAACTGACAGGTTTAGTTTGCATAGTCAAAAGTACTAGTATCTTAAGGGAAGAAAGCCTGGAGAGGATTTTAGAACCTCAAGCAAAGAGGAGGGAAAGCCAGGAACTGAGTGCTACATTTAAAGGACAAGGTATCTGAACACGGATACCCAAGAGTCTAACTAACTTGCTTAGAAACCTAATTCCATCAACTCCAACACTTCTAACAAGATGTTTTGCTTTAGGGTTTGTGCAAATAACCTCAGCTCTGAATTGTCTTTGGCCTTCCCAGGCACCCTTTCTGCTCCGTGTCAGAAAAAGCCGATAAATGCTTGCTTATTATCTGGGGTGGCTCTCCTGCCCCATCGTGCTGCCACTCTTTCCTTTCATCTAAGGCTGCCAGCTAGCAATATGTAAAGACAAGGAGACTGTAGCCTTCTCCTATGGAAAGGGAAACTTGCAGCACTGCTGAGGCTGTGAGAAGGAGGAGGAGGAAGAAAAGCAAGAGACAAGGCACTGCTGCTGCCTTGAAAACTTCAGTGATCCCTGAAAAAGCTCCTGCCCCTCCCCATCCAATTAGACGCTGTTTCGAACCACTGTCAGATTGGCATATGCAAGCAAAAACCTACCTTTCTTAATCAGTTTCCCTTCAGGGGTGACAGATGGGAATGGAGCTACTTTGGGCCTCTCTGATGCATTTGATCCTGTAACGGAAGAAATCATGAATTTACTCTGAATTTTTGTTTTTAAATAAAATAATCCTATCTAGTTGTAAGTTCACTGAAACATGAAAAAGTCAAACATTTTCCTTACCACGGTCCTGTATGAGCTTTTGCCAAGCCAATGTTGATCTTTGCCTTTTCGCTTTGTTACCATACGGATCTGCAGAGAAAGGAGTGGAAGGAAAAACTGTGTTAATTAAGATTCTCCTCAATATAATTTGTAAAGGAACTTTCTAAAACTTAGACCAGTGGCCTCTAATTGTAATAAAATATACTTTTAAAATTATCTTTCAAACGTAGGACTACACTCTATCAAACCAAGAGAATGTTACTAACCATTAGTCTTAGTATCTTCACTGAAAGAGGGACTAGACTGACTGACAGTTTAAAATTAAAAAAAAAAGCAAACACAAAACCTACTCCGTAGAAGTCGTGTTGTACAATTTGTACCAATGATTAAGTTACAGTTTATTATCAGCAAGAGTTCTGCATAGATAATAAATTTTAAGAAATCAAACTAATTGGAACTGTACCCTTTTCATCTGGTAGATATCTGAAATCCATTGGCTCACTGACTTCCTGGTCTGAAGGTCTTCGCAACTGCATCTTTACTGTAACAGGTTCAGTGATGTCTTTGAGAAATGGTGGCGTTCTGAACACAATGGCAACTTGACGATGAACATCAGCTTGCGAGAAAGAACCTTTGGCCTCCCAGTTGTCCAAGACAAATCTGACTTCTATATCATCTAGTCCATTAGAAAAAAAATAAAAAAAAAAAAGATGCTTGTTAAGCTAAAGAAGAAAACTAAAAGGTTGCAGCAGAGAAGGGGGGGGAAGAGAAACAAAGGAAGGAGCAAAGTAAATGACTTGACTTTAAAGCTCAACAGTTCCTTTAGTATCTTTTAGAGGTGCTGGGAACCCTTGAATCTGAAAGCTCTTCTGACTTGCTAAAACCAGAACACTTACGTAGGAGTGTGGTAAAGGGTTTAAGTTCCCAAGCTAGAAGGTGTTAGTGTCAGCCATTTGGAATGAATTAAAAAGACCTAGTCAAGATTTACCTTTTTGAACCTTGTCACACAGTAGAAATATTTCATCTCCTCCTTTTACACTTCCACAGTTCTTATTCACACGACAAATTCTCAGTTCTGCTGTGTTGGGAGCTCCTGGAAATGAACAAATTTGATGACTGAGATTCACTGTAAATTTGTTGCTATTGAAGAAGTGGTGGTGGGAATTAAGAGAGATGAAGGGAAGGTAACAGCTGGAGGAATGTGATGCACCTTCCTAGGTCTGGCCCTGCAATCCACACTAAAAACGTTTTCCATTTCATCTTAAGTAGGTGAGTTTTGTAAAACCATCCATGACACTGCAGATGAGCACTCATGGTTCACACAGGGATCTCTGTCTATCTGGTGTTTGTTGCTCCCCCGTTACCTAGGAAACGTAGAAGCATGGCTTGATTTTCCACGCAAATCTGGGATCAGCAACCAGCAGGGCTCTTTTACAGTCCTTGTCTGCTCATCTCAAAACACAAGGTTCAAGTGCAGCTGGTCTGTGCTACTTACTCCCTAGGTATTCTAGGGCAGTCTTCCCAAAACACTTCACCGGATGATGTTACTGTGCTCGGCACTGCTGCACTTCAAGCTGTAGAATTCAAAACAGTTTTTGAGTGACTGATTACCTGTTACAGCCAGGCTTCTCTGGAAAAGGCTGGGCCAGCAAGTCAAGAATTCCCCTCTCCTAGTAGAAGTTTTGTTCACAGACCTCAGTTCAGCACCAAACTTTGACTAGAAGTGCAACATCACTGGACCGCACTCATGACGTAGTTCTGGACGGAGAACTGCCCTGTGCAAGATCTCTGATGGCCTTGTATGTTGCAATAAAGAAACAGCGCTGAAGTTCACATCGTGTGACTAAACAACCTGATCACTATGAGGGACTTCACGCTGGACACGCGCGAGCACTGACTGACCTTACTGTTGTGCGCGGCCCAGTTAAGCAACAATAGCTTTCCCGTAGAATAAATATTGGTAGGACACTATTACAAGTCACTGTCTTTCATAAATAGTAAACACGCCTCTCCAAAATGGAAATACTTGTGAGGAACAGTCCACTAATAGCTCTGTGGGCTATGTTACAATTTATTTAAATGGTACTGAGGTCACAACCTATTTATTTTCAGAAGAAAAAAAAAAAAAGCCAGAATGTAAGAACTCCTAGAGTACTCAGTTCACCCCCTGTTCCTATATATTATGTTGCTGTTTTTGTGTATATGAACACATACAGGGTTTCCAAAAAACCCTGTCTTGACTCAAAATAAAAGGTAACTGATGCTCCTTATTCTGCGTCTGTGAGTGACTGCATTCCTTATTTGCTGCATCCTCTTCCACCCCTCCAATCCCAACAGCCACATTACGCTTCCATTGGTGTTCTAGCTACATTACTTTAAGACCCAGAACTCCCAGTGTGTTGAAATGCCCGAGCAGACTGGGCTAGCGCTCCTTTACGACCCAAGAAACTGATCCTCCTACCACCACTGGCTCCCTGTTCTGTGCATAGCACTGAAATACAAAGGCCAAGGTATCACCCCTGCAAAAATTCATTTAATTTTGGGCTCCCAGTCTGAGTCAATTGACACCTGATCCTTCAGTGCACCGTATAGGTATGCTGTAGCGTAATACAGACTACGTTTATAACAGGGCTCCTGGTAACCTCAGGCCAGACCCCAACTGAGTAGTTACTATCTGCAGCTATTATTACTATGAGATGCCTGTGCCTCATTTACTACATGACTTCACTTGCTGAATGAATCAGAAACTTTAAAGGGAGGGGAAAAAAAACCCCAAAACCCAGAAACAGTACAGGATCATATGACTGACAGTGTCATTGTGCGTTTTTCACAGGAAGAATAAACTAAGAATTGCAAGGAGAAGCTTAATTTTATCTCTGTCTCACTTCTGCATGCCCAAATGGCAGCCAGCGCCCATTTAACGCGGTTTTGGGACGGTATCCTAGGCTCGTTGAGTTTGTTGCTTTGTTTGTCTTTAAGGGGGCTTAGAAGGGAGGAAACAGGAAAACAACAAGAATTCCAGCGCACGTGGACGCGGCGGGTGGCACTACTCTGCCGCAGCCCTGGTGCCGGGCAGGAACGCCGAGCACAGCCGAGCCTCAGCAGGAAACATGCTCTGCGGCCTCTGCCCCTGCCCTGCAAGGCACCGCTTCCCACCTCCCCCCGCTCCTGCATACCTCCTCCTCCCTGTCACTTCGACTCCTGCCCATTCCTATTGCTCACTCGTTTCTATGTTTTGCTCTCTACGGCTCTTCACAGCGTCTCTTCTCCAGGTCTTGCCATATACCTGTAATCCCCTCCTGCAACCCTCACATCCCTGAATTCCAGACAGCTGATTTTGTGAGAGCCCAAAACCTCCCCCCCTTTTTTTTGTGGTGGTGGTAGTGCCAGAGGAGCGGAGAGGGAGGACCCATCGGCCTCCTCTGCCCACTGCTTTCCACTCTCTTGTGCCAGCGGAGAGCCCCTGCACCCCCCAGGCTGCACAACGCGCTGAGGCCGGGGGACAGGGTCCCCCGCAAGGCGGGAGCAATGCGGCATCCATCCTCTGAACTAACTCAGCGAGGGACATGAGGCAAAAAATTGTTGAGGCTTTAGAAACTGCACCCGTTACTCCAAGGGCACCAACAACCTGTTGGCTCCAAGGGCACCAACAGGTTGCCCAGAGAAGTCGTGGAGTCTCCTTCCCTGGAGATATTCAAAACCCGCCTGGACGCGATCCTGGGAAACATGCTCTAGAGGACCCTGCTTGAGCACAAGGGTTGGGCTAGACGATCTCCAGAGGCCCCTTCCAAGCTCGGCCATTCTGTGAAAAAGCGAGACCCTAGCAACAAACCCCTAGAAGGTCGAGCTTTTCACCAAAAATCACGTCACTTTCATCAGGGGCAGAACGTGTTTCTTCTTAACCTCATTTCTCAGAAATGGTAAGCTGCTTTCTCTGACTCTTCCCAAGAGTTTTCAGCTTGGTAAGATACCCAGCCTGGGAAATTTCTTTTCAAAACCAGTTAATGTTATAAGCAACTGAAAACAGAAGCTGCTTGTAACATTAAATTTTATAAGCTGTTCAGTCTCTGCTAATGTGATTGCTTCCATGTTACGTTCACGTTCTTCTTAAAGCCCATAAGAAACGGATGCATCTCTACTACCCAAATTAGATGGAGACTAAAGAAGTACTAGAAAGCAAAGCAAATACTAGATTTAAAACGTGCAAGCTGATTTTCAGAGAGGCTCTGAATATTTTTTTGCTCCTGATGTGAACAGGTCCACCACAGCTTCAAGAATAACCACAGAGGTTTCCCAAACTCACTGGCAACAGACACTTCACATACCATGCACCATACAGTTTTATCTTTTATCTAAAAGTATAGCCTGACCTTACCCATTTCTGTATGACAGAGCTAGTTTAGAAAGGTTAACATTTTTTTAAGAAATTCAGATCTGAAACTGCTGTTCCAGGCAAGAGCAGTATAATTTTTATGATTTGTGGTTGCAGTTATGCACTGTTTTGTTTACACTGCTGCTAAGTTACATGGAGGATTTTAGATACCTATAGTATATCAGAGTTGCCCACATACACCCACGATAAAAAAACAAGCTTCCCCCAGCACACATAGCTATCTGTCATTTCAGCAGCTTAGCAAAGACTGACGTCAATCAACGTGGACTAGTAATCATGATTTGGCATATTTCTAAATGGCATCTGAAACGTAGCTGCAGATCTTGTACATCAATTTTATCTCAACCTTAGTTACATTACTACAAGCGTTCTAAATAACACCATGTGCACAATTTCAACTTCCAGGTAATCCTAGAGTAGGCTTCAAAAATATCAAAAACACTCGAGCTCATATTAAACATTTTCGCAACGGCTGTGCAAACATCAACACAATTTCAGACCTCAGCTGTATAAAATGCAGATCTCATTCAGCAGCTTCTGCTAAAATAACGTCCCTCGATCTTAAATGTTTAGCATGGAAATACCTTCACACTGCTGAAATAAAAATCACTGCCAAAAAGTTTGCAATGACTGAAAGCTACTCTGCAAAGTAGTACAGACTACAGAGTAGTTCCCAAGAACAGCAAAATTGCTTAAAAAGCTGCAGCAATAAACACTTAAAATATATATTAATATAGACAGCACTCCTTTCCAGGACAGAAGTCCAGCTCAAAACTGCTGTACGTGCTGAGTAAATCCTCAGTTGAGGGACTTGCCAAAGCCGTTTGGAAGTCCAGTTTTTTGGAATGCGGAAAACAGTGCTAAAGAAAGGGTATTTCACATCTCTCTGCACCCTCCCAGAGGTGCCTAATCAAATACACCCTCCCTTGTTACCTTCCTGCCCACTGAAAACAGGGATGGAACGGGATATGAGAGGCTTACACAGAAGCTTTAAGCCAGTTTCCCACTGGGCTAAATATCACCCCGGAGTCCTGCTCCAAAGCCCTCCCAAGTCAGAGGCAAGACCCTCTCACTGTCTGATACAAACAGATCTGAGATGACATCCTTGGAAAACAGATCGGTCTTGTGGCAGCCATCCAACTCATGACTGTTTTAATTGCTTAGCATGTCAGAGGCCGGCCTTTCCTTGCAGTCATTCCTGTGATATGAAAAGCAGGGCTAAGAAAGCACCAAATGAGCAGGTACAGCTGAAACTTCACTCTCAAATGATCTCGTGAGTGTAGGCCAACTGCGTTACCACGTGGTAGGCATGCATCTGGCACACAGTCCCAAGACACGAAAGTGGTGCAGAAGGCTAACAAAGAGTTCAAAAACAGGCCCGGCACTTTTCGTCTCAAACGAAAAGAAAAAAAGGAAAAAAATTACACATTTGACTGTGTTGGTACTTACTGTTGTCATAGATCGGGTTGGAAATCAAAGGAGGAAGAGCTAACGTGTAATTGCCATGTTCATCGGGGAGAAAAGCTTGGAAGCAGAGGCGGACGACGTTGAGATCATACTCATCAATGTTGTGCAGCTGTTCTTCAGGCACTGTACAGCAGAAGGAAAGAGACTGAGGATTACTCTTCAGAAACAGCAGAAACGCTTTAACCAAACTGGGGGTCGAAGTCCACTGGGAAAAGAAATAGTGTTGCCAATGCAGAGGGAACCTGGCCATAGTCCCTGCTGGCTTCAGAGGAGCTGTATGCATAAAATGATTATACACCACAAATGGAACAGAAGCCTTTAATACCTTCCCTTCATCAAATAAGGCTAAAACTGAAGCAAAAAAAGTAAAAAACATTCCTCCTGCCAAGGCTGTCTTCGCCCTACTTTCACGTTTTATGAAATCTTGCTCTTTGACCAGCGTATCTCACGGATGAACTCTGATGAGCCAGACTGGTATTGCCCCTGGGGAGCTGCAGTAAAGGAAGATGAACCAGGGAGCAGAGCTTCTGTCACACCAAACCACAGCACGCATCCATCCGGGAGCCAGCGACATGGGGCTCTCTGGTGCCAAGCATTTTGGCCAACCAATGCTCTTAGCAAGACAACTCATCCTGAAATTACGGTTCCCAACATTTGGAGGATGCAGTTCCTCATCTCTAAGGGATCTGCACCCTAACCTCCAACACGGATTGGGATTTTTGACTCACTCCAGGTCAGATTCTCAGGATCTCACCCTGCTATTCCAGTTTCTTTTCCACCTTTACAAAGTCTTCATCCTCTTTGTCCCAGTTCTCCAGTTGTTCCTTGAGTGCTCTTTGCTCACTGGTTTCCTCACCTGGCCTTCCAGACCAGTTTCATATATCTATATATGTTTAAAAGTCATTCCTTGGATTCATATTTCTCCCTCTTGTTTGTGCATAATAAAGTGCACAAACAAAATGAATGACATGGTCAAACAGAAAAGGACAAAAAAATCCCAGGATCTAGCTAAAGATCTGCAGCAACAGTGAGAGGTTTCTGCTACATGTTATCATTGTTTTCCTCTAGAAGCTGAGGAGGAAAAATGACGAGAAGGCAGTTCTTGGGGTAAGAATGAAGCCAAAACAATACAAACAACCCCTCCGCCCCCCTTCCCATCAAGATCTGTGTCACTTCTGTACTTTTGAAAATAGTGATTAGCGGTATCATTACAATATATTTACGTAACACAACAAGCAGACCCTTTCTGGAAAGGATGTTTAGTTACGTATTCCTCCCAGTGTAAAACACAGTAACGCTTAATCCAAGCCCAGCATTTCAGTTTTGTTCTCCTTTCCACTTATTTTAATTTCAGAACATAGGACCTAGGGTATTATTAGTAAACATTTCATGCACTCCTGGCTTAATCGGTGATTCTGGGAAAAGCTGCAACACATGAACTTGGTAACACTTTCCTTTAAGGTCTGACATTAAACTATTACGCTGACACCCAATGATCGCAAATGAAAGACCGATATTATTTCATTTAAGCTGAAGTACTGATAATTAAAATCATTTAAAGAGGTTCTCTTTTCCAAAGTTGTACAAAGCAGCAGTTCAGCACGGTTAGATACGCCCAGTAATTACATAAAGGTCTGCAAAGTCAACAGATCACAAACTCTTCAGGTTCGCTCCTTCCCCTGCCCTTTCAAAGCCCTCCTGCAAGAATGAAACATTAAATGTGCTTGTGATAAAAAGCCTGTGGATCATGCTGTACTGATTAGATTGCAATACTTTTGACCTTTAACACTTATCACTGGGTTGGTCTCCACTCTGTCATGAGTAGGATTCCACAATGCCCACTCGACTGATTTCTTCCTTTCACCTTTCGATAGCGTGAAATACTAAATGCATTGAATTCAGAATACTTTCCACTGGCATTTTCAATCTTTCTGATGTTCTCAATATCTCAGTTTCTCCCGATCGCTACTGCAAAAAGAAAGCCCATCACTTTCCATTTTACAAGCCCATGATAAGCCATACTTACAAATATACCAGTGAGTGCAAAACTAAGTAGCAGCTATTGTAACTTTAAAACGTTGGGCCCCAGCTAACGAGTGCAGAGACAGAACTGCAAGGAGGAGTCATGCTGCTGTGAACTTTGTGGGCTGCAGTCTGACTGTTATTACCAGATATGCAAAGTTTCATAATTTAATGTACTTCATTAGCTGACCTGCTAACTTAATAAAACAGGATGTTTTTTAAAACAGGTTTTCTCACTGGTGCCACTGTGTTTTAAGTTATGTGTATTTACAGAGGCTGACAAAAGGGCAACAGAAATACAATTCACTTCCTCAGCCCAGAACTACACTGTGAATCCTAGGAGAGGAGTAAAGAGGAGGCATCAGGATCACATCAGGGACACTGGACCAGTCAGTACTCACTGGATGCAAGAGCACTCTTCACGTGAATATAAATTGCAGCTTGGTCAAGAACGCCTGTGAGCCTGCACTGACACACAATCTGGGAGGTATACCTTCACCATCCCGTTAATCTTCCTCCTCCAAACTAAAATTCAACCTGTCATAAATTTGACTCCAGAGCAGTTCTTGCTGTCAGGAATGCTGCAGACATGACAGAGCCCTTGAAGCTATTCCTGTGTCGTTTTGGAGGCCTCTACGATCCACTGACCATTAGCTGGCTCTCGAAGCCAACCAAGGATGAAGCAGATGCTAATGCCAAAACGTACCTGATGGGGCTATCAGCAACCTGCTGCTGCGAAAACTAAGCCTGGGAACATTTTTATGCTTGGATGATTTACAGGGTATTCAGGATGAGGTCTCTGAACCTCAGCACTTCTCTGGAACAAACGCTGCACAGCGTAATTCAGCTACGGTAGTCTCTACAGCTTCTCGATACAACCTGAGTTAGAAAACAAAGTGTGTTCTCTAGATTAAGTCCTGCAGAATGAACAATCAGAAGTGTAACGCTATTTTGCTCCTAGCAATTCAAGTGATTCTTATCTGTGCTCTAACACCTTAGCCAGCAAGCAGTTGACTCCTGAGGACACTCTGGCATTAAGGCTTAGTGTGCTGCGTTAGCCTTTGGTGATAATTTGGATCCAGCTAGAGAGCCCAAGCTGAAGCCAAATTTCAAACCCTCTAAAAATGAAGCTGAGTACAGATATTCAATATCTTTGCCTAATTCAACTCATTGCAGATAGAAGCCAAGCACAAAATCTGCATCTGGCTTCTGATTGTGAAACAAAGTGAGGATTTTGTGGTTGTGGAATCAAGCACCTCTCTCTTACAAGTTAAAGCATCAGTCCTGTACTGCGGATTCCACAGATACAGTAGTAGCCTGCACCTCAGAAACAAACAGTGGCAGAATTAAACCCTGACAGAGCTCTCTAAATACAAAACTACATTAGATAGGGAGAAAACGAGCACGTTAATCTTAGTGTTCAACTTAAACAGTTTGATGTACTAATTAAATAGTTTGATACACTATCAACTTTCACAACTTCCCAGTAAATCTGCTTGATCACTTGGTATAGGAAAGATCTAGTGGGTCAATAACTGCAAAACACAGAATCACTGTATACGGCTCATTGTACTGCTGCAGAAAACACTGTTGCTAATTTGCATGTTCTTGTAAATGACTTAATACATTAAAAAAATCTGCAGCTTGAAAGAGGAAGTGCTCAGTCAAGACCGATTCCTCTTGGGCTATTTTTAACCAGATGAGAAGAATATAACAGAGCAAAAAAGGAGAACATGACAGCTGCAACTCCATCTTGTGATGACATGTTTAAAAATATATAGAAGCTAAATTCCATACTTGCATAGAGAAGCACAGAGCTTTCATCAGTTTCAAAACATATTTCATTCACACCTAAAAGACAACCATCCAAACAAAATAAAATGTTGTTATTTTTAATGAATGCCTAATTCTGCTCCCTCTGAAGTCAATCTGAGATTAACCACTGACTTGAGCGGATGCTGGCTCACACCTAGAGAATATTAAAAACAAACAAAAATGAGGCAGACAAACACGCTGACTAATGCTTGGAGGATGTCCATATGGAGGATGGTGGTGTCATTCAGTGTTATTTCATCAGCTTCCATACCGGAGGACAACAAATAGCATCAAACCTTACAACCTAACAAACTTAAAGTGACTAAAGTTTAAAAAAAAAAAAAAAAAAAGCTGTTAAAGATTTTTGGGAAGAGAAAGGATTGAAGAAGAACAATATAAAGAGCATCGCCCTGTGCAAACTTCGGACAAGCAGCTCTACTGAAGCCTGCGACATTATACATGTGAAGGAAGGATTGCACAACGGAGTGCGTTCAGAGCAGATACGGTAAAAAAGGCTTATACACAACATATTGGTAAAAGGAAGCAGCACTATGCTCTTGGCAAGGATTCAGCTTCCTCTTTTTACTTCTTGCTGTGTGGTACCACACCTTACTGTCTTCACACGAATCCAACCGAAAGAGCTGCAATCCAACTAATAATCTATGTAAACACTGCAGCAAAGCTCCTATGACGGCCCAGGCTAATGAAAAACTAACCTTAATCTGGCAGGAATTCATGCTCTGTAGTTATCTCTACAAACAGCAGTATATTAAGGAATGTTTATAAGTATAGCTCTTCAGCAAGGTGAGAGGAGAGCTTTTAAAAGTAACCCTCCGCAACTCAAAAGCGCAGAAAATTAAAATAATATTAAAAATAATTAAAATTCTTGAGTACCTATGGGGCCACTGCACCAAAATAAATACATAAATAAATTTAAAAAACACAACCGGATCAATCATAAAAGAAAGATAACCGAATTACCAAGATTTTGGCCATAAGATTTTTAAAACGGTATCAGTATTTGCAATTGGACTTAAGGAGTATTAGCTGTTGAACCAGAAAGGGGCTGCTATAATTAGTAAATTCTATCTTTATAAATCTATTTACAACTCTTCTAAAAGAAATGCTGATTCCTCAGCTTAAAAAAATTACTACCCTTGAAATACTGTTCTACTTCTGTATCTATTAGCACGGGAAGAGACTGACACAGTGCCAACGAGGCACAAAAACATCCCGCACAAGCTAACTCCTCAACGCCTCCCCAGCCTGAGCTGCCTAATCTGAGCAGCCCATTCGACACAAGCTTTTGCTTTGGGTTGTCCCCGTCTCGGGCATCTATGCCACTGAAATCCAAAGATGCCCAGTGGGGTTTCTTGTACTTGCTCCTGTAAAGACTGGTCACTTTCTGGATCCAAGCCACCAACATGCAATTCCCAATTCTGGCACAAAATTAAAGATGCTGATATTATCAGGCCTGCCTCCTGTTTGTTAGTATTCATTGATATTTAATTTTTTAAAATTATTTTAACAATAGTCTTAAGCATCCAGAAAGACTAATAAGATCCCATTTACCTGCTGAAATTACTGCAGGCTGAAAGATTTTGACATTTACTCATAGTATGATTTACAGGGAAAGTGAAAGTTTATTTTTAACAATGAAGAGAAATGAAGAAGTGTTTGTTTTTCGGCTGATAACGTGATACCTGATTAAATAGCAGATTCCTCACGTACACCCCTTCACCCACCTTCTAGAGTAATGATGTCAGAAACTTCTGGGGTGGGTGGAGTTGGAGGTACTTCAGCATCTAAACTTAACTTGCACGGAAACTTCCAGGGCAAATGATGTAGTGTGACACATGCCGAGAGGGCTACGCTGAGAACACCAGTTTACCCTACAAAGGGACATCTTGTGACCTTCCACTTCTCAAGCAGGAGCTGAGGGGGCGTATGAGCAACACCAAGTCTCTAGCTATCAAAGAAAGAAAAACGACCTCTTGCAAATGCAAATCAACCCTTCACTGAGGAGATCGCTCAGGAACACACAGCGTTAATAATCGCAACGAGCTGTATTCTGCCTTTTTCCTCATGCAGCGTTCATTAATTTAGGGATGTGCTGGGAGTTGAGTTTCATGACAGAGATGTGCTTTCCCTCAGGCACTCTGCTCCTCAAACGGTCTGGAGCACAAGGATAGCACCCCTCAGCCCTGATATCTGCAGTCAGTTCAACCCAGCCTGTACGGGAGGATCTGCTGTAAAGGGGTGACACGTCCCTTCCTCCTGCCTCTGCCCAACCTTCCTTTCCAGCACTACCCTTTTGCTGGGACTGGCCCTCACGGAGTGAATCAGATGAAGGAACTGGTCTGGCTCAGAACTAGCCTGACAGAGGAAAAGGAGGGTTTTTCTGTTAGGTTTTGGTGGATCTGCTTCTGCAAACGCCAGTCCTGGTACAAGGGAAAAGGTGGAAACGGACAGTCACAGGAAAAGGAAGGATTGCCTCTTCCAGTGGTAGCACCGATTTATGGCAGCTTCAGAGGATCAGGGAAATGGGGTGCAAGCCACTGGTCCCACTCAGCCATGCCCAGGAGGTGCATTTCAGTTTCAGTTTACACTCCCGACCCGGGGCACCCAGGCTACATCTGCGCTGCAGCCACCGTTGTGACTGCAGCTTGTGTAGCTGTACACCAGCTCCCTTAGGAAGAGCTACACCAAGCGGGTAACACAGCACAGGTAAATCGCCTGAGCGTTTGACCGGTCTCTCTAGCAGTTGAGCTCTTAATGCTGCTGAAAATGACCCTGGCAGCTAGTTTAATGCTACACTTGCTGTTCCTAAATGAACTACAACCACACTGGTGCAAACAAAAGAGTAGTCCTACTCTACTATTTGTCCCTTACTGTCAAAAGCCAAGTATTACGCTCTCTCCTTGTAGCTAACTGGTTAAGTAACTGGATTCACAGTACTGGATGCACTGTGGCAGCACTGTATTTTTTCCTCCCGATAAATTCATGCCTGTTTTGCACCTCTGTGATCCATGAAGTGAAGTTTCAATCAGTTCTGCAGAAAAGACAACTATACGTGCACCTATAAAGGGAATAGGCAGTTAATAACACCCAGGAATTTCAAAAAGCCAAAAATGCAGGGGGATACTGATGGGCACAAACGACTGTAAAGTGCAGATGCTAACCTATGGTCAGTAAATCTCCATGCATCCAGCATAAGGAAGCAGCATCATCCTTGTTTTACAGGAGAAATAAGCCCAGAGAAGGTGAAGGACCTGGCCTGATACAAAAGCCAAGGGAAGAACTGGGAATAGAAATTAAAAACCTTGAAATTTAGTCCTTGTTTTGTCTTGACAACGTTTCCCTGAACCCAGATTCTCTTCCTGTTTTAGGTGCAATCTAAAAAAAGGTAAAATTGGAACCAAATATATCCACCAGCCCCAGTACATTTCTAATTTCTATTTCTACTTTCTGCCGATAGCAGAAAAAAAGTCAGCATTTTTTATGTTTCTACCTGGTAGTTTTCTTTTTCAGTTTTAAACAACTTGAAAAGGGGCTGCCCTTGAGGCTAATATACAAATTTCAGCACAAACAGCAAAAAGCATATGCATGAGGAATAAAAGAATGAAGGGACTTCCAAAGGTAAAAGCTAAAGTAATGTTATGATGAGGACATTCAGCTTTCCTCAAGTGGGTTTGCCCTGCACCTCTCAGAAAGTTGATTGCTCTCACTTAACAGCATTTTCAGTTTGAGAATGATGGGGGGGGTTACTACATATTTGCTTTAATTTAAGGACCGTAAGTTTTACGTTTCTTTTAACATCTGGGACATTCATTACAGAGGGATTCTTGATGCTTTTCACTTTCAAACCTTCCAAAACCCTAACCTCTTTCCTGGAGTCTTCTTTTGATTCAGAATATTCTGCTTATTCACAGATAAATCATTTGACCCACTAAATCCCCCTACAAAGCAAGCACCGCACTGCGGCGGGGGGCGATCCTGGCAAAAACGGCTGCTGTGGGCGAGCGGCGTCAGAGGAGAGGGTCTTACGAGCGCAGCCACGCAGGGGCCGGCAAGGGAAGCTGCGGGGAGAGGGTGACTGGGTGCGTGGGCAGGAAGCTGGTGTGACTTGTGTGGGGACAAGCCTGAGAGTATGACGAGGCGGAGGTGTGCAGGGGGTGTCGTGGAGACTGTGACGAGCGTAAAGCGAATACGGGGTCAGCTGGTCGTGGGCGGAAAGGGGAAACAGAACAAATGAAAGACTGGGGAGGCAAGCGGAGCCGCATTAGTGACGGGGTGACATGGCAGGACCTAAAAATTACATGCTTATTAGCCAGAGCAATTACAAAAGAACAGGAGCCTTAAGCATTTGTCAGGCTCCAAGGAAAGCCTATTCATACCCTCTCCATCAGCTGCCTGGAATTTGCTCTCTGCGTTTCTCGCTCTAGGCCAAGTCAAACAGGGTTCTCATGTTGTCATCCATTTGACTAGAAAAAGGTTAGTCCTCTGTAAGACTGCGCTATGTACAGTTTTCCCCTAAATTTACAGAACACACTCAGGGTTTTTCCTCATTGATAATTAACTTGAGTTATTATTAATTCAATTATTGTCTCTACTTCAAGTCACACCCACCTACAAAAGCTCTTAACTCAAGACTGGTTGTTACTTTAATTTGGGTTGGCAGTACATCAGACAGTGCATGGGAAGAAAAGGATATGGCACAACTCAGCAGCTACTAAAGAAAACAAACACCCTAGAAAGCAGACATAGACAAGCTCCACTGGAGGAGTAACTTTGCTCCTTCGATGCTGCACTATTTATACCATCATCACGCCATGGAGCCCTACTTACACATTAGGCTGCCACTCTGCAAGGTGCAGCACAGGCTCACACAGTTCCTTTGGCGTGCTCAGGGATGAGACAAGTTTTCCCACTTTGCTGAGAGAGATTTCTAGAATTATTCAGCTTACTAAAGCACAAAAAGACGTGGGCTGTTGCCTTGTAAGCACAGAGCATCATGAGCACATCCAGTGACAGTGCAGAAACAACAATTCTCTCTCAAACCAAGCTAACTAAGGAGAAGCAATCTCAGAGCAGGTAACCTGACTCACATGGCAGCGAATACACAAAATTTGCACAGAAGATATGTTGAAAGCCCAAGTTTAACAATGGATAAATGCTGCCAGCTAATAATAGGGTATTTACAATGAAACAACCTTACAGATATACTTTCAGAATGACTTCAATATAGAAAACTACAGCTGGACACACAGTATGATCCACAAGTACCTTCTTGTTACCATTCAGGAGGTCTAAGGTAGATATCAACTGCTTCAAGAACATAGGTAAGAGCGCGGGAGAACACGATCTTAAACAACATTACCTTTCCTAAGCAAGGCCCTACTGCTGCCAATTACGACCTTTATTCAGCGTGTCCACACCACGTGCTGGGCCGCGTAGGGTAGGGATGGTGGACGGCCAGAGAAATTTGCATGCAGGCTCACTTCTCCCTCTGCCACCACAGCTGCCCGCAATGCCTACGCTTCCCTGGAACTCGATGGCCCATTTACACTTTGAAGATTGCAAGGCAACTTTGTGAACCCAAACCTCGCTATCACTTCAGTCTTTGCTGACGTGACAAACAACACATACGTTGACAGGCTGTGGACGATTGTACCAGTCAACAGGGTCAATATTGAACCTCTGCCCCAAACGGGGACTCAGGACAGGGATTGTTTGCCCCTGTCCTTTTCTCTTCCAGAGAGGGGAAAAAACACAAACAGTCTGAGGGCTAGTTTTCAGCTTCATGAAAATTCAACTGTTCATTAAAGCACTTTCCACACAGACGAAAAATATTAGCAATCCTTCAGAACTTGATGTTCATATGAGAAATGAGTAACTCTAAATTGTGACCAACTTGGAGGATACCCCTAACTCTACGAAACTTCCCTAAAGACAAAAGTTGGATCACTTTCTGAAAAACATGCGTAACTAAAGTACAATGCAGGATGGATACAATACAGCCTCCGTAATTTTGGGGAATGTAGTGATATCCTTCTGACCTTAAAAAAAAAAAAAAAGAGACAAACTCTAAATCCATACATAAAACTTTAAATCAAGCAGTAAACATTACAGTGACTACTGCTAATGAAACTCTCTTCTGGTCAACTGATTGCACATAAAAATATTTCTGCCACTAATCCTGTTTTATTAGGGCCTTGGCCCTAAGCCTCTCTGGGTTCTGCTTAGCGTGGGACTGTCCTGCAGTGGCTGGAAGCCAGTCTCAGGGCGGCTCTGCTTTGTGCAGACACGCGAACAAGCGCCCAAAGGCAAATACCGGCTGGGGATTGCCAGCGAGTGATGACTACTGATCCCTTCTCATCAGACCCCCTACCCAGAGGAGGCTGTCATACCGCGCATCGGCCGGGGCCGGGCAGTGCTACGGTCTCTTCTGCTGCAGGATTGGCAGAAGGGAGCCCAGGATCTGACCAGATGCTACCAAGCACAACCTGTAATTGCCCAAAAGTGATTAGTGAATTTGGAGTTACGTGCCAACCCCTGTCAGAACGTCAAATACTTTTAGGTAAACATGTCCTTACTCTCTCATACTCAGCAGCGTGACAAACAGAACTAACTAGGGCATCACCAAAGGTTCTTTGGTGAAACAATCTGGAAAAAGGATTTTATCATGTTCTTTTACTGCACAGCAACAGCAAGAGGAAGTGTCAACTCTGTTTTTATTTATTGCGTAAAGGAAAGCAAGCCAAGAGGGCTGAACAGGGGAGTGCCTCTTTCATGTCTGAAATCAAGGTGGAACTGGCTGACTCAAGGTAAAATAAGTGAAGTACTTAATTTAAACCAGTTTTTAAAAAAAAAAAAAAAAGATTCCATTGTATGCATACATTATCAGAACTGGGATAATTATTTAGATGGACCATCAGCCTGACTCTGAATAGCCGTTCTAAAATTAAGAATGTAAGACTGAAATGTATCTGGCTGCATTACATTTTTCAATTATTTATTGCAAGAGCTAGCAGATTCATCGGGAAAATTTAGCTAAAACTTTCTCCCCTCCATCCTCCTCGCAATAAAACTATCAACCTTTTTAAACTTTCTGGGGGAAAATACAAATAAAACCTTTCGTCTGGGCTGACTTTATCAGAATTTACTTTTGCCAAACAGGAGACATTTAGGCCGAACACATCGTTCAGCTGCTTCTAACTGGCCACCTTCTGAATATTACAATTATTTCATGTCATTGTTCTCTTCTACAGGTTAAGGTCTTTGGAAAAAGTCTAATCTCCCATGATACTTAAACTGTCTTCGTTATAACATGTTACATGTTGCAGTGAGGGTACAGAAGAGTGCATCAACACAGAAACGAACCAACAGATGCTGGCCCATGCAGATAAGTGACAGAGTGAGCTACTATGAAAGAATGAGGTCCAGGATTGATATGACTCAAGATGAAATATTTTAGTTTAAAAAAAATTAACCAAATGTCACTGCATTTTTTTCAGAAAATAACCTAAAACATCTTTCCTTCTGGAAAAAGTTAAACATGTATCTTTTTGTCCCAATTCAGGACAAAAATCAGAGTATATATTTTCAAGTAGGTCAGAAATCAAGCTCTCAACTCTCTAATGAGGGCCTCATCTGAATTTAGCAAGACTTCCATGGGTATAAAATAAAATACTTGAAAAGTCTCCAAGCTCTTACAACATTTAATCAAATATGTAACTGCATTCACAATAACATTTCAGAGACATTACTAGAGCCTGAAATCAGTCAAGTACAGAAGCTTCCATAGCTTCCAGTCTACATTTTTAAACTTTTACGATTAAGAAAGATTATTAAAAAGAAGTCAACACTGAAGCAATATAATTTTGAAGTAACAGTATGAATTTACTGGAAGCCCAAATGACTTTTACGTTATTGGTTTTTTTAATACGCAGTCAAAAACTGTGGGCTTATAGGTTTTATAAATATTTCAACTTTCTTGATTTGTAGAAGCTCAGGGTGTCAGTAAGCGACAACGGTACTACGCTTGCAATAGGTTGTCTGTTTAGCAACCGTGTCGCTGTGTGCATTATCTACAATAAGAGAAAGTGCAAGGGTCTGGGATGTGTTTTCTTTTTTTCCCCGAACAGATGCATATTTTTAGTTTGGAAACTCCTTAATATAAAGTAATTAGCAATATAAAACCCATAATTCTTCTTGTAGCTACGAGACTAAGGACACAAACAAGTACAAGATGTTCATGCTATCAGCTGAAGAACATGGAGCAGAAGAACATGGGGAAGCTGAAATGCATACATTAAATTATTCCATTCTCTAACCTACTTTACATAATGTGACCATGAAGATGACTCCACTTCTGCATAATGGATTCTGATATCAAACCTACCTTTCTCTACAGGATGAACAGGAGCACGAATAGGAGCAGCTACTACAAGTAGAAATTGCTTAAACACAATTCCTTTCTAGACAGCAATTGGCAAGGAAAAAAAAAAGGAAAAAAGTAACTGGAAGCAGCACCGACGTTACATTTACTGAACAGAGCTGCTTTTCAAGGTCAGCAACTCCTCCTTTCCACACTAGCCTATGAAAACAAGCCTGCCAGTAAAGTGGTGAAAGAGTTGCAAAGAGTTAATAGTTTGACGGTATGCTTATGCTTTCCATCTACACCCCCCTAGTTGTGCCTGAGTGCAGAAAGTGTTGGTTCTGCTCCAGTCAGACCTGCTCCTTGCTGTGGGTTTCCCACCCTTTCTGCGCGTTGAACTTAGCAACCATGCGGCTGTGGGATGAATGGGTTCAGCAGGCTGACCCAAGAGGAAACTGCTTTTTTTTTTTTTTTTGGCAAGTTAGTTTTCCATTGGAGCAACTTGCTGAGCCCACTCACTGTACAGCCACATGATCTCTAGATCTGATGCGACAAAAGTGGCGGAAGGTGTGGCCAGGGATGGAGGGAAGAGTAAGAGCACTCTTTGAGAGCAGCCCACAGTTAGATCAGATCGGCTGCCCTGTGAAACTGCAGCCCGTGGGGTAGATCCCTATGGGTGCGGTTCTACAGCAGCATAGCTTGCCTGGGATAAATACTGCTGCGGACTTCCTGATGGTCCACACCAGCTCCTGGGCTGTAAAAATCAATCAAGGAGCAGCTTCAGGAAGGCTGTCAATGCCTCAGCTCCCTGAATTGAGGGATCACATGAGCACCAGTGTCAGGTCAAGAGAAGGAACAGGACTGCGGCAAGCTAGATTTATACTGGCTTAAATTGCTATGGAATTACACTAATCATATTAGGGAACTTAATCCCCGAGATATTTGGAAAAGCTCCCAGGGAAGGGTTCTCCTGCTAGCCCGCCACCTCTACTGTTTGTACGATGGCCTTGCCATTTGGCAAGGTATTTGCTATTTGGCCAAGACGACACAGCTGGCTTACATTGCTACTGGAGAGGTGGGGGGAAAAAAACAAAACAAAAAGACAACTATCTGATTAGATTCACCATGTGATGAGGGTGAGCAAAGACCAGGAGGGACACAGAACAGGAAATGTACTTCTCTAAGTAAATAAATAAATAAGAATATGGCTCCATCAGAAAAGCAAAGGCAGGACAGGAACCCCCCTCCCCCACGATCTTGCAAAGTGAACTTGCCTTTCAAACAACCAGCTAAGGACTACTCACCATTAAAAGGATTGATCTTCTTTGAGATTCGTAAAGCAATTGATTCCTTCAGGTCTTTCTTCTTCACACACTGAATGCCCAAATTCTGAAAACTGAAGCACATATGGCAAGGCTTCAGTAACAAATAAAATCCCCAGTGTAGAAAATCTAAATTACTTATTGTTAAAAGATACTCTGGTAAGAGATGGTATAAGAAACACAACAAAACAAAGGGGAAAAAAGGGAAAATGCCTATTTTGAGAAGGGTGCAAAAGATATGAAAAGCAGGAGTGTTACTTTTCTAAAACGTGAGCAGAAACAGAACTGAGAAATACTGAAATAAAATGCTCAAGAGGAATATACATTTCTATATTAAAACTTGTTACTCTACAGTAATCCTACAGTGATTAAAATAAGCAAAGTTAAAATATTCAGGACCATAGTTTCAGCTAAAGTGACAAATTTCTTTGGATATTAATAAAATTGCTAATTTGCATTAGCTAAGGATCTGCTCTACTTTTTTTTTTTTTTTTTGTTTTAAACCAGTGACTGTAAATATCTCGAACACTATTTTAAAGGTTTTTAAACCATGTAAAAACAGCTTTTGAAGTCTCATCTAGTTATGGAAAAGTTCTGAAGAGCTGCAGCCCTTCCTGATTTGCATACAAGTACAGGTCACCCCGGCCCAGGAGGTGGGGGGAGTCCCATGCGAGGTGACTCTTTCCCACATGGAAAAACCATGACATCATCAAAGCTGAGTGGATGTGAAGCAGGAAGTAAAGAAATCTGTGTTTGTGATGTTACAAAAAGCTCAGAAGATAGCCTCTGCCAGCAGGCTCTGCTGATCCCGCTCCAGAAATACGGGCAGCTTCCCTTCCTTTGAAACCCCCACAAAATATCTTTACTTTAGCTATGCCTAAAAAACACCTCAAATCCACCTGAAGACATTCCTTATTCCTGCCACAACTCTCCAGAAGAGTCCTATGTTTCCCTGCCCTGAACAAGACCATCGTAGCTCACAGGAATTCCTTAACTGCCACATACGCTCCGTTCAGAGGTTCCCAAATCCTCTGCAATCACAGACTTCACTCCCACAACCCGTCTTCATGAAAGGAATGCATGAGCTTCCTTTTGAACTTTACACAGGGATCTAGAAGAAGATCAAATGCAGCAGCATGCCATAATGCAGCACTTTGGCTTTATATTGCGGCTACGGACATTCAAGATTTGTACTGTGAGCGATCCTATGCCTACGCTATCTTGCAGGTACTACTTCTCCAGGCCTTGACCACAGCACGCATGGAAGGGGTCTGCTGGCCAAAAAGAACAGTTACTCTCCTAGGGTGATTTGAAAAATGCTTCAATTCTGTGAATAGGCCTCGTTCCACATTATACTCCCAAACTGTGACCTGGCAGTCCCAGGCTCTCCAGCAGTCCACCGTAAGCTACGGTATCACCCATATACACATATGGGAAGAATTAGCCTTGAACAAAAGTTTTACCTAGCTACGCAAGACCTGACAGCCATTATTCTGCATCTTTCGACCACAGAGTATCAAGCCTCTCACAGAGCCGAAAGAGACTTAAGCCTTTTCTAAAACATGCACTGTCACAGTGAAAGTGTCTATTTAATTATCACTGAATAGAAGGCCAAATCAGAGAAGAAACTGGCAAGAACCTCAGCAACCCTGCGGGGTTTCGTATCAACCTTAGCTGACAGGAAGTAAGCAAGATAACGAGAAGACAGAGGGAGAAGTTGGAAGAGAGAAGAAAAAAAAAAAAACAAAAAGAGAGACTTGCCCAGAAAAAAAAAAAAGCCCTATGATATCATCCATGTAGAGAGACAGTGAACTAGGAAGTAAAAACCTTAATACATAGTCAGTCACTTGAGCACCAACATTCATACTTTTGCCTTGACGTTTTGGCCATGGGGGGGCCCCTGTGGCCAAACAACGGCCGATCAAATTTAGATAGCAGTCTACACACCATTACACAACAGGCAGAACATTTTATTCAGCTAAAACTACACGGGAAATTCTGAACAAGTAGAAGGCACAGTAATTACCCAGACCAACCCCAAATCTGCAGCTAGTAATTCCAATTCTGCAAAAAATTGGGATTTTTGCTCAGTTTGGGATGCTCAGCATCAGCAGGCAGCCAGAACCACTACCAAGAGAGGACATCTCCTACTCACTGGTATTACATGAGGCTTTTCTTTAACATGGACTCCAAGAGAAGGATGTGAAGACTGAGTCACCAGCCACAAAAAGGAAAATAACTTTAAACATCCAGATCCAATTATGCATCATATGGCTCTTTCATCTCAAAGCAACCAGCGATTCGTTAAAAAATACGAGTGTACTAATGCTGGGAATACTTCCAAGAGAGTGTTCAGAGCCTCTTCCCATCAGGATCTTAGATGCCAAGCTCAACTGAAGCTCACAGTTTTGCATTAGCAGCGAAGGGAAAACAGCCCAGCTACCACTCTGTAAGAAACACATGGGCTTACAACCCAATGATACTGAGAAGAATTCACGGACACAGCAAACAACCATAGGTGCTTCGGATGAAATAGAGAAACAACATTATGTCAAAGAACAGGATTTAATTATATGCATGCATATAATGCAGATGAGATCAAAACTTGCAGATATACGCAGAGCATCCCAATGCTTTTTGGCATTGCACCCTGTAGCTAATAGATTCAAGACCAGACACTCTCGCACAAGGCTTGCGCCCAGTGAATTGTAATACCCAACCAAAAAAAGGGGTTAAGAATCAGGCTTTTTTTCTTCAGGTTAGAAGCCACAGAGATGAGCGCAGGAAGTGGGATGGGCTAAAACTGCAGACATCCTTTGACCTTGGGTGAGGAAGCTTGATTTGAGAAGACAAAGGGGAAGCTGGTGAATGGATGGTCAGAGGGAGGCGCATCAGGTCCCTTAACAGTTTCAAGATATCCACAGCTGCTTTTTAGATGATGTAAGATGTATTTGCAGAGGCCAGTGAGGATGAGTTAAAAAACAATCAAAATGGGAGATAAGTGCCTGAAGGGAGAGTTCTGCCCTTCTAGAGATATATTATGGGGGCGGGGGGGGGGGGGGGGGGGGAAACATTGGAGGAATTACATTTACTAATCCCTTTATATACAATAACAATAAGGATTAGGTGAACATTGTGAACACAGCTAGAAACAATAAACTAATAACATCTGTAACAGCAAAAGACAGTACAATCAACATATTATGTGCTACCTGAATACATTTGCTGCACATTCACAATCAGCTGAGTCCAGGCTGTGAGTTTAAAAAAAAATGTCTCAACTATTAGAACTGTTTATTTCATCATTAGGCAATCATCATCAAACAGACTGTCTTCAGCTCCCTCCTTTAATAGTGTTCTACTGACTAAACCCACATAAATATGGAGTAATTCCACTAACAGAGCCACATCAGACTTAAAAGCAGTACGCAAGAACTACAGATCTACACCGTGAAATATCTACCATGTTTTCTTCCCAGTTTTCTTCTTCAGCTCAGTTATGTTTACCCCCCAGCAATAACCTACTTCTAAATATACTATATTGCAAACTATGAACAACAGTGTGTCAGTTCTAAATTCCCTTCCAAGGAAATAATCAAAGTCTCCATTTTTTACAGTTCACTTTGTTCTTATTTTACCTCATTGGACATTGGTAGGCTTACAAGAAATGTCATCCTATCCAGCTGTATTTTACATACTCCTGACATCCTTCTGAATAGCACTGAGAATTAGATCCTATACAAAGTCTGAATTTTTCTCTCTCCACAAATAGATCCTTCCCTGGCACGCTTGCTCTACGGAGTTGCACGATATACAGCCCTTGGCCGCATGTGGTTTTCTATCTAAGGATTTCCTTTTGATCACCGCACTACTAGTCCTAGCTATCATGTCTATAAGGATGACAGTCAACCCTATGCATCCTGCATCAAGGGCAGGATTTTCACAGGTGAATACTGACTTTGGATAGCTAGCTTGACAAACCTCGACACCTTGCTTTAATATGCACGCTAACCAAGCAATGCCAAGGTATTTGAAAAAGCTGTTAAGATCGTCTCTGCAAAGTAAGACCTACTTCACAATGAAGAAAAGCTAAGAAGTCTACCAGAATCTTTTAATATAATGGCCATACTTGTGGATTTTATGGGCTTCAGCAGAATCTATGTTTTTACTCAAAAAACAAAACAGAAACAACTCAAACACCCTAAACCAAGGAAACAGTGACAACATCCTAGTACATTTCTAGGTCTCACTGTCGCAACCACAGTCTTCTAAAAGACGTGGCGTTCAGTCAGTACAAGCTTTTTTTTCCAGAGTCCCCATAAAGTCCAAATAAAATTTCTGTGGAAGATGTGAACTTCCCTAAATGTCTTATCACCATGAAGCACAACTCACCAATTCCAATATTGTCATTACCCATTCTACTACTTATCATCTTTGCATACTCAATGTGGGAGAGACAGTCAAGCTCAAGAGTAAGAAGTGCTGCTGAACAAGACCAGTAAAGAAGTGGGAGAAAGGAAAAGGAGACGGATAATGGGGGAACAAACAAAGCAAAGAAAAGGGGCTAGGAAAAGAAAGGGACAAAAGATGAGCGTGTGAAGTATTGAAAAGAAAGGATATACTTCAAAGAAAAAAAGTTGCCCTCTCTCTGAGATGGATTAGTAGAATTCAGCAGAGATGGCATACTAATTGTCCTCTTAATCTCTGGTCAGAATTTTAAACCATAAGATCAGCATATCACTTGCATAATTGAATTAATTCCCAAGCAACACCATTACTTACGACAGGACTCGCCGTTCTGGCCCAAACTCTGCTTCATAGTAACCATCTCTGCAGTCTTTGCCAACCAGATCATGAGGGTGCGGCTTGTAGGGTTCATTCTTTGTTACCAGTGAAGTCCTTATTTTGACTTTTCCAAAGTAGTTCAGAATCTACAAAAATGTAAGAGATTTTCTAGATTTCAGACACCAGATTGAGTAAAGTCCCCACACTTAATAGAAAACAGAATTTGTTTTAATCTTCTCCATAGAAGAAACACCACAATAATTTTACAACAACGAAAACTGCATTATTGCTTTGTAAGAGAAAAGCCCGGACCATAGCTCTGAAAATCCAGAAGTTTTGTTCATTCTGTTTCAGTTCAGTTCATTTTACACTGAAAACCCAAGCATTTCGCAAAATATTTGAAAAGTGAAAGTTTTCAAAAAGCCTTCATCATCTATTTGACAAACTAAACCAACATACTTAATCAGCTTCTTTGGCAACATTACCAGGTGATCTGTAACGAAAAACTTCACTGGTCACTGTGAAACAAACCCGTATTTGACGTTCGACTCACTGGGTTCACTTATATCACCATACTGCAAGAAGGGGAAGGAAGCCTTAAAGCCCCTAAGGATTTTTTGGTTTCTTTCTTTTTTTGAGAATGGAGATCCATTACTTCACTACATCATCAGGGCTCTCGATATGAATTGAATTCATCCCTGTGCAAAAGGCCAGCGGTGACACCTAGGCAACAGAAGCTTAGGCCTGAGAGTAAAACACTTTGTCACGCTCTAAGACCAAACGTGACAGGACATATGCCATTATCATATCTCGCCTCATAGTGAAAGGTGTAAAATTCTACCCCGGCGACCACACACAAATGCTTACTGAAGGACAAGACTACGTTCAAACATCTTAGGGAAAAAACTCATAGAGCCTCAGGGATAATTACCTGTACACTAAGCAGTGAATGAGAATCTTAGGATAACAATTACAGTGTGACAATAGCTCCTATGAAGTCTATTCTCTTAATTCTCAGATGAATAATCAAGAGGGGCACTAAATTCTCAACCTCCTTATTAGGGCCTTCACAGCAGTCACCCGCCTAATTCCACACACATCTCTCAAGTGCAAAGAAGCCTGCCCTCACGCTGACAGCTACCAGTGAAGTCAGCGATGGTCGTGTGGGTGAGTCTGAAAACAGAGTCTGGCCTAAATTGGTTGAAGCATAACAACTTGAAAGCAACTATAAGACACTTCGGCACACAGTTGTGCAGAGGTGAGCGCTCCTCCTCCACTTCCCCTGCCCTATAGCTAACTGTTCCTCTCCTTCAGCCCTTTCTTTCCTCCTCCTAAGCCTCTAATGACTCATCATCATGTTTTCAACCAATACCTCAGTCTTTGACTTAACCTATCCATTTCTAGCATCCATCATCTGTTAGCTTCTGCAGTCTCTAATTTAGCTCCTTTCCTGACCTTCATGTAGGCCACTGTTTCTTTTTACCCTTAAAATAAGACTCTCTCGTCACTCTTTCATCTTCTTCAAATATTACATCATTTCTCCCTCATTTCACTCCCAGTCCCTTGAACTTGAAGCCTGGTCTAGCTGCTTTGATTCTCCAGCTCCTCCTTGATGTTCTTCATCTCAACTGCACTGCGAAATTTAATCTCTTCCTGGCCTCTCTGTTCTCATCCTCACTGATGTTTCTGTCTCTGGAGGGGACTCCCCTAGCAGCTCATCTGCACTAAAGCCTCCTACAGTCTTCAGGGAGGCAGGAATTCACCTAGAAATCACCTCCTAGCAGTAAACAATCAGCTTTGTCATCAGTGGTCACCTGTATTAAAGAATAAACTATGCCAGGATTTGTCAGTCACCTATCAAGTCCCATTTTCCCTTCAGGTTCTGGCTGACCTGCATGTGCAGCACAGTCCAGGCTAAGAGGGATCACGTGCTCATACTGGTCATCAAACCTGTGTCCTGACAAGGACTTACTGCTTTAGGCTGAGGGTCTGTGAAAGCATTTGCTCTTTCCAGAAGACTGCGTAGTTCCTTGTTCAATTGGCAGAGTGCTGAAAGAACAATTGAGCAAGATTTCCATAGTTTCCCTTATTCCTTCACCAGCTCTGGCACTACGCTAGCCAAGGGGTTGCCTTCTTACTTGCTTGTTCCTTTAGCGATTCTGGCTTCAGGGTTAGGCCAGCCTGGTCGCTCTGCGTAGTAGCTCACTCTGCTGCTCAGCACACCCGTTGCCAATACCATCGTTCTCAAACTCTCCCCTTCTCAAGGAGGAGGCTGAGGCTTTTATGCCTCAGCTTAGAACATCCCATATCTTTCAGACTTCACCTCCCCTGTATCTCTCTCTCTGCTGCAATTCCAAAGACTCCATCTTTAGCTCCATTCTTTCCACACTCTCACACACTGCAGACACACAGACGCACAGCTTCCATTCCTGAGGACCATAATATACTTCAAGATTGCAAATACTGATGACTTCCCTTTTATACTTGAACTTTCTGTTCTTATCGCAACTCTCAAAGATTCTCTCCAGATTGTAAGAGATAAAGGAAAACCTATCAACTTAAAACTTCAAATAGCAAACCAGAAAAACTCTTCTGTATTACCCTACCCATCTAGGACTTCCCAGACACATTCCTTTGTCCCACATGTAAAGGAAACAACAGCAAGATTGGCAGTTAACTTTCACAACATCTCCAAAACACTTCCATCCACCTCCGCTGTCCATACCTTTGTCTCTGCTTTGATCATAGCTGCCAGGACTAGCCTGAATCCCTTCATTCTGGATTTCCCAACCTATCCTTAATGCAACCACCCAGCTCTTCTTCACCCGCAGGTGCTCTGACCACATAATTCCCCTTTCTCAGCTCCTTTTTAAATTCTGTATCCCCTTCTGACTTCATATACTTCACGGTAGTTTCTGTTGCAGAAACTAATCACTGAATCACTGGCTGCAAGTCACTTTCTTACTTTACTCCTTTCTACAGAGTACTTTCTTTCATGCTGCACCAGCAGTGAGACTGGCCTTTTCAAAATCTGTACACGGACAGCCTCCTTCAGAGCCCTCCCAAAATTCACATTACAGTCCAAAACAGTTAAATTAAACCCAAGGCACAAAACTAAGAAAGCAGAACATGCGAACATACAGAAAAAGCTAAAAACAAATGATTCTCCAACACTGAGTAACATTACTTTGAGTTCCCTCTGTACTGGTGCTTTGTTACCTACCTGTACATCATCTTCTGTTCTGCTAAATGTGGAGCAAAATCTTTAATGACCAGCAGCAAAGAACTCCTTTTCCAATCTGTTTCAACTACATTTGGATGCCCAGGAAAGACTGGCACAGCATGAAATGAGGAACATCCTCTTTATTTACTGCATCAAATCAAACGCATAGCTACAGTACAATGCTAATGTGGGCAATGATAATCCTGGATAAAAGTAGTATTACCTGTATGGAAGGGAACGTCTTATTGTTTTCTGTACTGTGTTCTCCTGGAATGCTGCCTGCTGATCTTCCCTCACATTTGTATCTGAAACGCATTCCCCTTTGCCTGGGTTGTTCAAATATTTCAATGTAGGGTTCAGGGCCACCTTTAAAAAAAAAATGAAACACTTTCAATGCTAGTAGTAGAGACTAAAAAGCAGCAGAAGGCAAGCTACATGGTTAGCTGCTACATAAGAATTAGAAAATCCAGATGCTTTTATTGATTATTACCTTTATTTCATTTGGTCTACCTTGTCAGACAATCAACTCTTCTTTCAATGTGTATACACGCAACCAAAGGTGAGGGGTAAGGAGGGGACAGCAGATTTAAAATGAAGTGTCCAGGTATCAATGCCATGTAAATAATCAGCAGAGGATTCTGCCCTCCCTCCCATCTCCCCTGGAACTTAAATTCTCTAATAGCTAAAAGAAATTATGTCTGATAAAAGAGGATTTTATACAACAGAAGAAAAAAAATCATTATTTCAAGGGAACAGTTGATATTTTTTAATTACAATACACTTTTAGGAATGGTTGTCCTCTCAAAGTACAGGTACTGTCAGTAGTATGTTCTCTTGAATAGCCTCTGAAAGTAAAGATATTTCCTCAGAATCGATTGATTTAGTTCCCATTATAGTGAAGCAGAAACTATGCAAATTATGAAAGAAAAAAAAACAGAAAAAAAAATACAGAACCCCCCCACACCCACTGCTACTGGTTGAGTACCATCACTGAGGGTCTCAGAAAATACACGATTGCTGGTACTGCAGTTTGACCTGCCCACTTCCCACAGGGCTAGCTTCTGGTTGCAGGATCCCCCATACACAGAAAACATCTTAGTAAAGACTACTGGGCAGTTGTCAAAAGAGGCTTTTCAGGAAATGTGACAGACAAGAATGAGAGACAGCAGCTGTTTTTAATGAAAGGTTTAGAAAGACTTTTGACTTAGCATGAGTTTCGCTATTTTAAAGTAATGTTTTACTGACAGCCAATATATTCAAGGTATCGAACATATCTCACTGAGAACAGCCAACAGGATAGTCAGTCAAACAGTGACAACAGTGGGATGGCATGTGAAAAACAAATAACAGAGGGAAAGTAAATATTGTAGAAGTTGAATCATCATGGTGTTACACGATCAGAAGAACACAACTTGTCACCTTGCTCTTACTTGTATGTATGTTTTACTTGAAGACATTTACAGACCGCTATGGAATGGCAGCACATGAAAGGAGCTCTGATGCTGGCACTGCCTTCAACACTACCCGCCTTTCCAAAGTCCGTCAGCTGAATGCCTTTTGAAGGGCAAACTGCATTTCAACTTCAGGCTGTATTTGGTGGCAAAATCTGAGAACGACAGTTTCACGTTGCTTTCTAACCTTTTATCAAAATGGCAATAACAAAACTGATCACCTTCCATCCAGTAGATTTTAAGTCAGTTTCGGAAGACAGACCCTGCGCTGTCACATTAAACACATCTCAGCCACTACTCTAGCCCCAGTTACTCACAAGGATGGGCAATTTTACGTGTGCCTCTCAGATCCTTCAGATAAGTTTTCATATTTTCTCCTTCTGGAAAACAAGCAAATCCAGCAAAGGGTGAGGATGGATGGACAGTATTAACAAAAAAGCCTAGAATTCGTGCAAAGCTGGCTGCAGAGAGCAATCAGATGCCTCAGCTCCTCACAAAGTCAAGCCCACACATCAGTGTACGACTATGCAACTTTCACACGTAAAACTTACTTATGCTAACACATATATCAGGTCGGTCCAGTGGACAATAAGAAGAGTGACTGTTGGGTATTCATTAGCCTCCCATCTCCATCACGTAAGCGAGGAGAGAAAAGAATCTCACTTTTCCATCCCTAGATAACACAGCGTATCACAAATACAGACATATATCTATATATTAAATTAAAAATCTATTTTAGATGTTACGGTGACAAAACTGGAGTAAAGTGCCTAATAATCTTCTTTCTTTGGAGACAGACACATGCTTGCATAGCTGCTAAACAGACCCACAACACACCCACATACCTTACGTATCTGTCAAAACTAGCTAGAGCCTTGCTGTGTGAAATTGCTATAGTACACAATAATTTCAAGTCTTTAACTCTCTCTGCTTTAACCAATGATTTCCCTTCACGCTCTACTTACTAATACTCGCTTAAGAGGACTTTTTTTTCTCACCCGTTAAGAGCACTTGAGTATTTTAGAACTCTGGGCTCAATGATCTTTAGGGGACTGCGGTCGAAACAAATGTCATTGAAGGCAAACCCACCGCTTAACAGCAGGTGTGTTTGTGGGAAAGTTAAGCTCAGTGACGCGGTAGCCTCCAGAGATTAAATATTAAACTTCGTTTTATCTTGGTTCTCACTCTCTCTATTTAAGAATCATGTTATTATCTCCACCACAATTATTTATCAGTGTCATCATGTCTTGTGTAGAGAGGAAACACATAAAAGTGGTTGCGTGAACTAAAGGTATTATCAGCACTCTGCAGTGAAGTGGAGGTCTGTTCAGTGTTCCCTATTTCTGTAAATAAGCAATGTACTTGTGAAGTGGCACTGTTTAATTATTTCATAATCTACACACACACACACACAGTTGCTGGAGAACTGTCCTTTTGAGATCTTGTTTTGTTTGTCAAAGAAATATGAGCTATGTCAAAAATTGACACTCTTCCACCAATCCTGTAAGAGAAACGTAAGGCTCCTTATATTACCTATTTGCCCGCATCTACTCAGCCAAGGGTTTGAAATGGAAGCAAAACAAAAATCTAGCTAACCCTTCATTTAAGGAGACAGAGCTTTAGAGTTTCATCTGCGTTTGTGATTATAATTGCCTATGCACGTACCAGCAGTAGAAATATTACGCTACATATTACAAACTGCCTCTTTTCATTGTAAAATTGTTGCCCCCCCCATCAGTGCTCCAGTAAATAATTTAAAAGGAAATGCAGGAGATCAAGTGTCCCAATTACACAAGCAAGGAAAAAAGGTAACAGCACTGAGAGTTTAGCCAGCTTACACTCGTTCAAGAACAAAAGGCTGTTATATTCTGAACTGTAGGAGCAATCCAAAAAGGTACAAAAGGACAATCATCCAAAAAAATCAAAACAGACCATCAGACCTCCCCAAGACAAGAAACCTGGGACAGTTTAAAGTCTAACACCCTCTAAGCCATTAGGATTAAAACTAAAGGACATAAATAAAGGCTTCCTACCTATCTCCTACTCCTCCATTCAGAAGCAACTTCTTTAAACATGCCTGCTGAAGAGTTATCAAAGACTAAGTCTTTTTACCCTGGAACGCGTGTTGCAGGCAAGGCAAGAGGAATAGGCAAAGTATTCATCTTAAAATGAGGGTCTGTATCCATAAAGCAGAATTCCTGAGGCAGTGGAGGAGACTTAGTTGGACCTTTGGGATGAGGACGTTTAGAGGTGTGGTGAGATTGGAGGAAGACAAAATGCCACCAGGTAGAGGGACAACTAGACGGTGGATTCATGTTTCCTCTTGTTGCTTTGCTCAAACGAAACAGGCTCTGGAAGGACCACATAATTTGTAGTTTTCTTGCATGGAATACCTGTGAACGTATTCTTGTGCAATATCTGAGTATGCAAGCAAAGTAGGCGTGGGCCACAAGACCAACTCGAACACGACCTTTGAGGAAGATGTGAATACATCACCCAAAAACATCAGGTTTGAGGTAAGTGCAGTAAGACACAGATGGGAAAAGTGCTGCCCTTTAACTCCAGTACTATTGTTCTGTGCAGAACTCTGGTGACTCTGTATACTCCAAAGCAAAAGCCATTTCCAAAAAGTGAGAGCAATCTAAACACTTACAACCTCCTGCAGTAGCTCAGGCAAAAAACACCATGGTACAAGATTTGCTGAAGAACATTCTGGCTCCATCTAAAATAACCCAAAGTGTAAACACATATATATTTTAGAAAGCAGTAACCTACCTAGGACTTCATAAACTGTGCAGAGTCAAACAGAGACAGAACTGCTCATGAACTTCCTCTTTGTTATCGTGTGACATTACAGAATAGCAACCAAAAAAAAAAAAAAAACACACCAAAACCCAGCTACAATAGCTGCTAGTACCAGGAAGTTAAGAACTTCCCCCGCTGAAAAATTCCTTATCTAGTTCCTAATTACATTGAAAATATATTAGAGATAAGAAAAAAGTGCTACCTTCTGCTTCAGTTTAGCCATTATAAAAATACACACACACACACATATATGTAACCTTTATAAGATACCCTCCATACAAACCCACTAATTTTATTTCTCAATTGATAGTGAGCATCTACACGCGTATCAAGAGCACAAAGTTTATACGTTGGTAAGAGACAAGAGAACACACACATTAACTCGGAGGCTGGAGAGCGTCTTTCCCTAAAAACACCACTGTAACTAACACTGTCGAGTCTGAAACAGATTTTTTTAATCCCAAAGAACGATGCCAGAGAACTCCTTTTTTTAAAGATGCAGTTCAATTTAGACTAAAGAAACTTAATGGTGCTTTTTGATGTAATTACTCAAACTTAACGAGCTCCCTTATCTACGTCACTTTGCGTCTAGACCATCTCTGCTCCTTCTCCACTCGCACTCTCAGGAGCAAGTTCCCCTGTGAAGAGGCTCCAGCCGAGCATCGAGGAGTCCCTGGCCCACTGATGTCTGTCCGTCCGTCCGCCCCAGGCCTGAGACCTGCTTACTTAACGCCTCAACGTTTCAGCGACGCGCTTTAAGATTTAAAAGACTCGGATTTAAAATCCGGACAGCCCCGAGACCTTTATTCCGTAACCTTTTCCCCTTAAGCCCACTTAACAAGCTCGGCGGGCAAGGATTTAAGGCCCAAAGCCGACGCTGGGGTGAGGGGCGAAGAGCACGGTCACCCGGCCGCCCCCCGCCCCGACTGCCCTGCCGCCTTGATCGACGGCGGGGGTGGCGGCAGCGAGGGGCCGGGGCCCCCCCGGGCAGCGCCGCGCAGACGCCGGCCCCTCGCTGCCCGAGCAGGGGCGCCCGCCCGCCCGCCGCCGCCGCCGCCCCGCACTCACCGGCCATGCTGACAGCTCCGCGCAGCCGCTCGGGCCGACTGCCGCCGCGGGGCTCCCCGCCCGGGCCGCCACCTCGGCGGGGGGCGGCGCGGCCCGGCCCGGCCCCCCGCGCTGCCTCCGCCTCCCGGCGCGGGGGAGGGGGGGGGATTTCCCCGCTGCCCGCCCCGCCCGCGGGGTGGCGGCGGCGGAAACGCCCCAGGGCGGCGGGCGGAGCGGGGCCGGGCCGGGCCGGGCCGCCCCCGCGCTCGAGCTTCGCCGCCGGGGGGGCCAGCGGAGCGGCCCGGCCCGGCCCCCGCTGAGCGCCGAGAGCGCCCGTCCGCTTGGGCGAACGGCCCGAAGGCTGCTGAGCCCCGGCAGCTTCCCGCGGCAGTTAAAAGCCACCCTGAAAGCTTCGTCTCTGCCTCCCTCTCAGTCTGGGCACCCGGCAGGGAAAAGGAGGAGGACGTCCCATCCCGTTTACCGGGGTGCTTTACCTGAGGCCGAGAGCCCGGGACCCCGCGAGCTGGCACATGCCCTTCGCCCCCCTTTGGGCCCGCACCCCCTCGCCAGGAGCCTTCCGCGTGCGGCGCACCGCTCCTGCGGCCAGGATCGCCCCCCGCTTTTCCAGTGTCCTCACACCATCCTCTAACTCTGCTTTCCCAGCGTCCCTGGCCTCCAGGCACCAAGCCCCCTCACGATCCCTGTTCTCCTCAGGTCCCTGGCACCGAGCAGGCACATGCTGCCACCGGTACCAGAAAGCTACACATACTGGGGATAAAAATGAAGGTAACTAAAAACTAGTATGAGAAAAAGCTTGTTAAATCACAACCCTCAACTTAAAACGTAACTAACTTTCGGAGCATTTCCGATCCAGATCAGACACGAATCTCAGAACTTGGCCCTAGGTCAAATCTAGCAAAACATTAACCGGGTGGGAAGGACTGCCCACCCCGCAGCGTGGATCAGATACACCCGCTGCGCGGGGGCCAGTAACAAATTGGGGCACAAGCAAATTGGGGGGCACAGACACTGTAAAGGGAGGCATGCAGCAGGACATCACAACCAAGCATAGCGGTAGGACACACACGTAGCTCACAACAATAAGATTTTGTTTTTAAAAAAATCTTTACACCACCACAGGCAAAAACTGTATTTAAATAAATTGATATTCTTGAAAAAGAAAGACCTAAAGAGTAACAAGAAAATCAAAGACCACTCAAGCACGGTATGTAATTGGTGTTTTGACTACCTTTATTTATTTATTTTAACCCATGGGTTATCAGGATATATAGGAATTAACCACAGCAGAAAATTCTGTTCTCTAACATGCAAATCCATACACTGACCTAGCTACTTAAGCAGAGGAAACTGCCTGATGCTTATTACTCTTCCTGCTCTGCCGTCCGCAACAACTCGATTGAATCTTTCTTCATAACCTTAGCTTTGCCCAAATATCATTTTTATAGATAGGTAACATTAGCAGTTATAGGAAGTTATATTTCTCCCTTCCCAAAGGGAAACTTTCCTTATTTAAATTAGGAGTCACAGGTTTTCATCTAAATGTATTATCAGGATGGATTTCAGAAAGCGAAGCCATGAAGCTCTACTGATTTACAGAGGTAGATACTGCACATGATCCTATAAAAAACATTTATGTAATGTATATTCATGACATTGTTAGCATAGCCAGATTTGTTTCCCCCACATCAACTCCAAAACTAAATTAAGATAGGAGAATCCTATGGGTCAGTGGCAGGATAATCAAAATTTGTATAACACTGGCCCTGAGAAGACTAGAAGGAAGAACAGTCGCATGACTACATTTAGATAGTAAGCTGTCCAAAAGAATCACATTTGTTTGTGTTAGTTTCTTGCCAGAACAACACAATTTTTCATCTTTGGCACAAAAACCACAACGTCAAATACCATGAAAGGCACAAAACCATACCGCCCTAAAACTGCGAGAAGGTAGGACTAGATCTTTGTGTCTTTGATTTCTTGGATTCACTGACCAATGTAAATGATGTTACTGAGGATGTAATCATATTCTAATCAAACTTAGATTTTACCTACACATACACACACAACTCCCAATGCATACACCACCAAAGAAACAACCTTCAGCTGGATAGTTGGGAGCTGAGGTGAACACGGATGCTCTTCTCTCACGTTTCAAACAACGTGGTTAGGAGATCTCAGAGGTATGGCATGTTAACACGGAGCAGTCTTAACTGCTTTTGCTGCTCTATCATAAAAGAGGCAACAAAGCAGCAGATGGAAAAGCAACGTAACGCGGACTTCTCCTTGCTAACTGCCTGCGTCCGAACACCGACGTTTAGTTTATGAACACGTAACGTTAGAAGCTACTTTAATTTTTGAATCACTCATCTGGCTATGGCACAACTGTTTCAGAAAGCCCTCATTCACAAGGTTGGACAGCTGGAGAAATGCTCCCATTTTGAGTGCATACCACGCTCTTGCGGATCACACGACTGATCTGAACAGGATTATGAAAAAGAAAGGGGAAAGGTATGCATTTACTCCTCTCTGCTAGCTGCAGCTGGAAAAGCCCTGCGATGTTATTACCCAAGAGCTGGAGTATGGATTTGAGTTTCGGTTTTGGATGTAAAGCAAGCTGTTTAACTAAAGCCATATGGAAAGACTGGGGTTGGGATTTTATTTTTCCTTTCACGTTTTCAGCCCGGCTTGCAAAATGTCAGATGGCAAACTGAGGCCTTTCAGGAAGAATGAATTTAGGTGCTTCCCTGAGTAAAGTTCAGATCCTTGGTTCCCATCTACTTTTCCATCCCATGACTCTGTTGAGCAGGCAAAGACCCAGGCACCAGGAAACCGTGGCTCTAAACAGAAGCGTCTACACATTTCTTCAAAAGTAAAATGTTATTGTAGGCTATACAGTCTAAACTGACGTGAAACTAAGGGCAACTATTCCAGGCAGTACAAATATCGTTTGTTATGACTAAAACCTCAATAAGCATTCCCTGTTCTTCCACAGCTCTTCTGAATTGTAATTCTTAGGGCTTGCAGGAGCGAGTTCCTGTTAAGACAGTCCTTAAGACCAAATTTTATAAATCAGGAAAATATCTAACATACACACCAATGTCTATGGTGCAAACTGCTTCTTGATACTATTTTTAAGAGAGAGTCGAGTGGGGTGCATTTCTTCTACCACCCCCAAAACCTTAATTCTATGCCTGGCCCTCCACCCCCCAAATGGAAAAAGCCTGTAATAAAATTACAGGGAAAAAAGAAAAGTGACATGTTTCACTGTGTAAGAGGTTTGTGCTCCTATGATCTGGATACATAACGTAGATTGGCTCAGAAGGAAGTTCCTGAACAAAATGACTGGAGGAAGAACTGTGTGAGGTAAGACATCTTTCTTGCCTATTCTTGTCTCTCCAAAAGTAGTTATAAGCAGACGCCCAGACAAGAGTGCCATATTGGGCTGAATGAATCTTTAGTCACATTCACACTCTTAAACCAAGGGAAAATTCCACAGCAACAGAAAAATCTTTGAAATGAAAGGTGAAAACCTAACCAGAATGAGAGATGTCTTGCTCAAAATCATGAAAGTATGCAGATACCTCTATTCCTATGATTATGGTGCATGCAAATATGTTCTGCACTGATCTGGATTTATGCCAGCAGGATTATCCTGGGAGAGCGAACTAGAGAATTGCAGTTTATCACTGCTAATTACAGAAACTTGGTCAGCATCTGACATGAGGTGTAAGAACATGTCCTAACTTTGGGCACATGCAGATCTTTGCAAAAGGCAGGACGGAATTCCCCTTCCTTGGCATTGGATAAGGAAGGCCAGGTGCATCACCTACTTCTGTCAACTGGCTTTAGCTATAGCCAAGGCAAGATACTAGAATTCTTAAGACCAGTTTAATCCAGTGCATCACTTCCCATCTTCCCGCTAAAGCAAGTGTTTAACATCACTTTTTCTCCATTTATCAAGTCCAAAAACCAAGTCCTCCCTCTTGGTTTTCACTGGCTGCAGTACTAGCACTATTAACACCTAGACTGCCGTAAGAAACAAAGCTTCCTGCTTTGGTAGAGAATGTCATGAAGCAGGAAGAGAAGAAAAGGTAAGAATGGAAAAAAATCCTGTTCCTACAGCAAAAGACCGGATGTTTGGCACATTTGTCAACCACAGGCTGATGGATCTTTAGTGGCGCTTAGTACAGGCGTTGCCCAATAAAGTCTGCTAAAGCCTGCTGTTGTACAAGAGGGGCATAGGCATACTGTTAAGTCTCTATTTCCTGTTCCCAGCTATCTGACTTGGCTTAACAACACGCTTGTCGCTAGCCTGATTAAGCAGCCAAGCAGCCACTGACTAAGGTACTTTTAGAATCAAGCTCTTCTAGAAAAGAGGAATGAGGGATAGAGGAGAAAAAAAGTCATCCACTTCTTTCCTCACAAATAAAGTTACAAGTCTTGTTTTCCTGCCCATCGTATCTCAGACCTCCCACATCCCCCTGATTACTAACTTCAAATCCCCTATGCCTTTAAGAAAAATCTGTTGTCATTCAACTTAAATCTCAAGCACATCTTATTTAGGCATTGACAGACCCTCCAATGGTTAACAGCTTTTGTGGTTCACAGTGCCACTGAGGAAGTAATGCAGAAGCTGTTCCAAAAAAAGAAAAAAAAAAAAAAGCACAGCTTCCAGATTAATGACAAACTCCAAGGCTGTTCAGGCCATTGCATTAGAAGATTCCTGTAATACGCTTTTAGTTTGACATAGAACAATGCTCTCAACCCAGGGTGGAGAGAAAGGAAATGCTAATAGAAGGTGGTTGGTCTTGTGGATAAGGCACAAGGCTATGATTCAGGAGGCTGGAATTTGGCTCTTGGCAATTCAGCCTTTTCTACTCTTAGGCAAGCCTCTTAATTCTCTGGACCTCAGTTTCCTCACAGAAAACAGAAAAGGTACTTCCTTGCTCCCACACTTACTCATCTATGACGCAATTCTTTCAGGGGATGAACTGCTTATTATATGCAAGTGCCCAGCACAGTAAAACTGTAGTTCCATGAACACTTTAGGCTGTGGAGGTGTTCAAAAAAGATAGTTGCCCCTCTTTCTCTCCTTGCCTCCAGGCAACTCCTACGTGATCGCATTCTTATACCGTTACAAGAATTCGGCTATATGGAAAGCTTGCTTAAAAATAACCTAGAGGAAATAAAAAGGTTGTTTTTCTACTCATCAGCTTCTTGAGTTTTCTGCACAGTTAGAAATGCTTGTAGCAGCAACAAGGAACGGGACAGCACCAAGGCAGCAATGAGTTTCCAGAAGACAGCTTTGGGCAGCAGTACTAACTTCACGTTGAAGTGCTGTCTTCATAAACTCTAGCACAACAGTATACTCTTAGCTTGGGAAAGATGCAAACATCTGAGTGAAACTGCTTAAGTCACGTTCCCTCCCTTCCAGATTTAGTTTTCAGAGCAGAAGTTCTCAGCCACCTTCTCCCCCAACCCTCTCAAGTGTTTCCTGTTCCCTTCTCCTTATCCCAGGGCTAGAAGCACAGACCACAGCTTGTGAGTTGATTAGTTACCGCAACGGAGAAAAATCTTTCCTATTTGTTGGCAGGTGAAAGAACAAATGGAAGAGGGGTGTTTTCTCTCCCCTCTGCTACATCAAAGCCTTATGGTATAGCAAAGCTGATCTGGGGGCCTCCACAATGGACGGCCCTACTGCAAACTTATGCCAGAATTAGGATTCTGATTAGTAGTAAGTAGACCTGTAGTGAGATAGCTTAAGGAGACATGAGCTCAGGCTGAAGGCAATGAGCTAATCAGCAGAAAACCACCTTTTTTCCCCACGCAGGATGAATTTTCAACTAGATTAGCCCCCCAGCCAGATCACTACTGCTAGTATGAAGGGAAGCAGTAGATTGGCTCTAGCCTCAGCCATGAAAGGCCAGGGCAGGAGGAAGGGCTGGAGTTATCCCTTTTGCCACAGCAAGCAGTTAGATTGGCCTAGTTATGACATGAAACCACACTGGGGAGAAACAAACAAAAAACCCAGCAACATATGCTCTATATTAACTTTTCTGCTCCCCCAAATCCCAGCATATACCAGTTAGCCATTATGCCCCGATCCACCTACACAGAAGATAACACAATCTGTCACCCAGGTTTTTATTACAAGCCTTCCCTTTTTCTTTAGGGTTAGCAAGGAACTTCAGCTACTTGTCACCACCTTGAGCCTCAAGAGTCCCAGAAGACTGTATCTGCAGCCAGCCAAAATAATAAAAGATAGAAAAACACATTGTTTCAATACAGCCCCACTAAACTTGACTCCTTAAATTTGAAGTCTTACAACTTGTTTTTAAACTCCAGCCCAAGGACTCACAGTTCTGACTTGCATACTTCAACCATTTCATTCAGGAATCACAGAAAGTGACATTACTCTTCAGGCTGAAGTGTTATAGCCGTGGGCATAATACCTCTTGGAAGCAAATTTACACATTAAGCTCTCCTGCCTATGCAAAGTATATTTACAATCAATTTGTAAGTTGTTCATCTACTTATCTTATCTGGACCTGCATTAACTCGCACCCCAACCCCTACTGCTACCTCACTATGCAAAGTCTTACTTACCATCAATAGTCACGAGCAAGCCACAGTAATGCACATGGCTGCTTCACCCCATTTGAATACTTAGTCTCAACTGTGCCTGTCAGGGACTCTGTGTATATAATATAAATATATACAATTTACTAAAAATATATATTTGCTAACATTTAGTAAGGTTATAATTTTTAGTCCTAAGCTTTATTACTACTTTGAAACCCCTTGCTTCCTCATGCATAGAACAATGATGGGTTCTGCCATTTCTCAGTCTTGTTCACTTGGCAGTCAAAGCAGCAATACCTTGCATCACTTGTTAATTTTGCTTTTAGGACATTTCAGGAAGAGTTTTACGCCCCCACCCCCTTCTTCTTTTTATAATCAGTGTAATGGCTGGCCTGTCCTTCAGAGAAGAAAGTATTTGATAAGTATTCATTTATCTGCATACTAATTCTACTTCTGAACTGTAATACTGCTGAAAAGGGATGACATCCAAACAGGAACCTCAGGGTTTTCCGTCTTAAATATTGCGCCTTAGCCACAGTAAACGTGTAAAGCAGCATGAGACTCAGAAGGACAGTATTTTCAGATGCCTGGAAGAAGTAAACAACTTCCTATATGCAAATAAGGAATGCAAGTTTTAATCTTGTGACTTATTTTTGATTAAAAAAGGAACAAAAAGCCAGGAAAAATAATAATTCTTCAAGACACAATGTATTTGCCTCTGTTGCACAACACACAATCCATTCAGTTCCTTTCTCTTTCTCCTCTGAGGCAAAAAACAGATTTAGACATAGCCTACTGAGTGGAAACAAAGCAGACATAGGAAGGGAAAAATTACCACAAGTTTCTTCTGGCAACTGAATATAGGAAGTAAAGGAAGGGGAAAGCCTATCCCAAGAAAGAGATTAAAACTAGCCAGTGGCAAGAAGGTTTAATTAGCACAAAGTCTAGAGTTAGCTAGAAGGGCAACAGCGTAAGGGAAGTTGGAAATAAAAAAAGTTAACTGCTTAATGAAAAGGTTCCTTAATACACAGACGTAGTAAAGACAAATTATAAGGAGCAAAGCCACTGACATCCTGCTACTACTCCTGATTAGTCTCCAGTGAGACCCTGGGTGCAAAGTCAGCAGCGCTGGAAAATCAACCAGTTGAATTACTTGTTTAAAAGGCTGAGACACATCTGGCTAGCTAGAATTCTCCATTCCATCAGCCTCAGCTAGTAACGGTAAGAGACAAGCGTTACAGATTCCAGTTTCAAAAGAGTAGGAACTGCGAGGTGGGATTGGAGTAAAGTGCCCGACTCCTGTTCTGCTGGCCTTACTCCTTTGCCATCACAAGAGCTCGTCTTTTACAGGTCCTGATGCCGCTCCCTCAGCGTTCATGAGCAATAATACAGTCGGGATCGCAGTGTCTTGATAAAATGCCCCCTTGTGGTCATTACAAAGATTTCCTGACAGCATATGCAAACTATTGCTTTCTCTGTAAACGTCGTTAAATCTGCTTCTAAGAGCTTTCCCATACTTGCATGGTTTTGTCCTTCTCCTAGTGCAAGAGGGTAAGATCTTCCTGCACAAAACAGGGACTCAGGTTCTCGTCTCCAAGAGAGGCAAAGATAGCTGACAGTGCCTTTTCCGGGCGTTTTCATTAAAGAAAGTCTGCCTACATCATGATCTGCACAACAGAAATCAACTGCCTGAGATCAAAGTTCCCACTTGAATTCACAAAGTATTTGTCAGTCCACATAATCATTACTGCAGAATCTATATTTAATCACTCACCTGTAACAATCGACAAGCAACAGTCCAACAAAGGATCACAAAAGCATACTTGAGAAGCCAAGCACCAAGCTTCGATATGTGGTGCAACCAAGGTACTTACTTAATGCTACTCAAGTACATCAACATCAGGCCACAATCAGCACTGCTAATTTACTGTTGGTCATAAAGGAGAAATGAAGTGTCACATACCTTGACCAAGGAGAAAACCATACCTTTACTTTCAACCTTATGAGTTATCCCGCTGAACTCAAGGGCATTCCTTACGCAATTCAAGTTGAAAAGTTTCTTAAACCTTTGACTAGATGGGGCCTTAAAAGCAAAACACGTTACACCTCCCATGTAAAAGCAAAAGGCTTTGTAGAGTATTAGTACAGCCAAAGATTCCCTGATGAAATTGCAGCAGATGTTAAAAGATATGTTGAAATTCATTTGCAATTTTTACGTGTCCAGATACCGCTGTAAACATCAGTAGGTTTCTAACATCAAGTCGCCTTCCTGTCTTTGGCCCACTGAGCTTTTTTTAATCAGTTTGCTTTCTGAAACGTTTAGTCTCCTACGTGAATTAGCAAAATCAGAAGGCAGACAACATGCCCCAGAGATACAACTGGCCTTAGAGCAATGGATGATTAAAGACTGTTGTTAGCACACAAGAATCCAAGAATGAGAAATGTGAAACTGTTTTCTGAGCTGCTGCTCAGAGCAGAGAAAGAAGTTACGTATATAACGAGTCATGTTATTCATGAAAAAAGTTATTGGATTCTTAGTCCATAACTGTATTTAAAAGATAAGAAACTTTGTGAGACAAGACAGATAGCTTTTCAAGAAAGTTCAGACCTGACATCCTTAAGAATATACAACTCTAGTCACTTCTAAAACCTACAGGTTTAATTGATTAAAACCCATCATTTTTATCCATGCAGGACCAAACCATGGAATTTTCACATACACAACACTTTTGTTTTGAAAAGATATTAAGCTGAGTTGAAAGTAGAACTGGACAAAACATTGCTCCTGAAAATCTACTATTTTCTCTCTCACATGCTCAGCTACACCTACGTAAAACAAGGTTTAAGCATCATTAGGTAAGATCTTCTCTATGGAATACCTTTGCATGATGATTCAAAGAGTGGGAGGCAGATGAGGTTCAGATTTGGGGCGCTCAAACCTGGCTGTAGGCTCAGAACTGGAAATGATTCTCAAGAGACCTTTATTTTTCAAGTAGCCTTGCTATCTGAAGTCATTTGACAAATGGCTGGGAAATACACAGTTATTAAAAACATGCAACCGGATCATACAGAACTACAATTAACACTGATATTGTCTTTTGGCAGTCCCTTGGGTCTGCTATACTATTGCAGCTGCTAGCACTACTAGTTCTCCTTCCCCCAACAGCAGGTGATGTCAGAGTTCTCAGGATACAAAATACCCATTAGTGCCTAAGCCTCAATAATTAGAATGTTTCTTCAAAACCCCTGCCATTTAGCGACAGGACTCTACTAAAACAAGGATTTATGTTCCTTTTACGTGTCTTAGTTACACATGAGACTGTTTGTTTCCTGAATATGCATTTTTTCAGCTTCAGTGTCAATAAATACTTCCAGCATAAACATTGCTGTAGCTCTGCAATTACAGGGTTATCTGCAGAAAGAAAAGTGTTATGCTCTACATCACAAACTTTGTGGCAATTGACCCAGTAACTACAGACTTGGTCAGTTCAATGCTCTACCCTTGCAACACTGTTAAAACCTTATTTGCAAAACAGCACTGCTGTAACTGGTCAAGGGGAAAACCATGTGATGTAATGCAGACAGACTTTTCACTTACATAAGCTTAGGACTAACATATGCTTCTGTCCTGAAGCTGGAGGAGACCAGAAATGTAGGAAGCAAAAAGAGAAGGCTGCCTGGACAATTTACTAACGAGACAAATTACTATCAGTGCTTGGAAGAATATTTACTCAGGGCCCTGGAAGAAGGATGGAAGAACAAAAAATACATAGCTGAATGGAGCTACAGAATAAACCATATTTAGCATAACAATTAGTTTCTCCCAGCCTTTATATGCTATAAACAACCTTTTTTTTTTTTTTGTGGTCAGCAACCCTGCCTCATAAGCACCGCTGTAATTTGAAATAACAAAAAAGGAGGTAAATAAGTGAACTATTTTTTTTCCCCCCTCCCAGAGCGCTGAGTTCCTTAGCTATGCATATATTTGATTCACCACAACTAAAGAAGCCAAAGTCACCAGCCAGGGGCAAGGAAAAGGACTCAGGTGGCTGGGGATAAAGATGGTATCAAGAACTTCCTAAAACAGTAAGACAAACAAAAGCCACACCCACCTGATTATGGCTTAGGATAACAAACAGAAGTGTGGCTACCGCTTAGATTGAAGGTTTTTTTCCCCCCTCCCCTTAATAAGTCACCATAACTGCTCTATGAGGGCCTCTTCTCTGACAATCCTGTCCAGTTCTTTCTCTTGCAATATCCTCCCCTTCATAAGCTTCTAACCCACAAATTTTTCATCTTTTGTAACAGGTACCGGCTATCTTCCAACCCTCAGCTTTCTAATGGGGTGTGCATAGTAATGCTTTAAGAACAGAATTTTGGTATCTTTATAAATTCCTGCTCTGGCTGAGTAAGATGGAGGGGAGCCAGAATTCGGGGGCTTCTTTTACAAGAGCGTCTCCAGCTTCACTCATGACATGCTCAGGCAGCAGAGACCAATTAACAGCTCTAGCCAGAAAATCTAGGAAGATTTACACTCCTAAAGCTGCAGAGGGGGTAGGCCATCTTCCCTTAACTGAGGGTTTTCTCCACCTCTGTTTGAGGGGCTTTAAGCCATGGCATGTTCTTGTTCCTTGCACTGAACAAGCTTTGATTACAGGAGTAAGTTCATTAAGTTTTGGGGCCACGTAGTTAAAACATCCGTAACGCCGCAGTACAGTTGACATGCCAAGAGTCTAATCACACACATCTTCTACAGACAAAACTTCCACTTCAGTTCACTTGAATTCTGTCCATGAGTGACAATACATGTAGCCTCACAAACATACCATTCTTTTAAGTACTGTGAGAGAGAAGCCTACCAAATACTTACTAAAAATGGTCTTTCATTCATAAAGATGTAATAAGATACTAGTTCACATAGGCAGCATTAATTGAACCGACCTGATTCAATAGCTACATCCCTTTCCTAAATAAATGTATTTGGCTTCTGCTGAAACCAAGAGTCATTTTCGCATTGAATTTAATAAGTTTTGACTCCAATTCTCATATTATGGTCACAAGTCTGAGACAAACCCACAGCAACACCTAGGCGGCATGCTGCTCAGTACCGCAGTACTTAACACACAGATTTTAGGGATTCAGGTGTCACCAAGCAACAATTCATGGGGTTCCTCAACGTTATTTTGTGATGCCCAAGGCCCTTGTGGCTTTAACGCACAGCTTCAAGCAAGCAACCTCCTATGCTGAAACGCTACCTTGGGATATGTAATTTTTTTTTTTTTTTTTTATTAACTTAACTGGAGGTTTCTGCTGAGATTTACTCAGTTAAGAGCTACAATCACCCTTCACGTGGCAATTGGGGTGATATACTGCAGCCGCTGCTCAAGAGAGCGGGAAAGCTACAAGAAGGGTCTCTAGCAGGGTGTCAAATCTAGAATCTTGATGAATATTAAATTAAAGCCTGTGATTTCACTAGTCAGTAAGTACTGACTATTCCCCAACCCTGCATTTTTAAAATGAGCTAACATTTATCATGCATTCAGTTCTTGTAGTGACTACTTGTAACCCCTTAGAAAATTTCTGGGGCAATTCTACTGTCAGGAATTATATGCTCCCCTACTAACCCCTCTGTCCCACAAGGGCAAGATGTATGAACTTGCCAACAACACTTAGTAAGGTGTTAACTTGGATTTGACAGTCCTATGGTACTGCATGTTCTGTTAAAATGCTTAGTGCAACTTCTTTGTGGAGAGGAAAAAAAAAAGCAAGAAACAATTTGTGATTTCTTTTTTCTTAACTTTCTACCAGCTCTTGACAACCTTAAGTTAAACAGCAAGCTTTTAAAAAGCCGTAAGAAAGAATAGCAGGGTAAAAAAGACAGACACCACATACGTAGTAGCTTAAAATCAGTAGTTAGTTACAGTTACAATCTGTAGAGATAGTTACAATAGTCCTTCTTAGCTGAACGTAATAAGGCAGCAATTAATGCATACTGGGAATCCCCAGAGTAGCCATAGACAAAATGACATTGAGGAGGAAGGGTCAAACAGCACTTAGAATCTTGCACATTTATGGATTTTGGCTTCAGTTTCTGGTATTGCCACAAACTTTGTCTGACCCTTCATAAATCATTAAGCTCTATGTGTCTCTCATTCTTTCTCTATCAGGGCAGGGATAACGAAACTTCAAGAGATGTTGCAAAGAATAGATGTTGAAAAAGACACGTTGATATACTGTCAGAGAAAGCCTTGAAAAGGGCACAATACTATCAGAACTTAATTTTACTCTAAGGAACATTTGGTGGGTACTCTGGCTTACCCTTTGCCCAATTATTTCACATGAGAAGTCTTCCAACAAACACTGGTGCTAGCTGCATTCCCTTAGTGATCAAACAGAAGGTCGTCCCATATTTTCTAGTGAAAGCTCTCTTTAATAACTAATTGAAAAACAAAACAGAAGCAAATGGAACAAGGACTGAAGAGAACCAAGTTCATACACAAATGGGATCCAATAAGACAGTAATCCAGTCTTTTGCTCAGGAGCTACTAAGAACCTGTGGTCAGTTTTTAAACACAAGTCTTAAGCTTCTATCTCAGTAGTTACTTTGCTCTTGTTTGAGGTTTTAGACCTTAGCACAGGGACAAATAAAGTGCAGCAGGGTTTTCCCCATCAACATCACAGCCACTGAAATTAGGGATGACCTTTTTGGCTGAACACATGCAAGCCCGAGTCTGAATATACGAACTCCTATCTCAGCTCCGTAGTTGGGCTTCTGGCCAATCCATTTCTGCTTATTTGCTACTGAAAGGTGAACTGAAATTAGCTTTAAATAAGCACATTAAGTCTAGAGAAAACTGAAATACTACCCTTGGTGAATTTTCCCCCCACTTGAAGCCACACCACATAAGAATGGGAGAGAAAATTAAAACACTGTTGATTACTTCTTTCTGTAAGAGGAACAGAAACTTAGTAAACACAATTACAGTTTTACAGGCATATGCCAAATATTTATCCTGAGTTACAGAAAAAGTAAACATCTCTGTACTTCAGCAGCTTATCACTTGGCATAACCCAGTGATTTATTCAGTGGGAGAATAGCGGAAGAAAACAGGGGATTCCCTCTCCTTGTCATCGCTAGTACTTTGTTGATTACAACATACTCATTTTCCTCAAAATGCAACTCCCAGATGTATAATTTTGGTCTGATTTAACTGTTACTACAAACAAGAACTCTGCAGAAAATACTGAATCTCACTGCCCATTGTTCATGATTTGACAAATGGGATTTTTGTTTGTAAATGCTTTAGGCAAGAGAACTACACTGAATTATTTTACAAACTCTACCAACAGTTGTGACACTACACAGCGGAAAAGGTAACAGCATTGATACAGACCTGAAAAACACTCAACATTAGTTGGGACAATTAACATACACTATAGCACTCAGACAAAAATCCCCAAATCTGTAACGGCCAGCTACAGGTCTTGCAAGAAACACTGAAAGATTTCATGTTTTGTTATATATGATTTAGAAACAGAACCAACTTTTAGGTTAATGATGTTTCAAGGCCTGCCTGATTTGAGAGTAGAATATGCACTTTTAGCAGTTACTTCTTTAGCTATTAACAGTCTTTGTGGTAGCGCTCACAATGTCAAGTTTGTGCTCTTCTGCTCAGCAGTGGAAGAGGTTTACGTAATTAAATGAGCTCTGTATTAGAGACACAAAAGAGGAAAAACCCTAGAAGGAGTCACAGCAATGTTTTAGCATTTTTTTGTTAAGTCACACAACCAAGTATTTATACGTTAAGATATATTCACAAAGCCTCAATTTAATCTTCTGTGTCTGCACTTTGACAGTGTTTAATGATCACTTTCTGTTCTTGCCATATGTCTGTGAGAGACACAGAAAAGGGACAGAATTAAAAGTGCAGGGAGAAAATTAATTCTACCTTTTTCTAGCTTTAGAATCTACTTGCTATAGCATTTACTGCGTTTTATTTTTTCTATATTATCATCAGTACACTTTGTTAACTAAGGCTAGCCAACACTTTCTATTTTAAAGACCCTATTTCCAGTCACTCCTAAGCCTGCTAAAACTTGCTTTTGGATAAGATTACATATACTGCCTCCAGCTGATTTTTAGAAAAGAACAAACATGACTCAATCACTTCTAAGAATGAAGCATGGGGAAAATATGCTGCTTTGTATTCAAAGAATTCTTAAAACTGTTTTATAAAGAAACAGTTAACTTCAGATTTCAGAAACAGGGACATGAAATTTAGCATGGAGGCTGTGCTGGTGTCACTAGTGGACTTTTTGCTGTTCCTTTGAAAAACCACACATTTGGGCATATGTTGAACCTTTGAAACATTTAGACTTGCACATGCTTGCGAGACCTGTTTAGCCATTTTCTCTCCATTGCACATACTATAGAGACCAAGGTGGATGGTCCCTGCAATAGCTGCTGATTGCCACACTGCCACCCATTAAAACTGAAATCAAGGTTATTTCTCCTCTGGTTTCAAGACTCCCAATGATTTCATCCCATCAGCACAGAACAAAGTACCACCCAGCTCAAATGCAGAGGAAGTAAAGACTGATTTGGGCAAGAAGGGAAGATGCGAGAGTATCAGGAGAGAAAGGAAAATGGGCTGGAGCCTGGGACCACATGACATGAAAGAGATGGCTGAATCAGATAGGGTCTTCCCAGAAGAGGAATAGCCCAACAGCGAGCAGTATCAGCTTGCTTTCAATCAACTTTCTGAAGGTCAGAAGACTGCTAAAAGGCACATCTGCTAAAACAGAAGAATTAGCCATCAAGGTATTATTCTGCTGAGATGCCTCCTGGAGAAGAAGGAAAAAAAAAAAAAAAAACACACACACCACACACACCACAACACACACTAGGTCCAGCAGCCTGGGGCAGACCTGAGCCTTTGGGCCACATTCACAGCTCAGCACCCAGGCCAACTGCCTGCAGCAGGGAGGTGAGGGCCAAGGTAGCCCACAGCCCTGCTGGGCCTGGCTGCTCCCAGCCAGCATACAGGGAGGCATCCCTGCAGCGTTCTTAGTCTACTGCTCCTCCCTCTCAGTTCCAGCTCCCAGAGCTTTTCCTGGGCTGGAAAACACCCTGCCACACTCAGCTTGGTGGGATCCAAGGAAAGGCAAGGCAGCAAGAGAGCAGCCAGGAAGCAGAGGGCCACCCCCACCACCCAGCACTGCAAGCTGGTGAGCAGAGGCAGAAGGCAGGCACAGAGCCGCAGCGGTGTTTCCCACCCGCCTTCAGAGTGCAGTGGTGGTGGTCACATGCCAGGTGCCGTCACTGCACACACAGCTCTCAGCACCCTGGCCGCCCCCACTGCTGGCCTGACAACACAAACCTGCCCCCACCCCACCCAAGCCAGGAAGCCTTGGTTGCAGGAGGCAGGGAGGAGACAAAAAACAGGCAGCCTCCCCTTTCCTTCCCCTTGGCTTGCCTGCTGGGGAAAGGGCACGCAGCCCCACCGCGGAAGGGGAAGGGAGCTGCTTTCACAGGAACTGCAAAATGCCTGCTACAGTGGTATGATTTCTGAGGCCAGGGCACAGCGCCTCCATGCCAGGGTGGTTAGCAGTAGCAGGTCAGGGATCCCCCTCCCGTGGCGTACTACAACCATGGCCTTTGGGTTACTGGAGTAACGCTTAGGTCCAGGCTCTTTGTAAGTGCGATGAGGTAACAGCTAAAATACAGTTAGGAGTTTTGGCTTGTTTGGGGGCTACTGAGCTTATGTCATGAAAGTATTACGTAAAGGCAGCACTAATTACACCAGAAAACCAAGAACAACAGTTTCAAAACACCTTTTTTCTTTGCTTTTTACTCATTAAGGCAAAAGTTGAATGTTCTGTTACTTGGTCACTTAGTTGCTGCAACATAAGTGTAGATGACTTCATTAACCATTTCTTCACTAATACCTAACAAACAGAAAACTGCAAAAGACATTAAGTTGTGATGCAATTTCTTGCCCAAGTTACTAACAATACACTATTTAACTAGAAGTGCTCCTTTTTAAGGAGGTTGATCATATATCCCTCGACCCTTCCATCTTTATCTCCAACACATAAGTGTAGCAACTAGCTCAGGAAGCAGACAGAAGACAGTAACATCTGCAGGAAGTTTGATGTGAAAACTTCATGGAGTCTTTTTATACATGAGTAACTTTACCTTCAGTCATTTTAACAGAGGACTAGGTCTATAAATCAAGGAAAATGTTCAGATTGTAATTCAATTTAACTTTAGTCAGAAAAGCAGAAATACAACCATTAACCCATCAAAAGCAAAGGGAAGCACTCGGAACACCACGTTAGCTATATGGCCCTGGGGCAGTGCTGCACTTCTGCAACATCCAGGGAAACCCCAGAACGGTGAGGTCATTGTATGCAGGACCAAGTGCTGAGTCAGGTATGTTAAGAGAAAGTATGTAATCTCAACTATGCTGGATCAAGCTCCAGTAACTAATAACCTAATTTCTTCCTAAACATTCTTCTTCAAACCTTAGGAAGAGAAAAATTGAAGTAGGGCTGTTTAGAAGATAAACTGCAAAGCAAGAGTTAAGAAGACAAAAACAACCTATGTGAAGGTATGTACCTCAATATCCACTAGCTAGGTTAATTTTGAAGACTGGTTGCATAATCCCTCTAATAGTACACACCTAAGTGCAAAACAGCCAAAGATTGTTTGGAGGAAAGTGTCAAGAGACTTTGCTGAAGGATGCTTCCAACCCAAGTCAGAGAAGACTCAAGGGGAAGAATTTATTTAAAAGCATGTTAATACTACAGGGTTGTAGACTATTACAAAACAATTTTCATATTTGCTTTGCTGCTTACCTTATATCACCTAGTTCAGGTTTAGTTCCTTCAAATTTACAAATAACTTTTTCTTTGCTACACAGGTGCTGAAGCTGCATATGTTCTGTATGCTAGCATACAGACTTGACAATATTTAAAGAGAAGAGTTTTAAACAAGGTTAGAAAATTGAAGGAACTATTTTATAAACTCAAGATGTAGTTCTGCTGTTAATCTGTTTGATTCATGTTAAACTGGGACTAAGAGTCTTTTGTTTCCCCCACTCCCCCCAAGGGGAAGAAGAGTGAGGAAGAAGCAAGAATGGGACCTCTCAAACCCACTAAAACCAATTTGAAGTTAGAATGCTTTCAGAACAGCTGTGGAATGCCACTGACCTGTTTATAACAGACTTCTAAAAAGCTAACTTGCACTTGAAGCTAACTAGAAGCCAGATGTAATAAGGAAAAAAACTAACTATACTGTGCTAAATATAATCATGCTTTCTCTACAAGTTTGGAATACTAGCAGTAGGGAAAGACATTATATAAGGGAGACCTTACAAAACACACACTTCTCCCTCTTCCTTTACAGCCCTTAGGTCTTGTAACTAAGAAAGTCTCCAGTGGATGCTTAAGATGATCAGAGCTCAGAATTGCTGTTTAAGTCAAGCAATTCTCTAAAAGTTTAAGGGTATCTATTGCCCAAATAGCCAGTTGGGACTTCAGCTACCAACTCAGTTTACAGATAGCACTATTCATTCACAGAACTTTAAACTAAAGCCTGGAAATACTAGAAGCAGGGAAGGAGCGTTCCCAGTCTTCTCGCATCAAATTGACTCTAGCACGTTATCATCATTATGCAGAACAACCTGAGGAGGGTCGGGGTGAGACAAAGGTTTGGGTTAGGGATTAGTTTTTAGCATATCTGACCCACATAAAAAATAATGAGGAGAGACTGAAGATTTTAAGTTTCTCTTTGGAAGACAGTATTTTACAGTACATACAAAAATACTCTGGAAAAAACATACAATTTCATTTACAAAAACACCAAACTAAAGAAATTACAATACGAAGTTAGCACAGCATTTGTTTCATATGATCAGAATTCCCCCCCCCCCCCCCCCCCGAAAGCCCCTGATGTACTTAACTGGGCAAGCAGTATTATCAGCTTGTTTACAAAACCTGACTTAAGACTACCGCAAGTTTTCATGCAACTCTTTAGAACAACCTCCAGGGTTTCAGCGAAACCCTGATACCACTTTCTGCATGCCAAGCACTTTCAAAGCTGTAGCTTGCAGGTGGGTAGTAGTACCATGACACCCCTCAGCCGCCTCAATGCTCAAGTATGCCTTCAGTTGTGTGTTTGAGTATAGCTTTGCTACCCAGTGAAAACAAAAAGGAAATCTCATTTTAGAGCAGCCTTAAGACAAAAATCAAATAACACGGCATGAGACATTTTACCATCTCCATACCTTGGCAGCATCCTCTGTTGCATTTTCTTCAATATTTAGATTATTTATGGGCCTCCATGGGAGGCAATACGTATCACTTGTGTAGCGCATGGCTGTGCTAGACAGTGGAAAGCTACTGCCTGTAGAAGCTGAGCACCATTGTGATAGATGCGCAGGAGTGCATGTGCCAGACTGGAAAATAATTTAAGATCACAAGAATAATATGCTTTTCTAGTTCATGTGGATACAAGCAAATACAAGCACGTTCATACATACTTCAAACCAGAATGTGGTTCCAGTGACTAATAAAGCCTGTTTACATGCATTCTGAATCCAAGTCACAGGAGAGGTTGTTTTTTGTGGCTGTTTCAACAAAAGCTTTTTCAGCTAGTGACTGTTAAGACTTTTAAAAGACTCGTGTTGTAAGGGTATGCAGAAAGTAGTTCCAAAGGAAGCAAGCATCTAAGCTAACAATATTAAAAAAATCAGAAAACCATGATTTTGCAGACAGTTGCTGGTCAGTAGGCGATCTTGGAAAAGCTACACAGTAATAGGAGTATCCTACAGCATCTGCAGGTCAAAATGCAAATAACGTTTAACTAGCTAGTTTATATTTAAATAACTTCCAGTAGGGTAACAGTGACCCTCCATACTTTGTTGGACAGTAACAAGACACTGATCTTATGAACCAGTAAACAAGTGCACACCATCTTTACCTGAAGATATACTTTTGTTACCGGTTAAGGGTCAGTCTGATGGATCTTTTAATAATACGAATATTATTTGTTGGAACAGGAGATGAGGAATCTGGTAGTTCTTTACTGGAAAGCCTCTACAACACAAAAAAGGGATGCCACAGAGAAAAGGAAGTTTTAAATGCATTCATTCAGAAGTAGTAGCAGATACACCCTTTTCCAGCTAAACCTATAGAATACCACCATTCTTAACCTACCAAGATAGCATGGCCAAAATTAAACGTTTACAGAGAAGATTGTTTTTTCCACCATATCACTTGTTTGTTTAACACCACATTTTACAGAGATAAATTGTTTCCCCTCTGCATGCTTATTCTTTCCTCAGGAAAGAGTCGCCCCAAATCATATCACGAAAGAAGTTGCCTAACAACATAATAGAGGAACCTGGCGTTCTTCTGGTATCCACGGAAAGGATCAGGAATATAGCGTCTCTCTACTAGCCAGTTTAATTCCAGTCTTATAACCCTCAGTCTCACTAAATTTTACCTCTCACAGAAGAGAAAGCCACTTATTCTTGAGAGCTTCCAAGTGTTGTCATAGAAATTGGTATACCAATATTTAAGATAACGACAGCTCAGAGCACTTTATAAAGTATCTGCAAGGAGTATACATTCCTCCTTGGTAAGGAAAAAGCAAATTGAGAAACAAACTGTGGCAGTGTTCAAGTGCACGTAGACATGGATCTCCAAGCGCAGTAACTTTCAATCTGTGGCTTAAGTTTCGCAAGTAAGCCTAGAAGCTCATTGTGTGCTAGAGGCCAGCACATTTGCTGGAAGCATGACAGGCAAAGCTTTAACAACTATCCAGAAGAACCAAGCTTACAGAAGTTAATTATATATAATCTTTGTACGTGCGATGGAGATTCTAGCTTTGATTTACCTGCGAAGATAAGGGCACAACAGAAAATACCTGTGACCTCGATGTGTCAATAATTGGAATAGGCATGGATTTTCCTCCAAGGCCATCCTAAAAAACCCAGAAGTGATATATTAAACAGTATCATCAAATTCATGGCATAAAAGACAACAGCTAAATACATACATGCATACCCTCCACCTCCTTTAAGACCAGGGAAAGCATTCAAATTTTTGATATCCCATGAACATGTGTAAAGTATTTCAGGTATTTCAAACTTCATGAAAGCGCTGCTCACAAGACCACATCTTGATTTGAGGGCATGCCCTCAAGAGATGATGCTTCAGTAGCAAGCTACATTCAGTATACAGCTCTTTATCCTCCCTTTGAGAGGTCAAAGGCTTAAGTCTCTACACTACTACATTATCTAGTAATAACACTCGACAGGTAAGTCACATGGTATAATATTTAAGAGAGGAAGACTGAGATAAGCTACACTAAAAAGCATATTGTTTACATCAGTAAATGCAGTATTTATGTGAGCTGTCTGGGCATTAGAACATTCAGGCTTTCAGTTACTTCACTTTGAGTAAAACCACCTCAAAATTACATTTTCTGCAGATCTTCTCTTTACATCTTCTGGATTACCACCATCTTTGAATGCTGAATCCTGGCCAATTAACTAGAAGAACAGAATTAAAGTTACCTTCATACTTGGGTACAGCTTCCAGTCAACATTTTGGAAGTATTAACAGCCATTCTTAAAACAACATTTAAGCAAAGACTACGACCACACAGGAATTTCAGGTCTCTCAATCTTGTTACTCAGCCTTGAAACCTGTACTTGATATATTTAATACTAACTTGTAGTGCCAAAGGCTCAGATTCTTTGCAAGTGCCAGATGTGAGCTTTTTCCTCATTCTCTGCCTCAAAGAGGAAGTCAAATTGGCAAGAACAGCTTTTTGTATATAATGTTAAAACAAATCAAGCATTAATCTAAAGTTTCCATGACAACAATATTTAACAAGCAACTCCATGCTTTGTCTTTTCAGTAGCTGACGACCTGCTAAATAGACTTATTCCTAAACAAAAACTATGAACAGGCTTCCAAATTATCCGCCAGAACTAGATAAAATTTGTAAGATTCATATCCATTTCAGTTAGACAATTAAAGTGTTTTCTGGATTGTTTGAAGAGTTGCTTACAAATGGGCCAGTTCATTTAGCAACTGGTAATGACAGTACAGCGTAACAAAAAAAGTACAACAGTATTTAGAAACTGCATAACCAGAGACTAGTGTCAGATCTTGAAAAATGTTATTAGTAGTATACTTTTAGATCCCAGACAATTTTGCATACATACATTCTAGTAAAGCTACCATTATGTTTCAATTCCGACTTCTCAGTTACTCCACTCATTCTACAACAATACCCACCACTATTTCAAACACTCCCCTGCCTAGCTACCCATGAGCTTTTTTTTTTTTTTTTTCAAAATACCTTTTCTCTATCTTTTGTTCTTTTGGGGCATTCTTCTGAGGTAGGTGAGTGAGGTCGTTTAGGTGCAGCATTCTTAGAATTTGTAGCTGGAGTCCCATGTAGTTCATGTTGTCCTTGGGTAAGATGCGTTCTAAGCCGAGAAACTGTGTTATGTGCTACTACTGTAGGAATGGTGCAACCAATGCAAGGAGGTCCTGATGTTCTTATGGTAACCGTAGTCTCCATTTCTGTAGTAGACACCCAGCTTTTAGAGTTCAACCATAACATTAAAAGTCTGCATTCCCCCTCCTCCCCACACACACTACTTTAATACATACTTGAACCAATAACTGGAATGGACAGTCCCTTAGACACTGATGGCACAGCTATATTAGGTATCTTCTCTCTACTGCTAGCACCGTTAGCTCTTTGAATTACAGCGTTTCTGTAAAAATCAAGTTTTTAAATGCTTGACTTACAAAATGTTACTTTCCAAAATACTGTACATAGTTTCAAAAAAGTTCAAGCAAGACAGAGGACTACTTTCTTAGCTCATTGTCGCAATTCCGCTGAACAAGGACAAACTAGTAGGCAATCTAGCCTTCCAGATCTTCATTTTGCTGAACTTTACACTGCAAATTAAAACTTAAGCATTTTCTTTGTGCATGAGCCTCCATGGCTCAGCATGAGCCGAGTCCTCCATGGTCTGGTTCTGTTTTTCCAGCCTAGAATACCCAGCATTCCATTCCGCTATTAACAAGTTTTCTGCTCCACAGACATGCGCCCCAAAGTTTCCTATTTTTTGCATAGTACTTCTCCATTACCAGACTGGGCCACGGTACAGCAAGCACTACGTATTTGATTCTGTTGGGCTATTACTCCCAAGATTCCTTATTCCTCCTGCGCTGAAGTACTTTATGGATAAGTGGACTTCTCAGAAGGAGACACGCACTTCCACTGCCAAGGAGTTCTTATGCTGCTCCATCCTAAGTTAGCAGTAGTAAGTTGGCGGTTCAGTTCTGTGATTAAGATTAGTACTTCATCAGAACTTAACTCCAGCTGGCATTAGCCATACCTTTGTTACTAAAGACAGAGTTACCTACAGGTCAAGCGCTCCAGGCTTAAATGATGCATTGGCCTAAGTGGATTTATATGCAGGACCGAATCATTTTTCCAGTACCAAGATCCTCTTTACTCCTACATGTCTGTGTACATTTAATTAGTTTTTGAAGGATTTCCCCAACCCCCCCTACAACCAAGATGTCAGCTTTGTCTATAAGCCATTGGAGTACTCCACATGCTTGTGATCTACACATTCAAACAAGAAATCCTAGAACTGATTCACATTGCGAGTCAGTTAACAGTAGCTTTTTCACAATTCTAAGGTTATAGTGCTAACCTTTCTATTTCAGCTGTAGAGGTGTCCAATTTAGATATCCTATTTAACGAAGGGGAATTATATGGTGTTCTGGAGTCCGTATCTCTGGAACTGTCCAAACAGCTTCCATCTGAAGAGGCCCTTTTGGGCTGAAGGCCACTAGCATTTTGACTAATATCTGGCATGCTTTGCTGAAACAACAGTTTAGAAAGTGAGATCTTAAAAGAATAAGCAAGCAAAGAAAAAGTTTCCTGAAGAGTCAAAAGTTTTATTATACCTTCTTTCTCTTCTGTAAGGTTTCTGCAGGCAAAAAATAGTGGAGCTGCTTTCTCTTCATGTGAGCTGCCTCAATCTTCATACCTTCTTTCAGCATGTTGAGGTTGTTAGCCTGCCTGTAAACTAACATGAAATGTAGTGTTATGCCTCTTAATTGGGAGGCTTTTGTTACACGTATGTTGAAGCTACACATGGGTTCTTCAGAAATAGCAGCCTTCAAGTCTGTCCTGTCCATGGAAAAGCAACAAGTTTCCAGCACAGCAGAACATAAGCATTCCACATATAGTCTCAAGATATGCAGGGGCATCTTAGCTCACATTCACCTAGTATAAACTAGCTAGATCATAGCTATTTAAACTATTTTTTATTCACCTACGAGTTTAAGGTCAGTTATAGCCACTTTGCTAATTGCACAGATTAGATCTCCGTTGATTTTTAACTTAAGGAGAAAAGACTCCTTAACCATTAGTTTTCTGACTGAGAATTAAGAACAGACGTAAACAGCTTTCTGAACTAAACCTTGTTGTGCACACTGAGACTAGACACCTTTCTCAAGATTTGAACTAGTTTACATTTTCACAGAAGTTCCATAACATCATCTACTTTCCCAGTAATTTAGACATTAAAATATCTGTCAAAGAAAGTAAGATTAGATGTAAAGGATGTCTGACTTGTAGGCACAATAATTTAAGCAAGTTTTTCTTAACCTGCTTACAAATAGCCTTTTACGAAACTTGAATTCTGTACTAGCACAGCAGTTGTTATGGAATTGAGTCACATTTAGACAGCCTTATCTACTAGGTCTATCCTGAGAAGAACTGGAAAGAGAAGTCTGCTTAAAAACATTCATAGGGGATCAAAGTAAGGACAGGGCTACACAAAAGCTTACAAGTCTTTCTACAGAAGGCCTGTAAGTGAAACAAAAGCACAAATATTAATACTCACACCGATATGAACTACTGCCTCAAAGTAAATTCAATTATGTTTATGTAGAAGTGAGGTAACATTCACTTAACAAAAGCCTTCCAAGCAGATAGCTCTACATCCTTCAGCCTGACAGCTTGGAGTAGTTACTTTTGCCCTCTAAAAATATTCTCCAAGTGTAGCAGAAAGCTTTCCTACTCAGTCAAATAACTACTGCTCACTCCCACACCTGCCAGAGGATTTCACACCTTTCAAGAAATACCTTTTCTGTTCAGTCTCTTGTGATTCAAACCCTAGCCTGGAACGTATTATAGGCTGTGCTGACTAACCTGTCCACCATTTAAAATTCTCCGCCCAAACACACTTGCCACTTCAGATACAAGCGGCCCCATTTCCTTAATTCTTCTTAAAAGATCACTATTCAAAAGCTTAACAGCACACAACCATTTCCAAGAGATACAAGGGCATTCAGGCTGGGAGGAAGCAAAAAGCCACTACGGAATATCAAGACCTATGCTTTCAAATAACGCTCCCAAACCTCTTGATTCTAGCAATATCTAACATTCGCAGTATGATTTCTTTCTTCTAAATCTACCAAAAAGTAATAGTGGGAAGATTAACATGAACGTTTACATGCTAGACCACCTGTAATTGCATTGTGACAACTTACTGGCTTTTGAAGTAGGAAGAAGCAGTTCTGAGACTGTATCATACTCAAACTGTATTTCAGGAAAACACTGTAAATAGGCATTAGCAACTTGTTTTAGAATCTGATACAGTTTAGTTCTCAATTCCAAAGTTTAACAATTGACAACCATTTTGACAAGTATAACTACATGGCAATGGATATCTGCAGGCTTCAGGTCTCTGACAACCCACTTCATGAGGTACAGTTCCTTCATGAATGTGTTTACTACGATCTGCAAAACTGCTACTTCACCTGGGCTTATTCATAGATTTACTACTTGCCTATGTCAAAAGGAATATCTTCATCCATCCACCAGAACAACTTAAGCCCTAGGTTTACAGTGACATTGCCTTTTCTACGTTGAATACTACAGTTTAGCCCTAGTTTCAATTGAATTTGCCATCCCATATTTCCACTATAGGTGGATTACTAGAAAGTATTTCCTCACCTGGTGCATGACTGTGGTACACACTCTTCTTTCAAGATGTACTTACTTTGCCAAAGTGTCAAAATAAGACAAAACTAGTTTCCTATATATTGCCCTCTATAGAGCAATATATAGATAACTAACACCGGAAGAAGCACAATTCACTTCATGAAATAACTTCCACTAGAATCAAATATGAAACCCTAAGAGACCAGAGCAAAATATAGGCTTACCTGTATCTGTGAACGACTGTATATCATATGTTAAATCAATGTTAACACTTTCTGCATTTTCCACTTTCCTAAATATGATTCCAAGAAACCACATTGACACATAGCCACTCCTAAAAAGACAGATTCACAAGTCCATTTATGCACAGATACCAGGTCCATTTGGATTTTAGCGTTTAGTCTCAAGAAGGGATTAGGCAAAACAGCCTGCACAGTTTAGTGATACACAGCAGTTAAAGGATAGAGCAAGCCTGTACCTAAGCACAGAAGTACTCTGAAGGTCTCATTTAAAAATGTGGAGTATATACATATAATCTTACATGTTCAAAATCTTGCCTATGAGATTCTGTACCCACAAAACAGCATGTCCCTAACTGAACATCTCACAGATAACCCAAGATGGCCAAGTACTAACAAGTTACAAAATACTGCCCAAACTTTGTCTTAAAAAAAAAAATTAATGAAACTCACTGTTTACAGTGTTCTCTGTTGCCAGGGAAAGACTGTGGATTTACATGTGCAATATTTATAAATTCATTCCTCTCCAAGTTTCCAACCAGCACACGAATTTTAGATTCAACAAGGCCAACCCTAGTAAAAAAAATATATATACACTTTTGCTTTTTTTTAAAAACCATAGCCAGCAGAGTAGTTATATGCCTGTTTAAAATATTTTAATCATAAATTCTAATTAAACAATAAGCAGTCAGTTTCATTCAGCTGAGCAGACACTAGATTTTATATTATGCACACTACAGCGCAAAGAAGTTCCAAGTGACACTTGAACTTCAGAGGTTCAAAAGACTGAGTTGTGTAATTTTTCTCTACTAATTTAGATCAGCTCTTCAACACTGAACCTATGATGAAGGTGGTAGTAAGAAGCAGATTCCGGCATCTTTGGCTGCATTTGCAAGTGAACAAAATTCTTCTTTTTACTCCAAAGATCAAGGGGAAGAGTAGTTCCAAAAAAAAAAAAGTTTGAGCACAGCTATGCCTTTACATCTGCATGGAGATGCAATTCTACCTGCAGACCAATCAGTGAAGTTTCCACTCCTCCGGCCTAAACTGAAAACACATTTCCTTTAGTAAAGGAATAATCTAGGCACCTTAGTTTCATCAGAAACCTAGCCAAGATCAGAATCATGACCTCAAAGGTTTTTCATTTAAAAGAAATACTGCCATTTTCTGCAGTTACATAAAATACTGCTAACTAGGAAGCTAGTTAAAAGTCTGTGGGTTCTTCAAAGGCATCTTAAGTCAGTGAAAAACAGATATGCTAGCTAATTCCAAATCTACTCAAGAGCTGGACTAAAAACTTGTTCTTATGGCAGATGAACTGAAGCGAGTCTACCTACTAACTTCTGCTTTTTAGTTTTCCCAGATGCATAACCAGAGCCACATTGTCTTCATTTCTGCCATTACAGAGAACAGCAGCTTTTACTGGAGTCAGAACTTTTAGTCTTTCTCATAAGATATTGGGATACAATAAACTTTGTTCTGTTAAAATGGTTTCATGATAAAAATAAATCTACAGCTTTAAGCCCTCTGCTTGCAACTTTGTTGCACACCTACTTGTGACTGACATCAAGCTGCAGCCCATAGGGTTTTTAACTGAACAGATTAAAGAGTTCAGAGGAAAAATACTACTCATTAAAACTGTTCTTTAAACATTAATTAGGTTATCATTTAGAGGCGATGCAGAAATTAATGATTCCTCTTACAGAACACAAACCAAACTTTGAACTATAATCAAGGTGCCTTCAGAACAGAGAATAGTTACACATACAGCTCCTTTGCTTGCTTGGAGCAAGCAAAGTATTCATTTCTTTATAGAGAATCGTTGCAAAGTTAAGATCAAAATACACATTATAGTACTATATTCTCTAGCTCCTCACAGAATCAGAATGGCCAAGGTCGGAAGGGATCTCTTGAGCAGGGGGGCTGGACTAGATGATCTCAAAAGCAGGGTCATCTAGAGCACGTTGCCCAGGATCATATCCAGACAGCTTTTGAATATCTCCAGGGAAGGAGACTCCACAGCCTCTCTGAGCAACCTCTTCCAGTGCTCAGTCACCGTCACAGTAAAGAAGTTTTTCCCTCACGTTCAGATGGAACTCCCTGCGTTCCAGTTTGTGCCCGTTGCCTCTGCTCTATCACCGAGCACCACTGAAAAGAGTCTGGCCCCATCTTCTTTACTCCCTCCTTTCAGATACTTGTACACATTGATAAGCTCCCCCCTAAACGAGTCTTCTGTTCTCCTCCTGTTTTAGGATTCATACAATTACTTGGCACTGTTACTCACACACGCCAAGCAAGTAAATATTGACATACCTCCTTTGAGGCAAAAAGTGCTCTAAGCAGTTATTTCCTTTAATTACAATTGAGGCTGTTCTCACATTAAGTTTTGCAAAGTAGACCAGCACTTCTGCAATTTACCCATCTACTATTGACCATACCGAAACACTTAACATTTTCAGGACTGAACCCAAGAGGTCCGACTCCACCACTAGGTTAAAGTTTGGTAAGTGTGATTAGCAGCATTCAGATGCTCAGAGGCTTGTTTCGCTTCACTGAGAAAGAACAGGCCTTGGTATAGGCTGACCACATAACCAGAGCAACTTAATGTTGAGTACAGTTTAATTGTAAATTAAATATTACATCCAGTAATAAAAGGTAAGCCTAGCATTTTAAGAAGGTCTAGAAGTCACTGGAAGATCTAGCTCTTCAGTAGTCATTACACAGCTGATCACACCAAGTTCTCCACAATCACTTCAGTCTCTGTAACAAGGAGCTTTTAACTTGCAACATGTGGGCGTAAACAGCCTCCCTAGACTCACTGCGTCTGCTTCCTGAGATGATCCAGGCCATCTGACTTGGATACGTACACACTCTAGCCCTTTTTGCCCCTTCTCTTCAGAATTCAGTCTTCAGGTTAGTTTCCTCAAACAGCAAATTTAATGCTAGCTGCCTTTGACAAGACAGCTCTTCATTTAGCAGATGAACTCTACTTCAGTTGATCCTGTATTCAATGCCAAGTTGTACACTTCAATACTTTATTAACTAAACATAGTGCAACATTGAATTGGTTTTCACTTAGGTACTGAATCCACATTCAAAGAATCTTACCACTCTAAGTGATGCTCTTCAGTAGATGCACTTGCAGTTAGTACAATATAGTGTCTAAAAGAAAATGAAAATAATATACTGGCTCAGGACTTCATTTAAGTGAAATGAAAACAACTGCCATAGATATATGTAGAATATGACTTCCAAATAAGAAAGCTATCCTGTATTCCATACAGTATTAACTAAAGAAAAATTGATGACATCTTTTAGGATCACTTTCTGCTACAGTCAAAATAGTTGAGTTTCTGTTAATAAAAATGGTGTCAGCAGTATGACATAGTTTCTGCATGCCCAGTATCCCTGCACGCATCCTTACCAAAAGTCATCTGATCACCTCCCATTTTCTGAAAGACACAGGCATTCATGCTATCTTCTGTTTAGACTGAGAGGCAAAATCCCCTGCGCTAACAGTACATAAACCATGTCAAGTTCAGACAGACTTCATACATACTTGTACTTCTGAAAAAAGTTTGGCGGTTCTAGGAGCTTTGGCCAGTCTGATTTTCCTTGGAGAATCTCATTTGTAACTGCAAGGCCTGCAATTAAAACCCAATGCACCAGCATGAGTTAGGAGCTTTGTAAGTTCTAAACACTAAGGGACAGATCAAAAAGTAATTCCGTTGAAACAATGCAGTTCTACATTACAAAGCATTATATTTCTTCCAGTCAATTAATAAATGTGGTAAGCATTTAATATCTTTACCATGTTTGAACTCTTCCACCATTACAGCTCGTGTTGATGTAGATACATTGTACGTAGAGTTCTGCTGTGGATAGGCTGGTGTGATTATAGGCATTACATGATATCGGTCAGATGGGTTCACCTATGGCATTAAAACAGTTCTGCTTAGCATAAACTTAGGATAGAAGGAAAACAAAGGCTTCTGAATTAAATGTCTACATACCCTAGGGTCCCATACAGGTAAGTTAAGATTACTCTCTTCAGGTTGTTTCAGCAATACAGGATTTGGCCACTCCCTATATAAGAAGAGCCAGTAACTAGGAATCAACTGTCAGTGTAAAGCTCAAGCATGTAATTTAAGTTAAAACTGAATGTTGTTGACATAATTTTAAATTGATAACTAGCTTTACAAGACTTACTACTTGGTACAGTTTGAAGTGTTACAAACAGTATCTCTTACCATTTTGAAAAAACCAAGAAGAACTTGTTAACAAGAGTGGAAGCCAATGCATTTGGATAGAGCTGACATGTTCTTGCTACTAGCATCGCCCAGGAAACCCCACCAAGAAATCCCAGCATGTTGGAGTATATACCACGTCCTAGAACGGACATATTTTAGTTAGTCTTTATTCTTTCAGTACATTAGTATATTCCTTCAGATGAACAGCACCGACTTCGCAATCCGTAGATTACTTAGTACACTTTAGCCTCAGGAAAGTCAAGTATTTTGGCAGTGGGATAAGGACAAAAAATGTTCCTCCTTAGTGATAAAAAAAAATCGTTATTCCACCACTTCCCATAAGTATTGCTACTCCAAAGTTCGCTTATATTGTTACAGATATACAGTTAACACCAACCTCCCTTAAGAAAAAAGTTCTATCATTTTAGCACTCGCTCTAGCCACATGCCCAAATGAAGCTTCTGTGTCTTAATGAGCTTTTTCATCATTTGTAGTCGCATTCAAGAGGATGAGGCCAGTCTCTTCTCCGTGGTGCCCAGCGACAGGACAAGAGGCAACGGGCAGAAACTGAACCACAGGAAGTTCCACCTAAACCTGAGAAAAAACTTCTTCACTGTGAGGGTGACAGAGCATTGGAACAGGTTGCCCAGAGAGATGGTGGAGTCGCCTTCGCTGGAGATATTCAAAACCCGCCTGGATGTGATCCTGGGCAATATGCTCTAGGGGGCCCTGCTTGAGCAGGGAGGCTGGACTAGATGATCTCCAGAGGTCCCTTGCAACCTCAACCATTCTGTGATTCTGTGATTCCTGATAAGCAATATAGCACCTTCCCTTGCAGGCATCCCCCCTAACCCCGCATTAAAAAAAACACACACATCACAATTTACCACATGGGCAGACCTTTAGCATTTGCGGTTTAGATTTGAAATACACTAATCAAGATTTAGTCTATGCCCAAGATAAAACTGATGTTTAAATGACTATCCAAAGCTGAAGTACCCCCCAACAGGCTTAGAAACTTACTTTTCCCAGCATGAGATGCTTCTGAAATTTTAAAGATCATAAACAATCACATTACTCACGCTTTGCCCACAGTTTAATTGCACGGAGCGTGAGTCGGAAGTTCTCCTTATTTGGCACCAGATGTAGTATTTCATCAGTAACTCTGCAGCCTGTAAGAGAAGAGTTGAGGTATAGGAGTTCACAGTAACAGGTACAAATCGGTTTCCTGCTGTGCTGGTTCAATACCTTAAAGTTTTATCATCAAAAGACTATGAAAACAAGTTTGGATGCCTTGCTTATTATACATAACATCCCATATTTCTTTACATCTTGAACCAGTGCATAGAACAGCTTTTTCATAGTTTAGACTTCAGCAAACAATTTCTAATAAGACCTTCCCACACGGATTTTGAAAGCTAGGTTTCTTTCCACAGCCAGGGACAATTAAGCCAGTGTTAAACTGCAAGTAAGTTGGGCTTCCAGTGTTCTAAATACCTTTGTTTTTATGAATTACTACACAACGTTCTCTATCATGGGCTCTCCTTTATTTATCTGCGCAAGTTCTGTGGCAACAAACTGCAACAACGCACAGCTTGACCAAAGGAACAGGAAATACAGGTCTACCTGATTGCACTCCTTAAAACTTTTAAATTTAAGTCCGTTCACCACCTCCTCAGATTGTAAGCACACAGGAGATCAGTTTCTGCATCTTCCGCACAAACTTGAATTGTGTAATGTATTTTTCTCTATAGATTTCTATACCAACTTCAGTAACATTTTCTTTTTAAATAAGCATGAACATGCTTACCATTTAAGCTCCGTATGCATCTTATATCCAGACTTCTCAGGCGCGAGTCATCTCTGAGATCAAGATTATCGGAAATCGTTTGTACAGACAGTCTTGCAAACACGAGATCAATCTTGGAGAAAGAAGTGCCAACCATGAGTTAGAACACCGCACTGCTTGCAAACAGCACGCTAGTGAGGGTCAACCGGTAAAGTCTGGAGAACAGTAGGGATTATTCATATTCAGAATTACACGACTGCAAAGAGAGGTATTTGCCAGAAAATTCGAGAAAACTGTTAGAAGTTCCATATTTTATTTACATAACTACATTGCACCACACTTTTTTAAACTGAAGGAAGTTTTTTTGAGTAGTTGTTCTAAACTTAGAATTTCCACTTAAAAGGGAAGTTACATCATAATTCTTTGATTAGGTTTAGGTTCAACCACCTCAACTACACTTCAGTGAAGATGAGAGCACTTTTCTTATGCAATACATTATTCTGATCCTGAAGCACATTTTTTTTAGTAAGGTGAGGTTACAGGAAGACTACTCTTTGGTCTTTACAAATACAGACCCATCAAGAGGCCATTGAATAAGTGTCCTGATGACAGCAATATCAATGCAGTAACTTCCTTAGTTACTATAACGTTCAGATGTTTATTTACTGCATAAGATTTATTTAAGATAAGAGGATTCCGGAAGCTGACAATTCTAGGCAGATAAGAGATTGCCATTTGACTCCTTTCATTTTCCAGATCCTGTTTGCCTCACAACTGCTTCCTTTGTTTGGCAAGAAAGTGCTTAGTCTGCCCACGTGATTTATATAATGAGCTATACAAGTAACTATATACACTCCCACACTATATATCTATATACACACATACCCATAAAAATAAAACAGCCCTGTGTAGAAAGATAGCTTGTCAGAGCAAAGAAGAGTTACCAAGAAACAGTGCTTCTATTCCCAGTCTGCACACACTTTTAAAATAAACGGTACTCAATTAAGCCACCATCGTCTACAGAACAGGTTTAGAAAAAGATGTACCTGCTGTTCCCAGGTCTGCAAGGTTTCCTAGGGGCAACTAGTTTGTAATATCTCCCTTCCTTGCTCACTGTCAGTTTAAATTCTACATCCTGGTGGACTAGAGCAAACTAGGAATTTAACAGCCCTACACAGAGGGTTAAATACCTGTAGCAAGGAAAGACGGGCAGCAACTTGCATTCCTGATGCGCAGCTGCTCTTTTTTCAGTTCATTCTAGGGCAATTTAAGCGTTGCCTTAAATGCTGGCAGATCAGGGAACACATCCTCCATTAAGGAAATGAGTATTTCAAGTCTAAGTCACAAGCAAACTTTTGACAGTTAAGAGATCATTTTTATCAGTGCCACTACATTCACTTATTTTGTTTTCAGTTGTATCAGGACTGCTGGTTTTGTAATAGCTTTCAGACTTCTCTGGATTATTCTCCTGTAACTACCAATTCTAGTGCAATGTCTTCTCTTGGGATAGGTTGCAGGAAGGCTATGCAATTATAGCTTCCTACATCCACTTTAACATACCAATAACCTTTTAAGTAGCAGTCACTTGTCCCTGGAAGAACTACCGTATTTCAAAGCATGAAAAACAATCCTCAGTAAAGGAGCAATGAAATTCTTACCTCAATGCCATCAAATTCAAACTTGACAACAGGTACATACGCATCTTCAACTGCCTGTGAAGAGAAAAAGTCTCAGAAAGCATCTTTTTGCTACTTTTCACATTCTTCCTAGACTAGGACAAAACACGGCTAAACTCTTCAGTATACAGACTTAATACTGTCAGTTATAGTTGATCGAGTCACTAAAATTGTTTATATGCAGCAAGTAGCATTGTACCAATATTAGCTTAAAAAGCTATTTAGCAACAGGCTTGGAGGCTGATCATGTATTTTGACTAACAGTCACTGCACAACGAACCATTTGTGTCTGTACTTACGATACTTAGCTGCGCAGTGAGGAAGACAAGTGAAAGATATCTGCAGCTATCTTACTATTGGCTAACATCCAGAGAAATCTAAAATAATCCAGTCCACATTTCACAGTGTGCGCTGGTCTCCCATAATTTTGTTTCCTACCATGCCTGAAAGAGCTAGCAGCTATCTTACTGGACAGTCTTCAGTTTTATCATGTTCAGAGTAGATCACTTGTTAGATTTGTCCCACAGCCTACTGTGAGACCCTGTTTCCAGGAGAGTCACCTGAACAAAATCTCATTAGCTTTACATATGAAGTTTTTCAAAAAAACTGTAAGACGACAACTAGACTAGGGGAACACTTTTCCTTTACTGGAGTTTGGAGAGAAGAAAGGCTTTATTGTGGAGTTTTTTTCCCTGAACTTGCAGCAGAAAGCTACAGACACTTCACTATTTTTGCCAACTGTGAAGATTAGCCTTAACCGAGTCAAGTAGTTACCACTTATTCCAAAGAAAGAGTCTCCATGTTCAATACAGGCTGGAGAGTTTAGCAGCTAGAGTTTAGTGTGGCCTTTAAAAAAAAAGGGGGCAAAAAAACCCTCTAGACAGGAACGAACATGTACAACACTCAACTTTAGCTGGATAGCTGGAACCCACACGAACATCATGCTTTCCAACTCAAGTTTCTAGGAGGAGCAACAGGGTTAGCCATTTACAGGTAGTAGCTGCCTGGCCCCAGAGGGACAAAGTCTTCCTCCTCCATGCTCACTTAGACTCAGTCTCCCACAAATGGCATTAGAGGAAGCAGTCCTATCTAAACATGCAGGAGACAAGCTGGGCAAGAACCTGGAAACACAGCCAATTAACATGAAAAGAACAAGACACAATCAAAGAAGCAGTAGGATATTCTATTAAATTCTAGTGAAAAAAGTTAAAGGGAAGCATCTCTGACATCCTGAAGGGAAAAGAGAATAGGGTAAAGCAAACTGGCCTTGTTTGGTCTCTGTTCAGTGGGAGGCTATGCCTCCAGTGGGAGGCAAGTTCTGCTCTAATGTTGGTTTTTGAGAAGCTAAGGAAACACCTAGCCGCCCATGTCCTCTGAAGGGTTAATATACTCATTTCGTTTTTCAGACTTCTAATCATCTCAAGATGCCTCAAGTCTCATTGCTGTTCTACTCAAGAGACATGGACTCCTTGGAGGCTAACTGACAGGAAACATCCATACAAGTGACTGAAGCAACAGCAAGAGAGATGTCACCATAGTTAAACCAACTGCCTTTGACAACGGACACTAAAATTGCAGTTCTAGTAGCACCGGTACTATTACTTGCTAGATCTTTCAAAGAAAACAGCCAGTTACAAAAAAGAAGTTTTTAGAGTTCAGCTATGAAAGCACGTCATCAAATCGCAATTAAGATCATGTTTCACCTTGATTAGTCCTACAGATAGAAGTAGGAACATTTTACCTACATAGTCTAGCAGTTTCCCCTCAAGCTTTTCTCTAGACACCTGAGTGACATGCACCTTAAGGACTTTACCACAGAAGTGTCTTTACCTCCCTTTCTTCACAAGGGAAATGGCATTATCCCTATTTTACGGCTCAAAAATTGACAGGTTAGCAGTTCAGTTTTGCACGCAAGAATCTGCAGCACTGTGAAGGTGATTTTACAAAGCAGTTAGTATTACACATTCACAGTGCAGCTCCTATTTACTTTATATCAAGCCGCCAGTGTGCATCATTTTGGCAAAAAGTCTCAGGCTGGAGTATCCAGCGAGGAACAATACTGGAGAAGAATGATTCAGGATGCTGAATAGCATCCAGAGAAACTCTATGGCAAGGCTACTGACTGAAGCCTTTCCACATCACATTGATCTGCCTGAGTTCTCAGGCTGTTCCTTCCTCTTAGGGCATGCAATACTTCATTTCCAGGCCTCTTCATACATCTAGGAATAAAGCAAGGGTCCTAGGGACAACCTTGCTTTTTGCTACAGTGATGATTCATTCCCAAACCTTTTTTTGAGGTGTGGGGAGTAAGTACCACAACAAGGATTCCTATGATGTAGTTGGTCACTGGGGACATCAAGTGAAAGCTTGACTTTGGCATTTTTATACTGTATAAAATAATGTTTAGTGTTGCTTAAAAACAGTCAGGAAAAAAAAATATATTTTTATTTTGGTTTGTAAGACATTCACTACCAGTGTGAATCCTGAACATGTATATTCCTATTATATGCAGGAGTTGCACAGTCTATGAAGGAGAAAGCTTACTCTTAGATTTTTTATTTCTTCTTGATGCTTTAGTTTTTCAAAGAAAGACTGAAAGAAATCCGATCTTTCCACATGTCTAGGAGCAACACAAAGGGCATCTATGTCAGCACCTGCAAAGAAATATTCCATTTCTTCAGTTAATGTAGCTAGCCACTTTCAAACACTGGTATTACGACCAGACAACTAAAGTTCTACCTTTGGTGTGTACTCCAAGCCTGTAAGAACCAAACGTAAATATTTTGCCACCAACATTTGCTACTACTGAAGGGGGAAGATTCTGTGGGTAAAAAAAGAAATAGTTTGCTTTAGGAAAAAAGAAACATATTGACCTATGTGCAAGCTTAACTAGCTTGAGCTTCTTTTGACACTAGCTGAAGTCTTTAGGCTCTCAATAGATCACAGCTTGTAACTTCTTAGCACTTGAGAGCAAGATCCCAGCAACATCTAACTTATTTAAAACGATCACACCAGTCTCCTTAAACAGGTCCTTTTATGTGGGTACTGAGTTGTTAGTCTAATAAACTGTTATTGTTTCTCTGAAGAAACAGGTTGCAACTCAAGAAAAGAACAAGTAACATAGCAGTCCTTCTATTAATTTATAAAAAGTTAAAACCTGTCACTTATCTCCTCTGTAGCAGATCTATATAGGTTAACACAGTCTAAGAACTATACAAAAGGTAAGTTTAATGAAATAGTTTCTAAGTAAATTGAGTGCTTTAAGCCTTGGGGCATTATTTGAAAACCATTGCCCCTTTACCATCTATCTCATCTCACAACACGTTGTTTCAGTTTCGTGCACTGCTACGGTCAACTGATACAGCTACTTTACAAATACAGCCACTGCCCCAAAAACTGCAAGATCTTGACATGAAAGGTATTTCATACCTTATTACAACAACTGTTACTACAGCTCTACTTGATACACAAGAGGAAAGTCAAAAGCTGAACTTGAGCATAAGCTCTAGCAGTACGGTACTTAAAAGCAGTAAAAAAAGGTTTCAGTTGTTTTGGTAAGAATTTATAAAATTCTTACCTTGCTCTCGCCAAGTTCTGAAATCCATTCTTTGACTAAGCTATTCAGTTTACCAAGAACAACCAGTCTGTAAAGAAAATCCATATTAATCTCTCGTTTCTTGGGACCAATTTAACAAATGTTACAGTCTTGTCATACCTGTGATTCAGTTCTTCTTCATCCTCAAATACCCCAAATGGCTTCATTGCCTCAACTAGCTTCTGAGTATGAATATAATCTATATCCTTAGGAGGAGCCAAGCTAATTGGAGAGGTAACTCCATAGTGCCTTTGAGGCTGGTTCTGCAGCATAGAAGTTCTGTGGGAGAAAATAAAATGCTGAAGACTTTACAAAAATCAAAAAAATCTTATTGAGCACCACACTTCAGCTTACAGGCTTCCAAATAAGCTTTTGCTCTTTTACCCAGCTTTATAACAGAAATGAGAAAAGAATCCCCCGCTCATGCACAGTAAGACACTCTTGTACTAACCTGTAAGTTAGAGGTCAAGTTGCCAATACTAAGAGTCACAACTACTTTTTAAATTCTGGATATAAGACCAAGTTACTCCTACCTCAGTACAATCCGTGCACATTCTTTTAGACAATTAGAACTTACCACCACGAAATAAAAAGGTCTGCAACCCACTGAGGGCAACACTGCATGCTTCAGAAGTTTTGGATACATTTCAGCTTAGATTTAAAGGTATTCCCCACCCCATCAGTTTCCTGTTACTGGGAAACAAGACTCTCTAACACTGGCTGCTTTCAGTTAGATGAGGTATGCTATCATAACAAGCCAACAGAAAATTGAACAGATTTGCTGTGCTCTTATTGACTCTGGAAAGGCATTATACTTGATTATACAGAGGAAGGGTCTATAACAAAGTGGTACCTTAAATAGAGTTGACACAGTGAACTAATGATTCTTAAGTATTACCTTATTTGTAGTTAAGGGAGAATGTGAAGGGAAACACCAATCTGCAACTAACTTTGCTAGGAGTGCCTCGTACTCTTAATATAGAGTGTTTAATTTCCATAGCTCAGAGACTTAACTGTACATACAAACCATGCATCAGTTTTTTCCCGAAACCAAGAAATATCAGTGTATAAAGTAGCACAAGTTCAGCTGTATTTGTAAAGGTTGGTCAAAGGCAGCTTAGCTTTATACTGAGTTTGAGACGCTAGTACAAAGTAAGGTTGTTTTTTTCCCTGCGAGGAGATGCAGCTATTTGTTATTCTCTTCCTCTTCTAGCCCCGCTGCCTCTGCAACAAGTATTTTGCAATATTTCTACACATACGGCTTTGCGCAGTGAAGGCAACTGTGAGGAATGGTATTTGATGAATTGCCAATGAATCACAGCCCTCCTTCTCATATCACAGCCATTACATGTCTCAGATTTCACATGTTTCAAAATTTAAACTCAGTTATTCACATGTCTTGGTTATTAATGAGCACAGATTTGCATAATGAACTTCACCCTAGCCTCTGACATGCCTCTTTCATGGCAGCTCTCCCAGGGCCAGCATCTATCAGAAGGCTGTCAAACCTTTCTCGGCGAGTACTCCTCCTGTAGGGTCACGTAGCACTTGATACTATGACACTGATAACGAAGTGGTTTTTAAACTCACACATCCCTTAGTGAAGGAATATGTGCCAGTTTTGATACACCTTTCCATTTTACTACTGAATCCCCATCTAGCCTGGCACAGTCAGCTCCCAATGCAGTTACAGGAGACCATGTGAGAGTGGAAAAATGGAGAGAAAACACTTGGCATACCAGCTGAAGATCAAGAGAGAGAAAGACCTGGAACAGGAAATTAGATTCTACTTAATGCATTAAGGGGCTCTACAGAAACACTAGTATCAACAGGAGGAACACATTAAAATGTTAATGCATCTCAGCTTACTCTGTCAGAGAGTCCACATCCGGACTCCAAAGCTAAAGTGATTAACCACACCTTTATTCAAAAAGGGATATTTTCTACTTTACCTATAGACAACATCAAATTTTAGCTGGGTTAGTCAAGAAATACTTAAGATCATTTAAGTTATCTGACACATTTTGACTGGAACAGGATTAGAAAACACTCACCAGATACCTTCAGCAGTTGATTTTACAGCAGCAGGACCACCTGTCTTTTCATTTTTAACTGAAGGAAGATGGATTTTTTCTCAAAGAGGCTCTGCTATGCACTTCATCTAAGTTTAAAATAGCTACAGCAGAGTTGCTTCCTATGTGTTTTAGGCATTATTTACTTCATAAAACTTATACTTCAGAAAGTTTGCTCAAAGCAGGAGTGGGTTTTAGACTTTTTAGCATTTGAGATCTTTCCACCATATGGAAGGACACCACCTACCTTTCGTTGCCCTTATTCTTCCTACAGAGACTATAATTAGAGATTGACATACATAAACAATATCATTCAGATGCCTCATCACACAACAGAAAGATAAATCAGAAGTTCTTAATCTCAAATTCCTTAAATCAACAGTAGATATTTTTTCAGTTTCCTGTAGGCATTACTAAAGAGTGTGATCTCATAATTCAAGAGCTGAAGTGAAAAGGTACTTGGAAAGTTTTACTGAGTGACTGATGTCCAGTGGAATTTGTTCCTCCTTTGAGCACTAAAAAAAAAATTTCACTTTTCTCTTTCAAGTTTACCAGGCTGCCAGGCATACACAAAGAAAAAAGTTTCAGAGACAAAAAGTAGTACAGCATGTTATGTTATCTATTCCTCCTTAAGCCTTCTGTTTAAATGAGGAGTCTGTTCTCCATTTAGCTTAATATTTCCCAACCTTCTGCTTCAGTTTCTCCACCACAGTAAACAGCTCCAAGATCTCTCAGTTCTAAGAGATCCTAGTGTCATATGACAAGCCATAATCAAAATAAATTTGTTTCAGGTTTTGCCACTCATCTATAGTTTCACTGAGTGGCAAATTATCTTCTCCTACACGTTCTGGGGGAGAATAGATAAATTTATATTATTCAGGTTCAGAGAACTGTCTTCAGTCATCAGTGCATACATGTTTACTGCAAACACATTCCTGTAACTCGTGAGGTCAGACTGCCTTGAGCTGCCGATAAGGTTACCTAACACTGAACTTTCTTCCACCCTCACCACATGAGGGCAGAAATGACTGGAAATTACCTCCTGAACCACCGCAGCTAATAGCACAGGACAAAACAAGGTAATCACAGTGACTTCAACAGACTTCACTGAAATATCACCAGCTACCCACTCTGCCTGAACAGCTCTAGTTACAAGCTGCAACTTTCATTCCTACAGAGTTGCAGAGACTCCTACCCCAAAAAAAAAAAAAACCTGTGGGCACCTGCTGGCAAGCTAGAGCATCTAGCTATAGGCACCAACACCCAGAAAAAAAGTTACTTATCCACATTTAAATAGCATTACACAGAATCACTTTTAGACAAGGGGGGATAACAAGAGCTTCATCCTCAGCACCTGGACACCACCACCTTCGTGACCCACCAAGGCTTTAACTCGTGCCCGCAAGACCTGCCCTGTCTTCACAGGCCTCACAGCGGCAAGACAGGTCTTAAAAAAAAAAAACCAAAACCCAAAATGCAACAACGTTAACCGAAGCAGCCCCTCGCGGGCCGGGCCGCCTCACACAGCGCCTGCGGGCGCTGAGCGGCCGGCGGCGACACGGGCCGCCGGGGAGACGTGAGGCGGGAAGGGAGGGAAGGGCGCTCGCCCAACGGCCGCCCACGCGCCTCCTCACCCGCACGTCTCCTTCATGGCGCAAGCGACGCCGCGCCGCGCCGCACCCCGCTCCACGCGCGCGCGCACACACAGCCCAACCCACGGCCGCCGCCCACGGCCCGCGCCCCTTGTACCCTGCGCGCCGCCACCACCTCCTTCCCGACAGCCACTGCGGGGCTCGGCCAATGGGGCGGGGGAGCGCTCCCGGTGGGGCGGGGCTTCAGGGGGAGGCCCCGCCCCGCCCGCCGCCGCCGCGCCGCGTCGCGCCGCGCTGCCCCCTGGCGGCCGTTGGGCGGCGGTTGGGCGGCGGTTGGCGCCCGGCCTGCCCTCAGAGGCGCCGGTGCCGCCGGGCTGTCCGCGGCCGGCTTGCTGGGTGCCGGCACGGGCAGAGATGCCGCCGCTGCCGTGCTGGCGCCGTGGCACGGGCTGGGGGAGGCGGCCCGGTGGGGCAGGGAGGCCGCGCTGCGGCGGCTGCCAGGGCCTGGGGAGGAGCAGCCCGAGGAGCGCCCCTGTGGCGAGGGCTCCTGCAAACCGCAGCCGGGCCGCCTGTCCTGCGCACCAGAGGCTGCAGCCTGGTTTCACGCTCCCAGACACTTCTGCGGCCTGCCGTCCCGCTTTAAAGCCCTAGGTAGTGCTCCTCGGCCGGGTGCTGTCGTATGGGGACCAGGGTGCAGGCAGTGAGCTGCCGACAGGCCACTTTTGGTGGTGATCGGGCTTGTCAGGTGGGAGGCCGCTCTCCCCTGCGGCCTACCTACCAGCATTGCTGCTCCCCCTTAAAGCTCAGGGAATTCAGATGCCACCTCACTGAAACCCCCTTTAAAAGAGGAGAGTGCTTAAACAGTAGGACAGAAACTACTATTATCATCTTGCTTTATTCTCATTCAAAAAGTGTTGAAGAAAGAGCTTAAAGCCTGTACAGCTGTTGCTGCTATTCATCACCGATGTCTTTCTCTCAGACTCTTCTGCTGTCAAATTGATGTGGAGAATGGACAGAAACGTCTTCCCTTAGACCTTGCTTTGTACACCCCTCCTCTCTTTTTGGAGGTCAGTTTTATTTAGTGGTGCTTTGTCTGATGTTTTTTGGCTTAATGCAAGATAGCAGCGATGGGCAGCTGCATAGGTAGTTACTGAGAATTTGTATCTTAAAACATGGTCAGTGTGAATGCCTCTGTTCATTTAATCCATGGGAGGATTTCACGTACGTTGTTAATGACAGTCAGCAGATAGTTTTAATTACTCATGATAAATTATTGTTATTTATCATTTTTGGCCAACATTGCCTATTGTGAAACTATTAGATGGTATTAAGGTGACCAAAATACCCTAAAGAGTATTCTCCTATACCATTACATTTAGATGGCAATTCCTCACTCCCATATTTGAGCCTGCAAAAATTTACAGATAAAATCTTCACAATGTTTTTGAAAAGTTGATCAAATCTTTGGTGAAAATTGCTTCCCAACTGCTTTGATATCTTACTGTACCAGAGCCTTTCTCTGAGACAAGCGTAAGCATTATTTTTGTACTTTTCTGGGTTGTCTGTAGTGCCTTTAAGTAAAATACATTTAATCTCACAAGATACTTTCAAGAAATCCAAACTTAACTTTTGTCCTGAAGTTTCAAAAACTAATAAAACAGATATTTAGTTTTCAGACATGAAGGCACTTTTAGCAGGATAGCCTTCCATACCCTTCCCAGATGACTTCATGCTGTAAGGATTTAAGAACTTTAAATTTTTTGACTATTTGCATGGCAGTACTTGCGCTAACATTTCAAAGTCTTCAAAAACCAGACGCTTCTGCAGTGAGTTGACCTAGTAAAGCCAAAAAAAGATTTCTGAACACATTTTTAAGAGGTTTTTAATCTCTAGTCATGCCCTATCATCCTGCTATTGTTCTAGGATCAGAAAAACTATCGCTTGTATACTTCCTTCTGTTCTTTTCCCTCAGGTGAGTATCATCTGTTTTGCGTGAGGAAAACAGCTACCTTCAATTCTTGTGAATTTTGACAGCTCGTTATTCAATGTTCTTTTTATTTGCTTCTGCTGGGTGCTTTAGTATTGCTATAGTAGCCACATTTGCCTACAAATGTAAGTGATGCAAGAGGTGATACCTTTTATTAAAACACCTGCAACAGTTAGGAAAAAATGAGTAAGTCTTGAAGCACACAAGTTTTTTGTTCAGGTGTAATAGAGAAGCAGCAATTCTAATGTTAAATACAAATGGAGAGTAATCAAGCCTAATTTCATTGCTTAAATCAGGTGTATCTTTGAAGAGAAAAGATATTTGCTGTCCGGAAAACACAGAGGGCTATTAAGAAAGCGTGGAATGAGAAGGTTGCTTGTTCCTGTCAGGGCTGGGGATGGATTAAAGAAGTAACTTATTGCGGAAAACAAACAGTTAAGAGGTAGCATGAAAGCAATAGTTCAGTAATAACCCTGTTATTATTGATACTGTTTGATAGAAATATGAATTCTAATTTCTAATCTTATCTCTTAAAAGTGCTTGAAAATCTTCCTTGGAGGATAGAGCTGGGAAGAAGGATATGGATTGGCTGTTTTGTAAGTAATGTTCTTTCATAGAAAACGGGGTCCTTTATCAGCTACTTTTGTAAACTATCTGATATGTACCTGTTAAATTCTACTGATGTGGCTTCCTCAACATCATCTGAAGCACTGGCTAGAATACGCTGTTTTAGAACGTGTAGAATTTGGGGATGGCTTGTTTCAAGGTAGTGTTTTCCTCTACTGCATATGTTATAACAACTTAATCGTGTTTTTATGTAGGGTCTGACCTAATAACTGTTGGTCAGATATTTCCTTTTTTTACACAGGAATGTGAGTTATTCAGATAGTTTATTGAAAAATGAAATCTATTTCCCTAAAGTAATAGAAGATATTTTTTCTAAAATTATTGGTATGTTCTAAAGGAGAAAACGTTCCTCTCAATGCAAATGAGGTTATATCTGAGTGCTTCTAGTGTATTACAGGTAGCTGTTACTGGTTTTACGGAGATGTGCATTATAAATACATAAGTTTGTGCTTCTAGTATGTTATATTCTATGAGCTAGTGTTTTGTATCTTATCTGTTAAGTCAGTGGTGGTGTGGTGTACTTTAGAAAAAGCTTGTGGGAGCTATGTGTTTGTTAGACTTCTAAAATTCAATAGTCCAAAGATATATTCCAAGTAGAAAGAAGCTGTTGTCTATATTCAGTATAGGTTTTGCTGTTGTTTAGGTTTGCTGCTGTTATAAGTTTGCAATCCCTTTTCCACTCTGGTATTCAGCTGCTGCCCTCATGTTCCATGGAGGATGCTTGTTTGTATTTCTGTCCCTTTTTGATAGAAGATAGCAATCTTATCCCCTTTTCCCGAACAAACCGTTCTTGTGTATTCAAAGTGCATTAACTAGCTTTGTGCTCAGTGCATGATTCTTCTAAGTTTTTCAGGCTAATCTTTTAAATTTAAGTCCTTGCTATGTTAACTTTCAGCTAGATCAGGCAGCTGACCTGACTTACCCTGCAGCCATGTGATCGGAAGCACTGACAGGAGGGAGGGGGAAAGAATATATTGTGAGCAGAGAGGAGGATGGGGCAGTTTCTTTCGATATGCCTGTCACTACACAAATAAGATTCTTCTCACTTATTTAAACTACATCTTCACAGAGTAGTTTCATGGCAGTTTAAACTGGCCTAAACTGGGTTTAACTGATTTTTCCCTTCTACCACCAGCTGTGTTTAGCTGGTGTTGTGCCAGACCAGTTTCCAAAATGCCTCAGCATGTGCAGGCTCCTGAACTACTGCTGGTGCAATGGCAGAAGAAGGACCACAACATGGCTGCATGAATGGGGGGAGGTGGGATGATATAGCAGTCTGAATTTAGTTTTGTTTATGGTGCAGCCTTAGAGGATAGTGTGCCCAAAAACTTGCGTCTTTTTCCAGTATCTCAGTTGATCTCATAAAAGTTATCATCTCTTGCTACAAACTTTGCTTCTTTCATCCTCCTTTTTCAATCCCATGCGTTAAGGAGCACGTATACGCGGGGGGCTGCGCGTGTGTGTCTAGTGTCTGTGTAAAGCACATCTGTAGGTGCCCAGAGGAACGCAACTTCTTGTGAAGTACTTGGAGTGTCTCATTGACACCGGAATGTTTTTCTTCACAGAGAAAACCTCCGAGCTAATAGTCTTATATCAACTTTTATCCACAGAGGCATGCACCTTAATGTTACCACATTCAAATATTTTGTGATGCATGAGTCGTGGGGTGAACTCTCTGTATCTTATGGGTATGTGAAGGATTATGTACTCAGATCTTCCCTTTAGCACATGCACCATCTGTCAGCCGACCTGCTGCACTATTGCTTGCTTATATTTGTGTTTGGAGATAGTTCTTTTACTAAATGGGATGTCTGAGGGGTTGATATTTATGAGGGAGTGTGCAGCTGGAGTTGTACAACAGTGATAACAGTATGCAGCGTGCCTATGTGTGAATGAAAAAGATGTGGTGATTTACTCTGTCATTTCCTTAGTTTTCTATCTTTTTATCAGATGTATTATGTTTGTTGCGACCCCTACCAAGAAGACTTTGTTCAGAAAGTTCTTTTTGTCTGTATGCCATATAATATTTTACTTTATCAAGTGCTTCATGGCTCTTTTTGCATTTGAATGCTTTAATGATTAAGTGACAGTGCAAGTTTAAAAAGACTTTTGAAGGCCCTTTTGGAGAAACTTTAGGTATGTGCAGGAAAGGTTACATACCAACTATAGCACCTGAACCTTTCTACTCAGCATACAAAATCTGACTGAAAAGTGAAACAGCTACAGAGAAAATATTATTTGTATACTATTAGAATGTTATCCATAGAGCAGACAATGTAGCAGACAAAGGTTGTATTCAAACTTTGGGTTTTTCTTACAAATGAGGAGGATCTTATCTGTGTCATGTACCATGTTTCACTTGGGAAAGATTTTTTTATCGGCAATAATTTGTATATATACATTTATGGCCTGATGAATATCAGCTAAGAATAACGTGAAATTTGATTCTGGAAGGCTGCATTTTGTAATAAATGTCTTCAAGATTTACCAATCGATCATATTATGTGGAAAGATGTATGGTAAAAGATAACAGTGGAACAGTCAAAGGTAGGTTGCTAAAGACAGATTTCATACAGACAGATTTAAACAACAGTGGCTGAAGATCTGATTTTCTTTTTTTCTTTGTAGATTTCGTCAATTTTCTTAGAGGGTATTAATTCTATGACATGTTGGTATTGGTAGCCTTACAAGCGTTAAGAGGAAAACCCTGAAATGTAAATATTTAAAATATTCACGTTTTAAAAAGTCAGTCCTAACTCCACTGCTGTGGAAAGACTACACTTGCGTCCAAGAACGTGGTTCTGGGACTGTGTTATTAGGCTGTTGTATGCCTTTCTAGGCTGGTTTGCTATGAATGGCTATAGTAGCAATTAGTTCCTGATATTGACAGTTACAGTGGCTTCCTAGCTTATTTGCACTCACCTGGTAAGACTCCAGCTTGCTAAGTTACATTGAGCCAGCAACACAGTACCTCTGATCTGCTTTCCCAGGGAAGTCTAATGCTTGTGCCTCTTGACATGAAATTAGTTACAGTTCTTCACCTGCTCAACAAAAACAGAAGACTAAACTTGTGTTGGGTTGCAGGGTACAATGTCATCAGTATATGGACAGGTCACTCCCTTGTTTCACTCCAAATTGAAGCTAAGATTAATTACGGTGTTACCAGCTTCTAAAACAGATTAGTTAATGGGAACTAACTGTGAGCTCGCTGAAGCAGCACTAATCTTGCTGCTCTCAATGAGCTGTCTTTCTTTGATCAGCTCATTCTCTCTCAGCAGGCCAAAAAATAGCCACAGGATATGAGTGCTTAGCTTACAATCATGTTGATTTTGCTTTAGGTTTGTCTTTAGCCGTTGGAGATTAATGAATAAAAATGGTGCTTAAATTTACAACCAGTTCTCTTCTAATTGCTTAGCAGTATTATTTCTGGCTGTTTTCTGCTTTGATTACTTGAGCCAATCATCTAAAAGGCTGTGCTATTCTGCCATGTGATAGTGTGGTACAGCCAAAATGTCTCAGAACCAGCAAGACGGTAGGAAAGAGAGTTGAGGAACTTCCTTGCTTTTCCAGCTCTTCGCTATGTCCTGCAACTATGCCCAAATCCAAAGCCACCGTTTGCCCTTCTGCTTCATTCCCTCTTGTCCACGCAACAGTCTGCTCTGACCTTAAAAGAGAAGCGTTCTCTGATTCCAGCAGCATGCCCCAGACATTTTAAAAGCTAAATATAACTTGTCTGAGTCCCTCCCACTAAAAGTTGGACTCCTTATTTTTAGGTGTAGAAGAATGGAAATAACATTCTCTACTCACCTCTATAAGTAATGCTTCCCGTTCTGCATGAACGGAGTCCTCTGATACACAGGCCAGTTGGTTGCTTTTGTACTGCCTTGCAATCACGAATTGCAAAGGTAGGCCACAATGAAAAAGATGCATGAAAATCCCCTTTTATAATTTACATTCAAGAAAGAGTGATTCAAGGCTCTGAATCAGAAACTTGTTTTGAATGACAAATGTCTGGCTTATATATTTACAGAAATTATTTTACTGTGTGGAAAAACATGTATTTTGTTACCTAGAACACATTCTGCTGTCAGTCATAGAAGGCCATTAATTCAATTTCCTCACTCAAAGAGCGGACCACCTTGTGACTCCCGCGAACAGTTAGCAACACTACACACATCTAAAGATGACATAATAGGGCACAAGCAACTACTGCTACCTCTCAGCTCTCTTGTATCCTCTAGTTCAACAAGTTATATATAGCCCTGTTAAGGAGAAAGGAAAAAAAGAAAACCAGAACTTGGCAAAAAAAAAAAAAAGGAAAAGCAGAGAGTAATTTCTTCCTTAACCCACTCAAATCCGGAACATGAAAATAAAAATTAAAAAAAGGAATGTCAATTCCAATGTATTCTAACCAGAGACTTTCAGAGACAGATTTTTGAAGTAGCTTAGCTCCTACCAGCACACCTAAGTGAATTAACAAGATTTTAATTTTCAAGACGCAAATCTGAGTTGAGTGGGTGTTGTGTACCTCCTAAGCTGACAGATTTGGAAATCAACACAAATTTGGGTGTCTTATGGGGACATAGGTGTCTTATGATCATCTGGCTAGCAACAAACAAACCAAGCAACCCTTTGGGTAGGAACCCCTAGATGTCTGGAACGTTTCCAAGCGTATAATCAGTGTAGGAGGAAGATCAGGTGTGATCAGACAAAGATGAGGTGTGATCAAAAATGGAAGAGGATGAATAGAGAAAGTCAGAGAGTCGCAGTCAGTGATGCAAATGATTGCAAGTTATCAGGTTTTTCAAATGCCACCCATGGGTGCTTCTGCTAGGCAGTGGCAAATTATCATCACAAATTTCTTTAACAGAAAGATTCAGAGTGGCCTTAACCAGGTAGTGCCACTGTCCTGCATATAACACCAGTCAGAATTTAAGTGAATACTTTTTTCAAAGGGCTTTTAATTTGACCTTTAAAAGGCCCCTGCCTTTTAATTTATTGACGTAGTGCCAGTTCTCCACTTTCCTGTAGTTTCACAGCCCCGAATGAGTAATGTGGTTGTTCTATACTTATTCCATTGAGTTGCTTCCCAATTGGCTGCATAACCTCAGATCCTCCTGCATTAGCAGTATTCTTTATTTTACGCTTTTAAACAAAGAGGTTTCAAATTCACGCCCACAAAGCGCCACCAAGAACTTTGGGATGCTTACCTCCAAGGCACAGCAGAACACGGGCGTAACAGACCAAAGGCCAAATCCATACTTACGTACCTGCCAGATAACTGTTTCAAGGTTTAATTTTAGGTGTGGATCCCCTAGACCCCCATCCAGCATTAACTAGCAAAAAACTGACACCTTCATTTTAGTTTTACTGACCAATAAAGACTATTATATAAAGCCAAACAACAAAGCAGGCGGAAACCTGGGTTTAGTTCCTCTCTGACTGTATGCCCATGCTTCCCACTCCTCAGAGCACCCCCCCCCACTGTCGGGCTCTGGGCCCAGCAGGGAAGGACAGAGCCTTCTACCTTAATCCTTCCCTGTGAAGGCTGAGGAGTCAGTAGACGAGGCCAGAAAGAAAGGCTACACAAGGGTGCACCACTCTATAGGTTATGGCCTGGGTTTTGGCCCTTGCTCCCTGGTTCTGGACACTTGATCTGTACTTCAGGAAAAAAAATTAAAAATTTGAAACAAATCTGAAAAAAATAAAAACACTTTAGATTTCTTAATTGAAAAAATTCAAAAATTTTAGAAAAGTAAAAATTAAAAATGAAAAGTTATTAAGCACTTTTTAAATTTTTCTAATGCTTTAAAGAATATTATGAAATAAAGATATTTTAGAAAAATAAAAAATTTTAAAGAGAAAAAATTTAAATTAAAAACTTTCAGAAAAACATTTGAGAAAAAATATATAATTTTAAAATGCTTTTGAAAAATATTTAAACTTTTTTTAACATTGAAGTGTATTAGAAAAAACAAGGACTTAAAAATAATAAGAAAATCAAAATTTTGATTTTCTTAAGGGAAAAAAAAACCAAAAACCTTTGACAAAGTGGAACTCCCTTCCACCCCTGATTCTCCTAGGATTCAGAGACAAGGGAATGGGCTGAGAAACCCAAGCAGGGGAACTCAGGTTTCCCCACAGCCCTCTGTTAATTCTACAAGCAAAAGCTCGAGCTGTATAAGTCATCCCTCAGCTCAAACGGTACAAATCTGTGTGGGAAGTACAGGGAAAGCACAGCAGAGGTTGCAACCTTGCTAATGGCACTACGTGATACAGGTAATTGAGGACTAACTTCCTACAGCTTTAAAAGCGCCAACTTGGACAGGATTTGTTTCTCAGAAGCCCCCTCAGACTACCCCTGCCTCATTCATTTCTCATGCTTTCAGGAGAACTGTAGCCTTACCTTCTTCTGCAGTCTTGATCTGTCAGCATGAGTGCTTATTTGTTGCAGGTGTTGCAAAGTATGCAGTCAAGAAAGAAAGAATAGAGGGGAAAAATGTATAGCTAAGGTAGCCAAATGCCAACAGGGAGGATTTTGTCTCTGCCAGAGTTCTTATGTGGTGCAGGGCGAATCATTTAAAGCAGTGTTCATGGGCATAAATACTGATTTGGGAGGTGGGGTGGAGGGTGGATACTGGAATCTTATTTACATGTTTCCTTTTCTAACATGCAGAGACGCTGAGCCCAAATTCACCTGTAGTCACTGGGGAGTCGCTCTGAACATCTGACTGTATGGTGCTACGCAGTCTGAAAACTAGGTCCGTTAGGTGTCTAATCACAGATTAAAAATCAGTAGTTTTTTTGGTGTTGGTTTCTTTTTTTTGGACCTACAGAAGTTCAACTGGGAACATATTTCATCATCTAATGCATCTTGTGGAAAAAAAAATTAAGAGGTGCTTATGAAACGTTTACTCTATAATAGATAGAAGATTCTGTAATGATTGAAGTTAACTCTGTATTTCACTACAGCCCTTGTTAGAAGCAGTATTTGGAACACACATCAAATATAAGGTGAGGAATGCATCCATTGCGCAACTTCCATTCACAGTTAACTCTGCTTTCTCTCACACAGAATTCCTCATTTACTTAAATGAATTACTTCCAATTTTCCTTAGTATCTACCAACACTCCAAACTGCTCAGGTGCTATATTAACAGAGGTTATCTGCAACTGAAACCAGGGTGTCCCTGTACTCTTTGAGGCAGGCATCCAACCATTCTGCAGGGGATCCAAACCCAACCCCAGCAGAAGTCAATGAGAGCTTTGCAATGGAGTTAAGTAAGTTCAGGCTTTCCTCTTTACTGCATGTTAATGTTTTAAATGTTAATGTTTTAAATTCAGTCTGAATACTCTCCTATGTTGCAAGAGAGGCAAACCACAACTTCGAGTCATTCAGATAAAATACTTTTACGTAGCACAGAGCTGATGCTTGTTTGTCGCATAAAGATTAGCAGCAAAGAAAAAAAAACTTTTTAGTAGCTCATCTCTTTTGTAGGTACGATGTAGGCTTTTTTTCCCCCCCCCCCCAGTTTCTTGGGGTGTTACTGTAAGGGGAAAATGAACATGGTGTGTCTGACTGCCCATACTTCTGAAGTGTTTGGATTTATTATAGGCAACCTAGGTGCCTTGTAAAGATTTGATTTGAACTCTGATACCCTTCAAAGGTACTACGCACATAAAATGCTTTGCCTTTGCCGTTTACCTTCAAGGTATTTCCTTTGGGGGAAGAAAATTGAGTTAGCAATGCACTTGTTTTAGAGAAATAATCTTAAGTATTGCTAGCGAAGAGCACTGTTCTTTGTAAACACCTGAGGAAGAAAAAAATCTGATGTGGTAGGTCTTAGTTTTATAGAAAGTCTCTTGGCTCAGCAATAATTGTCTGGAAAGTGTAGGCCATACTTAAGAGACCTTGCCTCCTTTCTCATGTTATTTTACCTGTAAAATGAAGATAGAACTCCTATGAAACAAATGCAACTGAGAGGTGTAGTTTATTAATGTTTAAAAAGTGCTTTCCCTCATTTGAGTGGAGGTTGCTTTAGATGAACATGCTGTATCTTTGTCTATGACTAGCTATACATAGTGAGCAGAAATGTTTGTTATTTTTCTCCTAATAGAGGAAGAGAACAAACCTGTTTAATCTTCATATTGTTCTTTACTTTCTCTTATTCTGGGAGGAGGGGGGAGACTCAAGTCCTTGGACAGCTGATGCTGTGTAGCTCTGGTATTTGTGCTAGTTTCGTTATAGCTCAAACGTGGCCATGAGACTGGTTTTGGGCATTAAAGTCTGATGCTAATACCCTGATGCAGTATCTCTTATCATGTCTAAGACTCTTCTTTGTCATGAATTCATTAGTTTCATGCAGAGATTGCATATAATTCTGATTGCTGCTTGCTGGGAAACTTTAAGGAGAGGAATGGATACCGATAATTACTGAAACTCCTCAATTCTGTGTGAAAATTAGGAGAAATTTTCATATCCATTAACCTTGTAGTAAGATCTTGTTGAATTTTTTTCTCACCTTTTTACGTGATAACATCCTGTTTAACTTCATGTGCAAACTTAGCATCAGTCCTGTTTCAAAAAATAAGTCAAATGGATTGTCAGCTTGTCTTTGCAGAATTTAAGCCCATATTAGGGAGCTCTCAGCTGGCCACCTTCGTCTAGCTGGTTTCTTGTGCTTGAGGAGAGAGAGTACCTCCTTAGCTGGAGAAAACTGGCAAAGCTCTAGGGAAGTCATGTAACTGTACTTGTTTTTAACCAGATCTTGATTTGGCCCACTATTTGAAGGAAAATAAATAAGAATAGCAGAAAACAAATACTGAGTAATTCTGCTTTAACATAAAACATGAGTAAACCATATTGACCCTTTCAGTAATTGCTCCAGTGACAGCCATGTGGTTGGGCAGTGCATCCAAATGTTTATAATCTTGCAGTGATCTTTGTCTAGGTGGAGCTGTGTTCATGAGTCAGTGGGTCTCCACAAGGAGCTTACCAAGGAAAATACCATTTGTTCTGTTACTGTTGTTATTTGTTTGCAGTATACATTTTCCTGCCGTATATGTGTCTCAACGTTCCTTATCCTTAAGCAGAGGTCTCATATTTGTGGTGTCTTTCCTGGGTAATTATGAAGGAGCAACTCACAGAGGTCACATGAGCCACACTAGAGGATGATGGAGGGGTCACATGAGCCACACTAGAGGATGATGGAGGGGATGAGAGCTTTGAAAAACACAGTGTGACATAAACACTGTTCTGGCCTTCACGTTTAGGGGAGAAAGTGTACTTAAAGTTTGCTAAAGCTTACTGCCATTTTCTTCTAAAATAAATATAACTCAGAGTAGCTGGAGAGGAGCTAGAAGTCCATAGCTAGACTTCATCTTTTAGGGCTTTGTATGCTCTCTCTGTCTCTCTCTCTCTTCTTTTTTTTTTTTTTTTTTTTTAAATGGAAACGCAGAAGGAAATGGAATACTATTTGTACCCAGCCTGGTGCGTTGTTCATGGGACTTGTTCATAGTATATGATCAAGTAAACCGTAAGGAATTGTTCATTTGAATCTTTTCTGACCAGTTGTCTAATCACGCAATTGATATATGAGATAAGCATAGAATAGCACTGAATTTCTCATAAACAAATTTAGAAAAAAGTCTTCTGCCTTGAATTCTAACCCAAAATGGAGGGAGGATGAAGCAATGAAGAGTGACAAATAAGGGAGTGAGAACTTTGGAAAAAGTAAGAGAAGGATTACAGGATTACAGAACAAAGTTATACAACTACATGGTTTATGTGAACATCCTTTAGGACATCTTGTGTATCTGTATTTGTATCTGTGGATATGATTATCCAATCACTTTTACCTTGATGGCTGGCAAACAAACTTATGGGACAGAATCAACGTCAAATAACAAGAGTGCTTTCAATTATGTTGAAAACTTTCTAACATGTCTATTATTGGGTACTCTCTCAGCTACAAGTAAAATCTTACTGTATGAGAGAAAATAAAGAACAAGAGAAGGGTTATAAAGGCACTTTAAAGAACAATAATGACCAAAAGCAAGCAAGCAAAAGAATAAAAAAAGAATAATAAACATGAATAGCAGAAGAGACTAGCGCAATATTCATGGCTGTCGCTGGGGAATAAGGCAGTGTGAAGGCTGCTTCAAGGAATACAATGTCTGAGATGCGTGTTCCAGTGTGTATGGGAGAACCCTGAAATATTGGGAACTCCCGAATACAGGTTTTGTTCTCATGTACATCAAGTCTACTTTCTACTGAAATACAAAGGGGCTTCAGATGTTATAAATCTAACTTAATCGTGTTCCATGGTTTCTTTATGCTGTAAGAAAGGTATAAAATAGCAGTAGTGTAAATAAACCCATGGTCTATGAGAACACGCAAGTTATTCTATGTCTAGCAGTCACATTTTTGTCTCTATTGCGCTTTCATCCACCTGGTTTATCTTAAATAATATTTACTCTTTTTTATTATTAACAAAAATTTCAGTTTAGTTTGAAAGCTTTTACTTAATATCCTCGCTGTTTATGACAATGTAATAAAGAGGAGGTGTTCACAGGGAAGGTTCCTGTGAAGATTTCAGGTGTTCTATGTTATTGTTTTCAGAGATTATTCAATATTGATTCAGTAGGAATTAGTTGCTAGATAAATCTTCTAATTTGAAGCACTGTGTTTTCCTTGAGGAGCTATTGTTGAATCGATGAGAACTAGGTACAGTAACACCTTCTGGGGTGGCTCAGTTCACTCTTGAAAGATAAGTCTCTAGCAGTTCTTTGCTATTTTGCACAGGAATAGTTCATTCTTCCATATATTTAGGAAATGATATTAATTTGTCTAAGATTGCTTTTAATTATACTCTCATCTGCCAAGTTTTGGGAATGTTTTACTGTAGTATAAAGCTGAAGACAAGCATACTTGAACACTTTGCTTTGGTACATACTTTACTGTATCACCTGTGAAAACAACCAGCATTTACAGGGATTATAGGTGCACAGCTAATCCATATGTTGGAGGTGTGGGAAAAAAGCAGATTAGGGTATTATTCAGTCTTTCACAGGTAGTTAACAAAACAAGGCCTTGAAGGAAGGAGCAAGACAACACTCCAAGGCAAGCGGATAAGGAAGTTCCCAAACAAACCTGAAGAGAACAAAACCAGTTGATAAACAGGAGAGAACTACTTGAACTGCGGGTGAACTATCCTAATTAGCAGAATAAAAGAACCACCTACAAGCAGGGAAGCCCCCCTGCTGATCAAAGCCCCTTCCTCATAGAGCATGCCGAGTAGAAAAAGAGGATACTGTGACTTTAAATGAAGATGAGACCTAACAGAACCAATAAGAATAAGGATGACTTAATGTAGTTGTAAACTGTACTGATAACTGTTGCTTGACCTGTATAAAGTGTGAGCTGTGTGATAATCAAGTGTGCTAGCTTTGTGGGTTACCACCTAGCACCCATCTCTGCGCAGAAATGAATTAAACAAATATCTCGACTCTGTGTGTTTCTGGCTCATTGCACACCGGGTGGAAGAACCCTTCTTTGGGACAACACATACACACCTTGATGAGGAAGAAGTTCTGGCCATGCTGACATGGCCATGAAAACGAGGTGTGCCATTGTAAGAGAGCTGAAAACTGCTTGAAAAAATATGTTCTGTTGCGCTTCATTGGGGGGAAGGGGGAAGTGTAACTGGGGTCTTCATGTGCCAGTAAATCTGTCAGAAGAATATGCAGCACAGGAAGAAGAGTGTATATTGAGGTGGATGTGGTCCACATGTTGTACAAGTACTCTATTTGTTAAAATACCCGTTCCTTGTCTTGATGGATGACCAAGATGCTCTTTAAGGTTTCTGGGGATTGTTGCTTAATAAATATGAATAATACCACTGAATATACTCTGCAGGCTGGATAAATGTAACTTGTTGCAATGAGCATAGAACACAATGGATAATAGTTAATTTAATCGTTCTAGTTCAGGAATTATCTTTCTAACTCTTGATTTAGGTTTGGTGATTACCCTACCCTATCCATGTCACTTCCGTTAATTTTTGAAACAAATGGTAACATGATGATTCTTGTATAATCTTCAAGCATTAGATTTTTTGTTTTAAGTGGGATATTTTTCCACACATGCTATGGGAAGGGGACCCTGCTGCGACTCTCTCTAATCTGACTTCATGGGAAGACTTTTGCATGTGGCCCTATTGGCTCTGCCGTGTAGTTCTGTGGTCACAGGCATGGGAATTTTGCAGAGCAGCTGTCTGAGGAGCACAGCATGAGCAGAGCTCAGCTCTGAACTCAAGGCTGAGAGCTTCTAGCAATTGAAGTACAGTGATCTTGTTGCTGTGAGGATTGTCCTCAGTATGGCACCCACATGTGTGCAACAGTATCTATGAATTGGCTGGTTTTGAGTTAGTTTTTTTTAATGCCTACAATTTCTTGAGGCAAATAACAGGAAGTAAAATTCAATTTTTGGAGGTGTGAATAATGTGATCAGGCACTTAAACATCTAAGTGCTATGCATTCTTTGCCCCTGGTTAATCATTGTTGGGAGAAGAGCCAGCTTGCTAAATATTCAATTCATAACTATGAGGTGCAAATCCTGTGATCATATAATAAAATCTAAATCCTGTGTGAACTTCTCTTCTAAAGGTTGGGTCTAAAGTGATAGCATAGACACAGATCAATAACTATTACCTTATAGCTCAGCAATTTGGTGTTTATTTTTACTCATGTAGAAGTCTTCTGTATTTTTCACTATAGCAGGAAACTAATCTGTAGGCGGACACGCTCCTTTCCTTGGACTGTATCTTTACAGGTTGATATGTTTTAACTACATATGGATTTGTTCCACTTCTCTCTTTATGTACCTCAGCAACGAAATGTGTAGGAAGATAAAAGTAGTAATTATTCTCAATCTAAGTCATTGAAGGTAAATGGGTTTTCATATTGCTAGTTTCATACGGCACTGTAATTAATAGCCTTCAAGAATGCCCCCTAATGTGAAGTGCAGAATTTTGATTAAGATTAGAAAAGAAACCTATCTGCTATTCAGTCTTTGCCTCCAGTTCTGCAGTTTTCCATAACTATACAGTAGACTTCCAGTCCAGAGAATACTTCTTGGCTGGCAGTAGATAAGCCTTCAGTTTCCTGGGAGAGGATAGAGCATAGTAAATGCCGGTTGCATAGTCACTGTGTGACTATGTGGAATCCCTTTAATGCTGGCTAGATGATCTTGAGAATTTTTAAAATAATGATAAGGAGAATCTAATTTCAGTGAAGCAGAGTTCATTCATGATAAAGAGATGTCTCGAAACCAATTCATTGTATCTGTGGAAATACCTAGATTTTCTAATCTTTGATGAAGAACGAGAACAGAGTTTTCAGAGTTCTCAGTAAATCCCAGAGCTGATAGTGAATGCTAAACACATTGAATATGAAAGGAAAAAGGTTCTTTGGAACTTGCTGCCAGTAAAATATTCTCTTAAATCACAGAGTAATATGCTCACTAAGCTGCTTAATAATGAAAAAAGTGGTCAGAGGGGTGTAGCAGTGAATGTCCTTGGACGTAGGGAAAAAGGCTAAAACGAGGTGAACTAATTTTCTAAATCTATCATCAAGTGATTATTATCTCTGACGACAGCCCAATTTAGGACATCAGAAACAAAACCAAATATACTTATTAACAGCATTTACAGAAGAGGAAAATAAAACTTCTGGTAACACTAAACAGGAGTGGGAACAATGCAGAGTGTGTAGGCAGCTAAGAATCTCGGTAATAAAGGAAGATAAAAAGGTTACATTAAAACTGTATCCATACTGTAAAAGATAAGGCTAAGGTGAAAGTCATTTGAGAAAGTAAACACCCTACTTAAATTTGGGCAGGATTTGATATGAAGACAAGTTCAGACCAAAGTATCGCACTGAACCTGAACTATTTCTTCAGACTCCAGTAGAAGACTTATCACTTCCCCCTTACTTTTTGTTGAATGAGAAAGATAAGCAGGAAGTGGAGGTGGTGGGAAAGTTTTGCTTCAAGATGCTTTTGATTTTTTTTGAGGTGAGGGGATCTTTGCTTTTTTGGAATGCTCTTTCCTGTAGGTTACTTGTTTTGGAATGTTTACGAATGAATTTAGGGAATGAAAATTAAAAATATCAATGTGAACTAAGTCACATCACACTTAGATAAGTAATGGGTGATAAAGCACCGTGAGAGAGGTATTCACAAACAGAGCTGTTCAGTGCCATGCTATTATGAAACACGCCGTTTCCTGTTCCTGGATTCTTCTTCACTTACAAGTGAAGAGCAAGACCCTGAGCTGGTGAAAATCTGTATATTTAATTAAACTTACATAGTTTAATTGGAGCCACCTCAAATACATCTAGCACTGTGAACGTTATAATTTTTAAATTGTCAAGGCCTCTGCTAATAGTCAATGGCGCACTAATGCGTTGCATGAAAACTTAGCTTGCAAGCAACGTTGCTTGAGAAGGAATGAGTTTTTTTCTACTGTATGGAAGAAGGGAGAATATAATGTAAGTGCAGTCTCTCAAAAATTCTCAAGGAGCCGCGTGCTAGTTAGGCACACAAGACTTCTTTTACCTAAGACAATTTAACTTTAATGGGAGATGTGTGGCTAGTACTCATGCAGCCCTTCACAATCTAGCTATGTTTTCAACAGGTCATGGTGAGCACTTTAAACTCAGTACTGTACATATATGCTGTCAGAGGAAACTTACCTGACGGTCCAAAAACTGAAATCAGTCAAATTATTTTTCACTCTCCGATGGACAAAGAATTTTCCTTTCATGAGAAAGAGTCTTTTATTCTGAGGCATACTGGGTAAGATTTTATGATGCTTTCTTGTTGGCAGCTGTAAGCTATCTCTGAAATTGCCTAAATTTGGACTAGTTTAAGGCTGACACAGCCCAGACAACAAGGCAGACAGCTTAATATGCTTCGTACTCTTGAACGCACTGTGTCCATGGTGCTAGGGTTTGGGTGTGTGCCAGACCATCCTTCTGAGGTCCTGTCCCATTCCTTGCTCCTACCCGTTCTTTTTCTCTATGGCTGGCTGCAGTACAGACGTAAAGTCCTGTGCAAATAAATAAAACAAGCTAGCTCTCAAGTACCTTTCTGAGTTAGTGAGGCCAAAAAAAAAAAAAAGTTTTGTTCCATGTTTGAGCTGAGATTGTGCCCATTCCACGCTGCTTGCCTAAAACTTGTGCTTTTTCAGCTGAATAAGATATTTTGCACTTGTCCTAAAACTGTGGTATATTGTTAGTTAAATAGCATAAACACCTGCATGCTTCTCACGGAAGGAGGCTACAATTTTACGTAATAATTCTTAGTTATTATAGAGGGTGACTTATTCGTCAGTCTCAGGAAAGTATAATCATCTCCAGTTTCCAGGGTCACAGAGGTGCAGGGACTTGCCTTGTGGCTGTGCTAGAGAAACAATCCAGGACTTTGGGCTGATCTGCAAAGTCCAGTATCCAATAGACCATGCTAATTCCCAGCTTGGGTGTGAGAGACTGATACTGGTGTTGCTGAAGCGTGGGTGACTCACCTAACAGACACCTCTCTAAGCTGGTTGCTCTGGTGGTCCCTGAGGTCAGGGGAGACCTGTTCCCGGGCATGAGCCTACACAGCCCTTCTGCTTTTAGTTCTGCTGTTTTAGATGTGGGTGAGGATAACCATAGCTGGTATCTGACTCGTGCCTTCTTCCATTTTATTTATACCTGCCCCCCACGCTTTGCGCGCGCTCATTCGCGCGCTCGCTCTCTCTTTATCTCACCTGAATTGATACATTTTATGATTTCTTTTTTCCCCAGACTGAGATAATCAGCTCTGGAAGAGCTGGAAAATATGCAAGGAGGTTTTTAGGATTTCCCCCCCCCCCCCCCCCCCCCGAATCACCTTCTGAAAGACCATATCATTCTGCAGTGTCCATTTAGAGAGGTCACAAAGACTAGCTTCCTAACACAGGGACATATTTAAATTGCTCAAGATCAGGCAGTGAATTTGCAGAACTCTTGAAAATTTGAGAAGGCATGTTTCAGGTTTTGCAGCAGATGAACCTTAAGCAAAAGTTCATGCGTACAGTCTTTGCTTTCCATCAGGAACTCAAAATCCATCAGGAGCTGAAAAGCCCTAAAATTTGGGTGAGATTGCAGAGAAATATCTGTTTTGGGTTTTTCATTGTAATTTGTATAACTGAAGGCAGAGGACCGGGAGGGTCTATTTTTATTTGGCATTACTACCGTGTGTTAGCCAGCATGTGCGTAGTTACGTGATTGCAGGTGATCTGGATTTATGTTGTGTAGTCAGCTGTGCAAGTGAGCACAGAATTTACACAGATTAACCTGGGTAGGCACATGCATCTCTTTCTATCCATTGATGTAAGTGATTGATTTTTACAGAGCATATTGTTCATGCCTGAAACTTTCTTGTGGTAGATACTCTTCTCTCCATGTGCAGTTTTTCCTGGAAAAAAATCTCTATATGATCTTACAAAAATAAAAAAACCAAACAGGATGAAATCTTTTGTCTGCTGGGGAACAGAATATATTCCTTGGCATCCCATAGTGTTAATTTTTCTGGGGGGAACATACACCTACTACTCCCTCTCCTGGCCTCATAAGGGAAATATATGGAATTGTCAAAAGGGGGCATTCTTGCTTTTTCAGACAAATGAAAAATAAGTCATAAAATGAACTGTAATAGTTAGACCTGTCATTTAGATAGAACAGAAATTGCTTAAGTTGACAAAGTCTTTAGCCAAAGCAAATAGAACAGATGGAATATTAAATATCAGAAGTGGTTCACAGACTAATTTAATCTCTCCTTTTGTGCACAGAGGGTTTCTCTCTGACCTAAGGTTTATCCAGAGCTTTTATTAATTAATAAAAATGCCCACTGCACAATAACTCTCTTCTCTAAAACCAAGCACATGCGTGTGCACACACACACATTTTATATATATATATATGTGTGTGTGTGTGTATGTATGTATATATATGTATATAAAATAAGCGTCTAGTTGCCAGTTAATTCTGATATAGGAAAATTCTCAATATATCCATGAAAATCTATGTGACAAAGTCCTGTCAGCCTGGTATGAGAATGTGCTACAACTGATTTTGTGGTTTTACCTGGCATACGTAGAGTTGCATACTTACAGTTGGGCAAACCCTGCATGTTTCATAAGAATCTTTTGAATGGACAAGTCTTTATGTATAGCAAATCCAGATGTGCCTCTGGGAATGGAGAAATGACTGATGCTCTGGGTAATTCTTATTCATTGAAACAGGAACAAATCCAGGACTGACTAAGCAAATCAAGAAGGATGTTGGTTTAAAGCTTCTGTGTTAAGAAATTTCAGGAAAGACAGATGTTCACTTTTGAGTTTGCCTGAGCACTTATGGATTATGATCTGGATTCATCATTTTCCCCATAGTTTATATATGATAGTTCTGATTCTACTTGCAGAGCAAATTTGTACTGATGCTATTGCAATGATTTGAACAGGTGCTGATAAGCCCTGTTTATAACCTAGGTTTGCTCTACCTCTCATAGGTCTTTGTAATATTTTTATTTCTTATTTCTTCTGGTGAAGAAAATACTAGTTGTGGTCCTTATGATTAGATAGGATAGCCCTATACACATATAGTGATTAATATGTATTGCCACTAATATTCTCGGTTGACTAGGGGAAAACAATTGTATACACTGTATTTCTTCTAATATCCTATCTGAAATAATATAATTTTTTCTTGCCTAAAGGCTTGTTTTTTTCTGCTTCTTTGGGATTCAGTTCATCTAGGTAATGCATGTAAAAATTATGACTTCCCCTATCTGCACTAAGATTATAGAATATTTTAGTTACTGTCTTCTGAAAAGACCTTGGTTTTCAATCAGGTTTCTGTTATTTACACTTCAGAATCTGATTAAGTGTAGTGCAATGTTAGGGTTGGGATAAGATGCTTCCCAAGATAGAAGATGCAACTAGAAGACAGAAGAACAAACAGATTAAGGGGTCAGATGTATTAAAGTGTGCTGCTTCAGAGTAGCTGTAGAGGTGACCATAAAATAGTTGAGTAAACAAACAAACAAAAAAGCCCCTGATCTTTCTCTGCTGCCAGTCACCTCCTGTAGTCATTTATACTTAAGGAAAGTGGGTGCAAGGCACTACCAGATACTGCTAACTCACATAAGAAATGTATGAGTAATCCCTAAGCTGTGGAGAAATAGGCAATGTTTACACTGTCGGTTTTCTCATGGTAATGGAAGAAAAGTGTTGGCCTGAAGCACTTGCTTCTCAGGTCCTCATATCTCTACTTAGCTAGGGTGGGAGGTTAATTTGGATTTAAATATTTGCGTCGAATACTCAAGCTCGTTAGGCTTTAAATTGCCAGTGTAGACATACTGCTATGAAGTCTTGGGCTTGGGTGTTTGAAAAGGATTAAGTCAAAATGAAAAAGAGAAACGGAACAAAGGATTATAGAAAGAGGGGGAAAATATAAGGAAGAAATCTACTAAGCATAATCCATACTTATTGTCAGCTCAAAATAAAAATAAAACATGAGCAGATACAAGAATTAGAATTAATCCACAAAGCAAAACAATGGCAACAAAATAAAAAATAAAATAGGTTAAAAAGATACCGTGAACAGAAAACGCGTAGGCAAGACAGCCAGTCTTTTCCTCTGGTTTAGTGACTGAGCGTATCTTTGTTAAGATTCTGCCTGCAAACACATTCCTTCCTTATAGCTAGTGTGATCATTTTTTAGGATTGCTGACTGTTGCAGAAGAAAAAGAATATTCTTACATTTCATGGCCGTTTTGTACTTCTTTGCACCAGATGGTACTCCTCAGGGCTGACTGCAGCAGGATATAAACATTGCCATTTTGTTTTGGGTCGGATGATGCCCAGGTGCGTGCTTTGAGCATGGTTTTACTCCACTGCAAATCAATAGGTGCCCTAGGATAAATGATAATTTATTACTACGACTGATTAATAGGGATCTATTAGTACTAGTTCTTGGAAAACAAAATCTTGCACTAGAAAGGTGGTTATATTTAGAATATGTTTACTGGTGTGTTTGTACAGATTGGAAGGAGTAAGGTATTTAGCCATAAAATGCCATCAATCCTTGTCTCCCCCATTATAAAATCAAATTATATAATAGAATGCTTGCAGACTACGGCAAAATGATGCTTGAACAAGAATAAATGAAAGTATCCTCAAACAGGAGACTTGCTATTGCCACTCCACTCCGCCCTGGTGAGGCCACGTCTGGAGTACTGTGCCCGATTCTGGGCTCCTCAGTACGAGAGAGACATGGCACTGCTGGAGAGAGTCCAGCGGAGGGCTACAGCGATGACGAGGGGACTGGAGCATCTCTCCTATGAAGAAAGGCTGAGAGAGCTGGGCCTGTTTAGCCTGGAGAAGAGAAGACTGAGAGGCGATCTCCTCAATATATGTGAATATCTAATGGAAGGGTGTCAAAGGGGTGGGGCCAGACTCTTCTCGGTGGTGCCCGGCAACAGGCACAAGCGGAAACACAGGCAGTTCCGGCTGAATCTGAGGAAAAACTTCTTTCCTGTGAGGGTGACTGAGCGCTGGAAGAGGTTGTGGAGTCTCCTTCTCTGGAGATCTTCAAGACAAAGCTTATAACCTGGCCCTTAGGCGAATTGGGCTCCCAGTGGCTTGAGCAGGGAGGAGCACAGGCGTAACTACGAACCTTCCTGAAAGTTCCCAGGTTTGTCCTTGAAATTAACCAATAATTCTTCATTTATGGTATCATGTCTCACTGCAGTTTCACAAATCTTAGTACACTTTTCCCAAAAGTCTTCCCATCTGTTTGTGCTCTGGCTTTAACAGTTTTCTGTGTCTCTAGGAACCAGTGAAGGTTGGGGCTGTTCTTTTACCCGTTCCCTGACAGCAGTTAACTGATGATTCTGCTCTAAGTATGATAGCGAGTTTGAAGCAGTACAGCTGTCTTTCTGTAATTGTTTTATTGAGCTGTAGCTGCCATCTGAGATGGTTTGGATTGCTGGAATATGTTGTTGGCTTTAAAGTTCCTGGCTATATAGCCAGCTTATATGCAGGTGTGACGCGGCCCAGAGGACCATGCAGTTCAGTTATTTCAACTTCAGGTATTGAAAGAATAGGAAACTTGCCCACAGTGTTTATGTAGATTCTTCCTGTACTTGCCGTTGCTCTCTGGTCAAACCTAGTTCCCGAAAGGGGAGGAGGGGGGAACGAACTTGCTGCAAGTTTAGGGAGCTATTGATCAGGCCATAAACTAAGAGGATAAAGGGCCATACAAACTGCCGGGAATAATCATCTGCAGGATAGCATGGAGTAAGTTGTACATCTTGGAACTCTGCTTAAATTAATCATTAATAGCAATCGAAGTTATTTTGGTAAGACAGTAATTACATAGCAAAAATTCTACATTGTTCTAAACTTCTTATTACTCAAAGAGCAGGAGGAAAAACAAACTAGGGAAGCTGACTGAAAAGTAACTAAAACCCCTGCTAACTCACAGCACTACTGAAGAGTATTACAGCAGCCATATGTTGTACAAGTACAGAGATCTGACTTTTGAGAGTAGCAAACTTAGATCAGCAAGAAATAAGGTATCATAAGTGATCTGAGGACATGCTATTGCGCCAGCCCGATCCAGTAAAATGCTTCTGTTAGGGGCCAAGCTTGCCTAGTGCGTGTCACCTGAATGGAATTTGTGAGAGCTCAGCTGTTCACATTACTGGTCCTTTTAGTTAACTTTGTAGTGAAGTTGTCAGGACAACAGTTGGTTCTGTTTTATGTCAACACCATGCTCTGGCTAATGCATGCAGGGGACAGAGGATGATACAAATAAGTATAATTCATTCAATAATATTAATGAATTATGTGTTTCTCCAGTTGTAGAGAAAACTCAGTGCACAGTACTCTGCTAACATCTTCATATTTTACCTTTAGCCAGCAGTGATCTGTTTTATGCTCCTTTTGGCTCTTTTATGATAATTTTGTGGTTCAAAAAGAAGAATCAGAGGCTTTGTTCTCATTTATGTTAATTAATGCCTCTTTGGACAATAAAAAAAGATAATTATCTCAGCAGTGTAATGGGCTCTAGTTTAAGTACGAGTGAGCAAAAGAAGTTTTGCTCTTACATTTGAACTCAGTACAGAGCTCAGTACTCAGTACAGAACTGAGTTCACATGTAGTATCAAAACTACTGAGCTATGTGAGTCAATCTGTCTGTGAGTTTCTGCCTGGGCTGCTGAACATGCTCCATTGAAACCATACTCTTGCAGACCTTGGTCTCATTTAAAGGAGAGAAAAAAAAAATCCCCAAACCCTTGAGAGGGAATACCAGGGAGCTCTGAAGCTAGTCTTTGAGTCTGTACCTTCAGTAAGTATAGTGTGGAATTTCATTAGAAGAATCAAAAAAAATTAGACTGATCTGTACTTTGAACTCCCCAGCTGAAACTGCTTATCTGGTATCTTAAAGAAGATAAAGGTAAGCCAGAATTTCCTGGTCAACCCTCTACTTATCTTACAGGTGAGAGCAGAATCCCAAAGGATTCTTGGCATTTGGGAAAATGCCGACCTAATTTTGGAATTCTTGGCTTGAGTTTGTTTCAAGTAATAGTGCAAAGAGCGTATTTAAAAAAAAAAAAAAAAAAAAGCGGGGAAGTCCTTTTGGACTTGTGGAACAGTGGGTGACAAGAAAAGGTAAAACAGAGCAGAATGATAAATAATGTGTTAGTCTCTGAAAGGAGAGGTATCTTCTTGTTCCTGACACTTACACTGTCAAAAAGATGTTTTACTGATTTGACTTTCTGTGTTGAAGAACACACAACAGTTACTTAGTAAGTGATTTTATAGAGAATCTCACCTACCCGTTACAATAAACTGAGCTCAAAGATAACATATCTTTTGTGCTTTTACACTTCTTGGATGATAACTGTGAAAAATTATCTAGTGAAGGTTAGCAAGCTGTACCTGCGGCTGTTTTCTCATGACCCCTGAGTGATAAAGTTTACTATCTTGGATCATGATGCGTTGTCAAATAACAGGTTTGCCTGTCTGCCCAACAAAAAGTAATTGAGGAGTGTTATAGTTTTACGATCCCTGTTTCACTGAATTGGTAGCTTTTGAGCTGTTAGACCTGAACAAAATAGGTCAGTATTGACAGAATAAGGTTGACTCTCATTTTTCTTTATTTTGTGACTTCTTCGTGTGTCTACCTGCTTAAAAGCAATATATAGGAAGCATATAACTTCTAGAGGTATTGTTGTTGTAATTTCAGTCACATAGCCTGAGTTAGTATTTTTTGGTCATACAGTAGAGCATTATTTTTGTGATTGCTGTTTTAAAACCTGTCCCTTGAATCCTAGGTCTGCATGAATTTAAACAAGCAATTTGATAGACTCCTGTAAGTGGGAATTAGGAAATCCCTGCCAGCTGGACTTGCTTACTAGTGGAAGCTTCGCTGACCTTAGGTTAGCTGTCCACAAGCCATTTATCTTTGTATGTATGGGGCCAAAATACTCCACAGCAAAATTACTTCTCTCTTGCTCTGTTTCCTACTCCCTTCCCTTCAGCAGTGGTCTCACCCACTGCACCCACATCATATCCTGATATACAGAATCGTTTAGGTTGGAAGGGACCTCTGGAGATCATCTAGTCCAACCTCCCTGCTCAAGCAGGGTCACCTGAGCGTGAGCGGTTGCCAAAACAAAAGACTATTCTGTATTTTAAAATACTCTTTTAGGCTCTAGGGCAGCAGTATCGGTAAATAGATCCTTAGAGCTGAGTTCCCTGAAGCTATTCAATACCTGCTGACTCTGTGACTAGCTTGGTGGGCTTAGTTAGTGAACTCAGATACCTCTATCCTCAGGAAGGGTCTTATCTTACCGCTTTACATTTATCTCTCTAATAATAATAAAGTTGTCACAATATATAAAATCTAAGGTGGAATGGATTATACCCATTATTTTTCCAGGCAAACTGTGTTTAGGAAGAGGAAATAATAATAAAAAAACCCTGCTTTGGCTGCATAAGGAGATTGATTTGAACTGCTCTAGGGAGAGAGACTTAAGTGGCAGCAAACACAGAACGTATGAGTATTGCTTGGAGAAAGCTTCGTATATGGTACTGTGCTACCTAGTATGGTGTGCAAGATGCTCTGTTTTGAATTAAGGTCTGACCTTAGGTTCTAAGGCTTGACTCAGAGTGGCAGGTGAGGAGGGAAAGCTTAGATTTATTAGTGAAGTGCCCCCTCTCTCTGTTTTAGAATATTCTCATGAAGGAGGGGTTGAGCTTGAATTGGTTATTCAAAGAGGAAACCAAGAACTCAGGGACAAGCATTTAATTAACAGGTGCTTGGTGGAAGAGCACCTAGAACAATAAGAAAACAAGGAGATGAAAGTCAGGAAGGGTATGCCTTTCAAAAAGAGGAGGAAGAAATTGGATGGGGCATCTTTGGTAGCTCAAGGCTTTCCTTTGTTTTAATTCTTAATGGAGCAATGTTAAACCTCTTGGGAGAGCACCAACAGCTCTGAGGGCCTAGTACATTTCTGCAGGCACACGGGTGCCAACTTTTGAGCGTGTATTTATCACAATCATTTGTGCAAGTGGATTTAAAAGAGGATTGACACCGGGGTTTTACGTGTGTTTCTGTGGAGCTGCGGTAACTGCAAGCAGATACAGTCGTTGGGCCTTGGGCCTAGATGTATGCTGTTGGTTCCGAGCCTACTCCCAGGCTTTATTGGGCTCCCTGAAGAGCCAATTTGTCGTAGCGGTTATGCCTGTCCTTTTTTGTGGGTGATAGCTCCCTTTTATTTTCTGTGTTTATTTTTAGTCCTAAACACCTAAATATGAGTTCATTAAGCACTTCCGAAGGGCTATTATTCCACCAAAGCCAAAGCAGTTGCTCGCAAATTGTTTGCAGCAGGGAATGGGGAGATATGTGGCCTATGAATAGCTGACGCACGTGGTGGGCTCATGACACTGCTTTGTATGTTTGCTTGAAACAGTTGTTGACAGTTAAGGAAGAGAAAGTGACGCTTCAGTAGTGTTATCAAGGTCTAGCTGACTTTGGAAATCCTGCAGTAAGGCACACTACAGTTGCAGATTTTGATCAGGGACTTATTCCTGTCCCCTTGGAGGCACTCACAATAAGTGTTCATGGCTTCACAGGAAGTGCCTCACCAACTGTCCTGGGAGTCCAGAGCAGGCTCATTCCCCCAGTCGCTCATCCTCCATTTGGCCTTAGGCCTTGTGTGCGAACCCAGAGTAGGGTAGAGTCCCTCTCAAGTGTGTGTTCAGGAAGTCTGTCGCGGTATCCTTCCTGTCATGTGTGTCATTGGAACTGGACAGGCATCTTTACTCTCTTTCAAGGGCATTCTGTGGCTCTGCTTCATTTTTACACGGTACAGAAGCCCCATTTAGGAAACAGTCTGTGATAACATGCTGGTGGCTGAAGGAACATTAATTTTTCAGAAACTTTGTGTAAACGGATAAGATTTCTCAAGTTGTACTAAAAATTTGGTTTTCATAGATGGACTTCTGTGAGAAGCCTTATTTTTTTCGCACTGAAAAAAAATACATTTAGGAAACATTTTAGATGCAGGTGTTTCTTGCTAACTGGAAAGCAAAGCCTTGCATTAGCCAAATTTATCTGCAAGGAAGACACCGAGGCAGTCTGTGCTTTGATACCTATGTGGTGGCCGTCTATTTCAGGCAGAGAATTTGGTAAATAGAGAGACTTCGCTGTAACCTGAAACACAAGCACTGAAAATCATACTCTTACGTACACTGGAGAAACCAGAGAGATCAGTATTTATGCTATCGTAGGAAGAGATTTCATGGTCAAATACAATGGAAAAAGAGCTTTGATGTGAAGGGCTGGGTGAACTAAAAGACTCTCAGATGAAAATGTTTTTTTCAAGTTAGACATAGTCTAACTGTGGTACACTGCTGAGATGAGACTGGTGCTCAATATGCATAAAACAGTAGAAAAGGTGTTAAATGAGCTGTAAAAATTAGGAATGATGAAACTAGTGTGGGAACCAAATGCTTTTCCTTTGCATGAAGTGCCTGAACTCCTTGGTACAGACTCCGTGTAAATACGTTAAGGGCAAATGAAGCAATTATAAGATCAGAGGAATTATGAACCAAGATTCCAAAGTAAATGAAGTGCTTAAATATATACAAGAAATGAAAATATTGTTATATTAGCATTGGTCTTCAGCAAAGCACACATTGGAATGAAGCAGCTTTGTAAAGGAAAGTGTTTGCGGCTGAAAAGCATGTAGTGGGGAAAGTTTAAGCTTATGCCTTGTGCTTAAGGATTTATTTAGTGTGAAATAAATGATGATTAACTGAGTTTTTGGAAATTTGTCTTATTGTGCTAGGAGAGGATCTCGCGCTCTCTCTTTTTTTAATTAAGAAAAGGTTTTTACAGGATAATTAGGTACAATTTTTTCCTCAGCCTTCAGTTATCAAGGATTTATTAAAAAAACAAGCAAAGAACCCCTCCTCTCTGCTAAATGTAAACAAAGAAGACAAAAAAACCCCTAGAAGTTACTTTGAGGGATTTGCTAGCATATCGTTATGCCCTGAGGCTGAGGCAGGGTCAATTTTACATGTTATTTAAGGCAGAAGTTTATCTGGCTTCCCTTTAAAAGCCACTATAATAAAGACTCCACGTGTTCCCGTGTTCATCTGCTCACATGCTTGACTGTTTCTTAACTCTTTTTTCCTGGTATGTAGGAATCTAAGCCCACTATTTCTTGTCTTGTCTAGACTGAAAAATTAGAAAACCTTTGCAGCAGCCATTCACTTAACTGGAAGACTGTTGCAGTGCCCCCACAGATGGGCTTTGCTTCACGCAACAGCTTTGACAGAGACAGCAAGGTACAGCACAAATAGAGAGTGCGACGTGGGAAAGACAAAGACGATCCTTAGAGCTGAACCTAAATGCCAGTGTAGAAATACCCACCCTGTTCACTCACTTCTCAAATCTCTTCCTCCTGATACAGAAGTCTTTCCTTCTAAGTATCCCCCCATGGAGCAGGAATAATTTTGTGACTTTGCAGCACTGCTCCTATTGTTAAGGGATGTAGCTTCCCCTTAATATTTCCTTTCTTCATGCCTTATTTTGCAGCAAGAGGCTCTTTGCTGTGGTCTGCATTGGACAGCATAAAATCCTGTGTGTCTTTCATCTGCATGTTACTGAGGGGAGGGACTGGATAAGTTGTTTCATGAACTACTCTGTCAAATAGCCTGAGAGACACCTAGCCTCCCTTAAGACTTTGCACATTTGAATTCTCATCTATCAAAGGAAAGTTTGATATTTTATAGGATGCCACAATTTGTGGAAATGAATGAGCTTAATTAAGCTCATGGGAAGCTCTCAGAAATGGCTAGAGATAAATATCAAATGGGGTCAACACACTGTCATGAGACTTTTGGCTTGTTACTGGATGTTTCCATCCCTTTGGGATGGCCTAGAGGGCAAGGACTTCTGAGAAGATTGGGGTCGGCCATGATTAAAGCTATATTTAGAAACTTTTTTAATTGCATACACTTCAGGCACATTAGAGCTGTCTTTTTTTTTTTTTTTGATGGAACAGTTTTCTGTTAGAACATGCAGTTTAGTGGAAGTCAGAATGCTTCATGGGACTGTGTCAGTTTGACTGTAGGTTTTGACAGGAGAAGAGAAAATGAACTCTATCACATTTTCTGTGTTTTAGTGGTATTAGAATGTGTTGTTTGGACAATGCATTCCTTATTAAACTGAAATGTTTGACATGTTTCATGTTGAAACTCAAAACAAAATGAAAGTAATCATCCTATCCCACCGAGTTATGAATTCAAGTACGTAATATTAAATATTTTAATCTGCTACGCCATAATTCCTTGACACTATTAAAATGGAATACTTTAGCCACAAAATATTTTTGCTAAAATGTCATTTTTGGAGAATGGTATTCGCTGCCTTTTTTTTTTTTTTTTCCCCTAGCTTGGAACAAAATAAAAATTGAAAATTTTGGAACTCCTTGGAAAATAGAAGTTCTCATCAGCCCTAGGGACACTTAAACCTGGCAGAGTAAAAACTAAACCCCTGACGTGAACCAAAGCTATCGACATAAATGGTATTAGCCAGTCCTGTGAATCTAGAAAGAAAATTATGGGCCCAAGTGCCCGTAATTCACAGGCTATGTGAAAATAATAAAAAGTACCTACTGAATACGAAACCAACGCTTGTGATCAGCTCCACAGAAATCAAAGAAGGCTATGAGAAGATACTGTAGGAACAAGGAGACTGGATGAAATAACTTGGAAAACCCAACATCAGAGAGAATCTGGCCTGCTGCTCCTGAGGGTTGGTTGGAAATCACGAGCAGGCACTGTGAGACATAAAGAAGTAAGCATGGGCAAATGCAGTGCTTAGCAGAGAGAAGAAAACCGTGTACTGGGTTATGCAAAGAGTAACACATTGGTCTGTTCCTAGGCGTTCATTTAAGATTATTGTGACTAATTTTAACAGAAGCGATCCTGGAGCCTTAGTGGCAGAAATTGCCTTGTCCTCATTAACAATATGAGCTTCTTGGGCTTTGGATTAAGTTTGCTGGTCATCTGAGAGGATGCAACTGCATTGACTTCCAAAAACAGGAGGAGTCTTTTGCATCTGAATAACTGTAATTGTTGTCAAAAGTGAAGTAAAAGCCCTCTTTGTATTAGTGGCTGCTTGAACGCTTATATTCCAATGACTTGAGCCTACACTGCCTAGTTCAGAGTACCAGCTCTGATACTGTATGATATGGCCACCTGTGCTATATCATATAACTATTTTGCACTGCTGTGAAACTCCATAATTAAGTTACAAAATACTATTTAGGTAAGTTACTCGGAGGCATACCTACTCTCACCTCCAGAACTTGGTGTTTGGTTTTGGTGGCAGATATTTTGCCATAGGATCTGTTGGAGGCATTAGGCTTCCTGTTAGAATGCGTGTGGCAAGAGCTAAATGAATCAACATGGCCAAAAAAGTGCTTTTGATAAGAAGCTAGCAACTGTGATAAAAGATGTTTAATTCCTGTACTTACCACTTGCCTGATTTTTGTGTGCCCCTTGCCAAGGGGCACTGAGATATGTTCACTGGGGTGATGGTATCAGCTCCCAAATTTACTGTTGCAGCTTTCCAGCTTCGCCAGTAGGTTGATTTGCAACACCTATTTATTTAAATTTCTTGTCACTTGTTGCGGGGGAGAAGGATGCTTGCTGCCTGGCAATTTTGGGTTCACTTTAAATGGTAGAACTGCCTAGGACCAAAAAACAAAGGACTAGTTTGTGGTTATAAAGCTGGAAAACAGTTGGAAAACGAAGGTATAAACATGTAACATGGAATCAGAGCGTATCTCGCAGTAATCTTTCGTTTTAGCTTGTACTTGGGATTTCCTCTGAGATATTTGTTACAGAGAGCTAAGGATCTGCATGCCGGTGCTGTTTCTTGAGAAACATCTTCCAGAGGAGAATTCCCCAACTGGGTTTTTGATTCTTAGTTGGGCTGTGGAGTGGGTGGCTGCTTTGGAAGCATCATAGCGTGTTGTAATTTTGGGCACTTTTGTTTTGTGGTCTTGCTTCTGACTGTTCAGCGTAAAGGAGAGGGGCAATGCAGGACACCCAGGCTTACTCAGGATTGGATCACACTACCTGTCTACGCAGTCAAAGTGTAAATAAGACCTTGCAGAGCGGATACTTCTGCCTCCATTCTTCCAGGAAATCAACTGCATTGCAGTTTGTAAACTTGGATTTTAATATTTTGTATGCTATTTGTCAGAAGAGGTATTTTAGCTTTATGGGATGCTTTTTCTTTCATTTTCCTCTTCTTAGCAGCATGATTGCTTTCATGGCTGTAGCTTTTTCAAGCAATTTGCCCAAGCTAACAAATATTGTCAAGGATAGTTTGGTGCTCCAGAATCCCGAGATAGTTCTCCAGTCTCTAGATTACGCTGGTTAGTGTGGTGATATAAGTAACAGCACTGAAATGAAATACGCTTGCATAACAAGCATAGTTTCTTATTCACCATTTTCACAGCTTTTTGTCTACAGCGAAGAGACACCAGGCTTCTGGTGACTGTTTTTTCTGAAATGTGCTGGAAATACAAACAAAATCCGTTCTTGGAGCGCAGCCCTCTGGCTCTCATACACCAGTCATACAGGTAGCCGGGTTAGCAGTGGCAAGTTGCAAACTTGGGTGTTTCTATTTGCAGATCGGCTTCTCTGCTCATGCTCCCTCTCTCACTGGCAGTTCCAAGCTAGCAACCTCACTCCTGCTACAGTCAGGAGAAGTAACAGAGCCTCTACCAATATTTCCCTTTTCTGCCCTGGTAATTATCAGTTCTTCATCCATCTTACTGAGAAGCAGAATCAAACTTTGGACCCACCTGGGAAGAAGAACCATACTTTCAACCCGCAAGTTAAAATTCTTAAGTGATGCTGTTGAGGGATGAGTGTTTTTTTTTTTTGTCACATCAGCAGGCAGGAGTTTGTTTTTACTACATTTTTTACATTAAAAACATAAAAATGATGATATAAAATGTCATATATGTTACTGCGTCCCATCTTGAGGGATGAATATGTCATTCCATATGCTGTAGCTAAACATAAATGAACTGTTATTAATGATTGCCGTAATGTTTTCTAGCAGTTAGCTGACTGTGATTCTAGGAATTTTTTTTCCACTGTGTTTTGAAGGGTTAGGTTATTTAAACTTACTATCAAATAGAATCAGATCAAAGTGAGCTAATTTTTCTTAAACACTAATCATTTTAAGGCTATTGAACTAAATATAGAGGCAGTTCATTAAATCATTAAAACAGCCTGCAATAATGCTCACAAAGTCATTATAGTGCTATTCCCCAGCCAGAGAGGTGGTGTTGCCTTAAGCACAGTTTAATCAAATTAGATGGTGGGCTATGTCCTGGGGTTTCTCCTATTGATATTCATTAAAAATACATGATTTATCACTAATCTCTGTAAGGTATATCCTACTCCTCCAAATGAATTTTGTAAATGTCAGGGGGAAGAAAACAGAATAGTTTATTGTTCTAAGAATTTAAGCGTGGTGTGATCACATTTACATTTATATACTATGTAATTTAGCAATAGATAATAATTTTAATGTGCCTTTAAAATTTTTGTCCTTAGTTAAAAAGTTAACGAAAATGGAAGACCCTGAGGAGTAGCCACTTTATATTTTAGTACTGTATAGGCATATGAATTAGCTTTAGAATTAATTATTTTATAGCTCATCATACGGCTTGCTCTTTTAAGAGGGGAAAAAAAAGTTGACAAATAGTACATGACTGTTTCATGTACCCCTTTTGGTAGAGCTTTGCTGTTTCTTTTTAGCTGAAATACTTTAGTGTTGTCGCTCCCCTGTCCTTCCCCCTCCTCCATCTTTTATTTAATAAACATTTTCTTCCGTTTTAAATTGGAAAAAAACACTAATGAAAGGACCACACAGAGTGACATTCCTCTCTGCTGTCACCACTACGGCTTTCTTTAGCGATGATAATTTCTTTACTTATATAGTGCTTTTAAGTCCTGAAACGCTTTACAGCTAGGGTATATTGATCATGTCACCTAACACCTAAACATGCGACTGATTAATGGTGCAAAGGGAGTTTCTACCACACTTTAGACCAGGAAGAAATACATTTGGGATTACAGGGGTCATTTAAAAACAATGCGGTCTAATTACTTAAACCGGAACTTGCCTGAATTAGGATTCTTGACTTTTGCCTTGTAAACTTAAATCGTTTTGGTACCGCTGTTGATGAATCTCTGGTAGTGCTTGGGACCTCAGCTGAACATCCTCAGTAACACCTCTGTTACTCTGAGCGTTTCTGAGATGTCGGGTCACTTCCGTTGCAGAGAAGAGCCACCTAGTGACCTTTCAGTTACTGCTGCCTGCAGTGCTGTGCAGGATCTGAGTTCCCTAGGGTCAGTAAAAAATGTTTCCTCTAAGATTTCTGGGAGGCACGGGTCAAGTTCTCCACGTCCTGAAAATCTTCTGTCAAAGCTCAGAGTGTTCGCTCAACACTGCTTAGCCTATGGGATTTGATGCTGAGGACAGGGGTTACTAAGAAATTGTCTTTACTTGATTGTTGGGTATTAATTATATTACCACAGCGTAGCAACTTCATTGAATGTAGAACTTAATAGTTGCGCTGTAATTACTGAGATGTTATTGTAATTACCGAGATGTTTGTATAGCGATCCTTACGCTAGGAACTTTAGATGTGGTTTTGAAACACTGTCCCACTTGCATCTGTCAGATGTGCCAAAAGCTATTCTCAATTACGCTGAGGTAAATCGGAACAGATTGCTCTCCCTGGCTATGCTGTTGACTTGCACTGGCACATCTGAAAGAAGAGCTTATTTCTACGTGTTTTAGAAATGGAAAACTTTTTTCAAAGGCAAATAATTCTTCTGCTGGACGCTTGTATGCAGGTGGCCTCAGTTTCATTACACGAGAGCTCAATGTAACTGTGGTTCCCTAACAGTTTAAGCCACTCAAGTTGATGCTGTTGGCTCAGGAGTTTGTCTCGTGCTAATATAAGTCACTTCAAGAAGCCAAAGCAGCAGAAAAACATTCACACAGGGAGTTGAGCTCTTAAGGTGTTTCACTCTGGGATTGGATGAGTGCCAGTTCTTGGCGCAGGGAAGAGGACAGGGATGTACAGGGTGGTGAGGAAAAAGGCATGTCAGCGCAGTGCTAGGCTAGACGCGTTAAAAGGTCACAGAGCTGTAGTCAGAGTTAAAGAACAGCAGTGCTTTTGCTCATGATCTTCATGTTGAAGCACCAGTTCCTGGAAACATGAAGTTTTAGGAAAATCTGGGGTTTTGTTTCTGACTTTCTAGCTCTTCTGGGGTTGTGGAGAAAAACTGGAAAACGTGTCCTAAACGCAGCCCCTTTGACTGAGTCTTCACAATGCAGTTAACAAGGCAGAATTCGAGTAAAAAAGGCACCCTCTTTTCTTCATTGTTTGCCAATGTCATGCTTTTTAAATCGATCTCTGATATTTTTAGTGCGTAGGCTGTGACTTTTGAGATATTCTGGGTTGGCAAAAACGGAGTGGAGGAAGCAACCACGGAGCTAGCTGAACGGCACAAAAGGCTTGTATCTCTCTAGGCACTGCTCTTGCAGGGTGCAGCGTTTGTGTGAACAGCTCTGGCTGCGTGCAGCCCCAGTGGAGCTTTAGTGGAGGTCTGGCAATCAGCCCACAAGCCTTAATCCTGCAAATATACATCACACACTTCATTTTATACTCGTGAGAAGCCCAGCCTAAATGAAATCCTATTAAATTGTTGGTCTAAAGCTAATTAAACATCTGCCTTTCAGTGACTTTTTTTTTAGGGAGATTACATATAACATATAGGTAAGTACACGTGTAAATATCTGCAGGATTGGTTCTGCCAAATTTGAAAGAAATAAAAATAACAGACAGAACAGTTTTGTGTTTTCTATGATTTCCTATAATAGATCGGCATAATAATGTGCTGATGAAAGATGCCATCTAATTTACCTAGTCTTACTTCTTTGCTTCAAAACTTTTTCAAAGCAAGATACAAGTTACTATAGGGCAGCTGACTATTGTCCATAGACTCTTCAGCTCCAAAGCCTATAAAGTAAGGCAGACGTGAACAGGACTGTGCTTAATTATTGGCAACAACTGGCTTTGCTTTTCAAAGTAATAAATGGGGGTCCTTGCAAAGTCTCTTCTTAAGTAGCTAAATGCATAATCCACCTGGGATATTGTTTTAGAATTCATTTCATCTTCAGTAATTTGATGAGAGAAAGAATTGTATTGGTCATTTCTCCTGTGTAAGAACTGTGTTGCACCTAAGGGCAAGGAACACTTATTTTCATGATTAATACCTGTGAGTTTCATGGCCTAATGAGAAAGCCCTAGATGTATTTGAAATGAAATTGCCACTTTTTCCCCCCCTTCATTCAATTCAAGTAAACACTTTGACTACTGACCTCCTCCATTTGTGCACAAAGATACTATCTTACCCACTGACACAATGGCAATGTTATTTGTTTATATACGTGGTTGCCACATTGTGTTATGTGAGTAAATGAGTAATTTTAGGTGGACACCTGTGTATGTTTGTGTGACTTATTGTACTTCTCAAAGGTGAATGGCCCCAGAATTATGAAAATAAAAGTTACTGAAATATTTCCTCTGCTTTCTGTGGCAGCTGTCCAACTAGACTAAGAAATCTAGTGATAGGTTTTGCATTGCAGTTGTAAGAGTCTATCTGTCTTTTCATTGCAACCTCTTATTTGCTGAAGTTCAGCCTGAAATGTGTATGTACACCTAAAAATGAGTGAAAAACCCACCTTGGAAAAGCCGCAGATAGGCATGTAGTATCTCATGTAATATTTTGGCTTGAAAGTGTTTTGAACGTATCATATATGTCCTATTCTCTCCCCGCCCCCCCCCTCGAATGTAAATGCAGCATTAGTATACCTTATAATCTCTCACTGTGGTGTCCTTTGCCTTTCCCTTCTGTTGACTCTTTGTTCACGTACTGTTGCTTCTCTGAATTAAATTGAAGATCCTTGGGGCTGGGGGCGTGTTTTTTTACTTCCCAGTAAAGCCCTGTATACCCCTATAACTGCATAAATATTAAAACATTCATGCCTGATTTTCCAGTATGTTTTTGCATTTGTTTTATTTAGTTCCTCTCTTCCCTCCCTCAACATCATTCATTGAAAGAGTAATTTGTTGGCCTGTTAGGTGAGACATAAAGATGTGAAGAGAGTGCAGTTGGGGAGCGGGGGGGAGAGGATGGAGGCGGAACCCTCATTATGATATTCAGCCCAGGGAGAGGCTGGAGGATAGGTTCAGCCGTTATTAGAGCTACTAGTATCATTAAATATTTATCATGGTCGTGCCCGGAAGCCCCAGTGATCAGCCAGAACTCCATTGCGATAGACAATTAAAAAATACAGAATAAAATGATTGCTATCTCAATAGCAGCCTAAGCAGTGCTGATTTAATGCCTATACTTCTGTCTTCTAGCAGGTAGTTGACTTTTTTTGGGTGTTGATGATTTGTATTGGCATCGTGTATGCATTTATCTTTCTCTTAGCCTTCAGGGTGGTGAAGGTCATGTTCAGAAATTGGAACAGATTGTGCTTGTTCAGCAGGGATGGCTTGAGAAAGGCTTTGCAGAGCTGAAAGAGCCCTGCCTCATTCAACTCAACTAGGTTAGTGTAATAATCTGCTTGCAACACTAGTAACGTCCAGCTGCTTGGCAATTTTGGTGCACATCAAAGCATGCAGGAATGTAGTTTTGCAGAGAACAAGTGTCTGTTCAAAAAGTAAGCCTATGAATACTGCTGAGCAGCCTTGGATAGGTCTATATGGCGTAGTTCAGTGCCTGTAGAGAGAGCTGAGCTAACTAAACCTAAACAACTAACATAGCCATCAGAAGACTCTCTGTGTTAGTGGCGCACTTCCTCAGTTGATAGGCCATGTTTGGTGAGGAGCAGGCTGCGACAATGGAGCTGTATCTTCAGCACAGATATGTGCATCCTGCTGTGTATATGTCTTTTGAGTGGACTGCAGGTAGTTGGCTCCCATTTGAGGCAATTGTGTTTAAGATGGTGAGTTTGGTTAAACAAGGCAAGTGTTATGCTGGTATAGTTACATTAGACAATACCCTAGGATTGACATTGTAACTAAGATGAACAGGGCTTTCCCTACTCTGAAAACATAATTGGGCTAAATCACTCTAATGCAAGCTGCTACTCAGAAGATACAGCATATCTGTCATGGGTATTTATCAGCAGAGCTATCTCAATGAAGTTATGCCACTAGAAAAAGTTATGCCACTATAAAAGCAATGCTGGTAAAACAGTGCCCCTTGCTTTCATTTGAGAAGCCACTGTTAAAATTCATATGAAGACTTAATTTTTCCCTGTGCAGAAGAGGAAGTGTTTTAAAGACTGTGGTTGTTTATACTTATTGCATCCCAAAAGAAGGATAGAGCAGAAGAGAGAAGCAGAAGCTTTATTTTACCAGAGAAGAGGAAGTAGTGATCTTGGGAGGGTCTCTGAGGACTCTTGCCTTGAGGTCAAGACCTGAGACTGGAAGTGTAGGGTAGTTTGGAGTTCCCCTCATGTCTCAGCGTACGAGACCTGCCGCTTGTGACCTATCACGTAAGCATGGTCTGATGCTCGCTTCTCCCCCCGCCCCCAAGCTTCTGCAAATAGAGTAAACCATTCCTTCATTGGGGTGACAAAAGACAAATGTTAAATGTATTTATATTTTAGTTGACAAGTTGTGTAGCAGGTTGATTTGGGCAAAAAAACAAGGAGCGATGTTTCAGGTAATTATGTGATGTTTATTTTTCAGCAGGACAAATTAGCCCCTGCTGAGTTTTGGGCTGCCCGAGCTAGACTGCTACCTATGCCTGAACTTAGTACTTGAAAGCTTCCTTCAATATTTCTTCTCTGCAACATAGTTGTATCTGTGACGGCTCCTTGACATGACCAGAGATGCATATAATTTTAGTAGAATGCCTGCCTACTGGGCAAGTATGAATCACTTCCTTTCTGTAGTATTTATCTGAGATAAAAAAAGTAAACATACTTAGAACTGTCTTATCACGTTTCCCTGTGGGTTATAACAGCACATAGATGTGTGTGCATACATCTGAGTGCACAAACATACAACTTAACTCTTTTTAAAGCATTGTTTGTTTGATGGGTAAATCAAACACTTTCCTGTGGGTTTGATGTTGTTCTGACTTTATTTTCTGGGGGATTTTGAAAGAGTATCCAGATACCCGTGAGCATATCAACTCATGTTTATTTTGTGTTCTACTAATTAAGCTGGAGCAAATATTTCATCATTTTCTGTTCACATGTGCACGCATGGTATGTGAACGTATTTGCCATTTTGGTGAGATGCATCCACAACTATGTTACGTGAATGAGAGTTTATCTGTTCAAAGCACTACTTAGGAGTGCATGATTTATTCTAAGGAAATAATTTGATTCAAACAGTGATGGTCTGGTTTTAGTTCTGGTCATTATCTTGTCAGACTTGGTAGGTTTTGGCTTTTGCACTTGGTTGGGTTTTTTCCCCCCTCTCCCCCCTTTTCATCCATTGCTGTTTCCACCACTGATAGTTGTGAGAACATGGGGGCTGATGTATATCTAGATGGGAAATTTTGTATTAGGCTGCTCTCAGTGCCTTCGCAAGGGATGTTCCCCATTCTGAAATGATTTGCTTACCATTGCTTTCTGTAACTTTGAGAGACTTCACAGAGCTTGCCAACTCAGTTTGACCTTTTCATAGGAATGGCATATGGTGATGCTGTGGTAGAGCTGAATTCTCTTCTGGCTAAACTGAAAATGTATTTGCTGAACTTATGCCATCTGGGACACCATACCTGCAGAAACATTTTATTGTTTTGCTTTTGACGATTATTGTGGTAGTGCAAGGCTACCTATCTAGTTCTCAGAAGTCAGAGTAGTCATCTATGGTAATGACATCGTTTATGTAATTTGGTGTCAGTAGTTCCGTTCCTGTTTTCTTCATGGTCTCTTGGGAATCCTGTCTATTTTCAGAGCTTCTTTTTGTCACTTTGTTTGCGCTTCCTCATATGTCTCATGTTTACTCATCATGACGTTGATATGCTCTGACACGCTTAGCCAGCATACGTCATCTATCACTTTCCGCACTGAAGCGTCTGTTCTAGAATGGTATAAGGAGAGGGCTTTCTTGCTTAAATGACTTTTGTATAATGATTTAACTGCCCTTATATAGGATTTCAAGTCTGCTCAATTGATCTAGTGTTTACAGTGTTCTTGGGGAGCACCCCCTGAGTTGTCGTCTTTGTGGCTGGCCATCCTGGCAGAACGATGGATGCAAACACTCGTAAAACATTTGGTCTTGTGGAATTTGTTCTCATATTCAGTCTTGAAAGCAGCATACAAAGCATTACTTGAGCTTGTTGCAGTCTCTCTGTATTTTCTCTATTTCTGTTAGTTTGAAGCTCTCATTTAGGTACTATATCTTCATGCTGCAGAGCTATTTCTATCAGAAGCTAAGTGTGGTCCTCTTATTCCTTTTTTACCACCTATGTTTAAATGGAAGTTTGTTTGGGGGGATGGAAAAAAGAAGCACTTGTACGTCCAGCTAGAGTTGAGGTGGCCTGGCGTGGCTGCGTATGGAAGCTCTGGCTGAGCCCAGGCTGCAAGCTTCTAAAAAGTATGTTTTTGTGACTTCTGATTCCTTCTTCCACTCCTGCATTATAATTATAAGCCAGATTTTCACATTCAATCAGTACTGCAAGAGTTTTCCTTTCAGTTTAGATGGATGTTTCTTCTGATGCCGTTACCGTCTGTCCTACTCACAAGAATGAGAGCCTACCTCCTGCTTCACTGAACACTCCCTTTTCACATGGCAGTGTTTGAGGTTGGTGTCCTTGTCCACCAGCTCCTTAGGAAGGCTGTGCCATGTTGAATTAAGAATGTCTGTATCATGTTTTTGTTCCCTAGTGACGTCGGTGGTTAGCATCTGAGAGGCTCAAAAGAAACTGTGTCAACAAACCCTAACAACCTCTGAATCCAGATGGATCTTTGTGTGAAGTATCCTTTGAATTGCTCTTCAGGGTCAGGTTGTAGCTCCTGGAATGGCCTGCAGCAAGGATGGCCTCTATGTGAATTTGCAGTTATTTCCAGTTTCACCTTGTTTAAGTTGGTGCTTTCTAGCAAACAGCTGAAGATTTGGTTGTGCTCTGCCACAGCTTCTGCCATGCTGTCTCCTGTGCCTGTACACTAGAATATCATCAACTGTGATGCTGACCCTTAGGAGTCCTTTTAGTTGCTTTTGCTCATGACATTTGGTTGCTTTTGTCCTTCTGTGGCAGGCTGGGTCCCACAAAGCATTCTTAGCTGTCTGCATCTGTTTGCTGGTGCTCACCTTGCAGTGACGCAACTGCTCTTATTCTGTAGTAACTCTTGCCTATGTCCGTCTTTGGCAACAAGTACTGAGGTTGTTCGCTCCGGCCAAGTCAGGTGGTATTTCCTGATGAATGTTTTTCAGTGGCTTTGTAAAATTTTTTGTATCTATGCAAAAGTGCAATTTACCTGGCTTTTCAGTTGCCTCAGTGTGGCTTAGCCAGTTTGTGGGTTCTGTGACTGTAGCTATGATGCTGACTTTAGCTATGATGCCTTCTTTAGCATGTGTTTTATTGCTCCTGTTATTTTTCCCTAATGTGATGGGTATTTGGTGGAGCAGGTGCTGTATTGGCTAGGTCGTTCTGGGTGTAACATGCTTGGAAGACATTCAAGCATTTCAGAAGTATCTTGGTAATCTCAAAGGGATGTCACAGCTTTTTCTGACCTTTTTTTTTTTCTCCTGCGGCTGGTGAGGTCTGCAAAGATGCTTGATTCCACTTACATTTGCAAAAACTTGGTGACCTGCTCCCTAACCCTCTTACGGACCCAAATTTCAACCAGCACATGCCCTTACTGTTGGCCTAGCGAGTCATGCTCTTCCTCTCTGACTCAGTGAATATTTCATTATTTATACAGTGTGGAAGTGGGACTTCGAGAGGAGAGGCTAGAGAGCTATACAGAACATGAAGTAGTAGTCTGGTGGTTAACGTGTTTAACCAGGTTAACCTGAGATACAGGGACTGAAGTTCATGTCTCTGATCAAATAGGCAGAGCAGGAATCTGAATAGCCCAGGTGAGTACTCTAACCAGTAGTTTGATTTTGAGGGTGGGGGTGGGAAGAGAGAGAAATATGGTCATGTAATTAAAGACAATTTCAAAGAGACCCAAAGGGCCAAATTTAAGAAATTACTGACAGTCTTCGTCTTGCCATTCCCTAACCTTCTAAATCTTACAGATGGCAAACTGAAACATTAAACTTATGTAAGTTTTGGTGAATAATTTCCTATCTTTTTCAAGTGAAAAGACAACAGAAGACAGACTTTAGATCTGCCCTGTGGATATCCACCACTTGCATTAATAAAGTAATTGATAGCTGCAGCAAACTGTTACCTGCAGTGCAGCATGGAATGATTTGTTTTGTGAAAGCGTTTCGCAGGTATTTCCTGATGGTACAGGTGAGGCTTAAAGGTCTTGAAGTCCATTCCAAACCAGATGGAAAGCATGCGAGTCCTCCAGTGTCACCTAGGTGGTTGTAGACATGTTACAGAGGAAGCACAGATTTAAGACAATGGACTCAACACGGCCTTTTCTAGCTCTGGGTAGTGCCAAAATGCTCTGGGTAGCAAGCCAAAGCGAGGTGGAGGGCAAGAAGGCGTTTGAAAGAGGCTCTACAACGTGCAGATTAAGTTCCCGTATGAAACAGTGGAAAACTGGTGTTCTAGTGAGCACAAACTTTTCTGCTTAATCTCTCCATCCTTATCCTGTTATCTTCCCATTTGCCTTCCCTTTCTCGTTCTGCTCCTCTGTGAGGTTCCAGTTTCTACTTCTAATGCTCTTTATCTAACCTTATTGTCCAGCAAATACTACTCTCATATCTCCATGCTTCCCCAGGTTCCCAACACCAAATTCTTATTCAGTCTTAGTCCAGCTATTGTTCCTCTTACGTTTTGTCTTTTCTTTTGCTCCTGGCCCCTGGCACATCCTTCTCATCCAGGTTTTCTCTGTACTGGCTCCCAGTCCCATTGTTCTTTTCAGTTGCGTGTACCAGTCTCATTTCTCTGAATCTTTGTCTAAGATTCTTTGTCCAGAAGTCCTGGTTGTATCTGTTCATCCCTAACTTCCTAACAGATGTGTTTCCTTTTTTTCATTGATAACCTGGCAGTGTAGCTCAAGAACCTACTTTTTTGCAGACATCCCCACCCATAGAAGGGACGCTGACAAGCAAGGCAGGATGCAGTGAGTGTTTGCTTTGTAAGAAGGATTGAATAGCGTGTGTTGGCAACCTCTTCCAGAACTAGAAAGACTTCTATTTAAATGTTTTGCTACCAGATTTCTGGTGAGAGTTCCATTCTCCAGTGGGAACACTGGCAAGAAGAGTGTTTTACGGATTTTAGTCTGCAATGGGGATCTCCCAAGTCAATGATTTAAAAAATGGTGAAGACAACTGGTTTGCAATTTGAATTACTTTTTTTTAAATCCATATACACTGGATTCAGAATGACAAAAAAGAGGAAGTGAATTATCATGGGCCCTAAAACCATTGTTGAGGGAGGAAAAGATTTGTAGATGCAAGTTAACATACTTCGACGACTGTTTGCCAAAGCCATTCATTACATCTGCCTCTGCGTTAGAAAGGGTACAATATTTCATTTTCCATTTCCTTTCACAAATAGAAAATTAATTGCACAGACTTGCAGGAAGTGCAGATATAAGTCGTTACGTATTGTTAAGGCTGTCTGTGATAAATTTATCGAGCTTAGACAAAAAGTACTCTGAAATCGTAGTGGATCCATCTTAATTAACGTTCTTTAAGTGACAGGTACACCTGTTTGGAAATGGGAAGTGAAAACAGACAATTTTTCCAGAAATGCAGTAATAGTGACCTCTGGTTTTAGAGGAGGCTGGAAAATATAAACTATACTTTGATTCAAGTCTTGTTCCTAATTATTACCTTTCCGAAACGAAATCCAAAGTCCTGTTTTGCAAATGAATTACTCCAATGTATCTGTAAGAAGATATTGGACTGTTATTTTCACAAGATGGTTATCTCGCTATGGACTAGTGATGTAGTCAAGCAGTTAATGGCTTCACCTTCACCGAATATAAAGTCCAGCTCTATAGTACAGTTGTGGCATATTCTGTTTATAGAAATCTCTAGCCATAAAACTATCTTACAATTGTTATCCATCCGTTGTCATAGTTGCTGATACAGCTTACCTCTGCTGGTGCCACGCTGTGCACTGGAGTGGTGCTGTGGAAACAGTCCTTTATGACAGTAGAAATGGGTAGAGGGTGAACAGAGAAGGTGAGGCAAACAACAGGCAAAATGAAACGGCCGGGGGAGAAGGTCAGGGACAGCTTGGACAAGTTAGAGCTGTACGCTGAGTTGGCTTGGTAAGAAATATGATGCAATACAGAAAGATAAGGAAGAAAATGGGAATTACTGCATATGTGAATAAAGACAGTTTGACTTGCTGATGGATACTTGACCACTGAGAAGAGGTTTTGAAAAGCATGTGTTTGACTCTGGTTTCTTCAGGGTTCAGGTTGAATCCTGACCGCAGACTCCATGGGAGAGAGCTGATCAAGTGACAGGGAGAGGCTCTCTGAGTCTGAGGTCTCTTGTGGCTGCTTCCGCAGGACTGAACGGAGTTTGGGTGAAGGGAGAGTGTGGGGAGCACCAGAGTGCCCCTCCCGGTCAACCTTAGGCGAAACACTCCCTAAAGAAAGACAGGCTTGGTAGGTATTTTAAGATTTGCAGTTGTTAAATTGTTATTTAGTTTTTAAACTGTTACTGCAGTCTCAGCTGTTACTCAAGCACTAGAAAGCACTGGCATGCTTTTAGAGCTACTTCTTGTTAGAGGTCTCACTCTCAGCTGCTAGGTTATAAATGGGTTTAAACTTTTGCTTTTCCTGTGTGCTTTCCAGATACCATCCTCTGCCTTACATTTTACCCTCTCCTGTACCTCTTCCTCCCACCTCTCTGAATGGCTGATGTGCAGAGATCAGCCCTTTAAACCTAAAAAGTATAGGAGAAAATAAATTCTAGCAACAGAAATATAATGCAGTTTAATGCAGTTTCTCTCCATTTTTCTCGATGTGTTTGCCAAGAAACTTGATTAAACTTTCAGAGTAAGGCAACCTGCGAAAGTCAGTATCAGGCTGTTTCCTTAGGCGATTCAAATAAGTTCCAGAGTTTCTCGAGTTTTTCTGCTATGCTATGCGCATATGAAGCGTTCCTCCTTCAGTCTGAGCATGTACAGACCTCTCAGTGGTGAAGCATGATGGAATTTGTGTGATTGCACAGCAATGCATTCCAGTCGCAGGTGCCATTAACAGAAACTGTGTTACAGTTTTCACCAGACAAGCTTCAAATGGTTTAAATGTTAAAACACAGATGTAATTTTTTGCCAGAAATGGCATCTGTTTTACTGTATTCCTTAGATTTTCAGGGGTTTAGTAATGCAGGGATCTGTCTAAATTGGAGAGTTAAAATAATTCAGTGCAGAATGCCTAGTTTTACTTTTTATTTTGATCTGAATGCTAATGTGTAAAAGCAACACTATACTTCCTTCAGTCTGCAAAGGAGCTGCCACTGATGTCAGTGGAAAGACTTCACAAAGACTCTAATTATCTCAGTGCGTGTACTGTTCTAGTAGTGATAATCCCATTTCCTATCTGCTTAGTGCCTTATTACAGCGCTGTTCTGTTGGAAAATATACCCCCTTTTAGGACTGCTGTATATTTCCCTCCCTTTCTTCTGTTTCTTTTCCTTTACCTGTCTGTCTTTCTCTTTCATTTCTTTCCCTGTAGCAGCTCCAAATCCTACCTTCTCTCTGCTATTCACCACTTTCCTATTTCATCTGTTATAATGCTCTCAGCAGAACAGCTGATGCTGACCTTTTATGTGCTGTTGTTACGCTTTGGTGCTAACATCCCAAGGTAGGTGAGAGAGTTGTCATTATTTGAGATTCTAACTCAGGTAGGTTTTGCTGCCTTGGTTAAAACCCTGGGCATGAACTGCAGATTCTCTTTTACAGTCAAACAAAAAAAAAAAAAGTTCAGACACCCCAGAATTGGGATATGTCGTTCAGGCTCAAAAAATACACCAAGCTTGAAGAATGGAACCCCTGGCTTTGAATTTAGCACACCAGTGGTGTGTGGGCTTAGATTTATGGTGTGTCAGCCTTATTATTCTCCTGCACTTTTCAGTAGTGGTCATGTTACTGCTCTTTTGATGTTATTGGTAGAAGAGCTTGACGTTGAGGCACATGTGACTTTCACCTCTGCAGGCGCTATTTCTAGATTAGATTAGAGATTAGGTTTGTCATCTCTTTTTTTATTCCATGCTTCTCCTCCTGGTTCTATGTATTTGAGTCTACAGACTGCCACCTTCTTTGAGATCAATTTCAAATCTCCTGCATTCAGCAAAAGACAGTCTATGTAGCTCATTCCATGTGGTCTGAGCAGTTACTTCCTTTTAGTCAACAAATACACAGGACTTTCCATCTGTTTGTTCCAAAATGCTTTTCCCTTTCAGCCACTCAGAAGACAGTAGAAGGTGATGGAAAAAAGAAGTGTGTTTGATCCATGATGAGATGAATATTTTTATGTCAGATGCTATAGAGCTGATTCCCAATACTAGTATTCTAAATTAGTTTCCCAAGTCTTTGGCTTAAACCTGTACTTACGTCGAAGAATCTCATTGTCTGTGTTAGTTACAGTCTCGTAAATCTGAATACCCATTTCTGGTGTCCAGCTTTCAAAAACTTGATTCTTCATAAAGATTTAGAAAAACAAATGAGAACGACTTACTGGAGTAATATGTATATCTCTGGCTTTCATTGCTTATATCGATAGATGAAAAATAAAGTTTTATATTATTATTATCATATGAGCTCATATAGGCCATAATTCAACATAGTACATGGAAAATCTGGATAACTTTAAGCAACGTTACGATTTCAGTTAGATCCTTATCAGTTACATGCTACTGCTTCTCCCAAATTGATGTAACTCGTGACAGATTTCACAAAATGAGTAATTCATAATTAATATGCTGGATTTTAAGAAGCAGAACAGTGCATAGACTTTCTGTGGTCTCTGTACAAGGCATACCAAATACTTACAGTGAACTTTTAATGACTGGCCCATATCTCACAAAGAATGTGAATGAAATTGAAGGATGTTCGGGGAAATTGTCATTGCGAATTGACTTTCTGCAACATAGAACCTGTTGTTTAGGTAAAGTTTTGTTTTGTATTTTCCAATAATTACCTCATCTCTAAGATGTTCTCTTAGTAGGCTGATATGCATATGTGCGTGTGTGCGTATAAAAATATGTGAGAGGAGACAGAAGTCTGAGCTAAAATTTAGCATAGAAATTTCTTTTATCCAAATAATTAAACAGATATAAACCTTTGTGTGGAAGTAGAAGTGTCTGTGCAAAAACACCCTATTTCCACATTGTTTCTCCTATTTCTTCACAGGAATAGCTGAAAGGGAGTAATACCCCTTAATGTAATAAAAAGCAACAAAAAGGTGCCCTCTCCTGGTTCCCTCTATGCTGACTAAAGCCAACGCTGCCCTCAGCTGCTGGTCACCACCAGAGACTGCTGGCAGAGCTGTGTCTCTGATCCACTTTGAGCAAAATTAGCCAGTTAGCTTATCAAGTTCAAGTTGAATTTACCTGGTTGATTTTGTTTGAAATGAATTAATAAATGAACATCTGATCTCTTCTGCTGACAGAAGAGTGGATGGGGAGGAACAGCTCGTAACGGTATATCCTCAAATGAACTGTGAAGAATTTGTCTTTCAATGACGTGCCTTCACACTGTCTTTTGTAGTCCATTTAAAGCAATACCTGTTGTGTGTGGACAGGGCTCAACACAGAGAAATAGATCTGCATCAATCATAGCCATATCTGTAGGTGGAAAGATATTTCTGTATTGGACAGCTGTACTGTTAGGAGAAAAAAAAAAAAAAAGAAAAAAACCAAATGACGCTCACCTTGTCTCACTCTTAAAGCTAACCTTTCCTTCCCACCACCTGCAACTAACTGGTTCAAACTGCTTTTCAGTATGTTGTCTGAAGAGTCCCTACATGAATCCTTTTCTCTTCTGCGGCTAGCCTTCAACAAACAGCATTTACAAACAAGTCGTCATAGCAAAAGTAGAGGGGCTCAGGAATTTGCTTCTGATATCCAGTTTCTTTCCAAATGGACCTGATACAAGATGTATAGAGAACAGAGGTGGCCAGTAGGCTATGAGATAGTTAATGCATTTTTATGGTGGAGGAGGAGACAACTGTTCTGGAAACCTTTTCCCTTCTGAGGACAGCAGCGTGCAAGAAGCTTCTGGTTTGGGAATGGGAAATTGCTAGCCCACCATGATTTTTGTCCCTCTAGAAATGACCAGAACGGAGGTGGAGGTTGGCTGAAGGCTCATTTATCCCAAAGGAGGGAACAAGCTCCCTCTGCTGTTTCACAACCTGCCGTGATCCACCCAGCCCTGTTTTCTTTCTTCTGTTGCATAAAAGGGATATATTTCACACTGGACTGCATTGTGAACTGACTTTAAAGCAACTGTATTTGATGGGATTAATTATTTGTGAAGTGATCTATTTTCTAGTCCACTATTAAAGCTCTCAGTAATGCTAGCGATGCCAGAGAGTTACTTCTCTTTCATTTTGGAGGGACTACCTCTTTTCTCAGGCAGAAAACAAAAGCTTACGGTACAGAACATGTTTCTTGGAACTTCAGCCCTATAAATAACTATTCTACAGAGCACCTAAAATACACCAAAACACAGAGTCTTGTGTGAGCCATAGAGGAAGTTTATGCAGAGTTACTTATTAATTTGACATTTGCGTCAATGCTCGATGTGCTTCTTTGCTATATAATATCAGTGGAGAAGCCGCACGTTTAGAAGTGCAATGTGACTGCAGGTTGTTAACGCTGCTGTCTTCACTGCAGGACTAGAGTTGTATTTCTGAACCTGGGCTCATGGAGGAATTTAACCTTTCTAGGCAGATACCTCCAGTGAAATTATAGCAAAGATGGAATAAGACAATATTAATAGGCTAGACTGAAAAGATTTTTTTAAAATTAAAAATATATCTATTTTAGTATGTAGCAGCCATGAGGATAAAGGGAGTTGTGTTCCAGGTGACGTATACGGCAGTGTCCTGTTGTGGAGAGAGGTGGTGACCACACTTCTCTCAGCCTTCTCTCCTAACCTCAGGAGGCTAGCCTCCTTCAGGTTATTTTCTGTCAGAATCCATCTTCAAAATGCTTCTTGCCTTCCGGTCCCCTCTGAAGTCTCCTTTGCCTTCCCATTAGTTACTCTTCATGAAGTTTTCCTCCAAGCTTCAGAAAAACCCAGAGGATAGTTGAAATTCCGCAGGAATTTAAGGAAAGCTGAAATCATGACTTTGCAATCTGTTTTTGAGAGCCTCATTTTTAAGGATTTATTCATTCCTACTACATGTAGCTGGAGTTCAGTCCAGCACACGCAAATGATGTACAAGCAGTGAAGAAAAGGTTGTACTCAGATGTGCATGTTTTCCTCTTTTATTTTTATTTTTTAAATAGCTGCAATAACTGAGATTTTTAAAAGGACTTTTACCGTTTTGGGATCACCTCAGTTTTTTTAGTATCCAGATATAATTGTCTTAAAAAGCTTAATTTTTCAAAAGGTAGATGGCCAGCACAGATTTGTGTTTCTCTCCTCAAAAATGAGACATTCTAAATAGCTTATTGCTGTTGAAAGTTCTGTTTTACCCACTTTTTCAAAACTGTAGGTAATACAGATCGGTTGTACCTAACTAGTCAATAACATATGCATTATCAGCTAATTAGTTTCTTGTGAATATCTCAAAAGCAATGAGTCTTGTGCTACATGGTGGAGAGAGTAGGGTGTTAGAAATCAGTTCATGGATGGAGCGAAGGTGAGGAGAGGACCTTCTGGGCTTGGGGCTCTTTGTATGTGATGCTGACAACGGCTCAGAAGCAGAACCACAGGTGCGGAGCTGTATAGTAAGAGACAGGAACGAGTAAGTGGGGAGGGGAAGCTGCAAGCAAGATGATGGAAAATGATGTGAGGAAACTCTAGAGGACATTAGAGGAATTCAAAGTGTAGACTGCAGACAGGGCAAAAGGCAAGGAACGTTACCTTAGCAATGTATGTGGGGTGGCAAAGATGAAGAAGAGCCTGGAGGGAAAGGGTGGGCAGAAAAATGGTTATTGTGACGTGCTGCCTGGCAATGGGTGATGAATGTTTTATCCTGTAATTACTCTGCCTGTTTCTCCATCTTTAGAAAGTAAAAATAACGCCTAATTCACACAGATGTTGTGAAAATTAAAATATCCAAATGACAAGAACATAGGAATGCCTCTACAACGCGAAACCAAATCCCCATCTAGCTCAATGTTTTGTCTCCAAGAGTGAGCAGTAGTAGATGCATAAGAGAAAAAGGTAAAATAGAGCAAACAGAGTGATACTGTCTGGACTATAATCTCCTGCTTTCAGCAGTCTGTACGTTAGGAATTTTCTGAGTGTGAAGTTTCATCCAAAACATAGTGTAATAGCCTAAAATAGCCCTTTCTCTTACTGTATTTTTTTAAAGATATTCCAGCATTCAGAATTTCCCATTTGGTTAGATGTTGTGTGCAGTGCATTGCAGGCAACTTAGGAACTTAACTCCCATTTTCAAAAGTGATGTAAGATACCAGATCTTTTGAGAGTCACGGACTACTCTGGATAGTGGAAGCTGAGTTCTGAAGTAATTTTGGAAAAATGTTGCCAGTGTTTGCACAGGGTTTTGGAAATAAAGGTAGGGAATCAATCTAAGGACTGTTATGCGTTTTCAAATGGACATTGGAAATGAGAGATTTTTAATTTACAAGAGTTATCTGGGATTTAAGTAAAGGATTTGGCATGTGATGCTAAAGAGAACTGAAATAAGATGGGTAACTCACCTCCCAGATGCAGGAGGTGTTTGTAAATGCCACTTTGTAAAGAGAAAGAGAGAGAGCGGTGACGGCTACACCAAGCTTTTGTATCAAAGCTGACCTGGGAAAAATTTAGTCCTGCTATCTCAAGTAGAGCAGCAATGACATGGGGAGTCACAGTCTGATGGAAGAAATGACACAACTGGCATGGAAGCTGCCTGGGAAATCAGAACCTGCCTGATTCCAAAGAAAAAATGCTGCAGGTGATAGGAATGCATTAGCCGCCCACACACCTGAGCCAAGGTCCCAGTAGCTTCCAGCAGGCCCAGCACCCTGGTTGCTAGTCAGGCTCTCTGACTTGTCTGCCCTGCCTGGCAGCCTTTTTTTTGCTGCAGAAGACAACCAACGGCCAACCTTAGTGGGTGTAATAGGTATGAGATGGTCTCTCCAGCAACTTGCAGCCTGAGCATACTTTCTTCTGTCTTTTCTATTGTCATTGCCGCTGGTAGCAGATGCCTGTGCAGTGCTTATGAGTTGGAGTGCTGGTTAGATACAGTTTAAGAAAATTGAAACCTGTATCCTCCATGAATGGTGGAGAACAGCATAGCATTGTGAAAGATTACTATACATCAGCTAAAACTTTGGCCTGCTGCGTCTCTGCCTCCATTATAGGCAGAAACTTTTGTTTCTTTACCCTGTCAGAAGACTGAGCGGGGGAGAGGTCCCTGCTGTTCCCCTTTTCTACTAACTTCTCTCCTTGCTACTTTTAGAAAGTGCTATGAAATCTGTCCAGGTCTCTCAGCTTCTCCTGAGTGGGCATGTGGAGAGAGGTGAACGTGTCTAACACAAATACATAATTTTCTTTTCACTTCATTGTTCCCTCTCCATCTGACATGGCAGGTGTGCTGAGCAGGAATGGTGTGCAAATCGATCCTGAGGCAATCAATGACACGGCAGCTGGCCAGAGCTGAACACCAATGCGTTGATCGCCTCCAAATCAATTCACACACTGCTCTTGCTCCGGTTACCTGCCACTTCAGAGAAGGAGGGATGGGGAAGTGAAGAAAATTGCACAAAAAATATTCTGGGACCTCTCTAAATAGGCCATTTACTAGCAACCCTTCCTATCTTGTGTGTGTGTTTATAGGAGAGATAAAAGTATGTGATAAGGTTACAACGTAATCCCTTGTTCAAGGACTTAGAGGCTGCTCAAAGGGACCAGAGCAGAGCCCTGGAGAATGACTAGCAAATTGTATGGAAGAGACACAGCAGTCCTGATTCTTCACTGTTTTCCACCTTATGTATTAGCTATTTAAACTAGTCGAATATTGCTGCTTGGGTTTGTGCAGGTTTAAATAATCATGTGCCATGGGGAACTGCGCCTCCTAATTTCTGAATACTCCTCAGGGCGAACAGTTTTTGTTTTGCTTTAATAAGCCAGAAGTTGTGCGTGTCGAAAGTGCCTTTTGTACAAAGATCTCAATTTACTTGGCAAAATTCCATGAATTAAGACTCCCTGCTTTGCTGTCAGGGAGTGAGGTATTGTTATCTCCATTAACAGTAAGTGAGCCAAAAATAAATGCATAGTCTCCTCCTTTTGTTATTGCTTCCTTTTCTTCCCTTCTTCAGGTGGATTGTTGCACTTAATTTGGAGTGTAAACCACTGGGGCCAGAGGTGGTTTTGGCCCAAACAGAACAGGGAGGGCACTTCATCCCCATGCCAATACAAGGACCTCTCCCTTTTTTTTTTTTTTTCTCCTGAAACTGGTTGGCTGTGATCCAATTCGCTGCTGTCCTTAGAGATTCCCTCATCTGTGCCACAGTTACCATGGTCCCTAGGGAAGCAGTCAGCAAATAATTGAGGCATAGGACCACCCAGCAACACCCTCTCCCTGCCTTTCCCTGACATAACTGTGCCACTTGCCAGGGTCTCTTGGATGGGAGGACAGATACAGGCGCATAGAGTACAGCCCTGCAGAGAGCCCCATCTATTGCAAAGGGAACCATGAATCAGGTTCTTTGGTTTCATGCATGTAATAAGAGCATGGTACATGTCAATCAGGAAAAAATACGCAACAGACTCAGTGAATCGCTTAAAGCAATGCTGAAAGGCAATGGCAGATCTGAGGAAAGAACTGAATTTCATATACTCTGGCATATGCTTTTTTTCTTCTTACAATAACACCAATGCTGTATGATTACATAGACTCAAAGTCATGATGTGGGCTCTGTGTCTGTCCTCTTGGACACCTTCAGGGCACCATGAGGCCTTACGGGGCATAGGAGCTACATTCCTTATGCAGCTCAGAACAGGTACAGCCGTGTCAATAAGGAAGAACTAACATTCATTTACTTTGTTTATTACTGATTAATTTAAGGAGTGCTGATGTGCTTGTCTATTTTCAGTGGTCCATTTGCAGCTAATCCTAAGAGGAAGTAAACATTGGTACTGCCTTAGGAACATGCTGGATCACAAGCAGTTTGTGGAAGGCGCCCTCTTTTTGCTCAGCACCTGATGTAGTGGGGCCTTATTCCTGGCTGAGGAACAAGAGTTCAAAGGTTGCCTGTCATATGTCCTCTCCCTCTCCAAGATAAAGTTGGCAGGTGGAGCCAGGCAGGTGACGGTATGGCAGTACCTCATACTGAGCTGTTGCATTAAGAGAATACATAACAATGTGCAACAGGAGCTGTTCAGGAAGACTTATATATCCGTCACAGGTACCATAAGCACAGCATTTCTTGCTGTTCTACAGAAGTTGCTTTCTGGAAGTTCTATGAGAACACAAGGAGTCTACCATTTGTAATCCGGAGTATGCATTTTTTCAATTGCATCTGGTCTTTTTCCGTGTACCCTTAAAGATTTACAGCTGTAAACTGGCCATGTACTTAAGGCAGGCATCCCTTTGAACTGAAAGGCTGGACTAGAAACAGACCATCTTCAGAAATACTGCATGGATAGTTTCAAAGTTTGTGGCTATCAAAGAGATTTGCAAGAGTCCAAATACTGTACTTGCACAATGGGTAGGAATTGTGCCTGGGCCATGGTGTTGAAGGTAAGAAGAACGAGCAGGATAATGGAGTGCTTTACTGAGCTGACACTTGTGATGATACTTTTCATCTGTAACAGACACTTCTAAATCCCAGACAGATGGATCTTGCCTACTCAACGTGGATGCTAGCTGGATTGCTCAAAGGATTAGTGATGGGCTGTTGAGCTTTCAGAGCCATCAATATCCCCCTTTTCCCCCTTTCCCTCCTCCCTTTCCCCCTCTTCTTGCATGAGAAGAATCCTATCTGTTGTGATATATGTCTCTGGGTGGCTGGGAGAACCTGGAGAGGGCTACCAGGGTGAGGCCAGATCATCGGGGAATTGCATGCCAGATTTAATAAGCTTGCTATAGGCATGAAAAGTATATGATGTTGTGGGGAAAAAAAGTAGCATGATTTAGGCAAAACAGGCACATTATGTTCCTGGTTTTATAGGTGTTCTTTCCTGTATTGGTTTTTCAACACACAGGTTTTTAGAATCGAATTCTAAGATATCTGAAGTCTCTCTTGAACTTGAGCCCGTCAGTTATGGGTTTTGCTGGGCTCCGAAGGTCTCGGTTTGGTGAATTTCCATCTCTGGGATGCTGAGGTAGAAGATAGTAAGACTTAATGATTGCTACCTTCTGATCATACCATTAAGCACTCAAAGACATTCCTATGTCAAGCTGTTGTTTGAAAGCAAAAGCAGAGGTTAGGACTATTTTCTTGGTCTGGAGGACAGAATCTATTTCTTTCCTCTCAAACATGGTTCCTCTGCTATCCCACGAACATGATGACTGTACACTTTTGTATCTCTTCTGTGGCCTAGTAGAGCCTTTCATTCTGCAGGCCTGCAGTGATCGGTTGTGGGGGGAGGCAGGGAGGAGATGAAAGGGGAAAAAAAAAAAAAAAAAAAAGCCTGGTAAACTTAACAATGTTTGAGTTCTGACTTTGGCCTCTAATTTCTCTAACCGGGAGCTGGTCCTTGAATGACCATAGGGGACCTCTGTAGCTCCTGGATTCTCTTTGTTCCCCAAGAGCGGAAAAGGAGGTAGTGGAAAGCCTTTCTTTTGTGGCAGGATGTACAGCTTGTTCTGCTTTAGAGAGCTTTGAGTTTGTCCTTCTGTCACGTACTGTTCTCAGACCGAGGTCATGCAGCAGAGAGGAAAGCTCCTCGATGGTAAGAGCAACGAGTAAGTGTCCGCTGCTCAGGTTGATGAGCCGTTTGATCCCGCTCCCCAGAAGTCCTGGGCTCTGCTTCCGCAGCTAAATCGATGCAGGCCAGCGCCCCAGCTTTCCTCCGCCCTGGAGCGGGGCGCGGCGGGGCCGCGGCAGCTGCGCGGCGGGGGCCGCCGCCCGGCAGTGCTGCGCCGCGCCCTCACGGTGGCGCCGGCTGCCCGCCGACTCGGCGCCGCGGCCGCGCCGGGACAAAAGGCCGCGCTGCCCGCCGGCCCCGGCCCCGGCCCCGGCAGAACGGCTGGCAGCTGCGGAGATTTCCCCGTGATTCACGTCCAGCGCGAGCAGCTCGCTGGTTACGTTAGCGGACCTTCACGCCGCAGGAAAACCCCGAGAGGGACGGAATTTTTTCAAGAGCAAATGAGCGGCATGCTCTAGGGCAGGAGCCCATCAGCCGCCTTGCCAGGCTGGAGTGGGCCGGGGCGGGAAATCACTCGTACTTTCATCCCCCTCTTTGATCTCGGCTGGTATGTAAAAGAATCACAATTACACTGAGACAGCACCTTTTAGCCCACAGCATCCAAATTCACATGCAAACCAGAAGATCACTTTCTTCCTTTTTCTGCTTCCCCCCCCCCCTTTTTTTTTCTGCTCTTTTTTAAGATCCTACGCAAAGTTAGCGAGTGGGCTCTCTGGCTCTTTCCTGGTCTTTCCTTTGCGATCTCCCTTTTGTTAGTTGTATGGGCTGAAGTCCCCTGGGTGGCAGCCCTAGCTACTCATTCATCATCATAACAACCGTTTAGTGTAAAATTAACAACAACTTAACTACTGCAGCAATAAACATGGTCCTGCATTACCACAGATTGATGAGGATTACTCAGTTGCAATCAGCTGGGGCACAGACAGGAGAGAAGAAAGGCTGCCAAATCGATAGCTTTCCCAAAGTTTAAAACTTAACCCCCTCCGTTTAGTATTGCTGATACTCGGGCTGGCTTGGGAGGAGGAACAGGGAGGGAGGGGAACTCCCTCCCTCTCTCCCGTCCACCCCGTAAAGTTGGCACACGTGTTTGCCTTGGGGGAAGAAGAGGACAAAGTCTATTTCTCAGCCTGCGTATCTGTTCGCACACCTGATTTTTTTTCAGTTTGTATTTTGAAAATGATCTGGTTGGTTGGTTATCTAAGTATATTTTCCCTTTACTTTGTTCACTGTCAAAATATAGTGTGCCTAACCCTCTAAACTGCAGAAGCAGGCATCTGACAGTCAATCCCAAAACAACACTGCATGAGGAAGAGAAAGGGTATGAGACAAATTGGTCCAGACCCCAGCCAATACAGTTGGTTTGTATCTGCCTCTCATTTTCCATGTAAACTCAGAAGGGCTCATCACAAGAAACAAAGGACAAGGGGAAAATAGTTAAGTACACCTAGAGCTGCATCCAAACAAAAGAAAGAGATTAAACAAACCCAAGGTTTTCTGTTTCTCCCTGAGCCAAGTAATCCCTTTGATTACATCTAATACCTGCCAAAACCCAGGTGGTATGCCCACCCATCTCACAGTGTGATAATGCCACATTGTGAAATCTACCCATTAATATTAATTGTCAGCTAGAGAATCTGTCTGAACTACTAAAGCTGGAGGTTGCCTTGAGAAAGCAGGGCATGATTTAGCAGGGATTTTAAGATAATGCTTATTCTTTCATTCTCTATCTCACATACGTAGAATGTTAAATAATAGCCTTAGAACGTTATTCGAATTTCTGCAGATGTCTGCTTCTTACAATCCTGGTCTTAAAGCACTGTATGTTTGGGTCTCCACCTGCTGACCAAAGTAGTACCTTAAGTTGCTGTGGGCATGATGGCTCCGCATAGGTACACAGTACACCGCGGAAGGAATCCTGACTCCCTCCTCAAGTCAGATGTGCCCTATCATGCCTGTGCGACTTTTTTCTCTTTTCTTTCCATCAATTCCCAAACACCCTTTCAATAATGGACTTGGTAATCCATGAAATGTGTTAGAGAAACTCATTTTTTCAATTTATTATGCATGTTGCCAACTCAGTGATTGAAGAGGGTAGGGAAGGAGAGGGAAAAAGAAAAGCAGAAAAAAGTGATCGTAATTGTAGAGCTGCCCTGTCTGAGAAGTTCTGAGGAAATACAGCTGAGGTTGAGACAAGAAGGTCCTTTTACCCTCTAAAAAGGTACAGGGACAGAGAGTGAGAGTGAGAGGAGGTACAGTAAGTATATATCAGCATACATCACGTTAGCTCTTGCTGGCTCATTTCATGTCCTGTTTTCAGAATAATTGTCATTATTACTTGTAATAATACCTGGCTCTTGTATTTCATCCATAGACCTCAAAAACATTTTTAGAGTGGTTGTAGTTCTGCTGCAAAAGGTAACTATAAGGATCCTGTTCTGTGGCCTGGACACAGCCCTACAGGGGGAGGTTCTGGTCTCAGGCACGACTGGCTCTGTCCCAGACAGAAGTGATAAATTTTGATGCGTGCTGTACTAAAAATGGGAGCAGCTCATGGCCTATAACTAGATGCCACCAATGTTACCTGGGTCAGGGTCAAGCTCTAAAGGTTGGACTTTAGGCCTTATATATGCTTGTGTTTCAACGCCTAGTCAAGCTGCTTTGCTACAAATCTGTAGCGTAGATGCTATATATACCAAATACTTGGATGTGATCTGGCACTTCTGGCAGAGAGTAAAAACCTTATGCAAACAAGGCTGTAGCAAACCTTCCAAAGCCTGGAAATTCAGGTTCCAAGTCTGCTATTCCATACTTACCTCATTCCTTTGCATCTGGCTATTCTGTAGCAATTTAGGTAATAAGGGCTCTTTGAAATGGGAACAGTCTGACATATAAATATATGAATATGTAAATCATATTTGTGTTATCAGATGTTCACATAGGACATGTTTCTTTCTATATCACTTTTCTTCTCATTAAAAGTGCTTGTGGCTCGGCTCTTTGGAGCAGGACATGTGCCTCTCTCAGGACCTCTCCAGTAGAACTTTTTGGTCACTTGTTGGCGTTCCCACCCTGAGAAGGGACAAACTGCACTTACCCCCCAGACCACCCAGAAAACACATCAGCAAGGGCTTTATAGAATGCTTGAAAATCCATGTTACTGTCCCAGGAAGCAGCCACCACTCCCACCACCAATTCTTGTGTCACTAGCAGCGTGAGCCTGCTCCAAGTTACTTTCAAATCCTTTCCCTGATATCAGTTGAGTGACACTAAGGATAAAGAGATGTGAAAGACAGTGGAACATGGGATCCTTTTCCTGCCACCACTAGAAGCCAATGGCAAAAGTCCTACTGGCTTCAGCAACGCTAATGTTCTTAAGAGTAGTCTATACTGAATTCACTGTTGCGTCTGCAGCTGAAGTAGACTTAACTTATAACGTGTATGCACATGCATAGTGGGGGGGAAATGTACAGTTTTTGGCAATTGAAAGTTTAATCAAAAGGCCGCTTTTCCTAGCTGTTATTTTTGGGAGCAACCTCCCGAGGGTCAGCCTGGTGACATTTCATGCTGCTTCTAATCAATTTTGTACCAGGAAGCAGTGTGAGAGCTGACTAGCAGAGAGCGGAGCGGCTTGGAGCTCAGCACTGGGAACAGAGCTGGAAAAATATGTTGGGGATTTTGGGGCATAAACAAATGTTTCCTAATCTGGACTGCAACTCTGTCAGACATGTAGTGACAAGTAAATGTCGATTGGAGCTGAAAACCAGCAGGTTCAACTACAGTGTAACCTGTAAATCCACATCTTGACAGGCATGTTGTGCGACGCAGAGCTACAGTCTCTGTGAAAAAAGGTAACACAGGAATCGGATCATGGAATCAAATAGTGTGATTATCACTGTTGTTTGGTTGGTTGGTTGGTTTTTTTTGCTTTGTATGGTCAAAGGAAGTAGGTAGTAGTTTGTACTCATTATTACCTATATGACCATTTAGATCAGTCTTGATTTTTTTGGAGTTTGCAGCGCTGGAGGATTAAATGACTTTGAAGACAGAGACCTTCTCTCCTGGCCTGCATAACTTTTCCTTCCTGTGATTGTCTCTGCTATGGCTGGGCCTAGCTGTGCTTGCATAGATAGGTAGTCGCACCTTGGAGCACTGTGCCTTGCTCGGCAGACCTTGTAAAGAGCCACATGGGAACCACGTAGAAGATGAGGAAGGACTAAGAGGAGCTGGGGTCTGAGCTGGAGCAAGACTTCTCGGCAGGGTAAACACAACTGAATTTTGCTGCCTCCACAGTGAGATCTTGAGACCAGGCTTGGTGACCTTGAAGCTGTCAGGAGGTTAGAGGGTGGGAAAGACTGCTGCTGTCAGAAGGCAGCTCCTTTTCCACCTTGGGCTTCAGCAGCCATCTCACCCACTCACTGGTGGCAACAGTAGCAGCAACCCTGACTTTGGGGGAGCTTGACACTGGCCCTGACAGTTTGCTTTTGTAGTAAACTGCTGGCCCTGACCCTCAAAATACAGGAATCTGTTATCTGGAAGTCCCTTAGAATATTGAGAAGATTCTGCAGGAAACGTAGTTGAGCTTGGTGCTCACGTTCAGTAGCGTGCCTTTGTCAATGTGAAACTTCCCTTTATGGGGATTTCTAGCACATTCACAGGCAGACAATCCAAACAGCACAGCTACATGGGCTGTGCTGACCTCTGCATTTCAAGCAGGCTATTCCTACACAGTTCTCAAATGAACCTGTAGGTCTGCAAGCAAAAGAAACCCCGTTAAGAGAACAATATGTAGTTTCCATTCCATCCAGCTGTGACTTACTGCAGCTAAGGCTGGTGCTTGTGACCAACAATTGTTGCTTTCTGAGGACAAGTTTCCTGGGTACAGGTGAAACACTGACTGTATCAGCAGTGAGTGATCTGCAGGATGCGAAATTCCTGTCTTGATCCCAAGCTCATTTCTGGGGTACGGAACGAGCCTCTTGGAAAGTTAACAGTGAGCGGTTTGGACCGGTGCTCCCCACTTTGCATCTATTTTGAAAATAAACTGTTTAGCCTGACATGGAAGAGGTAAAGTAGTTTAAATTATTTTTTATTTTGGCATATAAATGCTACCCTTAATATTACAATATCTGAAGAATTTTATTGTCACAGCCCACCCTGGGGAAAGGGCAGTTCTCTAGCAGCACGAAGAGTAGAGTCCTGATGGGGGGTTGTCAGTTTAAGGAGTTAGTGCTCCTCTTGCAGAGCAAAGCTTGGAGAAAACACCATGTTCCAGCATTTCAGCTGCTTCAGAGCCCAGGATTAGGCCAAACTTAGCCTTCATCAGTGGTTTAATCGAATGGTGTGGTTCTGTAGCTGATCCAAATCAGCGCTGCACTGGTTTGCTCTCTTCTCTGCCCTGCAGCTGGGCGCTCTGCTCTTGTTGTGTGCTGCTGCTGCTCACCTCACCCATCAATTGCTCGATTCAGCTGGCCAAACCAGCAGAGAACTGTCTCAGCAAATGTAGCAAACATTTTTTGTTGGCTTAGAGAACTGAACTAGGTCAGCAAGGGGTCCATGCCAAACCTGGTATGAAGGCATCTCTTGTGTGGACAGCTGGGGTTCCGCAAGATGGATGAGCCACCCTAATAGCTCACCACTGCCAGTAGCACTGTTCCTGTACCCCTTCTCCGCTCCAAATTGCGTGGTCCCACCGCCCTGGACAGCGGTCAGCTGCTGGCTGGACTTGGCTGCCCCTGCCATCACAGCTCTCCATATGGCAGTTCCCAGGAGATACCTTGTCATAGGCTTAGGTGACTGGCCCGAGATTGCAAAGACAGACAGCGGCAGCGCCAGAATTGCAAACTAACCCCAGACTAACGAAGCCTCCTTTCATTTCTTGTAGTTTGAACAGAAGTTTCATTTCGGTTAACAAGAGCCAAAAAGGAACTCCAATTTACCTTAGAATAAAGGTATTTGGAAGGCAACATCCTGGAATAAGGTCTTTTTTCCCAAGCACCTTTTGTTCAGGTTAGGGTACAGCAGCAAACCAGAAAACGCAAGGGCAGATTTTTAGCTAGTGAGAAGTGGTGTAGTTCCACTGAACTTCCACTGGGCTCCTCTGCTGCTACAGGCAAGAGACGTGCCAAGTAAACGCTCCCCCTCTGAACTATGCTAATTTCCAGTTGAGATTCCAAGCCTGTAGATGTGGTATTGTTTCTGTTCAAAAGCCTACGTTACAAAAAGTGACAAGCATCGTGTGGGTTACTCTGTTCTTGCTCTTATTTTAAATAAAAATCATAAAACAGTAACAGTATCTCAGAAGAAAAGATGCTTTAAGATACTACAAATCCTGTAGCGTGGCACAGTTCTGTTTTCTAGGCGGTTTGGATGAGAGGTCGTGGATGATACTGAAGCTTAGAATTATACAAGGCCTACTGCGTTCAGTGCCCTCTGGTTGGAGCAGGTTTCTTTTCCTGTTCATATTTGTTTTATGCTTAAGTGAAACAAGACCTTAGTTTTATGTATGTTATATATAAACATATTTCTGTTTTTCAAGTGTTCATGGAAAATGTAACAAGGTGTCCACTAAGGTCACAAATACAAACATAAATAGCTGCAACTTGCCATTAGTAGTTAGCAAACAAGATACCTTTGAGGTAAGAAGGCTGATAAAAAGAGGGTAGTGATGTATTGAAGATGCATTATTTGGGGTCTATGGATATAATTTAGGCTTCACAGCAAGGTCAGACTGATTTAATTCTCTGTGCAAAGGTCAGTCCGTGGCCTGGCTCTAGTAACCTCTGTGCTCCCCATCTGTCCGCACTTGAAGGCAGACACTTTCAATAGGTGATTGTGTGTTCATGACTGGATACAAACAAATTGAAATTTTCCTCAGGTCTAGGCCTCCTAAAGTGTTTACTTGGAGTCACTGCTGCCTCTGGAGTATCTGTTACCTATGGGACTTTACACTTGGCTGGTGCTTTGAAGTGCTGGTAAGAACATTCAATATTAGTGATTTCCTAATGTTGCAAGTGCTGATGAGTATTTGGCTTCATAAAGGCATCATTATAGTGTCATAAACTGTTTTTACGGGTTTACTCCGTGACCATGAAAATATGTGGCTTTTTTTATACTGGCAAAAGTATAATAAAGTTAAGTAAGGAAAAAAAAAAATCTTTTACAGCAAAGTTTCTCCAGAATGAGGAAAAATGAAGAAATGTTGTTTGTGGACATCTTTATTTGATGGCCCAGGTCTTTTAAAAATCTTTCTCCATAAGCAGGGAATTCTTTAAAAATAATTGACAGGACAAAATAAATATGCAATGTGCTGGTGTCTGTTAGTCATTTTCTTGCTTCTGTTTTCACTTCATGCTAAACACTTCTGAATCCTCTCTTCATTTTAAGTAGGAAACTGGTTTATTAATCTGAAGGCAGCAACTACAGAAAATGAGGCCAGTGAATGCTTTGAGCTTTGAATAAATATTTAGCTCATTGATATAGTCACACGCAGTAAATAGCACTTGCTTTCATGAAAAAAGACCTGTAAGTTTAGTGGAAGATATACTTAATATAAAAAAGAGTAAGAGTCCTAATTTTTACCCATGTGGTTTGGAATAGAAGGAAGTTATGAGTTGATGCTGCTTTCATTTTAGGTGCAGGGTATTGTTGTTAATAGTAAAACTATATAAAATGGTGTGAAATAATTGAATGTACTATACAAAAAAAACAAACAAAAAGACCCCATGCAGTGCTCTTTCTCTCTGAGGTACTGTAAGTCTTCCTTAGATGCAATGCTATAAACACCAGGTTTCAGTAATTATTTTACATTCACATGATGAACCTGTTTTCAGAAATAAAAATGGGGATCTGTTTTTGAACCAATGAAATCCAATCAAGAAATTCAGAGTTTGGAATACAGTTCTACACAGAATATGTCACCCTACGTTTTCTGGAGCTTGCCTACTGTAAAATCACCCAAACGGAGAGAACTACAAAGCAATAATACAGATCACAGCAACGTAATTTTAAGTCGGACTTTCAGATTTCTCCCTGTGTTTCTCCGTTTAAATAGCACCCTGGTAAACAAATTCTGATCTCAGATGATAAAGACGTTTTTTGCAGGTATCTTACGAAATCAGCTATTGCTCTTGTGCATGATGTGTGCTGATGAATGAGAGATAGCGTTTGGCTCTTGAGGCTGTTTCAGTGGCCCTGTTTTTAAAGTTAGACCAAGGCAGGGGGAGAATGTGTGCAGAGAGTACAAAAAGATTTAGGAAACTGATACAATGTAGAATTTTACTCATTCTTCCCTGAGAAAACTGAAGGGAGACAACTGTGAAGCCTGTCCCTCCTGATACAACAACTGACTACAAATTCACAATGCACACGAAAACCCTTTAATTGGGCATATACAAATATATATTCTGTGGGCATATGTGGAGGTAATAGGGAGGCAGGGGCCAAGTTGGAAGACCCTGTTTTTTAGAATATGTGATGTCTGACCCTGCACTTACAGACACATGTGTTTGCGGGCACACACCCCCACGCCCGCCCACCCACCCACCCTGTTTACTTTCTAAGAGACCTCACTGGTGGCTATAGCTCACCTTTTCGCTAGGTTCAAAGGTCGCTGGGACACTTCTTTTGGAAAGAATAAGTGGTGGTTTGCTGTGGCTCCAGTCGGAGGGAATCCCTGGGGAGTGACCCAAGAAGTCACCCCGCTGGGAGAGGAGCACACGGCCTCTGCGGGAGCCCTGGCTCCTGCTGCCTGATGGAGCTGGGATATGAACCTGAGATCTTTTCATTGAGGGGATATGTTTAGAGTAATTACTATTTGTGGTATTGTTGTCTAGCTACAGGAGTATTAAGGTATTCATTACACTGATTGTTTGCTTTAAAATGGTTTGTGGGTGAGCTTTTATTGCTCAGGACTGGTGCCAGATGGACAGTCCTGAGGAACAAAGTCCTCTCATTATCTACAGAACAGGTATGGCACAAGCAGTGGCAAATTAAGCTTTCCTCCTCTATCTCCCTCTGCTGCCAGCCTCAACTAAGGAGAGACACGCTCAGGAGGGAGAGGGCACTCTGGCTTCTCTGCTTTCCGCAAAAAAACTGCCATCAGGGCCACCTGTTGAGGTGGATAAAATGTGAGAGACCTTCACAGGCCCTTTTGCAGAAACTGCTTGAGATCAGGCTCTTAGTAACCTCTTAAAGCATCTGCTTTCCTTTGAGTGATGGTAATTTTTGAAGCAGTTGCTGCCTATTGCTTGCATCTATACCAAACAGACATTAAAGATGTTTCCGCCTGCAGCACCTACAGCTGTAGCATACCTTTCTAAATCAGTGCCAGCTATCCCGTCAGCTAGGGCACGGGCACAGTTTGGAAGGGAGATGCAGCACCAGTGAGGTGCTGGTAAGGTCTGCCATTGCATCGATGCCGTAGCCGTTCACGCAGCACAAAATACCTGTTGCGCGGGGTTGCCTGTCTGCTGCGTTTGCACCTCACTTAGACTGGTGTACTGCGTATCTGATGTATCTGTACTGTGGACTGCTTTGTAAAGGAGAGACACTTTCATGTACATTTTCCATCCCAAAGTCTGTGTGGGTTTTTGCCTTCCTGAAAAAGCAGTCTCAGGACAGGCTGAAAAAAGCTACAATCCTGTTGGCTCTCAGGAGATGTTCTTGTCTACCTCGCTGATGTGCTCTTTTCCAGAAAGCCTTAGGAGGGTCTAGGCCATAGCCACCTCCTGCAGAAAGCACTGCTGCTTGAAAACTGAGATGCTTTCCTGCTGTAACAGAGCAGCCTCTCCAGACCTCCAGCGAGTGTCCCAAGGGATGTGGGGACCATATGGTAAGAATGAGATTGGAGGCACTTATGCACCAGCATTTTGAGAGTTAGACTGAGCCCAGATTTGATACATGCAGTCAAACAAGGCAGTCACCTATCTGTGACAAAACCACATGGCTTAAGTAAATCAGTCAGGTATTTAAATTGTTTCTTTACAAAATATCTCTGAAGTCACTAGTTTTATGCTGTGGATCCATGACCTGAAAGAGATCCTGTTTGACAAATAATGCCATTTCTATGACACAAGGACACCCACACAAGCCTCCAGAAACAGTAAAGCTCTCTTTATTCCTACCTTTACCTTGTTAAAAATAGATAAATATAGATAGATTGATAAAAGATTAGTGATTTCCCACTTGTGATATTAAACTGCCTTCCCCCACTCTAAGTCAACTTGGAGTTATTTTAATAGTGAAGAGTAAGCCTCTTAAGTTAGAGGCTTTAAATGGAAACACTGACAAACCCTTAATACCCACAATTTTGGAAACTTCCTCTACGAGGGTGTTCTACTGTGGCAATTTCTTAATTAGGGAAGGACCACTTAAAATACAGCACTGCATCTTGCTCTTTGCTTACACTCTGCACACTCTAAAAGTAAAATAAAGAGAAAATCTAGGCATCTCATAAAAATGTATGTTTTTGTCAGCGTAGCCATGATTTCTGCCATGCGGGTTTGCCTCGTGCTGCGCTCCTCAGGGCCTTAGGAGCTAGCTTAAGGGTTCAGGCGTACCTCATCCCAAACTACGTCTTATGCCCTTTGAAACAGAAGCTTTTGCCAGAAAGAATGTGCAGCTACGTTTTGATCATGCAGTCATAGCATTTTTGTGTGTGTCACCTGACATACTCTGTCGAGCCAGCGTATTCAAAATTCCACTAATGTATTTTATTTTTATTAGCTATGGAGGACAGGTGATTTGAAATTTAATCCTGTGGCGGGGCATGTTTGCGAGGTGTAGCACACACCTGGGTGTTCTATGATACAGCTACTGCAATGAGCTCACATGCTTTGCATATAAATCTTGAGGCAGGTTGCTGTTCCCAGCCCTAACAGGAGCACTGTTTGAAATTAAAATGTAAGGGTCATTTTTATGCCGTTCACACTGCTAAGTTTTAGATTCCCCTCTTTCGTTATATCATATCTATACTCATGCCAAGTTATAAGGGAGCTGAGAAACTGCTCCTTGAAACAGTTATTTTGAAACAGTGCATTTGAGAAGCAAATCTTAAAGGAGAGTAGAAAGCATCAGGCGTTAGGCAGACGAAGACAATTTGTGCATTGCAGAATTACCGTTTAACACGCGGTGGTCTGGTGGGATGCAACCATGACAGTTCACAGCTCCTCCCTCCCGCGTGCTCCTGGTGAAACTCAGTCCAAGTCAAGATCTTCCAGTTCGCATCCTCTGCGTGCCTGAGCCGGGCTATTTGGGGTGAGCGGCTGCCTGCGCTCCAGCGATGCTCTCCCCTCCCATCTGTAGCTGGTAGAAGCAGAGTGTTGGGGCAGGTTAGCTCAAGAAATGGAATAAACGTTTTACACTGGGCTCCCAGGTGCATAAAGCAGAAAGACCTCAAAGAAAGAACTCCAGCTAGGCAGAAAAGAAAGATACGATGTTGCTCCTTCGGTCTTAACGTTTGTGGGGTGAAGGGAGTCGCAGGGAGAGGCAGCTGTTGGTACTGGTGGTTTCCCCACGTGTTCCTAGGGAGTGCTGCTCCCAGCATGGACCGCGGCAGACGCTGCCGGCTGTTCCTCCTAGGGAGGCCCGGGCCTCCCTGCTCTCTGTGCTGCGGTGAGAACCCATCACCCCCGCAGCGCTTGCGGAGGTCCCTGAGTTGCCAGGCACTGCTCCGTTACCACCAAAACAGTCCTCTGCCTACCAGAGGATCTAGTCCCATTTGGTTCCTCAGTGACCTCGTTGTTTTTCCTCTCTCTAAAAAAAAAAAAAAAAAAAAAAAAAAAAAAAAGGAAATGAATGTCTCTTGTGATGGACAGTAGCGATAAGAAGTGGGACGTAAAAGCTAGGTAATATAAACCATCCCCTGGCTGCTCCTACACAGGGAACCAGAACCAGTTCCGTACAGCACTTTACCCGTATTTTCATATCTTAAGGTATGTGCAGATCTCAGGCTGGCTCTCAGGCAGGGAGAGTTTCCAGAGTGTCATGTGGGAAGCAGGATCAAACTTTTAATCCCTGAAATTGTAAAGGACACCTTATATAATCGGGAAAAAATAATACTCTGGGACATTTGCAGATAATTAAAAGAAACGGTGTTTAACCGTGTGGACAAAGTCCTGACCTAAGGCTTGATGAACTGTACAAATGTATTTCATGTAGCTAAAAGTTTCTAACATTCTGCAGTGTTGTTTATGTAACTATAAAAAAGGTGAGAAAATATATTCAGTTACTTTCTGTTTTCACCCATTGAGCAGATGGCAATTCATAGCTCAAATTGTTTTTTAAGCCATTTCACATTTTATTAATCAGTACAATATGCTTTTAAACAACAAACCACACTTGGGCATTTCTGCAGAGGTTACGTGATTGCTCAGGTAGCTCAGAAAGAAGAGTTTATGAATTCTGTTATTTTACAAGGGTGAATGTTTTTTAGTTTACCTCTCAAGTGTTAGAAAACACTGGCTAAAAACTCTCATACTTCTTGTTTCAAATTATTTCTAGTTTTGGAGGCCACAAATAATACAGCATACTTTACTCTAACACTCTAGGTTTGAGGTTGTTTCCACCAGCTATTTTCTTGTTAGAACAAAATATGCTTTTGTAAGAGCTGAATAGTCTTTGTATTTTTAACTGTATAATAATATGTGTAGATTGCCATTGGGAAAAGCAAAGAAATATTCAACAGTTCTATTTTGGGAGCTTTGGTGCTTTACAATGAAAACTCTTAGTTCTGCATATATTGGAAAATTCTCACCGTTGCATCAGTGGCTTTCTCAAAACCTGTTAAATTATGTGAGTGCAGAAATAAGGAAGAGTGTTTTTTTTTTTTTTTTATTAATTGACACTCATTTTTTGCTGGCATGTGCTGGCAAGTCCTCCAAACAAACCCTAGACTACAGCAGGCACAGATTAGAGCTGAAAGTTTTGGAAATGTTCTAAATCTTTGTAACGTTGCAGAAAGAAACTGTAATATTAAACTGACAAATTGAGTATATATATTTTTTCAATGTAATTCACAGTTTCTTCCTATTATTTTTTACTACCTGTGGAGATAAAGCAAAACAAATTCCTCAAAACAGAAAGACATATATTTTCAGATACCTTTTTTCCATTAGATAATATATCTTTCTTATACATATGTACTGTCAAACAGCTATCTGCTCCGTTTCTACAGCGCATCTACAACCAGAAGTGTTGGCTATGCAAGTGTTACAGAACTGACTTCAGCGTATGTGGTGCGTGCCTGTCTATATATATGCCAGAAACCATATATGACTAGAGTGTGCATATATTATGTTGCAATTACAGTTTTATATAATCTGTTATATAATTGCAAGGCTTGTCTGAGATAAGAAGAGTGATTATCTTAGAGCGCTGAGGAAGAGAAAGGAAAGCGCTGCTTGTGGAGAGGTGCCCTGGCGCTGCGGGGGCGCCAGAGGAGGCCCGCCGGTCGCCCGCGCTGCACCCCCCGCCGCGGCCCCGGCACACGCGGCGGCAGCGCTTCGGCCCCCGCTTCCTGCCGCAGGGCGCGGAGGAGCGGGCGCAGGTCTCCGCGCTGGGGCCTGGCCGGCCGCGGCCGCGCTCGGCGGCTCCTGCGCGCAAGGCGTTAGCTCCCGGCGCGGGCCGCCTCTCATTAAAAATAACAGTAGCGCGGAGCTGCGCGCTGCCGGGGGAAAGGCGGCTGCCCACGCGAGGCCAAGCCGCTGGGCGGGCGAAGTTTGCGCGGGGAGCGGAGCCCGCGGAGGGGCGGCGCGGGGCCGGCTCCCCCCCTCCCCCGCCGGTGTGTGCCTGGGGCGCTGCCACTCGCGGCGGGGGAGCGGCCCCGGTTGGGAGGCGAAAACAAGCGGGTGAGGCAGGGCTGGGAAGACGGCGAAGTGCTGGGCGCGGGTGCGCTGCGGGAGCCGCTGCCCGTTGCCCTGCGTCGGGATGCGCCCGAGCGGAGGGGCGGCGGGGGCTCCGCCGAGCCGGCCCCGCGCTGCGCCCGCAGCCCGCCGCCCGGCTCCCTCCTGCGGCGGCGCAGCCACCAGCGGCAACGAAACAGCCCCCACCGGGAGCCGTCGCCACCGCCAAAACCGGGGCCGGGGCCGGGGCGTGTGGGGGGGGGACCCACGCAGGCAGCGAAACAACCGAGCGAGTTGCAAATAAATAAATAAGATGCGAAATAAATCAGATCAAATCGCCAGGCATTCGTTCCCAATAAACAGTGAGCTTGATAATTTCCAGGTGTCGGGGAAAGCCGCTGTCTTATAGTTTATAAATCCCGGCCGGGGGGAGGGAGGGGGAGACTCTTTGGAGGTGAATGAAATATCAAATCACGAGCCTCTATGCAGATTTATGGTTGCATAAGAGGCTCGATCATTTCCATATATTGAAACGTGCTGTCCCTTCGGCGGCTGCCCAGCCCGGGGAGGGAGAGAGGCGCTCGAGCCCGCCGTGATCAATGCTGCCTGTGAAGCGCGGGGGGGGGGGGGGGGGACCAGGCTGGCACCAGATGGAGCAGAGTCTAGGGAAAGGTCAAGGTTAGCTCAGGCTGCTATTGAATCGGTTGCAGCCTCACAGATAGATCTCTGCCTCGGAGGCACCCACTGGGGCTTCTCAGAATCAAATCTAATAGAAAAGGCAGTCACAGAATGAAATCGCTTCATCTGAATGCTAAAATTGTTATTAGGCTACATTAGAGAGATACCAGGCACGTGATTACCAAAAAAGGAAGCATGCCTAGCAGTTTGTGACTGAAATAAAAGCCGTGAATGTGTTGATACCATCGGCAACGTGCGAGTATAATAGTTAACAGGAGAGAGGGGCAGGGAGAGACGTGTGTGTATAATGAACGGATTAACATATTTACGTGTATGTATATGTTTATATAGAATTATTTATGTGTGCGTATATGTCTGTGGGGGGGGTATATTTGTGTGTACGTATATATCAGCTCTTGACTTCTCGTGAGTCCTGTCGTGGCCGTAGTCCTCATCGCTGCGTGGACATCTGTTAATTTTGATTTGGATGGCAGTTACCGACCGAGAACTGGGAACTGACTTGAAGGAGAGGTTTGTTGTTTGCTCGTTGCAGGACTCTGCCTACAATAACTTGATGCGTGTAGCATGGCGTTGTGCCACGACTTTGATTTTTGATCTGTGATTTTAAGTCTTCCTTCGTGGACGCATAGAGCTAAGATATTTCTGAGGCCTTTCTTTTTCTTTGCAATTGTCTCAGGCAAAACTCTTTCCCTGAGGAAACGTTATTAGGTGCGTACATGCATGCACACACACCACACGTGCCGGACGCTCGAGTGGGATGCGAGTGTACGCGTACATGTTTAGAAGGGCGCTGCTGTCAGCTGGCTTCCCAAGATCAAAGTGAGTTCTTGCCAATTAGCATCTCCTACGCAGTACCAGTTCTTTAACCTACAGCACAGCCGTATCTTAAAGGAGGATTTAGTCTTGTAAAATAAATGTAAATGCTGGCTACACTAGATTAAACATGACGACTGCACTCCAAGGGTTAATAAATTTAGAATTAACAGATCATCCCAGCTTGATACAGCTACTATAGATGATTTAATATGCAGCCTAAGCAGGTTGACAGTCAGCTCACAGATGCAGATAAGATCAAACAGTCTCTTGATTCAATAGATTGAATGGTTGTACTGAGTGTCTGGAAGGTGAGTGACAGTACGTATATGGCAGGGGTTCTGGTAAAGAAGGGCTTCGATTCCCAACTGCTGTGCAGTGCACTGGTTTTCTTTTTCTAGCAGTCAACCTTTTCCAGCAATCAAACCTGGAGTTAACATGAAAAAAACATGTCTCACATACAGTTCAGGACAGTTATTTGAAGTTTTCAGTAATGAAAAGCTCTGAGCTTTAATAGTAATCACCGTTACCATGACTAGTCCCTGCAGTTCAGATTCCTTCTCCATGAAGAAGGCCATCACCACCCACTCCGTCCCACAGGAAGCCTGGTCTGTCCAGAGTCTGTCCCTCTACACTAGCGTCCTTCCCTGTCAGACCTCAGTCCACCAAAAGAAGGAAATTCAGAGGCAGAACTGCAGTGGGACACCACTCCCAAGTCATCCTCAGGTGCTTAGTGAGGGCCACACTGCCCTAACCTCATCCCTGGTCCCGGGGCTTCAGCTGCATGAAGCCCTAACGGGTGCAGAGTGAGGGAGACAATTTCCCTGCTTGCTTTTCCAGTTGTCTTAGGGTTTTTTTTTTTGCCTTAAAAGTTTGGCTTAAAATCTGGATTAACTCTTTTGTGGTTTATTTTTTCCTTCTTGCTCTCCAGTCCTATTTAAACAGGAACATGAAACAGTTCTCATGGAGACTGGTGAGCAATGAGCTTACAGCATGGTCTCTAACAACTTGTAGTATTTCATCAAGAGTAAAGGCTCCACCTGAATCATTAGATTTTGCCATATGAATACGTTTCCAGGCAATTTAAACCATGCATATTATGTATTCAATAGACCATCACAGGTCTGAACTGTAGCTTACCCTGTTATATGAGGCCACCACCGTACTGATAGGAATATTTGTATTAAACATACTGCACATCTAAACACTTATAAATTAGCTGTATTGTTTACTTTGGCTTTTTTTTTTTAATGCCAAAATGCCCACTTCATGGTTTTGACTACTGCCCTGCAAAATGTTACTGTAACAAACAGCATGGTTTTGAATTTAACAGCTGCACAAAAAAAGGATCCACAAAAGATTGCTTTCTCTTTACATGATTTTTTAAATGGTCTCGTGTTGTGTTGCAAATTTTTAATGGTGATTATACTTAAATTTGAGCATGTTTTTAATTTGGAAACCAGTGGCTACTTTTAATCCCTCAGATGCTGCACGGGAAAGGAGAGGGCCCTGGCGCATGTTTCAGGCTACGGGTCCTGTGCGCAAGCATCACCAGCTGCTTCTGCGTAGGTCTGTGATACAGAGAAGGGACGATACAGCCTTTGCTAACGTGCCTCTCTGAGCGCCTCCCAGGTGAGATGATGAAGGCTGGAAAACGTTGACTAGACCTGGAACTAGAGAGAGGCAGTATCAAGCTGCCAGTAGTTCTCCGGGTGAATAAGAGAAACAGGTTGCGAAAGAAATCAAAAGCAGAAAAGGGGCGCCGGGGGGGGGGGGGCGGCGGCCGGGGAAGGCGAGCGTACGCGCGGCCACGAGTTTGCGAACTGGCGAGGAGCGGAGGAGCGCGCTGCTCGCGGCGGGGCGGGCCGGGCCGCGGAGCTCCGCGCCGGCGCCGCGGGTTAGCGCGGCGGGCGAGGCAGGCGGCGGCGGCGGCGGCGCGGGCGGCCGGGCCCCGCGCTCCCCCCGCGGCTCCCCGCGGCGTCGCCCGCTTCCCAAGGCGGAACCCGCGAAACCAGCTCTCTCGCAGCAATTTGCATATTTATAGTGCCTCCTGCCGTTCTCTGTGATTGCTTTACAGGCAGGAAAGGTAACAGAAAAATATATAACCCCCTTAAAAAAAAAAAAAGAAAAAAAGGATCATACGCGCACGGTGGCTCTGCTACAAGAGTAATCCTTGTGAAGCCCGTGGCAGGAAAATTGTTTACCAAACAGTTTTTTTTGTCTTAGGATTTGAAGGCAGTTTCTTTTTTTTTTTTTTTTTAAAGTTCCAGGGCTGGAGATGCGAGGTCCGTGGTCCTGGGAAAACCGCGAGAGAAAAGCACTGATCGTTTCAGGGAAAAATAATTAGCCTCGTCATATTCACTGAATGCATACGTCTAAGGGGGAGGCGATCCTTGGAGAATGGGAAAAGCATTCAATAGACACTTTAAAAGTATAGTGTCATGGTACATATATTTTTTAGTCTCACTCATAAGCAATGTACAAATGTGCAGTACGGCTTTGAATATAAAAGCTAATTAGGTCTCAATAGAGAATAGTTTCATTTTTATTGGGTCTGAATACAGCGGCTGTCTAAGAGACACCTCTGCTCTCAGACACTTTTGGCCTTCTTTGTAGGAACCGTCGCTACTGCATCCATTGCCCCATACCTTCGAACATCTTCAGTTCTGGGCAGTAGTGTGACTGTGGTGCTATCAGGTCTGTAGCTCACCCCATCTGCGCCGAGGCGCCGTCCGTATCTCCGTGCGCAGGGCAGCAGCGGGGGGGGCGTTTAAGGGTGGGCGCTTGTGTTGGACCGCACCGCTCCATCCACATGGAGACAAAACTTCTCGCTGACTCCAGCAGGGAGTAACGTTTAGAGACCAACGGTATGAAATGGCTTGCGTTCAGCCCCGGGTTTTCTGTAGCACCTACTGCTGTAGCATCTGAGCGCGGGTGTATTTCAGCATAGATAGTCCATGGGTCTGTCTAGATCTTTACATCTCCCTCTCTCTTTAGGTACACAGATACTGTGAAACTTGATACGAGAGGGAACATTACAGCCTAAATTGTGAACGTATTAATTTCAATATGGTAATATTAAACATTGTTAGTATTTCTGATTTCTGTATTTAATTTCCTTTTTTTTTTTTTTTTAATGCTGGGCAACAGTCCTCACTGAATCTCACTGAAACTCACAATAACATCAGTACAATAATTTCCCTGCCTCCACCCCAGCAGTCATACTTTATGCACATCAGCTTTCTATATAATACTATACAATATCCTTGCATGTTATTTTAATTGAGTGAAATCTTATTCATACTAGTGGTAGAAGGCATTCTTTTCACTGCAGTCAGAATTCATATTGTACTATAAAAATTATATGTGCTGACAATAACAAATGGTGGCATAACTATCCAAACTGCTCAAAGAAGTGTGCTCTTATCACACATTATTCACCAGCACTCCTGCTGCACCTCAGCACTGCATCTTTCTGTGCAGCTTTGGGCTATCTAATAATACATTATTCCGACTACAGAGAGTTGCATTAAAATATTATTGTAAGCCTTACAATTAAACTGAAATTTTGCACATAAGAAGGAGTTGCACAGAATAAATATATCAAAGAAAAAAATTCTCCAGTAAAACTGTTATTATTTGTAAACTCAGAAAAAGATCTCTACCATCTCAGTAATGAATTCTCTCTTTTCCATCTAGATCCTCATGCAAAACATTTCATGTAGCACATGCATTTCTTCTCTAAAACTAAAAGTCAAAGTTAAAAGTCAGCATAGAATTAATACAGAGGATGATGTTTTTACTTGTTAAAGTTCAGTTAAGTGCTATTCTAAGTGACTAAAAGTTGAAGCTTTAAAAATCAGCACAACAAAAGTTACTTACAAAAGATGCACGCAGAGTTAAGGCACTCATCTAACAGGACACTTGAGCGTGTGCTTACTTTAAGCATGTAGGTACAGCTGATGCGCCAACAGATAAATATATGCTGAAGAATTTTGCAGTACCCAAGGCCAAGTAGATTGCTCTTGTAGGGGTATATATCAAGCAGGGCTAGAGGAAGAAAATCCTTTTCTCTTGCACTCCTGTCCTAGCCTGTCATTCAAGCCAAGCATGCAAGGAACTAGGAGGTACTGCTTTCACTGGCATACAAGAAGTACAACTAAATCTTTCCTCATCTTGTGTAGCAAAACAACTAGTATCTCATTGGAAATGACTTCTTCTTTGGTGCTGAAACTTTCCTTTGATGCCTCAGGTTAATGAATTATTTTTGTCATTCTGCAAAATCATTTTTTAAGGGTGAATGAGGTATAGCTGGATTTATTTTTTTAAGACAGTGTGTTTGCAATTCCTCCTTTTCATTGCTGCCAGATTTGGAGTAGAGCATTACAGACTTCCCCAGAGGGACTGATGACAGCTTGAGCCCCTTGGGTCTAATCTTGCACAGAAGTGTGAAGAGCTTTGCCTTAGGATCCTACAAAGATCCTGTTCCTAAACAACTGCTGGTTAAAAGATCAGTAGTTGCCCCACGTATTTTGCATGGTCTGAATCAGAGTCTGCCCAGCCCTCCCACCTTTCTTCACTGAGTAACAGATATTTTGGACATGAAGTGTGATAGTCGACCACCGTTGGATGTGCAGCTATTTTGAACCTTGGGATGCATTCCTCTTGACTTGTGGGAGTGAGATATATATATATGTATTATGTATGTATTATGTATGTATATGTAAAATATGTATATGTGTGTGTATACACACACACACGCGTGCACACACACACACACACACATATATATATATAAAAAATGGTGGTTCCTAGGATCAGTGCCTGCCATATATCAGGGGAACAACTGTGGTCACAGTGAACTGGAAGCAGGGAACAGATTTCCTGTTGACATCCCTTCATGTCAGGCACTGGTTACTCCTGTCCATTTTTAAAGTTACAGAGTGTTGGGACCTGCTGCAGAGCTGAAGGCAGCCTGATTTGCTATTTGTTCCTAGCTTGAACCTCACCAAGAATCTGGCCCTGCAGGGCTGTGAGCCTGGCTTAGCCTTTCCTATCCATACAGCTTGCTCATCACTTTTGAGTTCAGCTTCCTCTGTTCTGGTGGGTCGTATCTCCCTGTGGCAGTTGGCCATAATTCTTTGCTTTGTACAAGCCAGGAAACTCCCCAAACTTAGCAGCCAAAGTCAGGAAACGAATCAAAACAGACACTTGTGTCATTCAGCTGTCCTTACTGCTCATAAGCTTGGAGTTAGTTTCTTAGTAAATAAGTGGATGACTTGGGATCTTAGCAGTGACTCAAAGGACCAACCTCTCTGTGGCTGGGCTGTCATCAGTTTCTACATGGCAAAAACGGAGGGAGAGATCAGTGGAGTTAGATGTGAGATCCAGATCCAAGTGGATCTTGCTGGTACACAGAGGAGAGACTGACTTCTCACAGCACTTCATTTCAGAACGATATGCACATGATAAACCTGCAGCGAGGGAGCCTGATGCTTAGTCGAAACTTTTCCTGAAACCAGCAGAGATGGTCCTCATGAGTTCAGGATCACAACATAATGTCCCTGTTTTGTAAGCGTTTGGTGAGGTGGGCATGGAAACTTTGTAGGGTCTGGCTCCACTGGAGGAATCTGTTCATGTCCTGTGGCTCCTCTTTCTACCCTGCGCTTGCCATAGCTTTCTGCTAGGGTTAAAGAAAATTCCAAGTCCGCACCTTAACCAACCATGCATGCTTCAGCTCAGTGTGACCTGAAGTGATCAAGAGAAAAATCCTCTCTGAGAAACAGAGGTTTACAGCTAGTGAAAAATGTTATGGAGAACAATTGTCAGTAAAATTCCTTGTAACACAGAGCCATACTTAAGCTTACGCTTAATGCTGAAAGTCGCATAGCTCATCCTTTTCAAAACGCAGTCGTTATGACTGTTCTGCTGCCAAGGCATGCATGGGACTCGCTTCCACACATCTGGGGGGGGAAACCCCCATGAAGATAAAGAGAGTCTGAGAAACTGTTAACTTAGATAACAAAGTGACCAGCTCTATCCCAGATATTTTCTTGTCCTGAGCTATTCTCGCTGCACGTATAGATGATCGAGTTGACCTACTCGCAGTACTATATTGTGCCAGAAATACATTTTGGATTGCTGGTTCAGTGAGCACCTGCCCTTCTTGGCATGATGGTGCCAGTTTGGTCAGAGAGATGTTATCCTTCAAATATATCACAATGTAACTGATGTACAAAATAGACACATTTTATGACTGTACCTGAGGCATTTATGTTCCCTGTCTTACATATTTAGAACTCTCTTTTGAGGTAGATTTCGGTGGCATTTGTTTTTCATGCTCTCTTCATCTGTTTGTGTCTACACATAGGTGTGTAAGGTTGGCTTGCATGCCCCATGAACTCCTCTGTGGTGTTGTAGCTTTAACTTATGTACCTATATGTATGCTGTTCAGTGTGGAGCTTCAGAAGAGCTAGAAGTACCAAATTCATACCCTAGATGTCAGTAAAAGAAAAAAACATTAAAACCCATTAAAAACATGTTATAAAGGTCTGTGAATCAAGCAAAGGGTTAGCCAATTATTCATAAGATAATTCCCTATATGGACTGACACTTTTGAGTCCCAAGTTTCAGCTCAATCAAATTTACACAGCCCAAGTTATAACCTCTTCAAGGTGGGGATTGTAACAGGAGTGCTGACAGACGTTAACTGCTGCGTGCCTCTTTGGTAACGCAGGCTCCGCTATTGGACTCTAACAGCGGCTGCTGGTGCTGTTATAATTAAGAATCTGACTGGATTTGCATGACAGGTCCAAGTTTTAAGAGGTTTTAAATGCATATATTTTAAAGTGTGTTGGCTTGAAATCTAGGATACAAACTGCTGGGGATATGTTACATGATTATTTCTAAAAGTAAAAAAATATACAAATACTAAAAAGATACAGAATGACCAATAGCTAACGCTATCTCTGTGTACTGGAGCAGTACAAACTAAAACCACAGTTTGGCTGAAATTAAGTATTTGATTGAAAATGAGATTTTACCTGCATTGTTTTTAACTAGTGCCTTTCCTGTCTCCCCTGCTTGCCTGCCCATGCACAGGCAAAACTGTTGCTTGTGCAGAAGCGTACACTTCAAAGGAGAGTTTTGCCATTTGAAAGCCTGGGTCTCGAGTGCTTTGTGCCATTTATTTTGTAGTCATCTCCAGAAAGTCCAGTCAAGGCTCAGGGCGCTGTTGGGCTAGATGCCTAGAGCAGCCTATAACAAAATCCTTCTGGCACCTGGCGCTCATATGTGTGTGATCCTGCGTGGACTCGCTGCTGTTTGCGATGCTTGGTGGTTAAGCGCTTGCAGAATTGGAGCTTATTTTGAGCATTTATTAAAAAAGAAAAGAGAGGAGGGAAACCAGCGTACCAGAGCTTCTCATACTGGAATACTAATGCAAATACTATTTCTAGAACGTGGAAGTGCTTTGCTCATTCATGGGGAGTCAGCCCGGGATGATCACTTCCACCCACATTGCCTCTGCCTGATTGCGACTGTCAACATGGGGTAGGAAAGTACCCTGTACTATCTGTCGTTATATAATGCAACACATCTCTGGAGAACTGGCATAATTTTGGAATTTGTATTTGGTCCTAATGTTCTATACTGAATTGGCAAGTGAGATTCCTGCTACGAATGAATGACAGTTGGAGCTTAAAAGCAGGAACACTTGCCCACTGAAGTTGCTGAACTCACCCACTGCCAAGTCTGTCACTAAATTAGCAGATAGGCAGGAAAAGCAGTGTGCAGTATTAACTGTGTTGCACTCCTTTGCGACTTTAGGTCCTAATCCTGCATGGGAAGAGCATGTGCCTGTACGTAAGATGGAGAAAGGCCGTACGTACTTCTCCATTTTAGGCAGTTTTATGTCCCTTGATATTGTGACCTCTGAGCATCTTGCAAGCCCGAATGGAGGCAGGACCACACTATTTCTGAGACAGAGAGCTGAGGCATCAGAAGAGGGATAGATAAATTTTAGCAGATTTACATCTTAAATTAACATTTGCGACATAAATGTTCGCATTGTCCACTCTGCCTTGCTGCTGCACGTTACTGCCTCTGCTCCTGGGACTGCAGAGCGGGACAGGGACCTACCTCCTCCGCCTTAAGCGGCTCGAGGTCATTCCCTGGAGGTTGAGGGTCTCTGGTTCACTTGCGGCAAGTGGCAGTGGGACAGCTGAAGGGACTGCAGCATCCATCCCTGCTTCCCTGAAGGAAGTTCTTGCTTTGTAACAGCGACAGCTGCTCAGCTAATGAAGGAAACCCTTCTTGGAGGTTGGCTTACCTTTGTGTGGCAGCCTCAAAACCACCATGGCCTTGGTGTCAGCACATACCTCAGAGTTTGCCCAGATGCAGCTGAGATGTGGGGCCACATTTCCTCACGCTGCCGTTGCTCTGGGGCCGGGAGTCTCTGGCGAAAGAGTGGCTAAGATGACAGCAGCTTAAACTGTTGCAGCAAGATTGCGGAGCATCCTGTGGGACTTGGGCAAAGAGAGGGGTTGTGGAGGAGCCAAAGGCAACACGTAAGTTTGCATGGGTCTTCAGAGCCTAATCACTGGGCCATCCTCAGTGCTTGTCTGGGTTTGTTTTCACTTGCCCTTCTATTTAGCAGCATTTTTAGGCATTAGCAGTATTTGAGTATTTTGACCGTTTTCAAGCGCCATACACACTAGCTTCATTAGTGTAACTCAGCACAGCAACATCGCTTTGTGACAGGTACAGGGAAGGCTAAAGATGCTCTGAGGGTCCGAGCGATGCTGAGGTGACAGGCGCCCTGGAAACACCGAGTAGACGGGGTGATGCAAGATGAGCAGGGCCTAGGGCGCAGTGGCACAGCGGCGGCGCCGCCGTTGCTCCCGCAGCTCTCCCGGGCAGCCTTGCCCGCCGCCGCAGCATCGCCCCGCAGCGCGGCCCCGCACCCCCGAAGCTCTGCCGCTGGTGCCGGGCCGAGCTCGGGGACGGCTCACCCGCTGGGCGAGCCGGGGGCGGTCAGCCCGGGCCGCCTCCGCTGCAGCGCCCGGGGCACCACGCAGCCCCCCCGGCCAGTGGCGCGGAGCCGGCCCGCGGGGGGCTGCGCTGCCCGGCGCCGGGGCCGGGGCGCGGCGGCCCCCGGCGCGGAGCGGCGCCTCGGGGCGGGCGGCGGAGCCGGCGGCGGGCGGCGAGCGCCTCGGCGTTTCGGGGTGCGGCGCGCTGGCGGCCGGCGAGGTGCTGGCGCTGGGGCGGCCCTTGGCTGCGGGGGCGGGGGGCAGCCCCGTCCTGTGGCCGCAGGCGGCCCCGAAACCCTCCCCGGCGCGGCGGCAGCTCCCCGGCGCTAGCGCTCGGGCTGTAGCAAACTCCCTCGCAAGAGCTGTTTGTTGACCACATGCACGTTCAGAGCCCTGAAGCTAAAAGCACTTTACACCATAAAATAAAAGCACTGTCTTTTTTTCTAAAAGGTTACGTCTGGAGGCCACGCTGCTCATACTTCATACAGAAAACTACTGAAAGGGCTATGAAATCCTCTATGATTTACACTCCCTCTCAGTGCATTAGGATATAGATCTACTCGACTCTAAAAATACTGTGGAGTTTCTAACCGACGTGAATATATGTGCATTATTTCAGAAAGTCTGTTAGAAAACTTGTCAACACATTATAAAGCATAAACCAGGACTTGGCCATTAAATACAGAGATCAGAGACAGAATATATACTGCAGGAAGTACTGAGAAAAGTCCCTCTATTCAAAAAAGGTCTATTAGCTAAAAGTTTACACACAATATACACCAAAGGGTTTAGAGAGAGCCCATGGACCGTAATTACAAGGCATAAATGGAATCAGTAAGGGCTTTACAGTCCCAAACGCAGTTAACTGGGCTGCCAGAAAATAATTTTAATATTGTCATAATTTATTACCCACCAAAAGCCACATCAAGGATTGTAAATATAGTTACTCTGTGTCCACTACTGCTCGTTAAGCAGCCTTGTTCCCTTCTCCTAAAAATAAAATAAAAACCTACCTCGATTATTAATCTGTGGTTAGAGCATGTTAAAAATGTCTTCTGACTCCTTTTCTTTCTTGAGGTTTGTTATCTCCCTCCAATCACATGACAATGCAAAGTGCTGAGGGGGGGCGCAGGGGGAGCACGGCACTATTGTGATCAAATGCCAATATTAATAATTATCCAGACAGGATGAAATACTGTTTTAAGGGAGCGAGTTTCCATTTAATTCGAGGCTTTTTATGATGCTGGAATTAAGGGCATACTAATGGTAGAAACATTCTCGCTGCCATTCACGAAAGCATCTGTGAAATTAGCTTTTGAATGTATGTTTTAAGATGCGGTCTAGGAGGTCACCTCTGGAATCTCAAATATAGTGCAATAATAAAACAGATTTACTTGTAACTAAGTGCTTAATTTGCTATGATTTTTTAAAGAAAATCAATAAAATGTTGCCTGTCATTTACTGGAAATAACCACAGATAGGTGTTCTGATGTATGTTGGCTTTAGAGAGCGCACAACTGTAATGAATTGTAATTCAGAGGACTGTTAAATGTGAACCACAGAACCTTTCAGAGGTAATAAAGTCATTACTTTTTACATTGCAGCCACCTTGAAAAGCTTTATATGCGCTATTATACATAAATCAAATCATATCAAAAAAATATGTATCTACCGTACACACACACGCCTGTTTATACACGTTTTGCACGGGAACGTATGTATGCACAGATACGACAGCCAACCCTGAAACGCAGCGTGAGACCAAAAGACTGGAGCAGCTGCCTATCGTCACCTGAAACTGTTTTCCCCCCTAAAAAAAAAAAAAAAAAGTCACGGCGAATACGCGCTCGCTGCCCGCCCGCGCAGACGGACCGCGGCTCGTCCCCGGCTCGGGCGGCGAGGTCGCGCCCGCCGCGGGGTGCGCGGCGGCCGGCAGCCCGCTCCGCGCGCCGAGCCGCCGCCGTGCCCGCGCCCGCGCAGCGCAGCGCAGCGCGGCGGCCCCGCGGGAGCCGGGGGCGGCGGGCCGCGGGCGGGCCGAGCTGCGCTCGTAGGGGGTGCTGTTGTCGTGCGAGCGGCGGGAGCCGAAACTATCCCACGCCGAAGTGAGACGCACTTGTGACAGCTCCGGCAGCGGCGGGCGGGAGCCCGGGCGCGCTCCGGTAGGGCGGGCTCGCGTCTGCAGCAGGTCCTGGCCCCGGTGCCCGCCGCCGCCTCCCCCCGCACCGACCCGCTCCCCCCCCCCCCCCCCCCGGGTAACGGCCTCGTTACAGCAGCTGGGCACGTTAAGGTCTTTCTTACAGTCACGGCAAGCTTCTCGTGCCCCCTTCCTGCGCTCTAGCCACATCTTTTCTCCCGGCCATCTCTCTCCTCCTCCGGAGCTGCTGCACTGCTCGGAGCTCTGTCTCTCCACTTCTGTCCTGCGCACGTTTATCCCCCTCGCACTCGTTTTGCACACTTCGCTACAAACGCCCGCTCGCCTCCGGAGCTTATTTCTGCTGCAACCTGATCCCTCCCCGTGCCGGCAGCGTGTGCGTGTGCGTGTGTGTGTGTGTGTATGTGTGTGTATGTGTGTGTGTGTCTTTTCGGCGAAGTTGCCGCCGCCGCTGCCGCATCCTCCCAACTCCAGCCACTTCTCGGTGCCGCTCACCACCAGCGCTGCGCCCCGCTCGGCTCCGCTCCGCTCCGCTCGGCTCGGCTCGGCGCTGCCCCCGCGGTCCCCTCCGCCCGGCTCCCCCCGCCCTGCGCCCGCTTTGCGGTTGCCGCAGCCCGCGGCGCTGGGGCGGCCCGGGCAGCGCAGCCCGGAGGGGGGCTCCGCGCCGCCAGCGGGGGGGGAGAATCTGCGCGGTGCCGTTGTCCCCTTTTTCCTGCCCTGCCCCTGCGGCTGCTGCTCCTGCGCCTGCCGCCCGCTCGCACGTGAAACGCCGCTCGCCGCTGCGCCGGGCCGCGCCGGCGCGGCCCACCGCTCCCCGCCGAAGTTGGCCGCGGGCCGCAGCCCCGGCCGAGCCCTCGGCGCCGCGCCCGGCGGGGCCGCCGGCCTCGTCCCTCGGGGCCGGGCCCCGGCTCCCGGGAGGAGGGGACTCGGCGTCTTCGGGGGGGCCGGCGAGGAAGCTGGGAGCCGCATGGGCCCCCCTCCTCCTTTTTGGGTGGTCTCTGGTCCTACCTGGCTTCCCCCAGCTCCCCCACCGCCTCTGCACATCCCGAGGCTAGCCTGCCCTGCAGCCCTCTCTGTTTCTTTTGCTTCATTGATGTATTTGCTTTTCCAGCGGGGGTGGGGGGGCGTGTGTGCTGCTGCCGCCTGCTTGCTTTCTTTCCTCCCTTCTTTCTCCGCGTGTGCGTGTTTAATTTCCCTCCTTGCCACTCTTACGTTTTCCCTCCTGCACCCGCTGCTGTGCGGCCACTTGCGCGCAGCGAGTCCGGCTCCCTTCCCCTGCGCCGCCAGCCCCCCTGCTCCATTAGGCAGCGTGCGCCCGGTGCCGGGTGCCCCCCCTGCCGCCGCGCCCCCTCCCCTCTCCCCCCTGCGAGCACTGTCCATTGGCTTGTCCTGCTCTCTTTTTCATGTCCAGCCCCTGATGAGTGTCCATTGGTGTTGCCTTCGCCTTCCCTCCTCCCCTCTCCCCGGCTTGCCCTGCCCATGTTTTGTATGTCTCTGTCCATCCAGGCTCCTGACGTTCAAGTTCGTAGGGACGTCACGTCCGCACTTGAACTTGCAGCTCAGGGGGGCTTTTGCCATTTTTTTCATCTCTCTCTCTCTCTCCTTCTCTCTCTCCCTCTCTCTCCCTCTCTCTCTCTCTCTCTTTTTTTTCCCTTGCACAAAAAAAAAAAAAAAGCCATGACTGCTATCCCACAATTCATCTTCCCTGCGCCATCTTTGTATTATTTCTAATTTATTTTGGATGTCAAAAGACATTGATGAAGATATTTTCTCTGGAGTCTCCTTCCTCTCTAACCCGTCTCTCCCGATGTGAACCGAGCGACTCACAAGCCACCGAAGCCACCAACCCACCATGTCGCGCCGCAAGCAAGGCAAACCCCAGCACTTAAGCAAACGGGAATTTTCACGTAAGTAATCCAGAGAGCAATTTATTTAATTCCTCCTTCATGAATTTAAATTTTAATTTGCGAAAGAGAAGAAAAAAAAATAAAAGAGAGTGAAAGTGAGTGAGTGGGGAAAAATGAACTCAACACCGGCTCGGAATTCCTAGCATGACGGTTATTTTTGCCCGCTCTAATGTAATCACCTTGATGACTTTTCTTTTCTTTCTCTCGGTTGCCCCCGCGCCTCGGACCGCGCTCTGCCTCGGCCCCCTCCGCTCTGCCCTCTCCGCCCCGCTCTCGCCTCTCGCTTTCGCGGCTCTTCGGCGCAGGGCACGGCAGTTCTCGCCCGGCGAGGTGCGGGGCTGGCGGCGGCGCCCAGGGCGCGCAGACGGGCGAAAGTGCAGGGAAAGGCGCGCAGGAGCGGCAGGCTGGGCGCTGCACCCCCGGCCGGCCGGCCGGGCTGCGGGCAAGTGGAGTGAGGAGAAAGTCCGGCGGCGGGAGCCGCGCCGCGCCGCGCCGCCCGCTCTCGCCCCTTCGCCCTTCCCTCCCCGCGGCACCTTCCCGGCGCCGGGGCCGCGGCGGCGGCCGGCGCCGCGCGGGGCTGCTCCCTTTTGTCTCCGCCGGGGCTGCGGGGCCGGTGCCGCCGCCGCCCCGGGGCCGCGGTGGCGGCCGCCGCCGCGCGGGGCTCCGCCGCCCCGACCTCGCCCGCCCCGCCGCCGGCTGCCGCTCGGGCCCCGGCTGGGGCTGGGGGCGGCACCGGCGGCACCGGGCGCCCGGGGAGCCGCGCCGCGCCGCGCCGCGCCGCGAGGGATTCCCTCCTCTCCTCTCCTCGCTCTCCTCTCCTCTCCCTCGCCTCGCTCTCTCTCGCTCTCTTACTATTTTTTGGAAGATTTTCAAAAAAAGTGGAAGTGGATTTTGATTGGGAAAAATCTCGTGTCTGAATGTTTACAAGCACCGCGTGTGTGGGGAACCTCCTGCCAACAAACACAGACAAGAGCGAGCCCAGGCTGAGCACACACACACGCACACACACACACGCGCGCACACACACGCACACGCCGGGAACGGCTTTCTCACCGTTGCATTTAAACACAAAACCAAATCTGCTCTCCCTGGGAGAGAAAAAACAAACCCAAGCCCCACAACACTGTTCGCAACAAAAACTCTTCGGCTCCTTCCCTCCAGCCAGCACAGCACACACCAGGGCTAGATGCAAGATAAGCCAGAGCGCTCTTTGCACAACAAAAGGCAACTCGAGCTGGAAAGGTTTGGGGTGAGGGGGGTGGGAAGGGAGAAAAAAATCCCCCTTTCCTTGGGGTGAGCTTGGGGGAAAGCGAGAACGATGCATGCTTCTCGTGTGTTTTTTTCCCCCCTTTCTCCTTTCTTTTTCTTTCTTTTTATTTTTCATTTTTGCACTACTCCCGGCGGGTTTTGTTCCCTCCCAGCGATCGCACAAACCCAAGGCGATTTCTTTCGGCCAGCAATCCCCGCTCGCTCTTGCCTTTGCAAAACTTTACGCTGCCATTTCTCCCACGCGGGCGCACGGACGCGTCGAGCGAGGGCGGCACACGGAGCCCCTTGGCGCGGGGCTGCCGCTGCGCAGGCAGCCGGCCCCGCGGAGGCAGGCGCAGCCCTGCGCGCCCAAAGTTGCCCCTAAAGCGCCAAGGGGGGGGGGCGGGCGAGCTGCCCCCCGCTCTGCCCCGTCCTTCGCCCCCGCCGCTTCTTGCGGCGCCCTCCGACGAGCCCGGCGCCGCGGTGCCTTGCGGGCCGCTCCGGGCGGCCCCGCGCCCGCCGCCGGCCTCCGCGGGCCGCCGCGCAAGTTGCCGCACGTGCGCGGCGGGCGCTGTGCCGGGCCCGGCGCGGGTCCCTCCGGCGAGGGGCCGCCGCGGGGGGGGTGGGGGGAGGAAGGGGAGGACGGGCTGGGGGAGGAGGAGGAGGAGGAGGAGAGGGGGGATGTGTTGGAGCTGGGTGGGTTTTGGGGGGGTTTTTTGTGTTTTGCCCAGTTGCTGGCTGGCGCGGGCGGGGCGCGGGTGTGCGTTTCCGTCGCTAGGAGGCAGAGCGAGATCAAAAAAAATGGAAAAAAAAAAAAAAAGAAAAGGAGGCAGCGAGGCAGCGCAGCGAACTTGAACCTGATGGCTGTGTGCACGGCCGCAGTCCGCCGGCGGAGCGGGGGCAGGGAGGCAGAGCGCTGCCCTCTCCGCCCGTCGCTTTCTCGCCCGTCCCCCCTCTCCCCCCCTCGTCTTTGTTCTTAATTTTGGCTTCTTGCATTGAGCGCAGAGCAGCGCGGGCGCGCCGCCCGCGCACCCCCGCGGCAGCGCCCCGCCGCCGCTTCCCGCCCGGGCGGGGCCGCGCACCGCGCAACTTGCGCGCGGAGTTCGGCCTCACTCGCAGCGCTTCGGCCCGGCGCCCCCCGCCGCCGCCGGCTGCCCGGGACACACGGCCGAGCCGAGCCGGGCTCGGGCAGCCCCGTCCCTCCCGCCCCGATGTCCCTTTTGTCGCCCGGCCCGGCCCGGCCGGCGGCGGCGGCTCCGCTCCGCGCTGCACCGCGCTGCGCGCCCGCCCGCCGCCCCGGCAACTTGGCGGCGGCGCGCGGGGCCGGGGGGCGGCAGGGGCACGGTCGCGGCCGCGCAGTTTGCATTAAAAGCCAGGGACGGGCGATTAGGCACCTAGGCCGGGAATTTTGATTGCCCCAGAATTAAAAGATGCGTCCTGCAAATCAGTGGCAAGACCAGGTGAATTGCGTTTTCGTATTTTCTTTGTAGACCTGCCTTTTTTTTTAATTATTTCGTCTTGTTAAAAGCAGCAGTAATAACAAAAACATATTTTGCTGCCTCTGCCTGCACCAGGAGCCAAATGTTTTGTAATGAACACGGTGCCAGCCGTATTTCATACATTAGGATATAATTCTTGTTAATTAGCAATAATTTACATTAAGAGCATAGAAAATGTTGAGGTTACAGGTTTTATATCTGTACATTTGATCATCTTGTTATTTTCAAGAACTTTGCCTCCTATAAAATTAATTAGGTGAAATGTGGAGGTGTAATCAGCAACCTCTGAATTACCACTTCATTTCCTGGTTTTGATTGTAAATCAGCCCAGTCAGTACAGACTTTAGCAAAGTCTATTTTTGTTTAGTGCTACTTTTAACCGTCTGGTGTCTAAGCGCTGTGTTACCTTCCACTGCTAAATAATCCTGACGGTGTCAGAAATAAATCAGGGCACGGGAAAATATTCTAATTGAGTAATGACTATGCAGACTTCCACGCTGAGTGAGCTGTAAGGGGAATGTCGTTTCTTTTGCATCTTTGGCTGTGGAGAGTTTGTAAACCGCAAGGCAGATTTACCCGTCAGCCCAGAATACCTTTGTCTGATGCGTGTAGCCAGCTCCTGGTGGGATCAGTTCGGTAATAATTTACTCACTGTGACCAAACGCAAGGAAGGGCTACGGAGAAAAATGACATGCACAGAAGTGCTGCAGAAACATCCTGCTCTTTCCTCTGTACCGCGGGAGTGCGAACGCGTGTTGTGTACTATCGTTTGGTCTGGAAGTTGAGAAGAAAACCCCAGTGATTAAGATATTGTTTTTATTAATATGAATGTAACCTTCATATTCCTGTGGTTGACCTTATGTTAAATTAGAAGTAGTACTAGAGGCAAGAAATTACGGACTGTATCCCTGTGTCCTAGTTGGAGCTAAGGTACGGCAAGGTAGTGTGCTCTTTCAATATTATTTTATGCAGCACAACTGGGAGCTACTCTAGATCTTCCTCCTCAATATGCAGCCTAGGTAGGGTTGAAATAAATTTAACCTGAGTTCACTGGATTTTTGCACTTTATCAAAATCACTTCCAATGTTGTGCAGTCAAATTAAAATCTATTTTTTGATTCTCTGTGGCTTTAAGTTCATTAAATGTGAAATTGGCAGCTAGCTAAAGAAGGTCAGACTGATTAACTGTTTAAGAGTTGTATGCTGCCTCGCCTGCCTTACCTGGCAGCGTTTTGGGGTGTTTTGTGTTTGTCGTACCCTTTCGGTTTTGTTGTTGTGGTTAGTGCACGTATTGCATTGCGCAGATACGGGAACACCGACACACGGCTGTTGTTTTTTTTTTTTTCTTGAAAGGCTGTAGTGGTGGATGTTGCACGCACAGTGCCAAGATATTTCTGCGCAAAGTTTAAAAAAAGCCCAGCAAACAGAAAAGACAGACATGTCTACCTTGTTAGAGCATCCGCTGAGGAGCGTGTGAGCAGAAATAGCCTCATAATGAAGCTTTTTGGAGCTCATTCAGAAAATTTGTCAACTTTGACAACATTAGGCAAGGTATTTTGAGTTTAAAGAAAGCACTTTTCACTCCTGTTATGAAATGTGGCATTCCCTTGGCCATGCTGATTTTCATATGGTGAAGGCCCCCGGTACTGACAATACAAGATAATTTAGGTGCTCCTTTTTCAGAAGGGAAAAAAAAAAAAGAAAAAAAAGACTGGTTGGCTTATGTTCTTAAGTGCTAAAAAAATATCCTGTTCAGTTAGTATCTCTGGGTGGAATTGCTCGTGAATTTGATGTTTGTGTGGATTCGGAGGAGCAGCTGGAAGTCAGCGGTTCCTCCCCGCCGGCCCTGCAGGAATTTCTGTTGCACTTGATTTTTATAAGTTACCTTTCCGTTCGGTACTTATTTTTCTCATCCGCTGCCCCCCCGCCCCACGCGTAACCGCTGCGTTTCGCGTGTGCAGCCTGGAAGGCGCAGACGCGCTGCGGCGGCTGGACGCCGACGTCGGCGCGTTGCGAGGGCCCTGCGTGAGCTGGGTGCCGCGCGCGCGCGCGTGTGCGCCCGTGCCGGCGCTCGGGCTCTCTCCAGCACACGCGTCCTCCCGCGCTACCTGTGCGGCCTCGGTGCTGCCTACGCCACGTGTATGTTGAAGCATCTTCTGCGTGCGCGTACACACGTGTAGTTCATGGTTCTTAATTTCAGAAAGCGAGGCTGGCTCGTGGAAAATACACACGCACGTGTGTGTGTGTGGGGGGGATGCTTTTCGCCTCAAATTCGTAGACATAAATAATGCGTCTGGCAATAAAACCCAGCGTTCGCTTTTCTTCAAAGCACCACGGTAGTTTTACAGTGTATTCTTTGAGCCCATTCATTTAATTTTACCACTAAATTGTTAAAGCCAGCGAGGAATTAGTGCCCGTCTGTAGAGGCGGCTCCGGTGGCAGCGCTCCCTCTCCCAGCCCTGCGTCCTGGAGCTGCTGCTGCTGCAAAACGCTCCCGGAGCCTGAGAAATGCCGCTGCGCGTGGCAGCGGCAACAGCCGGGCCGCGCCGGTCTGGGGGAGGGAGGGAGCCTATGGGTGCTGTGAGCGCGGTGCGATATTCATGACGAGGGGGCTCGGCGCGTCCCCCCCCTCCCCGCGCGCCGCTCCTTCCACCAGAGCGCTAATGATCCTCCTTTTGTTTCCCAACCTGCAGCCGAACCTCTCGAAGCCATTCTCACTGATGACGAGCCCGATCATGGCACGTTGGGAGCTCCAGAAGGGGACCACGACCTCCTCACCTGTGGCCAGTGTCAGATGAACTTCCCGTTGGGGGACATTCTTATTTTTATTGAGCACAAACGGAAACAATGCAATGGCAGTCTCTGCTTAGAGAAGGCTGTGGATAAGCCACCTTCACCCTCACCAAGTGAGCTGAAAAAAGCATCCAATCCTGTGGAGGTTGGCATCCAGGTTACGCCAGAGGATGACGATTGTTTATCAACGTCATCTAGAGGAATTTGCCCTAAACAGGAACATATAGCAGGTAAATTAAAGCAAGGAGAAGCGCTTGCAAGTTTATTTCCGTTGCAGTTGAAACGTAGCGCGTTGGCAGCCGCGAGCTGCTGGGTCTGTCTCGGTGCCGTCCGCCGCGGCGGCCGGCGTGCCGAGCGTCCTGCCCTCGCTCAGAAACGAGCGCACGGCTAGCGTTTCCTAGAGGCTGAGGAGACGGAGGATCAACAGGCACCCACCCGGCAGGCTGCCGAGCGTTTGCGGCGGCGGCGCGCGAGGCCGCTCTCGTGGCGCATCTGCGTTGCGGTAGCCGTCTCGCAGCGCCTGGCCTGCGCCGTGCTGCGGGAGGAGAGCGCAGAGCCCGCTGTGCGGTAGAGGAAGTAGCTTTAAAGTCTCTGGTAAAGTCAGGGGTGAAAGAGTTAACTGCGCATCAGCTAGCCTTGCTTCCATATTGGCTGTCAGCGGATGGACTGTAATTAAACACAGCCCCATGGCAAAGTGACACCACCGACCTTGACTTTAAGATGCCATTTTCGACTGGCCAGGCCAGAGTAGAGAGGGCAGTCGCTGAAGCGCACAGACATGCTTATTCGGAAAGTTTAAGGGCATGTTGGAAATTTCAAAAGGTTGGTTTGACAGGAAAGGCCGCTCTCCGCAGCCTGCCTCCTCAGCCAAATGATGAATGCTTCTCTGCGCTCTCCCTTGTCTCTGATGTGGTTTTGACAGATGTATCTTGATTTTGTTTGTGGCGTACACAACCGCATGTCAGCCGTACGAATGTCCGAGGCAGAGTTCTGTTTTGTGCAACAAACAATATGAAATGTAGGGTTTTTTTTTTTTTAAAAAAAGGTAAATAATTCCATTTTTTAGCGTAATTTTTTTTTTTTTAACCGGGAAGCCATTCACTGTGCAAACACGTTAGCAAATGAGGTTAAGAAAACAGAACTTCCTATGGGAGAGAAAAGCGCAGGAGCACCGGGAGCCGAAGAAGGCGTACAGGCATACTCTGTTTTCAAAATCCTGTTAGTAAACAAGAATACTGCCCGGTTGTAGCGAGCGTTGCAAATCACTTTCAATCACGCTAACGGTACTATTTGAAAAATACCAGACTGTAGCGTATCAAAACCCACACGTGCCCCAACCTGTTTATTTAAAAAGAGGGAAAAAAAAAAAAAAAAGGCCGGCCGGCAGTGCTGCGGCTCCGGCATCGCCTGGTGCTGTGTTGCAGCAGCCCGAAGGAGAGCGTGCCGCGAGCGGGAGTGCGGGGCGTAAGCGCAACCGCGTGAGGCGCTGGAGCTCGCCTTCGCCTCGCGCTGCCCACGGAGGTAAACCATAATAGGGCAGCAGGCGCTGGGAGGTTCGGGCTGTTCTCGCAGCCTTCCTAGCCTCCAACCCAGCCGTTAAATCATACTTGATATTTGTATTTCTGAAGGTTTTGTGGTAGCAGCGAACGGCTATGAGCGTGCGTCTGCGTCTGCGTGTATGCACACACGCACGCGAAGCCATATGCATGCTCACCCATCTATTATATATATACTATATAATGCGAATGAATATGCTATTACTGCAAAGTAATGCATGTGGGTATATATGTATACACACACGCACCCGTGTGCTCAAAGACGCAGAGGGTCGGCTACTGTTACGCTACATTTTGAAAGATATTTAAAAAAAATCCGGTAGGTTCAACTTCTCAGCACTGGGCGTTGAGGATTTTTTTCCGGGAGAGGCGCAGGGCAGTGCCCGCGTGCAAGCGCTGCCCGCGACGTGGCGGAAGCCCAGCAGCAGCGTAGGGCATGATTAATGGCAGGAGCCTGGCGGAAGGGATTTGTCGTCTTCCCAGATCTGGAGCCATACTAAATCACCAAATATGGAGGGACGGGGCGATGATGCAACACGGTATTTACATACTGAGCTGCTCTGTTTAAGAGACAAAACACAGTGTCTGTCAAGCAGGAATTAACGGCGCGCTTCTTGCCATGGTCCCAAATAGGTCGCTCGGGCTCCGAGACGGGCGCGCGGCGCGGTCGCTGGCCGGGGAAGCCCCTCGGCGGAGGATTTGACCGCGGCGGCCGCTCGGCGCTGGAGACGGCGGGCAGAGCCGCCCGCTCCCGGGTGGCGCGCCAGCCACCGCGGGCCTCGCGCGACGCCGCGGCGCCCTGACTTCAGCGCGGGCCGCGGTTTGAGCTGCTTCGGTCCTTGCCGCGGTCGGGCGAGCGGGGGGCAGCGGGCCGGCGCGGGGGCTCCGCCGGGGCGACGTCCGCGCGGCACTGGGGCGCCCAGGCGGCCGGCCAGCCCCGCGGCCCGGCTCTTCTCCCGCGCCGGGACCCAGAGCCGGGGCCGGAGCCGTCGGGTTTGCGCCGAGCCTCAGGTCGGCTGGCCTTTTCGGAGGGGGAAAGGAGCTGCCTGGCCCCGCGAGCCGGGGAGCCTCCTGCTGTCCCCCCGCCCACCCCGGGTTTTTAATTTCACTTTTTACTTGAGCTACATGCCGCAGAGAAGGGTGTCCCTGGCTGGAGCTGTGATAGCTCCTGCCCGGCAGAAAATTAGCAGTAGGAGCGTCTGAGTAAGTTGTGGAGTTTGGCGTTTTGGAAGGCCCCTGGAGCGCAGCTCGGGCAGCTCCCAGCTCCAGTGTTTTACGGCTGCGTTGCTTTGCGAGAGCAGACTGAAATGCTGCTCATAATAATGCAGAAATATAGCTGAATATGTGATTTAAAAAAAAAAAAAAAAAAAAAGGAAAGAGTCTACCCTTAGAAAAATAAACAGGAGTTGAGGGGGCTGATTCTTTCTGGTAAGAGTCCAGAAAATAGGTCTGTAATAGCAGTGTAAAACTGGAGCCGATCAGCTGTTAGGCTGACAGAGGTGCTGTGGGCTGGCTGTGGGTACAGCCTATGCTCTGTGTGCCGTTTTGTGGGTAAGAAGTTGCTGTGTTACAGTAAAAGATCGTCCTAAGATAAGCAACGGTTAAGGATCAGTGCATCTAAAGACAAGGAACAAGGCACCGACTCATGCAAACAGGAGGGAAAAAGGATGTCGGTTTTAAGCTTCGATAGGCTTGTCTTTATTCTCACCGTTTTCCAAAGGCAGGAGTGGTTACAGTAGCTCACATACACGTGTGCAACCTGGGTAGTATATGTAAGATGCATGCACGCACAGGCGTGCATACCTGTCTCTTCTGTGTGGGTGTATGCGTGCGTGTAGCTTTGACTTGATATAAAATTTTGAGTGATGCTGATCCAGCGCTGTAGCTGAAATGTCATAAATTTAACTGAAAATTAATAGGATATGTTGTGTGGGTCCAATGAGGCAGCTTTCATCAATATGTATGTCAAACACTCAGCACCAGATACCAGCCGCCTGTGATTTGCAGTGAGTGCTACGGCAGGGGTTTAGTTCTCCAGCCTCATATTTTACAATAGGGGGAAATATTAACTGAAGTATCTGGAGATCAGTGAATGCAAAATTGCTGTTCGCTTATTGAAAAGGCTGAAGAAATATTTATAGTCCGCCGGTGTCGGGTTTTGGTGTTTTGTTTGTTGAATGTATAAATCTGGGGGAATTAGTGAAAGGTTATTTTGGGGGTGAAGAGAGCTCTGCAGTGCTGCCTGGATTCAGCTGGACGCTGGAGTGCTGCGTGCATGCCCGTCCGTCGCTGTGCCTGGGTGTCTGTGAATGCCATGCTTACTGTACCAAGAGAGGAGGCAGGAGGAGGGGAGGTCATTTTTAGTGCCTGAGTCCTTTATTCTCAATTTGCTTGTTGTGTTCAGATATAACACATGGGTGGGGGGGAAAAAAACCAAAGTAATAACTAGCTCTGTCTCTAATAATCGAAGGGAGAACGGACACAAGTTGGTACTAAATTTTGGACCAAGTACGTTTGAGCGTTGCAGTTCCCAGGAGGTCATTTCTTGGACGCTGGTCGAAGTCTGTATGCCACAGAAATTTTCGTGCAGCGTTATTAGCAGTTGCCATTATAATTCTGCGGGTCGTAAACTGCGATTCTGTATTATTTTGTTCGGTTCCAGATGAAAATTAGTGACATCTGCGTTCAATAGTTAGCATTGCATCTGGACACTGAGATGAAAGCTGAAATTACATTCCTGGAAAAAAATTAAAAAACCTCACATTTCGTCCACTTTCTTCCGTGCAGAGGCACCTGGCAGGTCGAAGTGGGCTGGGTGAAACAGTGACACGCAGGAGAAATAGGGAGGGTGCTCTCCAGAGGCTCGCGCTCGTGAGATCTGGAGTCCTGCGTGCAAGCTGTATTTGTAAATAAGACAGAGAAAGGTTGTGAACTGGCAGCTTGGATGTTTTGTCAAAGTACAGTGTCAGAGAAACTCTTTCTAAGAGAAATTGTAAACAGAACTGTCACAATGATTGCGTGATTGAGCTGCAGAAGTGTCTCGCAATTGTCGGCGTTGTCAGAAGACTTTTGAAAGCTTAATTAAACGCGGTGGTCTGTGTGGCTGTGAAATTCGCTTCTGGGGGGGCAAAACGTAAAAAACGTAGGGGATCCAAAAGTTGAGTTGTAAGGTTGCTCCGTGAGGGGTGCGGAGAGGAGGCAAGAGTTTGTCCGTTTGCCCCATCGCCTTGTACAGATGACGTTTTTTTGAAGAAGCAAACACATGGTATCAGTATCGGCCTTCGTAAGAGGTAAAGACTGTGTTAGTTTTCCTATTCCCTGCTGCTGCAGACAGTTAGTATAAAAATGGCTCTTAATATTGGAAACACAAATACGAGCTCAGCTGAAGAGCAGAAGCAGGGTAGAAAGTTTTCCTCTGGTTCGGCGTGATTATTCCAGGGCAGCGTCAGACGTGTCGCAGTCCCTTGAGTCACTCGTGTTTTTTTTGTTTCCTGCGAATCAGATCTTCTTGTTCAGAGGCTTAGAAATATGTTTTGCATTCCTTCTGCTATTGTATGTGACATTTAATTGTGAAGCTCACCATGGGCTGAAACGTAGCTGCATCCAAAATGCTTGTGGTTGAAGAGGCAGCCTGGCGTGCATGAAACTTCGTGTAGATCTGAAAAGGTGCACGTCACCGTTGCGGGCTACAAGCTTTGGAAATAGCGTCCTTAGTAAGGTTCAGTGCAGCTAGACTAAACAGCCACTGCTGCGAGATGGAAACTGAGGCAGAGAGAGCGAGAAGAGGTAAATGAAACACTCTGCAATTAGGCTGGTAGAAGAAACAAAGTCTTTCCTAAAGATTTCCATATCTCTGTAATACCTGTCTTAAAGAGAAGGAGACCTATTAGGGTGACACGATTTTGCATATGCAGCCCTCCGCACATGAGTTCTTTTTTATTTAATTCGAATAATAAAGACAATGAAAGAGGCTGGAGAGGCAGTGTCAGGCAACGGGAGTTCAATCTCCATTTGTTTGCCTGCACGCTTCCTCATTATAGAAATTTTTTGGACAAAATTCACTTGACGCTTCAGTCTGTTTTTACATCCCATAGTACCAGCTTTGTGCAATAAAAGGCATTTAGCATCAAGCTGGACATGGCCTGGCGCTTTGCCACTTTTTTTAGCAGGAGATCTAATCACTGAGGATCTTTAGTACCTTTCTGCTTGTTCAGATTTCATTTGGGTCATGGCTCTGTCAGCAACGTTGTTATTCCAAGGAGGTCTTATTTTTAACTTGGTACACGTTTTAATGCCGGTTTCTGTCTAGGAGGTCTTGATTTTATGTGTCAATTTTGGGGAAATTGCAGAAGTTCATAAAATATGCCGAGCTCATATATTTTAATACGTTAAGACCTATATTCCTACTTGGAACGTGGCCCTAAAATTAACTGTTTTTGTTGTTTTCTGGGTTCCCCCCCCGCCCCCCCGGGCTAACGAGCGTGTTTTATCTCACTTTGTACGAGCGCGCGAGATCCAGTCTGCCTCCTGTGAGCGTCAGGGGTAGCAGGTTTGGGCCCATAACGGCTGATATCAGTACACGCGTTGCTGTGATTTATTACATACTTTTAAAAATAACAGGCTCGTTAACGCACCCACAAACCATCTGAGCAGTTAGGACGGTCCGTTTGCCGTTCGGTAATGAGTTTCCACGCCACGCAACTTACCCTTTGCGGTCCCGAGCCGCCGGTGGGGCGCGCGGGCGCCGAAGCGCCCGCCGGGCCGGGGCCGGGCACGGCGCCCCGAGCGGGCGCGCTGTTCGCGCCCAGCCCGTTTCGACGCCCGTCGGCGTCCTGCCGGCTCGGCGAGGGGTCTTGCGCGCGCCCGTTTCCGCCGGGGCCTCGCCTCCCCGGCCTTCGTTGGGCCGAGGCGCGCGCGCCCCGCGGTGTTGAAACCGCCGAGCGAGGCCCTGGCTGGCGGCGGGGCTCGCTGCTCCTGCGGCGCCGGGCGGGCGAGGGAGAGGCTCGAGGTGCGGGGCGCCGCGGCTCAGCCCCGCGGGCAGCTGCCGTTCTTCCTTACGGTAGGCGCGCGCTTCCCCTACCTCGGCGGCGCTCTCAGGTGCGAGCTCGGACGGGCGCGCGTCAGCGTCCCGTCAGACGCGCCGCCGGAGCATCAATGCCGCCCCGCGCCCGCGCCGTGATAAAGCCCTACGCAGCACGCTTACTGTGCGGCCGGTCTGGGGAACTGTATGAAACTTAGATAGCCCAGGGTGAGTGACAGCGGTGGAAAAAATACGCGGTATGCCACAGTTTGCATTCTGGTTCGCCTTTGATCCAAAGCAAAATGAAAAGGTCCGCTTCTTCCCCTCCGCGTTGCATAGGGGGGTTTTTCCTTTGCACAATTGGCTAATAAGTAAGTAAATGGAGAAGGAAAATGAAGTGTGTGGCGTGTAGCAGAGTTATTTGAAACACATTAGTGTCAGCCTTCTGAGTATTGTATTTTTTCCAAGTATTAGCAGCCATTTATTTTTTGTACTTGAGATCATTTGTTTTGCTTCTCATTCTTTTTTAATATTGGTGTCTGGTTGAAACAAAGAAAATACAGGCAACACAGACAGGGAGCTGTAGCCCGCTTTGCCCCCCTGCTGCAGATGCAGCCCTGGCTTTACACCCGGAGCGAGCGAGGGAGCGAGCGAGTCTTTCCAGAGCTTTCATTTGCTTGTTCTTATAGGTTCAAATTTTAAACGCCATTAAAAGGTGTATTTTCCAGCGCGGGGATGGTAGAGGATTTTTAATAACGTGTTCGTTTAACTGAATCAACAGCTGTCAGAAGCAGTTGTAGTAAATGCACAAAAAGTACAAAGCAAAATACATACATTTCCCCAAACAAAACACTTGAAACAAATTGACTGCCAGAAAGGCTGCTGAATTCGAAGTTTGCAGACGGTGCTCCAAAGTGTTTCTTCTCTCTGCCCTCCCTGGAGACCTCTCCAAGCTCATCTGAGGCAATTCCTCGGGAACTTTTACCTGCGCGCGTTGCTGTAAAGCAACGCTTTCCCCTGTCTCATGGCCGTATACGTTAGCCGGCTCGAGCTTCGCCTTTTTGTGTTTAGCTTTTAATAGCTAAAATACCAAGATTTGAGGAATAAGTGAAAACAAATAACTGCATTACCGTCAAGGAAATGAGGCTTAATAACCCTGCAAAATAGCTGTCGAGGAGAAGCGGTGCTTAAACCGTGCCCTTACAGGTAGGCGTTGTCGGTGTGTTATTTAGGTCTGAAGCCGCCTCGGAGGCTGAATTCACCCTGGAGGACGGGAGCGCGTGCGCGGGGCAAGGGCCGCCTGGGGAGCCGCGGCCGCTCCGAACCGGCGACTTTGTGCTCGGATCCTCCGTGTCCTTTGCATAAGTGCTGAACAATTACACCTGCAATTTGATCTTAGCTTTAGATATAAAAACCTCTGCCTAAATAAACAATAGAATGGCTGTGAAACAACAAAGACTTAAAGAAGAACCCTGCCTTCAGTGGTGGTGGTGGTGGTGGTGGTGGTGTGGATGATACTATTTTTTATTATTATTATTATTATTATTACTACTACTACTACTACCACCTTTTAGAATAAACACACGTTATAGCTCCTCACTCCTTAGGAAGCAAGGAGTTTAATTTTACATTCGGTGCCTGCTTAATTGATTTTAGCAGCCAGTGAAATCTAAAATGCAAAAATAAAAATAGGACCCCCCCCCCAAAAAAAAAAAAAATTCACAGCAGTTGATTTGTCACCCGACGTTACTTTGCTGCACCATCCCAGCTGGTTTTCCGGACGTTGCCTGAATCACCTTGGTTTTGTTGCATTTATTCTTTCGGGAGTAAAAGAATAATCAGCAAAATTGTTGTGCTTCAGCCAGGGCGCTGAAAGGGCAGGGAGCGCTTACTGCATGCGCGTGACCGAGGGCTTTTCGCTGTGTGTCCTTTATTGCTAATATTAACATTTTCATTTTCATGTATGTGTGTACGTATATATATATATATATACGCACACAAACACACGCACATAGTTTTTGCGCACAGGGAAACAGTAGTTGGGGAGCGTTTTTCTCGTAGAGGAGGTAAAACGCTGTTGGTTACGTGGGAAAAAAAAAAAAAAGAGAGGAGTCTTTCCTCCTGAGAGATTATTCAGAGGCTGTATTATTTTGTAATAAACTATAAACTGTCCTATGTTAAATTTGTGTTATGTTAGAAAAAAATCAATAAGGAAAAATTAAATTCTGATAAAGATACTCTTGGATCTTTGAAAACAACTGCTGTCCTTTTAACTAAAACATTTGAGGAGCTTCAAAGAGTATGTCTTTCTTCTGATCTTCGAGCTGTGCGACTGGTAGCAGGGAAAAAAAAAATCTTATTCTACATACAAGTGGATTGCTTAACAAGTCAGCGCAGACACATACTTGTTTGTACAATAGAGATAAAAATTCCTGTATAAAAATAATGCCGTTGCTGACAGCAGGCATTGTGCTGGGGCTGCCTCCTTTGTGCTGGCCGGGGCTCGGGGACCGCGGCTCCCGCTTTCTCTTCGGCGTAGTCTGTCACGACTGCTTGCCGCATGCGGGAAATAAGTTAATTGCTTTATTTTAAGGAATATTTCGAGCCCGGTTGTGCGCTCGTACTCTCACGCTCGCCCTCTAAAAGCAGAGGGAGGAGGAGAGGGAGGAAAAAAAAAAAAACCTTCCAGGAGGGGAAATGGCTTGGAGGCCCTTGGAGACACGCGGCCTTCTCGAGAGCCGTTTGCCCGGCAGCGTAGCCTTCGTCCCCAAACTTTTTTGTTTTCCATCTAATCCCAATTGGTGCTGTGCCGTCCCGTATGAGCCCTCGCTGCGCTCCCCTCCCGCGAAGCAACGGCAGCGTCCAGGAGGACCGGTCCGGAGCGGAGGCCGGGGGCTGGTGCCGCCTGCGTCCGCCTGCGTCGTTCCTGCTCGCGACGGCGGCGGGCGAGGGAAGGGCGCGCGCGCCGGACGGGGATATCGGTTCCTCAGACGCACGCGCGCTGTAGTCCTGCAAAGTCACTTCACCTCGGAGGCACGAGCGCGGCGTCGTTCGCGAAACCCTTCCCTCCCAACAGCCCAGCTCCCCCGACCGGCTCCCGAAGGCGCCCGCGCCAATCCCGCCTTGGTCCCGCAGGCAGGCGCGCAGCGGGGCCGGAGCCCGCGCGGGACGGGCACCGGCCCCCCGCGCGGCGGCGGTGGCGGCTGACGTGAGCCCGTCCGGCCTGCGCCCGGCCTGCGTGCTGCGCCGGCGGCGCTTCGCCTGCCTGGCAGCGCCGCCACTTTCCTCGTGGCGCGCCGGAGCGCGGGGCTCGCTCTCCTTCGGCGCCGCCTTTCCCTGCACAAAGTTTTGTGTGCGTGCGTGCGTGCGTGTGTGTGTGTGGTTTTTTTTTTCGGGGGGGGGGAAATAATATCGCTGCCCTTTGATGAAAATAATGTTTTTATAATACATTTGATGTTTACACGGAAGATGTGACTTGAGGGGAAAAAGGCTTTTTTGGAGGGTGGCGGAAATCTTGTTAATCTGCTCTCGGAGAGCAGCACACAATACTGCCTATGAGCGAGTCTGTGCCGCTTTTGATAAATTACCATGTTTAGAGATAGGTTTGGCTCTTAAGGGCTTAGTTTTATGAACAAAGTCCATAACAATGTTTTCTGCCTCTGTTTGTCTCTAGCCCCTTTGGCTTGACTTGGAGCCCTGTGTTTAGTTTAAGCTCAGTCTGGAAGATATAACAATTTTGCATTAAAAAAATAAGGAAATCACAGGAAGAAAAACCCTTTTGCTTTTTGGATGAATCTTACTGATAATTTGCTAAAGCTCATTTGAATTTTAAGCACTTCTTTAATCTTCAAAGGCTAAATTGCTTTATGAATATGCATGGTGTGGGCAGACTTTAGTTCATTACCTAGTTGTAAATTCTAATGACCATTAGGTCCTTGCAGTAATTGCGAATTGTTTTGCATTTTTGATTGGCCTATTAACATGTGCATTCGGCACACATCAGGCCAGCCTGTCAGGCTGCTGAAGGAGAAAAAAAAGGTGAAAATTGTTTTATAGCACCAAGAT